>NC_085888.1:1886194-2514925 GCF_035222375.1 Podospora pseudocomata | reverse complement strand
TTGATGGGCGTTCCAGTGCATCTCTTGGCATCCTTCATCCGATCGACTCACTTCAGCATTGGGGGCTACTACGTCTCTGCAAGCCAGATTCTATCCCAGCTCAGATTTTTCGGATTGCTGGCGGCTTTCCTCTGGGCTACCTGCGCTTCCTTATTCAATATTGATATCTTCAAGCCATCCGAGAAGCCCAAGCATGCTACCTCGGCTCCTCAAGCGGTGCCATCTCTTGCATCGCCTATTCACGTCAGGAGGCAAGCCTGGCTCACCGCTATCCAGACCGTCTGGGTACCCCAGCACAACTTTGTCCTGGAAGCCGCCGCGCTGGTCCTAAAGTCGTCCAAGTACGCCCTCAGGAATGTGATCGGACCTCGTGGTTATCTCATGCTTGTTGGCCTCAGCGAAGAGCAAGAAGCTGCGCGGGTCAAAGCATGGTCAATTGCGTTGGATGCCCAGCTCGCCGGTGGTGACGTCGAGATTAATAAGAGCCGTCTCACGCTCACCTTGATCGCTTCGGGCACTTTGCCGGATACCCCGCTTCGTCTCATGATGAAGGCGCTGCACATCCGGGTATTGCTTTGGAGACTCAATGGGGCTTCTTGGATCACCAACTTGGTGGCTGCCAAACTTGCCAGGGCGCGTTGGAACGACGCACGGGAACTCAACCGCATTCTCAACTCACTCGGCGAGAACAACAAGTCTGCTGACGAAATGCTCCCTGAGCATCTGGCAGTGCTTCTCGAACAGGACTGTGATGAGGTGCTCAATGACGATATTATCCAGAGAGCCCACAACCTGGCCTGGAACCAGCCCACCACACACAACGTTGATGAAATCATTGATGGTATGGACGCCGTGGTTGAGGATGCTGCCGTTAGGTCGCCCATGGATGCCGTTGCGGCCTGGTACTCCAGCCTGCAGCTTCACCATGTTCTGTGCAACAATCTGCCCAAGACCCGTGATGAGTCCGGAAGACTGGCTCTCGAGACTGAAGACAAGCTTAACCTGGCGACCAAGGTTGCCCCCATTGGTTCCAACGCTCACGTTCGCGTCTTGGTCGCTCGTGCGGTCCTCGGTGAGCAGAAGCGTGGTGCTGCCATCGTCACTGCTATGAATGCCCTCGGCCCGTCTCTGAACCCTGACAAGCACCCCAACTACAGCAGGGGTGTGCCGCCTCTTATCGACTCTCCTGTCACCCCTATCACTCCTGACCCCGACGCCCAGATGGCTCTTCGCTGCGCCATGGGTATTGCTCAGCTGCAAAGGTTCTCCGATCCTCCTCCAGCCGCTTTTACCGTCATCGACTCCATCCTTCCCGCTGGTGCCGACATTGAGGGCATGTCTCTGTTGGGTTACACCGCTGCTTACCACCTGATGGAGCGCCTCCACAGACACGCCGTCGGCCGGGAGACTTGCTCGCGTTCTCTTGAGAGGCTTGCTGGCAGTTTGAGAATATGGATTGGCAGCGAGGCGGGCAACGAGGTGGGCTTTGATGGGCCGATGAGACAAAAGATGATTGATAGGTGCTTGGCTATTACAAAGAGCGTGGTGGGTATGGAGGCTGACCCCGGGTACGCAAGCATGGAAGAAGAGTGCACTGAGGATACGGCGGGTGGTGGATGCTGAATTTTTTGCAAGTGATTGTTTTGGAGTTTTTAGTTTTTGTGAAAGGTTTTGAGCGATGGGTTGTTTTTTACATGGTCTGTTTTTGCTATGCTATATCATCTCTGACCAGAGGCTCTCAGTTGCCGTATATTCTTCTTTATCTCGATGCGATTGCGTTTGGCGCATGATACCTCTACTCCTTGCTTTTTTCTTGTTCCTTTTATAGGTTTATATAGTGTACGTTGGGAGGGGGTTGGGATGATGGAATGAGCGGAAGTGAAGCGATGATAGCATGGGAAGAGGAGGAATGAATGAATGGATGGGGTGTTTAATGGGGATGGCGTATCAGTGGGGAAGTTATTTTCTTTTGGTTTTTGTTATAGTTTACCGTGGGTGGAGGGAAAAGAATCGGTTATGATTTATATAGTGGCTTTTTTTCATGTCTGTTAGAGACGATTAGCCAAGGAGTAGGAGGTTAAGGGGGGGATTTCGAAGAGAAGAAAGAGAGAGAGGGGTAATATTGATTTGCTCTGATTTTGTCTTGAACTGATGGAAAACTAAGAATTGCTTGCATGTGATATCCTGATTTTCTTTGATGTGCAAGAGTGGTATGTTGCATAAAATATACACTGGTACACCAAAATCTCTCACTGCTGCATTTAGTTCATGCCTTGGACCCCTCGTGCTGTGATACAACGGATATTGCATGAGAAGAATGCCCTGGGTGATGTGCCACGGGGGGTAGAATCGATAAGATGGTTTCATCGTTGCAGTTTGTTCATATAAAAGTTCGGTGAAGGCGGTGATCAGCGGGATGGGCAGCCTTGTCTGAGGCCAAACACTAGCCCTGCGATTCGCCTGTTGTCTTCACTGTCGGCTGGCCGCATATTCCTGAGCCCTCTATGATGGCTTCAAAGGCAGTGGTTGGCTTCAGAACGACACTGCCAGGGGCGCAGTACCTGAGCCCTTTTTTTTCTTTATTTTTATTGACGGGCTTGAATACCTAGGTAGGTAGGTAATATATCAGGTATCAAACATGCGGGAGGGAGGATGAAGCTGGGGGTTAGGGGGCCATGAGGTTATCAACGAAAACTGATCAAACATGTGTTTTAACGCAGCCAGGTGAGCATACATGGCATCGATCAGAGTATGCGTTCAGATATATATATGTTCCTTGAGACAAGGTCCTAAGCATAAGCCGCCTTGATCCTGCTAGTCTTTAACCATCACTACCTTGAGCTTTGAAGACTTTTATTGTTCATCGGCCCTTAAACAGCGATCCGGCTGTCATGGCACATCAACAGAGGGCAGAGGTTGCGGTTCATGCGATTACAGGCACCCCTGGAACCTTCCCTGACGATACACCTGACCGCAGCTCCACCGACAGACCGAGAATTCCAGCCGATGACCTCTCACAATTACCAGATAGCCTCAGAACTCCTTCATGTCCCGGCAGTCTTCTTCAGCCTCGATTGAGCTCTCGACCCGAGAGGCCGATCCGAGTTTGAGTCCTAACTTGGCGCAAGCTGCTCACCCAACCGAACTGTTGGGTGAAGACGACTCCGGCGATCAGACTTCTGTCCCGGGTTCTGAAAGTAGCGAGACGCTGAGCCCCAGGTCAAGCAGCATTGAAATCGATATTTCCCTTGACGAACCGCCACCGACTGGTCACCATACAAATAGGACCCTTTGGAAAGTCTGGGCCGTTGAGATCGTGTGTATGATTGTCGGCTTTGCGTCATTCATTGGTATGTTAAAGTTCCATATTTATATGTACCGAGGCAAATGCTAACATGTTAATTCTCTTAGCAATCGTGATTGTCCTTGCCACTTTCAACCAACAACAGCTTCCAAACTGGCCCCTTAAAATCTCACTCAATACGTTCCTCGCATTCCTGACTATTGTCGCGAAAGCAGCCTTTATGTTCCCGGTCTCGGTAGCTATCAGCCAAACCTCATGGAGCTGGTTCTCACACAGTCGACCACTTTACGACTTTCACCTCATTGACCAAGCAAGTAAGGGACCCCTGGGGTCCGCTCAACTTGCCTTTCGAATGCTCCACAAGCATTTCATCACTCTAGGCGCTCTTCTCAGTATAGTCAGCGTCATTACCTCCCCCATTACACAACTTACCATTAGCTATCCCTTACGAACGGTTGTAGGTATAGAAGAGGCTTTGGTCTTAGTGTTACAAAGTCTGAACCACCTGACGGATGACCCGGGCCACGCAACAAGCAATGCAGTGGTGGAAGCTTCAAAGAGATGCCAATACCGTACGGAGGACTTTGCCCGACAGGAAATTGCACCTTTGATCTTTACTCTTCTCTTGTTGTCTGTATGAAAATGGCAGATGTCACTCCACATCTCATCATCCATGAATTCCAGGCACCAGGACCTGGCCAAGCTCCGATGGTGATAGCCAACAGGACGATCGGTTTGGGAATGGGGACTGAAGCGTTTGCGGGAGCTACACTTTGGAATGTATCAATTCCGGACAATCCTACCTCTTTGGTACATCAAAGCCGTTTCGCAGCCGCCGTGGGGTTATTGAACGGCCAATACAGCCTCGCTTTCCGAGATGATAAAAGCCTCATGCAAACCAGAATCGCCAGTTTCGTGCTCATACACACTGCCCCGGTTACTGAGGACGAAAGCCACCGATTAGAAATTCTCCAGGCAACAGATGGCGGGCCGGAGCTTGCAAATACCTTCCGGGACATCGAGCACGAAGCTTTCGAGGTCATATTCCACCTCTGTGTTCAAACATACAACACCGCTGTCCAACACGGTGTGGCAAGCACAGCATTGGTTAATGCACTGGCTAAGCCTGTCCCCAATCAAGATTTGGATTTCTCTGTGCAAATGAACTGCACTACACCCCTCGAATAAATGGTTTTCTGTCACCCTGGAGATAAAACAAAATGGAACAAAACGATAACACTTCAACGCCCGACAGAAAGACAACGGCTTTACAGCTCAGACCTTGGTTTAATGGAGCGTATTGCAGCAGAGATGAGCTTTAATCTTGCTGGCGTGGGAAGAGATGACTTTTACATGAAGGATCGGGGGGAAGAGGCTTTAGAACCGTCAGTATACGTCAACGGAGTTGCATTCCCAAACCTATTTTACTACGGTTTATATACGGTGGGAAAATTGACCAACGCGACGAGACGCCATAGTCAGATATTCAACATGTACTACAACATTGCCTCGACCATCTCGTACTGGTAAAGGCCAAAGACCTCCCTGTATGTTTCCCATCACTGGTTTTTCTCAAGCTAATGCCTTCCACATACGGCTCCGCGACGCAACTCCTGACCTTAAAGCCGCCTGAAGTGCCTTCAATATAACGGGCAAGGCCTTCAAGGATGAGTCCTACGTCGACATCACCTGGGGCTGGATCAGCTTTCTCGCTATTGAGCTCCTACTAGCCACAATATTGCTTCTTTTGACAATCTACACTCAATTCAGAGATCGCAGACGGCATGCAAAGGATGATACAGCCACGCCCATGTTCCACGACTACAAGGATGGCAGGCTAATTACCTAGCTTGGAACAAAATGATGGTATCTCGGTGCTTACATCATATTGTATGTACTGAAAATTGAGTAATGTTTATTTATGGCTGCCTTATTTACCTATCGACTTTTTTGTTTGCTGCGCCCCCTGAACGTCTGAACGGCCGGCCCACTCGATCAAACACCGGCAACAAACCCCGACGCCATCACCGACCCACCCTTCAAATAGTGGGAATTCTGAGAGTAAGACAACAAACGGCTTTTCTGCTGAATTCATCTGTTTCCGTAGCCGGGAGGCTACAGCATAAAAGCCTGGGATCACAAAGCCAAGTTCATCCTCTCTACCTTACCCAGTGCTCAACACCACCTCGCTCGCTGGCTGGGTAAGTAGTACCATAAGGGAAAAATAAAACTCACACACATACCTGTCGCATTAATACCTGCAATACCCAACGCTATCCGGCCACTTACCTCACCAAGCGCACCCAGCATCTCGCCTCACTTCTCCATCACCAAACCATGGATACCCTTTTCCCTCACCCATCTATCACATACGACCACAGACAGTAGAAAGCTCGGGATCCCGTCCGCTCTCCCCTAGATAAGCTGCTGATCGCCAGACTAGTACTCAGGTGGGTGACCACTGGGGAATCCCTGGTGTTGTATGTTTTTTTTGGTGCCTTTTTTTCCCCGGGGGATCCACTGTGAGACTCCAAGCTTGTGACTGGCACCGGCTTTTTTTTCCCGATTAAGGTTGCTTATATTCCCTGATAAGGTTAATAGATATTTGGAAGAGTCGGTTTGATCAATATCGGCAGCCTGTATGCGATCTTTGCTTGTCTTCACGGCTCGAGGGCTTTTCATTTTGGGAAAGTAAGATAACCAGCTGACAACCATCATGCAGCAGAACCTGTGCATTAAAGACCCTCGCGAGGCCCTCTGTGCTCCGCCTTAGATGGCTTTGAGATTTGTTTATTGCCAGGGGGGAGAAAAAAACCCAAGAGTTTCTCCAGCTTGGCATTTCGGCTTTCTGCAGCGGAGTTTTTGTGCTGCTTGGTTCACCTTAAGAAACTCTTAAATAACTACCTTGCTGGTTCTGCTGCAGGTCCCGGGACCCAGGGGTTATAAAAACATCAACGTCAGTATTTCTCTCCTACATACCTGCAAGTAACCCGCGAAATCGGGTGATATTGGCAAAAGATAGTTCTTTGTTTACATCAACCCCTGAACCCATAAACAAAGGCCCCGCATAGCAACAGTCACGGAGTCAACAGTGGAACCCCAAAAAAAAGCATAAAAACATACAACACCGAGGATTCCCCAGTGGTCACCCACCTGAGTACTAATTCGGCCCTCAGCTGCTTGACTCGGGCAGAGCGGACGGGATGCCGTATTTTCAGCTGGGTATGGTCGTATGTGATAGTTGAGCTTGAATTTCTGGCTTATGTTTGAAGCACAGTTGAAGTTCCAGAGCGTCTTGACCAGAGACAGATATTCAGAAGAGCACAGTAGCGCATTTGGGAAATACCCTTTCGTGGAGCTTTACGCCTGTGATGTTGATGGGCAGATACTGGGGTTAATTTCCATGGGTAGAGTATGATTGTTTCTTGTGACTGGCAGGTTTGATACCTGGGAGGCTTGATGGAAAGTATGGGTTTCTGAGAAACTTTGCAAGTTTTGTGGAGGAAAACACCGGTAATCTTTTACAATGTGAGAAGGCTTTGGGGGCACTGCAATCCGTTCCCTTTTCTTTTCTTGTGTGCGCGAAAGATTCCTTATTTTTCGAACAATGCTACTTACCTTATACCCTACACCTGGACAACTGTGAACCATCTCCCTCCCAGACTTTACGATATTCCCCTAGAGCCTCAGACTCCACTGATATTGATCTGCATCAACCTGTTGGTAATACAAATCTCGCTGCCCTTGACTGTGTTGTCCGCTCGGAAGCAGCTGTCAAAGATCAACCCGCCCGTGCGAGCGACATCCTGGCTAGATCACACACCATATCAGCCAGCGTCCCAGAAAACAAGGAAACGAAACATCGATAAAAACAGCATGGACATACCAATTGACACTTTGCGCCGCCAAACCGCCTCTGCTGGCAACAATCTGCGCACCACCAATTCGACACATCTCAATTTCGAAGACACGCGTCCCCATAGCACAGTGTTGACCATTAGCGCCCTTGCGAGCGAGATCATTAAGGCAGGCTGCTGCGTCGGGTGCCTATATATGCGGCCAGATCCGTTAGATATCTTGGTTCCTGTGCAAGCTAAGTCAAGGAATAGGAAAAGGTAGGGGTATCATACAGGCGCATCTGGAAATGTCGGCTGACAGTTGGCTCTCTTTTGGAGACCGCCTGCCGTGCTGACAACCTCAGTAGCATTCGCTGCCACGATTGCTTCGGCGGGTGAGAGGGCTGTGTCCGGGTTGGCGATAATATCTTCAACCCATCGAGCGAAGGAGAAGGTGGTTGAAGAAGCGTCAGCTGTGGCTGGGGCAGCTGCCACTGAGGCCACCAGAGCCAAGACGGCGACGTTAAGGGTGAAGTTGACCATTGTTACTGATAAGTCGATGCTGAGGTAAATGATGATGATGATGAGATGTGAAGTCGGCCTCCAAGCTGGTTGACGACCGAGTTTGTAGAGATGTATTGCGATAGCCCTGGACCTTGAACCTCCGAAAGACGGCAAAGGAAAGCAAGTAGGCAAAGTAAATAGATCTGCAACAGAGTCAAGCCGAATTCCAAAGGCGTTGCTCTGAATTGCAACAGCGATTCTGCCATGATGACGTTGTGGCCTTTCCAAGATACCTACCTGCCCTTCCCCAATCCTCTGACCCCGACCTGCCCCAGTATGGCAACCACGATTGATGACCTGTTACCGAGATAGATGACTTGTTACCGAGATAGATTTCCACTCTCATGTGATGTCGTACCATCTTGAATCTGGTTTGGGGGTGAAGAAAGAGCCTTTGGTAGATGCCACGCCTACCTTATTTGGTTGTCGTTTATGGAAGCAGCCGACTGCTGTAGAATGGATAATCGTCCATTCCATTGCAGTCAAGCGGAAAGGGTGCCTCGGTAGGTAGTTTATGCAGTGAAAAAGTTCGAATCAACCAAGACGAGGGTCGGAATGCACTCGAGACTCTCAAATTACGTACGTTTGGAGTTTGTCTGGCACCGGGGACTCTCAAAACCGTGATTGAGAGTGATTTCCCTGTATTATTTCTGTTAGTCTGGACTGTCTTTGAAATCCCACAAGTCGCCGATACTCCAAGATGCTAATAGGTCTAAACAGTCTCACCCTCTCTGAGAGTCTGCTTCATTAGGTCGGTGCCAACACTACTGAATATTGGTTCACGAAATAGATTTAAACATGGCAAGCAGACGTTAGTTAACATTCAACACAGCACCCATATATCCACCTCAAATTTACCCCTCCACCTCCTCCTCCTCCTCCTCCCCCTTTACCTCCCCAATCACCGGCCTCAACAGTTCCGGCAACAACAAACTCGCATCCCCCTCAAACCCAAAATCCCCCTTCCTCATCCTCCCCCAGTCCTCCTCCGTAATCTCCAAATTAACAGTCACCACACTCGTCCGCCCCTTTGTCCTCGCCCGCTCAGCATACCCCGCCGCAGGATACACCGCCGAGCTCGTCCCCACGACCAAAACCATATCCACCGGCTCTTTCTCAATCCACTCCTCAATATCATCCAACATATCCTCATCTAGCATCTCCCCAAACCACACCACCCCCGGCCTCTGCAGTTCAGTCTTACAATCCGGACAATGCGGTAATTCACTCTCCCTAATCTCGGCCAACGGCTGGGCCGGATCTAGCAAAGGAAGCGGCTTTGTCGGGTCAGGATTGGACTCTGCCGCCGGGGCAAGGGCAGGACATAATGGATCGGCGATATTGTAAGGGTCTTTCCAGGAGCAAGTGGTGCACTTGAGCGTGAAAAGCGAGCCGTGAAGCAGAGAGAGCTGATCGCTTGGGTGGTTGGCTCTGACGTGGAGGTCTTGATTGAGGTTAGGAACAGGGGACGGAAAGGGGGGAGATGGCTGACATACTATCTACATTCTGAGAAAGACATTTAAAACCAGGTCTCTTTCTCGCCAGCTCGGCCAGAGCGTAATGAGCCGGGTTGGGCTTGGCTGTCAAGGCCATGTGTCGGCGCTGTTGATAAATATCAGACCTGTACATCAAAGGAAAATGGGGATGGAACTGGAGTACGTAGGCGTAAAACAGCCAGACCAAACCGGGATCGGCGTCAAAGGCTTCGGGGGTGGCGAGGTCGACGGCGTTGTGGTTCCTCCATAGACCTCCGGCACCGCGGAAGGTGGGAAGGCCGGAGGCTGCGCTGAGGCCGGCGCCGCAGACGGCGAGGATGCGGTTGGATTTGAGAAGTTTTTCGTGAAAGAGGGGGATGGAGCTAAGGGCTGCTCGTGAGGCGGAGGAGGCCATGGTTCTTGGTTTGGGGTTTGTGTGCTTGAGACTAGTGAGATATGTTAGCTGGCTGGTCTTTTTCACGTAAGGAGAAAGTATGAGATGGGCAATGTTGGGTAAAGGCTTTGTGTTATAGACGTGAAAGTATGTGAAAAAGCGGCCCCTTTTCCATCAAAGGTTTAGACAAAATAGGAGATCTATTAAATAGTTTTCTACATACCTCTCACAAGCACAACTGGTTTCCGGTTTTCGTGTCTTTGTTTCCGGGAGATGACTTCGATCCAAGCCTCTCGGCTCTGGAGTCAGAGTAAAAGGTCGTACACTCCAGTTACTGATATAAACCAACGCCTGACAAGGCAGCCTGTTGCCTTGCTTCCTGGCTCCCAGCCTTCTTTGTCCTGTGTCTGAGTAGCTGAAGGGCTATAAGGGGTTCAGGTTCGGTGAGAGGTTCCCCGCATTTTGGAGCCTCACACCCTCCTTCAATCTGAATGGAGAATAGCTGCACGAGGCCCCCCAAATCGGAAGCGGGATGACCTCATGCATCTCACCGTTTTTTGCCCGGCATCTCGGATGCATGCAACGCTGATTGGAGATCTTGCATTGCCCCTTTGACCCCTGAAAATATTGTCCGATGAGGAACCCGGAATAGAGCCACCACTTTTACCCATGCCGTCTTGGGATCATCAACACAAACCACTTGAAAAAGAGCCTCGTCAACTTCAATCCAATATGTCGTCTTTCCAATCGAATACATACGTTGAAGTCTCGGTATCTATTTACAACAAAAACGCTTCCAAGCTATCAAATAACAAGCAGTCATGCCACAACTTCTAAACACGCCAAGAAAAACCATAACAACATGCTCGCTCAGTATACAGACGCGCCCCCAAAAATCTTCATCTAAAAAACATTGCCTTGCCTCATCTAACAGATGCCATGACTGTTTCCCATCCGTGTCGACATATATATCTCCCGGGGACCACCGGTATTAAACTCGTATAAACATTGGGCATCGGTATTTGCTCAGCCAGCAACAAGATCCGTCAGGGCGACCGTTCTCATCACAATGTCGTGCGCACATCTCGGGGGACCACTGCTCCGCAAGGACCCAAGAGAAAGCGCGCAATGGGGGGATTGCGGAAGCGTACCCCTGCTCTTATTGCCAGACGCAAATGTAAGGAGTGTGGCGAAGACGCAAAATAGCTCCGGTGACAGGAGACAAAACTTGAAACAACCTTCTATCGTCTTATCGTGTCCAAATGGCGTGTGCGTTTAGAGAACAAGGTAGCCGAGAACAGCGGCGGCACCCATGGCGGCCATGTTGCTGAGGGCAACCTTGCCGGCGGCACCGGTGGGGATGGCAGTCTCGGTCTCGGTGACCTCCTCGGTTGTGCTGGTGGGGGTGGTGGTGGCATCAGTAGTGAGGGTACCATTAGTAGCACCGAGAGCAGTGCTAGAGGTCACGGTCTGAAGAGTGGTGGCAGAAGTGGCAGTCTTGGTGGTGGCCTTGGAGGTGACGCTGCTGCTGCTGGAAACAACACCGCTGCTCCCAATGACCTTGATGCTCTGCCAGGTGCCAGACTTGTCGCCATACTGGTACTCGGTAGCCTCCTTGTGGCCACCCATGTAGTCGATGATCTTGAGGCTCTGGTAGTACCCGTCAGAGGGTCCGTTAGAGAAGTCGGCAAGACCACCAGCCCACTCGATGGTGCCCTGGGGAGCATCCTTACGACCAGCAACCCAGGTACCGAGCTTGATCTGCATGGGGGACTGAGGATAACCAGCGCAGCCCTCAATGCCGGTGTTCTTGAGCGTGCGGACGACCTGGCCGTCAATGATCCAGTCGAGCTGCTCCGAGGTCCACTTGATGGTGTAGGTGTGGAAAGCGCCAATGGGGTCGGCGACGGGAGAGAATCCACCGCGGTCGTACGTCTCGGTGCAGCCCTTGCTGAAGTAGTTATGTTGGACCTGGGCATTATCCCCGCCGAGCCACTCCCAATCGATCTCATCAAGGTCGTCAGACTGGAGCACGAAGCTGGTGACGACACCGGGACCTGGGGCAGCCCTCAGAACAACATCGACCTGGCCGAAGAAGATGTAGGCTTCGCTGCCGATCGTGGGGGCCTGGTTCTCATTGGCAATGGAGAAAACAGCGCCGAGATCCTTATCGTAGGTGAGCTTGGTACCCTCGGCCTCCTTAAAGAACTTGTTCTTGCCCTGACGGAAGTCAATGTTGACGGGCTTGGACCCAACGGCCTTGCGGGCAGGGCAGTCGGCTAGATCGGGGGTGTCAGCAACACGTTCATGGCGAGATGTGGAATGTTGTCTTGAGACAGGAACTACTCACATCTCTTGGTGGGGTCACAGTCAGTGTAAGTCTGGGCAGAGACCATGGAGGCGGCGAGCGCCAGAGTGAGAAACTTGGAAAGCATGGTGTGAGAGTGTTGTGAGTGTAGGTACAGCTGAATATTCCAAGAAAGATGAGTGTGTGTTGTTGTTGTTGTTGTTGTTGTTGTTGTTGTTGTTGTTGTTGTTGTTGTTGTTGTTGTTGTTGTTGTTGTTGTTGATTAGTAGTTGGTGGTGATTATGCGCTGAGGCGGGTCAAGTGATGGCTGATGATTGAAAAAGAGCACGAGGCAAGTGGTGATGATGAGCGAGTGTATAAAAGAGAAAAGCGCCAGTGAGGCTGTGAACGAGAGACTGAAGAAGCGTGGGCAACACGAGCCTTGGTGTTGGCAGTTCGTGTATGCGTGAGTTTGTCTGCTGACGATGGGGGATGGGGATGGGGAAAAACGAGAGAGATTGACAAACGGGGACCCATCATCGCTTTCAATGTTCCTTCCAGCGGCGCCGAGCCCCTTTCCCACCGGGGTCCCAACCTCCCACACCTTTGTTGGCCGCTGGGGGCATCTGAGCCGCCGACGGCCGAAATTCAGCAATGTCACCTGCCAACCCTGCCAAGGGAGCGCATGTTTGTCTCCGTTGACAGGCCAATCAGGCCAATCAGAGGCGCGTATGCAGGGAAGACCCCTAGATGCTGCCCAGCCAGTGGCACTGCTGAGGCACACGTCCCAGGAAGGAAAGCTAGCCTTGGCATTCAAGGGGTGTCGGGCGCTACTAACCCCATGTTTTGGGATTTTGAAGTGATGGCGAGTGGCCTGCCTGGGCTAGCCCAGTCTGGGCAAGATGATAATACGAGAGAGTTAGTCACCACCATGATCTAGAGGTATTGAGATGAAATAAGGTGAGGACTGAGGATGGCCCAGAAGAAGTGGACAAAATGTCGTGTCCCAGAGATATTGCTCTGCGTTGTGTAACCATTTTTGTGCTCACATCAGATCGTGTGCAACGTGGGCGTGCTTCCCGTGGAAAAAGTCTTGGAACCAAGCACTCCAAGATGAGGCGGCAGCGTTGCTTATGAAAATTGAAATGAGAAGGAGTTGTTGCCTACCGAATTTCCCAAAACACGAGACTCGGACCCCGACGGCGGGTGAAAAACTACCGGCCACGTACCGGCGCTATCGAATCGCCTTTTCCCAGCTGATGGGAAAGCTGAAAGCAAAAGAAGCACTTGGCCGTGTCATATCAAAACTCGATATTTTTCTTCTTGACATTATTTCAGAGGCCGTGGGCGGCACTGGCGCAAACAAACATCAACGCCGCATGGTCGATCCGGCCCCCGTGCAATGCCCGTGCCCAAAATGTTGTCTGTCGACCAATCCAGTGGCAGTTCGTGATCGATCTCCCAGCGCTTGGTGGAGGAGGGTTGGGTTGACGAGGTTGGTCGCTGCCGCCCCACGTTGCCCGCATCCAGGCCCGCTCTCCGGAGACCGACGCCCCCACCGGCGCCCTCCTGCACGCCATGCAAACAACCTCAAGTCAAAGGCCAGCGGTGAGACCAACAGGAAAAGCGTTGATCCCGCCCCATTGCCACTGTACCAGTCACCGAAACAACATCTCGCCCTTGTACGAAACGGTGAGCGAATCTGCGGTGGTTCTGTGGTGTTCGCATCCTGGCCGCTGAAACAGGAGAAAAGCAAGGGGCATCTTCCTTCTTGTAATTTTTCCTCGCACTTTTCCCCCCGCGGCCGAACGGTTCGTACGACGTTAGCGCGCCACCTATGGCAACGGAGCCGTTATTCTGGATGTTGGATCACATCCGCCCAGTCTCCGGTTTCATGGTTTCATGAACTTTCTCTTCTTCTTTGGTGCTCGCCGAGGAAACATGATTTATTTCAGAGGCCATTTCCGTCATAGCGAAGAGGGTCAGACGGCGAGGAAGGAGGCCGCTTACAACGTTGCATATCCCTTTTTTGGCATATGATAAGAAACATGTCTCACTCGCAGCATGTCACTTGGTGGCTCTAGAAGGGTTGACTGAGACACCGACTTTTGTGCTCACTCAGTCAGCAACAAATTGTCTACCGACCAGCTGTCATTCATCACGCGTTTAAAGTGTGGCAGTGCGCTTGGGTTCGCATTGAAAACCTTCTTGGACTTCTCGGCCCAACCAAAATACGATGTCGCATTCAACGCACAAGATCTCGGCAGTTCCCAAGTCTGTTTTCGACTGCGCCTGTTGCTAACATGATGCTAGCTCGGAGCATGCTTTCTGCTATGATTATCGACAAAGATTTTTTCGAGTTGTAGAGCTCAGCCCTACGAGACGGCAAGAAATGAAGTCTAGACGAGAATATGGAGACAAGAGCTCTCCCGGTTTTCTGGGCCACTACGGGACGGCCGTTGCAGCGGGTGGATAGCTGCCTCGGCGGGACGTTGTGAAAACCCGGACTACGAGTGAACACGGGAAGCCCAGCTCATCGCATCTCCATTTCCATGGTCTCTATTTTTGGGTTGCTTATAACAGGTTGAGTGTGGGCTGATATAGATGCCTCAGTATCATATGGTTCCAATATTTTCTATTTACCCGGTGCGGCCTCCACGCCTTCTTGTGACTGGTAAGAAGAAGATCCTGAGACACATGCCAAGATGGCAGGCGGTAGGAAGTTCTCCATGAGCCAGCCGCCGTTACTTTTGCAGCGAGCAGCACATTCGCAGATTTGGATGGATATGGGCTGTGATTTCTGCAATGGCAAAAAGACAGAGCAAGCTAGTAAAAAGGCAAAAGGTTGTGGTTGACTCTCCCGCCGGGAATTGAACCCGGGTCTCGAGCGTTGTTGGATGACAAGCTCACATACTGACCACTATACTACGGAAGATTTACAGATGTGATCATCTGTCGTAGCTGGTTTGCTGGGAATTGATCGAGGATTTGGCCTCTATATCAGGAGTCACCCCAACAACACTAGGTAGTTCACATGCATACACTTCGGTCCCTACCCAGACTGACATCATCGTCAACGACTTCAAACTCAGGTTGTTCTCACTCACACAATGAGCTCGGCAAGCATCAACCACCCGACTTCTCTCTCACGGGTGCAACAACACTATCCAAATATCTCTCGGTACAGCCCGAAAAACCGCCTGTCACATCACCACCACACCTTTTCCAGACCAACCACAGGTGCGCGTCAGGTTGCCGCGATGTCACAGATATTTAAACCAAACGACTCTGGGTGCTGCAGAACTTCAGAGATGTTACGCAACGCAAGACATGCATGGAACCTGCTGATCGATGTACTGCAGGATCACGACCGCCGCATGCAGTCTGTCGTGACCGTTTGTGTGTCACAACGCCTTGCCTGATTCTCTCTGAGGAAAAAGGCGGGGATTTGAGGGTTTGAGCATAAGACATGGCTGGTGATATCGCTATCTTTGCTCCCTTGGGTGGGATGAAATCATCGAAGGCCGTATCGCGTAAGTTCCCCCATTCTCACCTCACGGACCGATTCGGCCGGGTCGGGAACTTGGGATCAGGTACCACAGATTCAGTGACGGATTGACATTGGCATGATTGAGCCATCTATGACCGCAGCAGTTCAAACCGTCGAAACCTTATCTTCGCCTGTCCTTTCGCCCTTGGCGGCAAGATCTGGCAGCTTGGATGATACCACTGCATCAATCTCTGTTCTCCAAGCCAGCGCACAGCTGTCAGAAGAACCAGAGATGGCAGGTGAGGCCAATTGCCTGGACGATCACCACCATCACTATGTTTGTGTCGGTCGCACACATGCAGCGGAACGCTGGGTGAGCTTGTCTTTGGATGCCAATGTGTTTGCCCGCACACTCCGACTTTCCCCTCTCTAAGGTATCTCGCTGTTGTCTGGCTGGTGGTCGTTGGTAGTTCAACGTTGGAAGACAAGCTGCTCAACCACACTGTTGACAGCTAACCCCCCACCGGCTCTTCTCTTTCATGCCTCCCTTTTTCTGCTCGGCCGTCGAATTACCCCGGGTTTCACCGTCGGAGCAACTCCGTTGAGTTGAGGGAAACCAGCCACAACACTGCCATCTCCACCAGAAAGTACCAGGGCGATATCAACATGTCCGTCGACAGAATAAGAGCAATTGACAAGATTGAAAAGCTCCCACCGCCTGTAGACGACGATGAGGATAAGCATGAGCTCGGTGTTTCTCTCCAACCTTATACTTCTAGCCAACATGGACCCAGAAACCAGGATAGACGAGGCAGCACCCTACTGGGCGACGTCATTGTCGAGATCGACCCTGTTGTTGAGAAGCGGGTCAGGAGGAAATTTGACAAGACGCTGGTAGTGCTGGTGTTTCTGGCTTATATGCTTGCCTTTCTTGATCGGTCCAATATTGGGAATGCGCAGAATGCGGGAATGGGCGATGATCTTGGGTTTGACGATGAGCACTATCAGTGGCTGCTCACCATATTCTACATACCGTATAGTAAGTGCCTTATGCTCGTTTCTTGGACTTGGTGCTGACAGCTTCTCAGTCTTGTTTGAAGGCTTTGCCCTCATGTGGAAGATCATGCCTCCTCGTATGCCTGCCTCCTATTTTCTCCTAACACATGAGATCCTAACCCAACCCAGATATCTGGGCCACCATAACAGTAGCAACCTGGTACTCCCCCCTCACCTCCCCCCTTTTCCACCCGCTAACCGTCCCCCTAGGGGCCTCGCCTCAACCCTCCAATCCGCCGCCCCCAACTGGCAATCCCTCATGGTCTGCCGCTGGTTCCTCGCCATGGCCGAAGCCGGCTTCGCCCCCGGCGTCCCCTACCTCCTATCCTTCTTCTACCGCCGCCGCGAACTCGGCCTCCGCTGCGGCATCTTCCTCTCCGCCGCCCCCCTCGCAACAACCTTCGCCGGCGCCCTCGCCTACGCCATAACCAGCACCCCTTCCCCCCCTCTCCCGCCCTGGCGCCTCCTCTTCCTAATCGAAGGCCTCCCCACCCTCATCTTAGCCATCATCCTCTACTTCCACCTCCCCTCCTCCCCCACCACCGCCCCGGTCCTCACCCCAACCGAACTTTCCGTCGCCAAAGCCCGTTTATCCCTCCACACCCCCCAGCAAGGTCAAACCCCCACCGGCTGGCGAAGCATCTCCCCCCGCGAAATCCTCTCCACCTTTGAAAGTCTGCAAACCCTCCTCCCCTCCCTAATGTACTTCTCCCTCAACGTCTCCTTCTCCTCCTTACCTGTATTCCTCCCCTCCATCCTCTCCTCCATGTCCCTTTCCCCAAACACCTCCACCGCACAGGGTCTCACCGCCCCGCCTTACCTCCTCTCCTTTCTCATCTGCATCCTGTCCACTTACCTCGCCGACAAAACCCAGCAACGCGGCCTGACAATCATTTGTCTTTCCCTCGTCGGCGGGGCGGGGTACGTGCTACTAGCAACCCTGCCAGAACACCTCGTTTCGGTCCGGTATTTTTCTGTTTTTTTGGCTGCCGGGGGTGTCTTTCCTAGTATAGCCAATGTCCTTCCGTGGACGTTGAATAACCAGGGGAGCGACACCAAACGGGGGGTGGGCATCGCGGTGCTGAATATGGTCGGGCAGTGCGGGCCGCTGTTGGGGACGAGGCTGTTCCCCGAGGGGGACAGGCCTGGGTATACAAAGGGGATGGTGGTCTGTGCGGTGTTTATGTTTGTTAATGCCGGGCTGGCGGCGGGGTTGAGGTGGCATTTTGCGAGGAAAAATAAGAGGCTGGAGGAGAGGGAGAGGGCTCAGGTGGTGTCGAGGGCGGGGGATGGAGGGAGGAGGGAGGATGGGGAGAGCGAGGGGATGGTTGGCTTTAGGTATGTTTTGTGATGAGGGGCTTGTTGGAATGCCCTAAAAGGCAGCGATTGGGGTGTACTGACTTGCAAGGGAAATAATGAGATGTGATGAGTTTTCATGACGGTAGGGATGGTATTGTTTCTTTGTTTATCCAATGGTTATCTGTTTGATGACAGTGCCTATGCTTGGGAGCCAAATCCTTAGTCTCTGAACTGCCCCTGAGGCAGATACTGCCAGTTCGAGACATATGCCGGTGTCGTCCCATTTCTCCCGTTATTTGTGGCATACACGCCAAGGAGCACCCCTGTTTCAGCCAGTTAGCAACACAATGATATCCCCTAATCTTCCATGGAGAACCTACCAGTAAAACCCCAACTAACAGGCTCATTACTCGCATACAACAACGTCTGCATCAAGCTCTGTCTCCCCGCTGGCCCAACACTGAAGCTGTAATGAGTCCTATTCGCAGCCTTGATCTCCAGCCTCAGTTTTCCATATCTCCAAGCCTTGGGCACAGGGGCAATGATGGGCTTCGGAACAGGCACGTAGGATTCCCCCCTGAACCTGATCTGCGGAATCAGAGCCTCCTCTTCTTGTCCCGCGGGCTGTCCCGACAAGAGAGTCGCAGTGCTGGCACTTGGAGGCAGCAGCACGATTCCAATGTCGAGATGGTGGTTCTGTGTCAAGAAAGCAGATACACCGGCTTCTTCTTCGATGGCTGTGGGAGAAAAGTCAAGGTCGACGGAGAAAGTGAAAAGGGTGTCTTGCTGTCGGCGCGAGATGAAGCTCTGACCACCTGGGCCGGCGTAATTCCCATTCAGAGCGGTCAGGTTGATGTTCGAAGGGTTGATTCGCAGAGTGTTTGGCTTCTCAGGCGGCGAGATGGTAAAGGAGGATGGATTGGGGTAACGCCAGTGCGTGATGTGGGCTGGGAGAGCGGTATTGTTGGAGAAGGTGAGAATCTCGGGTGTCGGATGGTTGACAAATGGCCTAAAGCATGAGGAAAATCGAGATTAGCTAGGCACATGACGAGCAGAAGTTGCGAATTCACAACTTACCCCACCCCTTTGATATCCAATGCCGCAGGCGGCAGAGGCCAACCGCTCACTTCACCGCTGATGGGTGTCCAAACTGGGTACTCTCCCTCAGGCCAGGATACAGCCGTCATGATGGTTTCCCGTCCCATGGGATAGTGTATGTATTCAGGACCTGAGCGAGTGGACAAAGCAACACCCCACCAGTTTCCATTGCCATCATGAAAGAGATCCGCATGGCCTACGGTTTGGACTGTTGATGGGGGTGTAAGTCAATCGAACCACTGCTGTTATGGGTTATTCGGCGCTTACAAAGACTTGAGGTATTGGCATTGGACAAGACCGGGTTGTTCACATATGACTCGTAAGGTCCAGAAACATTCTTTGAGCGAGCCATCGTGACCATGTGGTTAACACCAGTTCCACCTAGAAGATGGTCAGCTTAGTCCACTTGGACAGAATATATGGGTTGCTGTATTCTTACCCTCTGCAGCCAGGAGATAATACCATCCATCCTTGTGGTAAATATGCGGTCCTTCAGGGGCAAGGCCGCCGGTTCCGTTCCATATGACGTTCCATTCGCCAACTTCTCCTGTGTCAAGGTTGACTTCCGCTTGTTCAATGTAAGGTCTTTAACAGCCATGGTCAGCCCACACCATTTCAAAGTTCAAATAGTTAAAGCAGTACGTACCCAACTTGCCATGCGTGGGCGGCGTTGATGTAAGCCTTTCCATCCACATCCCAAAAAGGCTCAGGATCGTAACCAGTAAGATTGAAGTGGATGGCATTCGACCACGAGGCTGGGTCGTACGGATCCTTGCCCTTGAAGATAATCTGCCAAGCAGAAAAAGATAAGCAGCTCTTCGAAGAACAGGTGGTGGGGAAGACATACGTTATCCCATCTGGTAAAATCTGCCTGAGGGCGGTCATCATCTACCAGTGTCGTGACAAGCCAAAAAGTGTCATCGTGAAATCTGATGGTCGGTGCCCAAATGCCACTTCAGGCTGTCAGCCATGATACTGTCCTCAGTTAGATCGATTCAATTCCTACCTGGTTGATCTATTCGTCTCCGCCAGCCTGGGGAGTTGCTCCTTGCGGTTCAGCACATGCCCAATCAGCTTCCAGTTCTGCAGGTCCTTGCTCGCGTGAATAGGAATTCCTGGAAAGGCATTGAAGCTCGACGAAGCACAAAAAAAGGTATCATCCCACTCAGGGACAAAGATACAACTTGGATCCGGATAGAAGCCCGGGAATATCGGGTTGTAGATGGTGGAGTTGGCCGCGTGCCCCAACGAAGCTGAGAGACGGGCTGACAAACCCAGTAATAAGAGTGACTTCATGGTAACCAACTTCAACGTTGTCCATCTCTCTGAGAAATGTCTCATGCCAAAGACGATACATGGTCAATATGTACCCGAGTCGTCACCAGCAACCTGGTAGTTGGGCCCCGCACGTGGAGGAGATCAACGTGGGATTGCCGGATAAAGGGGGTAAACAGCGGGATGGCCCATCGCCGGGTATAAAATAGGTACCGAACGTTTAGGCAGCTGGTTAAGCATAAGGACTGTTACCATGCCGATCTGTGGTGTTTTGGTACATCTCGTCGATGTAGAGAGATTGCTGGTTGTTGAATGAGGGTACGGTTTCCAAAATGCTGCCATGGTCGGTGAAAGCTGCCAGGCATCAATAGCTTTGCCATACAACAGAAAAAGAATTGAAGTTTCATAGATACTCCACAACTAATTCTAGTACATGTAATGGGGTTGCCCATGGGAAGGCAGGAACGTGAGAAGTCGCAGGGCCGCTGCGGGGAAGGAGCCATGCAAGGTACATCAATATGGAAAGGGAACGCCCGTCTTGGCTATGCGTCATGAACTACAGCAGATCCGGATGAAAGCTCAAATCATTGTTTTAAGAGTTTAACGTGATCCTACTGGCTGTGTCACCCGGTTAGCTTAAGTCGCGTGGTGTGTGTGAGTTGAGGTCTCACAGAAGATCAAGCATGGAAGCTCATGACAGTGCCCAGTGCAGACGAACTCAACTATCCCATGTCAGCAAGAGATACCTCATTCAAACCTTGATGGCACATGTCCAGGGCAGAAAATACAATGATAAGGGAGCCTTCACTTGCTAGAGAACCTGTTGGTTTTGGCTAAGCTTGCCTCACTTCTATTAAACCTCTTGCACAATACTAACCTCACCTTCGAGACCTACGATGGGTAAAATCCTGTCAAAGTTGTTCCGGTCGGTATCCGAAATGAGCTTTGGCAAGGAAAACAAAAACTCAAACAGCAACGCTAACCACCACCCCGACTCGGACAACACCTTCGCCATCCACCATTCCGTTCCTGGCAATCTCGAGGTCAAGTCCCAGAAAGTCAAATTCCGTGGTTCATGGCCTGATGGAGGATTCGGTTGGGGTGGAGGATATAGTGGGGGTGGAGGAGACGGAGAGGGCGGTGATTGAGAAACAAGCTGGACACCCGACGTTATATAGCAACTCAGGAAATTCAAATTTGGTCGAGACACCAATGTTGAAGATGTCGAATACACTAGAGACAAAGGGTTAGGGAAAGTTAACATAAGTATTCCTATGCCAAGACATATCTACGCTAGAAGCCCACTAAGAACGCCACCTATGCACCCCGGCCGGCAACTGGGTCTGTTAGCTGCGTCACTCGCTAAACTTCCGCGCTCCTCAACATGGACGAAACCTCAACCTTTGATCACGGCGCGATCGCCCACCGTCGAGCGCGCTGACCATCTTGAGTATTCAACCGTCAACTAACACAATCATCGAGCCTATCCATCCATCGCGCCTTCAAATAACTCACCAGAACCCCCTTACGCACCTACTCCCTCCCATCAACCCCCCGCCCACCTTCAAAATGCAAGGCTTCAACATGGGCCGCTACGTCCCCCCAGACCTCGAAGGCCTCCTCACCTCAGGCAACCCCCTCCACAAAAAACATCCCCTCGGCCCCCGCGCCTCCAAACCCGGCCTCCTCACCGTCCGCTTCGAGATGCCCTTCCCCATCTGGTGCGCCACCTGCCCCCAACCAACCCTCATCCCCCAAGGCGTCCGCTTCAACGCCTCCAAGTCTCGCTCCGGCTCCTACCACACCACCCCAATCTACACCTTCACCCTCCGCCACCCCCCTTGCTCCGGCACCATCACCATCCAGACCGACCCCAAAAATACAGACTATGTCGTCCTCTCGGGCGCCCGGAGACAAAACGTCGCTACCTCGACTGATGATTTAGTCACGACGAGCATCAAGACGCAGAGGGAAAAGGAAGAGGAGAGGGAGACGGCGTTTGGGAAGCTGGAAAAGACGATTGCGGATAGGGAGCAGGCGAGGGATGCGACGGTTAGGATAGATGAGTTGCGGGATAGTAATGAGAGGCTGTGGGAGGACCCTTTTACTGCCAACAGGAGGTTGAGGGCGGGATTCAGGGAGGGGAGGAAGAGGCGGGAACGGGAGGGGGAAAGGGATGAGGGGATAAGGGAGAGGATGGGGTTGAGGATCAAGTTGCTTCCTGAAAGGGAGGAGGATGGGTTGAGGGCGGGATTGGTTGATTTTGGGGGTGTGTCCGAGGGGAACGAGGGGATGGGGGTGGAGAGGGTTTTGGCGAGGCCGTTGTTTGAGGATGGGAAAAAGAAAGAGGGGCTTAAAAAGGAGGGAAAGGGGAGGTTGAAGAGGGAGATTAAGGCTGACAGGATGAGGGAGAGTTTGGTGGAGGAGATTAGGACAAATACCAGGGCGATGAAAGACCCGTTCTTGGTTGCTTTTGGGGACAACAAAAGCAGCAGGGACAAGGGGGGTGGTTTGCTTCCTGGGTTGAAGAAAAGGAAGCGGGGGGCTGAGGATGAGGGTGAGAAACCGATACCGGCACCGGCACCGACGCAGCCAGAAGATACCCTCGCTGGAGGTGGCAAAGGGGAGCTTAAGCCGACAGCACCTGCAGGGCAGCGTGCTCTACTCGTGAGTTACGACTCTGACTCGGCTTAACTCCCGGAGGGACGCGGAAAAGGTTTGCATTTTGTTTTATTTGCATAGCATAGCGATGATACCCCATACTCATGAAAAGATTGATTGTTGTTCGCTTTCCCCATTTGTCGGTACCTAGCGGCTTTGACTACAACTGCAACTACAACTACAACTTGGGATACTATTAGTCAAGTCATACTCTCTGTCTTATCGGCGCTGATTGGCTGGCTGCAGCTTGCTCCAGATCTGTAGCTGCTGCCTCACTCTACAACACTAGCAGTCGTTGTAAAAGTCGCTCTATAACCTTGCTCCTGAACATATATAGTGAAGTCGCCTAAACTGTGTGCAGTCAGGTTCACAGTCTGACTGTTTCTCACACAAGCCAACTTCAAACCCTTTGTTGCCGGAAGTCCGGAGCCAAGCAAACCAAACAACACATTCACAGCCTCCGAGTGTGCATCAACCTCCAAGAAAAGAAAAACAATGGATATCAAAACCAGGAACCAGAACCGTTAGAAAACCCTTAGTACCGTACCAAGCCATTGCAACTCCCTTATCCACCCATACCTGTAGTCCATCCATGATTTGGTCAAGACGAAAAAGCATTCAACACACCGTTGGAGTACCCCTCGGAAACAAACGACGAATCCCAACCCTATACATCATCCATCTTACCAGCTGGCTGCTGTTCCTCATCGTCGTCGTCGAAACTCGCCACCGAGGACAGATCGTCGTCGTCTTCGCTTTCGGCGCCGGCATCGTCGGCTGCTTCTTTGCTGGCGTATTTCTGGACGTACTCTGTCATTGGGATATCGTCAGCAATTTGTACTTGTCCATTTACGACGCGAGGACTCCGGTAAAAGCGAGTGACCGTAAAATGAGAGCAGAAAGGCTACTCACCCTTGACCTTGATATCATAACTTTTCGGCTCCCTCATCAACAGCGCCGCCGCCTCCCCATTCAGCGGATCCGTCGGGTTCGGGTAGCGCAGCAGCTGCGGGAGGAAGACTTCGAAAATATTGATCATGTCGAACATGGGCGACCAGGTTTGGTTGATGACGTCGAGGCAGACCGATCCAGACCTATAATCCCCCAGTCGTTAGCCTCTCATTCCAATCTTGCCTATATGCTTCCGTGTGGTCAAACTTACAGCTCATCAATATTAGGGTGAAAAATCCTGTTCACGAACCCAATACTCGGCGACTTATACGGGTACTGATCAGGGAGCTCGACATGAACCTTCCAGACACCACCTTCGAAGGGAGCTGCACTGGGTTAGCTAACCCACCTCTTTTATCGAGCAGATATCACATACTCTCAGTAGGCCCCTTGAACCGCACGTAAAACTCCTGCCTATCGTTCCCACCACTCGCATCAGTCATTAAGGTTCCCATCTTGCAAACCATCGCACCGTGTGGAGTATCGGGCCGCTGTAGCCATCGTCGTGGCGTCGAGCTTGACTTACACTGCAAATTAAGCATAGCCTGTTAACATCCCACCGCATCAAGCCCCTTGCCCCACGCTGTCGGGTATATGTATGTATACGTACTATTATCATTGACCAAGGTGACCTCATAATCGCTCATGAAACTATCAACCCATTTCCCATCAGTCCTGGTTTTTTATCACCCTCCCTCGCAGGTAGACGTACAGCTTCATGACATCTGTCTCGATGCGGCGACGCGGGGAAGCCATCTTTGCCGACTTGGATCGCTACGTTACCAGTCGTTTGGGATGGTGTGGCTTTCAAAGGGACACGCCCGCGTGGAGTTTTCGGCGTCGGTCTTGTCAAACTCGAGGAGTTTGAGTTAGCGGGTGGCAACTGGCAGGGCGTTCGAGGTTTGAGGGATCGGTGTTAGGAAAGGAAGAGAGGATATAGTAAGTAGCAAGCAGAGCCACAGCAGGATAGGTATAGCGTAAAAGGAGGAGATCAATCCCAAAGGTGTTTTTTTTTTGCTGACCTACCTTGATGGTTTTCTTTTTGGAGTTGGCAGGCGCGCACTTGCGAAAGAGGCGAGCGAGGGCTGCTGCTATTAGGTGTCGACGATCGGAATCGGTTGACTCAGCTGGGTGGTGGTGGTGGTGGTGGTGGTGGTGGTGGTCTTATGGTGTACTAGCAGCGGTGGGTGTGGCACGTAGTGTTAATGCAGGATGCGGGGAATGGGGGGTCTTTTATCTGTGGTTGTTTGATGTGTTGTACCTGAATGGCGGCTTCTTGTTTCTGCCTTATTAGGTGCCGTTTTATGCAGTTACAGAGAGAGGCGTTGAAGGGCTTGCGATTTTATTGGAAAGGGGGCAAAAGGGGAAGGGAAATGATTGCTTCATGAGGTGGTAGTCCCTTTCAAAGGCCACGACGTCAGACAGTGGAAGTCACCCGCCTGCAGCAGCCTCAAGGTGGATGCGTTGCCCGCCCGCTCTGGGCCTCTTTCCAGCCGCTCGGACAATTGCCAGTTGCTCCGAGAGAGAGAGTGATTCGATGAGGCCACCCAAGTACAGGAGAAGCCAAAACCAAGAGTATCCCGCAATTGTTGGCTTTTAGGCCATCACGCCAATTTTGTAATCTACAACCCAACTGCCCGATATTGCCGATCTCTCTTGTTCCTGGATTCCATTTGGATGTATGAATGGACATTCATGAGTGTTCGATGAGGTGTCAGTGATCGGTGGAGACAGATGACGCCATGCGATTGGAGGGCCCAAGCATTTGGGAAGAGTTGATGTTGGCCCGATGGCGGTCAGGTCTCAGGCACGCCTTTGTCTTCTTTCAACGGGCCCCTTAATCCGGACTGACAGTCAAGTCTCCAACATACAGAATATCCAGGCTTTGATCTCATGTATACCGATATCTTGTCAAAGAGACCACTTTAAAGCAACCCGGGCCTGCCGGGTAGTCCCCGCGGAGTTAAACAGACAAGTACGGCGAAGCGGGGTAGGGAACAGCCATCTCCTCACCTTTTGTAGATGGGCATCCGACACCATAACCCAATGGGCGGAGCGGTAGCTGAGGGCGAACGGCAATGGCAAAGGCGGAGGAGTCACGCGTGCCTGGCCGGTAACATTTGATCCTCAGAGCTGACCCGGAATCGGGCATGCAAATCGACGGCTTGGCTCCGGTTTTCTGGCTTTGCTGTTGCAAGTCCAAAATGTTGGAGGGGTAAGAAATCTTTGAACTCCGCTCACAACATAGTCTTATTAAAAGACTCAATATCAAAAGTACATCTGACACCAAAGCAACCACAATGGCCCCAAGGCTGAGAGTAGATAACACAATCAATAACAAGGCTGCCACTTCAGCTGATGGATGCATGGAAGTGTTGAAAGATGTCTGATGGAAAAGCACTCGGCGAAACCACTGCCTCGGCTCCAGCGGCCCCAGTTCCAGCTCACCGTTCATGACCAATCATGTTCCACCCCGATCGCCCGAACCGCTTGCAAAGAGCCGGCCTCAACCTTTTTTTCGGGGTAAGAAACCCGCCCTGTAGTTTTACTGGGCCTCTGGGTGGAGGGGCGCCGCAACAAACAAAACTCCAGCGGATTCAAGAGAGATACTCAATTGTACGCAGCAAAAACCATCATGACCCTGCTGATTAAAAACTGCGCGAATTCACCCCAACCATGCTCATTTTCAGATTCCCAAAAACTCTTCTCTTTCTGTTCTTTGCAGAAGAAAAAAGAGAGCTGAGAAACAACCACCACTTTTTTCCACTTTGAAACAAGACGTCACCGTGCAGCAAGACGCACACGCACACACACACCTCTTCAGTGACCACAAGTACACCCTATGTACCTATCATCACTGTCCTCAGTTGCTCGGAGGTCGTGCGCTACCCTTTCCAGGGGCACACGACCACCACCAACAACACTATCAACAACATCAACACTCAACACCACAGCACCCTTTGCCTCTGTATTCCGCCAAAAACATGCATCAAATCAGCAAACCAGAAGCAGCTCCCACTCCCCCATGGGCACGCCACCCACCAACCCCCGCAAAAAGGTCACCATCGGTACCCTCCGAGCCATGCACAAGAGGGGTGAGCCTATCACCATGATCACTGCCCATGACTTCCCCAGCGCCCATGTGGCAGATGCCGCCGGCATGGATATGGTCCTCGTCGGCGACAGCCTTGCCATGGTGGCCCTCGGCATGGAAGATACATCAGAGGTTCTTCTGGAAGAGATGTTGTTACACTGTCGATCCGTTGCACGTGCCACCCGAGCTGCCTTTACTGTATGTGTTCTATTCTGGTCCCCTCTACTCTGCAATAGACTGGCTGACATTCCTCCTAGATTGGTGACCTTCCCATGGGCTCATACGAGATCGCCCCGGAACAGGCTCTCGAGACAGCCATCCGGTTTGTCAAAGAGGGCCGCATGCAGGGCATCAAGCTTGAAGGCGGCAAAGAGATGGCTCCCACCATTGCCAAAATCACCAGAGCCGGCATTCCAGTACTTGGCCATGTAGGCCTGACTCCTCAACGGCAGAATGCCCTGGGTGGTTTCAGAGTCCAAGGCAAGACGTCTGACGGTGCTATGAAGGTGCTGGAAGATGCACTCGCCATTCAAGAAGCCGGGTGCTTTGCCATGGTCCTGGAGGCAGTCCCTGCCGAGGTGGCATCCATCATCACTGAAAAGCTCTCTGTTCCAACTATTGGCATTGGTGCTGGAAACGGCTGCTCTGGTCAGGTGCTTGTGCAGGTCGACATGACGGGCAACTTTCCCCCTGGAAGGTTCCTCCCCAAGTTTGTCAAGAAGTATGGCGATGTCTGGTCAGAGAGTCTCCGGGCCATTGAGACTTATCGAGACGAGGTCAAGAGTCGGCAATATCCTGCCCCTGAGCACACGTACCCGATTCCAAAGGACGAGCTCGAGGCGTTCGCGGAGACGGTCAAGGATGTGTAAAGAATATTGGGATTTGGGGGTGGTGGATGCTTCGCATGGCGTGGTTGTCCCTTTCGCACTTGGGTTCAGCGTTGTGGTTTATTGTATGCATTGGCGGTAACTGGTTTTCTGTTTGGCCATTTGATTGCATTTTGGCGGATACCATGTTGTGTTGATAGGTAGTTAGGATGCCTTTGCGTTTCATCAAAGGACTCTTCATATAATACTCAAGGATAATAGCTTCATGCTTTTGACTGGGACACATAACTTTGTCGCGGTTTCGGTCATGCCAACATGGTAGACTTACTATCCAAACGCAGGAGTAATCGAGTAGGACACATTCAGTCTGTTTTCCGAGTCTTTGAAGCACTGCAGCCCGTAGTGTTAGCAAAGTGTCATGTCAGTACAAGTCGAGTATTGCTTACCCTCCATAGGTTGCCCACTACCTCGTCTAGTGACGGGGCAAAGGTGCTGTTAATGTAGAGAAACACACTGTCTGTATCCCTGACCTTGAGAGATCTCCTCAGATGGGCTACAACACTCTCAAACTTGTAGCTGCTGGAAACCTTGACCTGCTCTCGAAGTACGGCCGGGGCTGCTCCGACAGGCCGGAAACGCACGATGACTTTCTCCTGAGGGAAGGCTCCGGCAGCGGCGAGGGCAGTTGTGGCATCACGGGGCAGGGTCATTAGAACTGTGGATGCTGTCATGGTGAGGGGCAGATCCGGGGAGTCACGACCTTCCAAAACAGGGGATGCCGGTGGTGATGTATTGGTGTCGTCCGCTGTCGGGCGGGAGGGTGAAGATGAGGATGCCATGTTGGCTAAGATATCGGTTGCTGTTCTCCGCCCTTTGGCTATTTGTTGTCAGAGATGATGGACAAAGCGGAGTGGCGGCTCAGTAACGAGCAAACGGATGAGTATCTGTGTTTTTTGTGAAAGGTTTCCCAAAGACGAGTCGTAAGCTTTGAGGTTGTCCAGTGCATCAGGGCAACCAGGCAGCCCCACGATCGATCATCAATCTTGGCATGTGCTTCTTGTGGGGGGACCCCACCCCACCATGTGCTATTCTCAGGGTTAGGGTATAGGGTGAAGCTGTCAAAAACCACACGCTTTGCCGTCCATTTTGACGACAATGGCTTTGGAAATGTCAGCGGGCCGGGCCGACCTTACCAGGTTGGCTGGTTTTGATGTATAAATATCAAATCCACGCTGCAATAGCTCCGCGACGCAAATGGAACGAAATGGCACGGCAATTGCGGCTCCCTGTTTCCATCAGGCTGCCGAATCGCCTGACTTTACTTACCTAGCTAAGAGGTCTTTGCTTTTCTTCTTCTCGCCGCTGAGTAACAAACATGCAACGCAACCTTGACCGCTTCAACACCTCAGACAAATATATATATATATATCAAGTGGCATCTGATGCTTCCATGACTTCGAGAATATCGTTATTCGTGATGTGGCAGCCCTTGCTTTTAGAGCAGGAAAATCCATAGCCCGGCGCAGGTCCAGGCGGGACCAGAACATCCAGCCATGTTCCTTGGAGTTGTCAATATCAGGGTCCAGACCCCGTCAGAACCTTTAGTCGTAGGTAAGGCTGACACCCAGCAGAGGGGTTGCAGCCAATCACAGCACGGCGCCGATCGAGCTACTGCCGGCTTGGCTGGTGGAGAAGCACGCACCCGCAGCCTTCTCCAAGACAAAAAGTGGCATGATTCTGCTCTCAAATCAGCCCAAATCAAAAGAGTCTGCGTCAGAGCTCCAATTCCCCGATTGGCCTCTGGCCGCCTTCCCAAAGCTCCCCAGAGAATCCGTAAAGTGTCTGAGTGAATTTCCCAAGCCCAAAAGTCAGGCCATCTCGACAGCAACAGAGATCCAGCAGCCCAATCGGCTTCTAGCAGCAACTCCTAGCGACCTCCTGGAATACCAGGGTGCCACACCCATCGAGATCTTCAACGATCCCAGGCCCCAAGAAGCCATTTGCAGTCTCACTCACTTCACGAGAAGTGTTTGTTGCTTGTGATCACTGATTTTACCCACCTCCCACACGTTATCCCGCCGCCACGCTACCAGCAAAAAAAGTTACAGCCTCCCTCTGGTGTCCATCTGTCTGTGTGTATCTTCGGCCCGGCTCAACAACACCACCATCCATTTTTACCCTCTCTGGCCGTTGCTGCCAGTTGCCGAGACCGAGATCGTCTTCCTGCAAAGTCGTCCGTTACTGTCAGCCCGCCCCTGTCTGGCTCTAATAGGAAAGGAGATTCTGCCACTGGACTGACATTCAGTCTTCCTGATGCTGCTCTTCGACACTACTCGACAAGGGCCCTAGGTACCTCCCATATTCTCCTCGAGCCCGCTTCCGACTTCCCGCGCTCTCTCTGTCTGTTTCTTGTACACTTCCTGTACATAGCTCTCTCACACATACAACCCGACAACATCACCTTCCGCTCGTCAGCTACCGGCCTCATAAACCGCATCTGGAGCGATACCTTCCGGGCCAGGTACACAGAGGCACTACGCTCGAATACGGATCTCGAAGGACTCGACGCCATAGGCGCAATAGCCCCCCTTTTCACTCGTTATCGCCGCTAAAGTAATACTAGACCTAGCGGTGTCGACTCGACCGTCACCTTCGCTGTGTACTTTTTTTTCCTGTCTTCTTCTTTATCACTCCTATTCCCCTGTTGGAAACCCTTTCCGGACTGCTCGCAACACGGCTACTTGCATTGCAGCATTTGTCCCACGATAATAGTTCGCTGTTCGCCACCCTGCATTTCCCTAGAATCTCCGACTGGGACCTCTTAATTCAACCTACCTGTATTTGCCATCTTGTGGTAGCTCCAACAACCCTTGGCTAGGTGCTGCCATATCCGTCAGTGTTCGTGGTCTTACTACATCTCGTGACTATCGGCACCCGACTCCGACCCTCACCGTCGTCCGCTGCTGTGTTCAACCGCCAGCTCATGAACATCTACCCACTGCTGCGTCTCTGTGGCTGCTGATCTTCTCCTCGGAAACTACCCGCCGCGCCTCAAGCATCCAAGCCAGCCCCCGCGCTCGATTACACAACACACTCATACTCACATTCACACTCAGTCACTCAGTCACTTACCTCACCGGTGATTTCAACCAACTCATTCTGTCGGCGCCTGCGCACCCTTCTTGAACTCGTCCAAAGCAAAGCAACCTTTTCAACCCAATCCAGCAACTTTGCCACTCACTTCGGTCTTGGCACAGATCGCCAAAGTCTGAACTGCGCACCTGCAAGCATCCCGTTGTTCGTCTGGAGGCCAGACAATACCAAGACCGAAACGAGGCTTGGAGTAAGACGCCTCTCGTCTCTCGATTTGGGTAGACCTTTCGGCCTTGCCATCACTTGACGGACAAGACCCCATTTCTGCCAAACAAATTCCCACCAAAAAAAAACCGTTGAACTTCTGGACGAAAAGTTTCAACACCAACTGGATCCCGTCCCGGCGACTTTACCCCTTTTCTCTCATCAGCCACGCCAAACGGCATGCACACGCAACCATGGACTCGGACCCGCTAAGACATCTCGAGTTCTTTTCGATGCCCAATAACCAGGTATGACTTAATGAGCACACACAAGACACTTTGCTCATCACTCCTTCTGGACCTGACCTGGTGGGCCCTTGGCTCTCTCTTGCTGACACATGGATTCAGACGGTCAACCCGGTCGACCAGCCATTCATGACCAGCACCTCGGCTCAGGCACCACCAATATGGGACACCACCGGTATGGGCCTGGAAGGTGGCATTTCTATGTCACCTTCCACAGCACCAACCCCTCTGTCACTGGATTCCATCGCCCAGCCCTCCTCGCTCGCCGGCTTCAACAGTATCTCGCCAGGCATTTCTTCCGCATCCCAAGCTTCAGCCCACAGCAGGCAGCCGCGGCCAGTATTACCAGCACGAGGCGTGCGGAGGGACGCCCACGAGCGGAAACGGTCAAGGCTCAGTATGGACGCAACGCCGCTAGATTCTGTGGATTACTGGCTGGATTTCGACAAGGATGAGGGGCTGGCCAGTATTCCCGAGGGCGTTGAGGCTTCTAGACGTGAGGGAGAACTAAGACCACCTGTAAAGCGGAGGTGAGTGTCGGTTGGATGGGCGCAATAGCAGGCAGGGTACAGTGACTGACACGAATAGTTCCAGAAACACTGCGCATGCGGGGGGTAGGCTAAAACACGAGGAGACGATGGACGACAGCGCGTTGGACAATGCTCTCTCGGATGACGACGACGACGATGACGGGTTTTCTTCGATTAATCTTGCCGACCACATGTCCAAGATCGAATCTGCGCCACCACCCGAGGTTCCGCCGCGGGAAGGGCTCTACTCGACGCCGCTTAGCTGGGAACGACCGCAGCCGGGCCTGCGCATGGACTCTTTGATTGGTCTTAACAATCAGGCTTTGAACGAGGCGGAGCAGAGGAGGCTAATAGCGATTGCCATGAATCCGGGGTCGAGTATGGGAGGGTTAGGGTCGAATTTGAACTTGAATTTTACGGGATTGAACCCGGGGATGAGCACACCTTTTACGGCAGGGGGTTCGGGCAGTGGAAGTTTGGGAATGGGAATGGGCATGGGGATGGGAATGGGGATGGGAATGGGGATGGGTGGCGGTATGGGTGGTCCAAAACCAGTGTCACCGCCCCATTCGACGACACCTCACCCGAAACCGGGATCTTTGCACCAGCCAAAACGACAGGGCAGTGTCAGTGACAGCAAGGCCAAGGAGAAGGTCAAGGCAGCAGGAGGGGACCGGACGGCGCATAATGATATCGAGAGGAAATACCGGACGAATTTGAAGGATAAGATCTCGGAGTTGAGAGATGCTGTTCCATCGCTGAGGACAATACCTGAAAATGAGGAAGGGGAGGACCCGAATCAGCCGTCGAGGGCGCCTAAAGTCAGCAAGGTGGGTTTAATATCGACCATGATCAAGCTCCTACCAATAAAACTAACCAATACTGCTTGTAGGGTGCGGTCCTGACTAAAGCAACCGAGTACATACACTGGCTCGAGCGTCGAAACAAGCAGATCGTGCAGGAACACCGCGAGCTCTCGAGACGGTTGCAGGCCTTTGAACAACTTTTGAACGCGACGGCAAGACCGCAGTACATGATGCCGACGTATAGTAGGACGCTTTTCGATCCGAGAGGGTTCTGTTGACATACAAAAACTATCACCGCCAACATCATCACCAATCAAGCTTTCTTTTATTTCTTCAAGAAACACATTTCTTGTATATACCACTTTTTTTTTTATTCTTTTGTTACTTAATTCCTACTCCCATCAAAAAATTGGCGGCAAAGCGGCTTTCTTTCGTCATCTGTGTGTTTGTTGATTGAAAGGGATGTGGCATTTTGGGGTGGGAGCATTTACATTTTTTTGGAGGAGGGTTCATTTTGGAAGCATGCTTAAAAATAGGGGTTAGGGGGTTGGATGGGTTGAGAAAATTACATGTTGATGTTGGGGTTTTTGGGTCGGTTTTCTTTTGGGTTGGTTTTCTTTTGGGTTGGACAGGCCAGGTCTTATGCTCGGGCTATCATTGTCTTGGGAACTTGGGTCCCATTTTCATGATACCGATGATAGTTTACTTGGGATGAATCGCCATGAAGAGAATGGAGAATCGTATCTCACATTGGTTTCTTGGTGTCGTTGAGTCGAGTGGTATGAAAATTGTGTACGTATGCCTTGTTACTGAGGCTCATGATCGGCAAGAGCAAGAGATTAATAGCAGTAATTGGCAAACCGTCAAACTAGGCAGAGCAAATAAAAGGGGGAAGTACTTTCTCTGGCTCTGGTGGAACAGCACCTTAACTTAGAATACCTACCCATGAATCAAATGTTAATATCAAACATGGCCTCTTTGTTTCTATAGCTTAATGTATGTGTCACCTTGGTTTTATTTACCCCCTTTTACATACCCTCATCACCTATCGTACAACAACTACACCACCCTACCTCAGCGCTTCAATATCCTCCACCTCCTTAACCGCCTCGGTCGTCAGCACATGCGGCCCCTCCTCATCCACCGCAACGCTATCCTCAATCCTGACCGCCAACCCCCTAAAATGCTTGGGAAACCTCTCATCATCCGGTACATACACCCCCGGCTCCACCGTCACGCAGTGTCCCTTCTTCAACGCCACCGACCGTCCATACCCGGGAACATCATGAACATCCAACCCGACATAATGCCCAACATGATGAGGAAACAGCACATCCATCAGATCCTCCCCTCCCTGCCCCGTCCACCTCTTCGTCCCCGCTGTCAACCCCTCAAACCCCAACAACGCCAGCTGCTCCCTCAACCCATTCTCCGCCGCGCGGTGAATCTCATCCAGACTAACCCCCGCGTTCTCCCTGCACAGCGCCACGCACTGCCTCTGAACGGTAAGCACAGCATTGTAGAGGTCTTTTTGAGCAGGGGAGAATTTTCCAGACACCGGCCAGGTCCGCGTGATGTCAGTGACGTAGTACCCGTACTCACCCCCCGCATCGACAAGCACGGTGGAGTTGGCGGGCAGGTCGGACGTGTTATGCACGTAGTGGATCATGCAACCTCTGCTTGCGCCAGCAACAACAGGGACATAGGCTGGCCCGCTGAGGCCGTGCTGCGTGAAGCCGTAGTCGAGGTAGGCGTGGATGTCTTTTTCTAGGGTCCAGGGGCGGCGCATGGCCGAGGTGATCACCCTGCCTGAGACCTGGCCGGCGTGGCGCATGGCGGCGACTTCGGCGGGGGATTTTATCGCGCGGAGGGTGTTGACTAGGGTTTGTAAGGGGGAGGTGGGCAGGGAGAGGGATTTGAGGAGGGACCCGATGTTGGAGGGGGTGGTGAGCGAGGGGGGGATGTCGGTGAAGATTTTGGAGGCGCCGCGGAGGAGGGAGGGGAGGGTGGTGGAGGCGCGGGAGATGTCGTAGCTGTTGTCTGCGTTGAAGACGTCTTCTGCTGCCTCGAGGCCGGACCAGGGGCCGGACCATTGTTCTGCGCGGGGGTCTTTGGGGCGGCAGAAGAGGGAAAACAGATAGTCGTCGGGGCCGGGGCCGGTTTTGCGGATTACGGCGAGGGATTCAGGCTCGAGGAAGCCGGTGAGGTAGAGGAAGTTGGAGTCTTGACGGTAGGGGTAGAAGACGGCGCCGGAGCGGTATTTGAGGTCGGCGGCGGCGAGGAGAGCCACGCCGTCGGGAGGGAGGGAGAGGGCTAGGCGGGAGCGGCGGGAGGCGTATTCGTGGGCGGTGATGCCTTGGGTTACTGAGAGAAAAAAGTTAGTGTATATGTTTGTGAGCGTGTGAGGTTGATTACATACTTTCGCCTGGTTTGAGAATGTGAGGGTGTGTCTCATAGACGGGCTGGCCGAATTCTAGATTGGCTGCTGAGACTGAGGTGGCATAGTTGCGAAAAGGTTTTAATCTTGCACCGGTAAGGGTGAGGGATTGTTGGAATGGTCGGTATATTTGCTGTCTATTTGGGGATGAGACCAGACTCAGTTGCCGTAAGGCAGCTCTGCCTCTTGATAATCTCATGATGTCTCTTTTCTTTTAGTGGTCTTGTGAGCTTTGGTGGATGAGATGAGGCTTTGATAGGCGAGAGAGAATTTAGTACATCTCAGCAAAATGAAATCCACACAAAGAACGTGGGCAAATCTTAAAATTCCACACCCAATGCCTTCTCACAACACGCTATTCCTCGCAACTCAAGAAATTCTGATGAGTATCTCACAGCCCAGATATGAAAGCTGGATCTTGAACAATGTCGTCAGATGGGCTGTGCCAAGCTTGAAGATGTTGAGGTTGGCAGTGCCGACAAGTGGCAGTGGATATGCAACTGGGGGGCGTTGCCGTGCGCGACAGAGAGGGGCAGCTGGCAGCCGCGTCGGTGGACCCAAGTTTGTTGTGCTGAACTCAAAGTGGGCTTAGTCGCGGGAAAAGCTTGGACACTGATGTTGACTTGCCGCTGCTTTTGATTGCGCGACCTTTTCCACACACACCGAGAAACGCCCCAGTTGCCGACACACCTTCACTTTGATAGACCTTGGTTTGAAGACTGCTGCCGGGCAATCTTTGAGCCATTGAAGGTCTGTGGTGTTTCCTCATCCATCCCTCCAGCTCCAGGGCTTCTCTCAAGTCCTCAACTCCCAACGCGTCGCCATTTTCCGGCTCCATCAGTCGACGCGTCCATTTTTGGTGTGCACGCACGTCCACACTCCAGCCCGCGTTGGACGGTCGTTGCTGCCAGCACCCAGCCCCTCCACATCCGACTCGCACTCTCGCACAAGACCGCGACCACGACCGCCCTTTTCCTTCCCATACCTCACTCAACATCAGACAGACTGCCCCTTAGCATGTTGAGTGGGCTTTCGTATGGCCGCAGTATCTCTATCGCCCGCCCCCTTCCACCAGCTCTCTGCCATGTCGACCGCCAGGAGAGTTCCTCTTTCGAATAATCCCAATGTCGCCAATTCGCCTATGCGTACCTCGGCCGCCCTCAATGGTGCCAAAAAGGTTCGCTCCCATGCTGAGCTCCTTAGGGAGGAGCCTTATGGCCAACCTCCACCAGCAAAGCGCCAGATGATCGAGCGCGGTGTCGCATCCCCTAGCCGAACGAAACCATCCCGAACTATCGTGCACAGAGGAACCACCACCCGCGCTGCTGTCACCACCTCGCAAAAGACTTCACAGGGAGCCGTTGAAAAGGCTTCTCAATTGGAGCTCGCCGAGTGGAGGGCCACCTACAGCGCTCGCTTCCCGACCTGGGTCTTTTACTTTGAGAGTGTTCCTGATGAGCAGCGGTCCAGATTGGCCAAGCGGGTCACTAACCTTGGTGCTGTAAGTGATGGTGTTTGAGACTCGGATCAATTGAGCCTGAGAGACTAACGTGCCACTTGGAACAGCGCGAGGAAAAGTTCTTCTCGATCGATGTGACTCACGTTATCACCACCCGGCCGATCCCCCGTGCCGAAAAAAACTCGGCCCACGATCAGGAAAATGCCGCCGAATCCCATGGCTCCGAGCAGCCAAAGACGATAGACCCATCGCTGTTAAATCGTGTTGCGGAGGCCCCTCCTGTGAGGAGGAAGCTTGTGTTTGATACGAGTCGGAGGATGCCAGTCCCGGGGCAGGATGCCAAACCACAAAAGTCACGCAGCACAGACATTTTACTCCGCGCTCAGGACATGAAAATGAAGTTATGGTCGGTCGACAAGCTCACGAGATTTCTTGAAGCATTGGAGGCGGAGCCGCACAAGAGCACCAACCATGGCCGCACAGGGACCGGCAAGACGACGGATCGATCTAACCTTCGTCAACTTCTTCAGCAGGAGCGGGTACATGGCCCGTCAGATCGTGATCCGACGGTTGCTACCAAGGAGATGCATCACTTCAAGGGCCCGTATATCTACATTTACGATATGGAAGAGAAGACGAAACCGGTCATGGCCCGCGAATATGCCAAGGTTGCCGATAAGAAGGATGGAGAGTGGCCGCAGTTCCGTGTAGCTTCTGCTGGCCGGTGCCCATTTGTGCAGGATTATGAGGTCCCAGAAAAGGAGAATCGCGAAAAGACGAAAGCAAAGGAGCGCGCCGCCAAGGCAGCTGCCGCCGAAAATGCTGCCAAACTTCAGCCTCCAGAAGTGCCAGCACCCAAGCCCGCTACAGGAAAGCGGACTCTCGCCGTGATGGAAGACGGGCAAAACAGAGGCACCCCGCCAGTCGCCGCGGCTGATGCGTTGGATCGATCTAGGGTTTCCAACCCTCCCCAGATGGAGTTCCGTACCCAGAACGCCTTTATGAGCCATGCAAAAGCAGGCCGTCTCCTTGCTGGCGAGCCCGTTGCGTCTGGTCTCCAGCAATCCGCCGTAACATCGGCCATCCGCTCCCAGATGATCTCCTCCACTAGTGGTGTGCTAGGTGCCAAGGCGGGCACTAGTAAGGAGATACACGGGTTGCAACGTAAGGTGCTGGCGAAGGCCGGTCCCCCTGCTGTGTCCCAGGACTTGAGCTCGCGCCGCATGGCTGAGATGAGCCACGATAGCACCACGTTTGTCCGGTCTGCGAGTGCTAGCAGAGCTACACACCGCAAGCTCGAAACTGTCGATGAAGAGGAGGCGGCGAAACAGAGAGAGAAGCTGCGTAGAACCGTCAGTTTGCCCGTTGCACAAAGACAGAAGCGTGATCCCAAGCCAGGGTATTGCGAGAACTGCATGGATAAGTTTGATGATTTTGACGAGGTAAGTATTTTATTATGATGTTGTTTTGCTGTGAAGCAATGCTGACGCAACCTAGCATATTCTTACCCGCAAGCATCGCAAGTTTGCAGAAAATGACGACAACTGGGTTCAGCTCGATGCCCTCCTCGCACTTCTCAAACGCCGTCCCCGTCACAGACACGAAGTTGACAACGACGAGTGGTAATTTGGTTCACACTCCCATTTCGTTCCGCGCTCCTCCGCGTGATACCCATTTCTGTCTCGATCCTCTTCTTCGCATATGGCACATCTTGGGCCTTTCTTTATGGGTTTTGGGTTGGGTTTCTCTTATCTCCTTTCTTTCGACGGGCTTGTGATCGACGACTCTAGCATTTGCATGGGGCGCGCTGTCTGTCTCATCCGCAAGAGACACCATTGGTAGGAGGCAACAATAACGTTACGAGCATATCTTTCAAGAGGGGATGGGGGGGGTATAGCAAGCCAGGGTGGGAAGGAGTGAGCGGGTGTTATGTGGAATTTTTTTGGCTTGTGATGTTTGACTTATCTGTAGTTGGTGTTTGGGTTGGTTGGCTGTCCCCCCTTTTTTTCGTTTTTTGTTATCCAACTGGTCAATTTGGTTTGATCGGTTCGCGCGGTTCGTGTCCAGCAGTTGACGGGACAGAAAAGGGGACAATCATTATCACGGGAAGGGGAGAGGGGCGCATTAGACCAGATGACGGGATTACTATGGCAGGCCTTTTGCTCTGCCCATTGGGCTTGGCTTGCCGGTTGTTGGATGTATTGGGAATGAGCTTGCCCATTGTTGTTGAGCGGACAAAACAAAAAGGCAGAGGGATAGGACGATGACGGAATAGTACGGAAGCCAGATGATGCTGTCGATTGATGATGGGTTGACAGCGAGGAGACGAGAAAAACTTTTGGGGGCTGCGGTGGTTGCGCGGCTTGGAAAAAGGAGGTCTCGTCGAAGATGGGTTCCGCAACTTACTATCTATATATTATGCTTTGGGCATGTGTATAACTGTATGCTAGGATTATGACAAGGAATTAAAGGGATTACTGTATGTTTGGATCGTCTGAGTGCTTTGTGTGATGTGTTGGAGGTTGCGCCGCGTTGTCTTGAATCTTTCCAACTGAGGTAGGCATCCCTTTAGATTCAAGCTATGCCATCATAGTCTAGAGACAGGCCCGAGGTCAACCAACGTTCAGTATTAACCGTCGTGTTTCGCCATCCCAAAATAGGTAGTTCACTGCATTTCGTGATACCCGTCTTCGGCGGTTGGGAAAATGGGTTGCCCCTTACAAGTGTCATCTAGTTGCGGTAGTTGGAAAAGTCTTTTCCACAATAAAGTGATTCACCATGAAGTCTGCCGTTTTGTCCATCCAGCATGCCTTGGTTCTAGCCATCGATAGAGGACAGCATAGGAAGGTAGGATTGATCATCTTGTTCTCCAAAGCCCTTGGGCTTCCCATTCGATGCTCTTTCAGCTTCCTCCTGCTTCTTGGCTATGGAGTAGGTAAGAGTGATGCATCACCTCCCTCTTCCCGGTCAGTCCAGGTTTATGGCATTGCTGAACGCAAAAGTGAAAGTTTTTCACTGATGTGAAAACAAAAATGGAGAGAGAGAGAGAGAAAAAAAAAAGAAAAAAAGGGCTGATGTGAGGCAGAATTGCCAAAAGATATTGGGCGACCCCGGAATCGAACCGGGGTTTCTTCGGATCGTATGTGATGTTCTTGCAAACAACCACAACGAAGCGTCCTGACCACTAGACTAGTCACCCGGTGAGGTATTACTGGTTGATGGTGGGGATAGTGGAAGATGGGAATATGTAAGGGTCCGGCTAGGGACAGGCGCATTTTTTTCCCTGAAGATAGGCAGCTAGCCACATCTGGGAATAAGGCTCCACAAATGACCTTTAAACTCTCACAAAAGTCTTTAAGCATTACTATAGCCGCAAAACGTAGATAAAAACAGGTGTGTATCATGCAATCTATCTTTTTCCACATCTCTTTATATTTTATTATTTACTTATGCGCTTTAAAGTAGGTAGCTTATGGTAAGAGTTGTGGTGAGGGTTGTGGTGAGGGTTGTGGTGAGGGTTGTGGTGAGGGTTGTGGTGAAGGTTGTAATGAGATGAAGATGGTAGTAAGGTTGGTAGTATAAGGGTTATATGTGGCGAACCCCTGTACAGAACCTCTGAAAGGGATACTGGTTGAAGGTAACTTCTGACAATTGGTTCGGTGCGGCTAAACAGCGCACAACAAGATGTCTCAATGTAAACACAAGATACCGTGAATACAATCTGAATTGCATACTGCGGAACTGTCTATCTACACCAGCTAGTTCCTCCGTATATATAGACCTCCCCTGAGCCGTGCTCAGTCTGATCAGTACCCTGATCACACTGATCATTCTTCCTGCACTGTGATTGGCTCTCCTGGGTGTTTCCCCGACTGGTCCCTGCTCCTGTAGTTCCACAACCAATCGTTAGTCCCGTCCATATACCAGGGTTGTGACATTATGGTACAAAAGTTATTAGTAGATGCCTTGTTTTTAAAATTATGGTTTGAGTAAGCTTGCATTTCTGAGGCTAGTTTTTACAGTATTTTTGGTTGATTTGATATTCAAGGGCTTTTGCAAGAAAGCTTGCTATATCTAGTTAGCGTGCCTGTCTTCAGGAAAAATAATGCCTGCTCCTAGCCGAGCCCTATATGTAAGGTGAAGTTGTGTGTGCGTAGGTTGAGTGGGGTTCGGGGTTGAAGGTTGAGTGTGGGGTAGGGTTAAGTGTAGTGATGCGCACCACAGACCAATCATTAGCACAGAAACACCTAGGAGAGCCAATCACAGTACAGGAAGACTGATCAGTGTGATCAGGACACTGATCAGACTGAGCAGAGCGATCAGTGTGATCAGGGTACTGATCAGACTGAGCACGACTCAGGGGAGGTCTATATATACGGAGGAACTGGCTGGTGTAGATAGACAGTTCTGCAGTATGCAATTCAGATTGTATTCACGGTATCTTGTGTTTACATTGAGACATCTTGTTGTGCGCTGTTTAGCCGCACCGAACCAATTGTCAGAAGTTACCTTCAACCAGTATCCCTTTCAGAGGTTCTGTACAGGGGTTCGTCACACGTTGCATATTCACTTCAACTCTGTCACGGATAAGTTGAAGGTGTCAAGATAACGCCATGGCCGGAAACGTCAGTACTCAGGGGATCTCGACCCAACCCACCATCGACCAGCTTCCCGCTCGTATCCAAGAGCTTGAGGATAAGTCACGCCTTTCCCACGATACCCTCACGCAGGAGAACGCCATGCTCCACCAGGAGATTGGTACCTTACGCAAGGAGGGAGAGCGTGCCAGGCTCGAGGCACCCGACCGGTATGGAGGTGCAAAAGGAGAGCTGGGGGGATTTCTGATCCAACTTAAGGCTTACTTTCGGTACTACCCTTCTCGTTTCCCGGATGAGGAATCCAAGGTTGTGTACGCAGCGTCCAGGCTCAAGGACACAGCACTCACATGGTTCGAGCCGATCTTGGGAGACTACTTCGATAATACTCATGATGAGAGGGAGGATATTACCCAAACGTGTTTCAAGTCGTACAAAGGCTTTGAGAAAAAGATCAAGGAGGTGTTTGGAGAGTACGACGAAGGCAGGCGTGCCCAGGAGCGACTGGCCAACCTTAAGCAGACTCGATCTGCTGCCGACTACGCTGCGGTGTTCAGGACGGACGCGCTCCGCAGCGCGATCAACGACGAAGGGTTGATGCAGTCGTTCTACAACGGGCTCAAGGAAGAAGTCAAGGACGAACTGTATCGAATGGAGCGACCGGAGACTATCGACGAGTATATCGCAATGGCAGTCCGTATCGACGATCGACAGTACCAGCGCCGTAGAGAGCGCAAGGGTACACGCATGCAAGGGCCGTACCGCCCGAACGACAAGAAGAAGAGACGGCCTTATGGGACTCACGTCTCAGGGACCACTCACGCAGGACCCATGGAGGTCGATGCTATCCAGCGACAAAAGCCGCAAGGACGGGGCCAGGGCAGAGACAACCTCAAGTGTTTCAACTGCGGCAAGGCAGGACACTTCAAGAAGGACTGCAGGGCACCCAAGCAACTCGGGTGGAAGAAGGAAATCGCGGCAGCCACCACATCGAAGGGACCGAGGGTTGTGGAGGTCGCAGCCATCGGGTACCAGCAAGAGGAAGCGGTAAGCTTCGAGGAAGACTCCTACTGGCACGCCAAACAAGAGGAAGCAGAGTTCCAGGAGCTGCGGGAAGCAGTGGAAAGGCTGAAGGCGGAGCACGAAGAAGGAGATCTTCAGGTACAGGCATTGCTGAAGCAAGCAGCACGAGTCACTGCGGAAATCGCCACGGAGGTCGCCAAGGACGACAACCCCACGCAATGGGAGGGACCTACCCGGTGGACGATGCCAGGGAAGCAATACGGCAAGCACAGGATCGCCGTCATGCAAGCATGGCCTAAGAAGCTCGAGTATAAGAGCTGGGAAGAATACTGGAAGGATAAGAAGGTCGCCAGCATCGGGATCGCGAAGTTGCCAGGGGATACACTCACACTCACACTGTATACGCCCTGTGAAGGAGACACGGCACAACTTCATCCCAGGCATCCGGAGCACAGGAGAGCACCTTGGTTCCAGTGTATTACACACGGATGTGTGGAGCACCACCAGAGCAAGTCGCTACACGGCCACTGGCCGGTACGCAAGGTGGGCAAGGAAGGCAAGCCACAGTCAGTCAGGAAGATGATGGCAAGATGGGAAAAAGCCAATGAAGAGTTGGACGACTACCTGTTGTGGAAGGCAGGGAACGCAGTTCAACTGGGGAATGGATTCTAGGTAATCCAGTTTACGCCGAGAGAAGCAGGATGCTGCTTCGGTTACACAGACGAGAGGTACACGCTGGATAGCGAAGTCTCGGGGCTAGGGATGGCACTGTGGTGGTGCTCAAGCCCAGACTGCGCGCCGCATTTGCGGCAGAAGGTTAGGCAATACCACCAGGCCACCGAGCCTAAGGCATCGGCCAAGCAGCGGAAGTACTACCAATGGCATGCTCGACAAAATGCTAGGAAAGTAAGAGACGGAAGATGGGAGGAAGCCAGGCGGAGATGGTTGAAAGACTTCGTGTTGCTGGACACCCCGGAGCAGGAGGACGCTCTTGAACGACACAACCGCTTGGGAAACGACTCGCGGCCCTTCGCGGGGGCCGGCAACCTCTAACGGACCACGAACGGCATTTTCGGAAGCATCGGCGCAAGGCGAAGGTGTGGGACAACGACCCGATACTCATCAGCGAGGTCGCTGCCGTACAGAGAGGAGGCAAGAAAGACAAACGCCTCTGGGTCACAGCGCACTGGAAGGATATCCAGGCGGTGGCACTGGTAGACGGAGGTGCGGAGACGAACTTAATTTCGCCACAGTTCGTGCACCAGGCCAAAATACCATGGAAGAAAAAGAAGGAATGGATCGTCATACAAGGACCATTTCCGACGCAAAAGGTCTACAGAGAAACACTACGTCTGGACATCACAGTCGAAGGAAAAACAACTTCAGTTATATTCGACATTGTGGATATGAGATCCTCGAAGGATATGATCCTAGGGCAACCATGGCATGAAGACTACAACCCAGACATCGATTGGAGGGATGGTGGCCACCTACGACCAAGAGAACCTTGGAAGTATCCAGCCAACGATGGGAGATCAGGAGCACGCATGGAGCAGAGTGCGGGACAAGCACCCTCCACGGCACCACCGCAAGGAGCCCAAGAAGTAATGGTGTACTCCATCGACACAGGCGGCAAGATCGAAGAAGTAGGGGTAACGACGTTGGTGGAGATATCGGAGGTCAACAAGTATGCCTATTACAATAACGTGGAGAAAGGCGAAAAAAAGGCAGTACCGGTGGAATATCGAGGACACCCAGCCTTCACGGCCAAGCATTTGGAGGGACTTCCAGAGCGAGGACCGTGGGATCACGAGATCAAGTTAAAAGAAGAAGCCAAGCTACGGCTATTTAAGGTCTATCACACCAACGACAAGCAGAGTGAGGAGCTACGGAAGTACTTGGACGAGAATTTGAAGAGAGGACATATCAGGGAGTACACATCGCCAGCAGGATACCCCGTATTCTTCGTGCCGAAGAAGGACGGTGGCTTGCGACTGTGTGTGGACTACCGCCAGCTGAATAACGAGACGGTGAAAAACAGCTACCCGCTACCATTGATATCCAGGTTACGGAGTCAACTAGCTGGGGCGCGATACTTCAAACGCTTGGATATGCCTGTCGGGTACGCCCATATACGGATCAACGAAGGGGATGAATGGAAGACAGCGTTTCGCACACCCTATGGTCATTTCGAGTATCTCGTGATGCCATTCGGGTTGACCAATGCGCCCGCGATGTTCCAATCTCTCGTCGACCATACGATCCGGAAGTACCTCGACAAGACAGCAGTGTGCTATCTCGACGACGTTCTCATCTACTCACGCACTCTGGAGGAGCACAAGCGACACGTACGAGAGATACTCGACGCGCTACACGGAGCCGGACTCTCAGTTAATAAGGAGAAGAGCGAGTTCCACGTGCAGAAGACAGTATATCTGGGATATCTGATATCGCCAGGTGAGGTTCGTATGGAACCTGGGAAAATTGCGGCAGTCAAGGACTGGCCTACGCCGCAGTCACAGACACACGTCAGGGAATTCTTGGGGTTTACAAATTTCTATCGGATGTTTATCCGGGGATACGCAGGCATCGCACGACCACTCAACCACTTGACCAAGAAGGACGTGGAGTTCCGGTGGGGGCAGGAAGAAGAGCAGACCTTCCAGGAGCTGAAGGAAGCTATTTTGAAGGACCCGGTGCTCAAATTGCCAGACCCCAATCGACCATTCGAGGTCGAGGCTGATGCATCAGACTATGCGATCGGTGGACAATTGGGACAGCGAGATGACGACGGAAGGCTACACCCGGTAGCCTTCTTTTCGAAGAAGCTAGAAGGGGCACGCCAGAACTACCCAATCCACGATAAGGAGCTACTCGCCATCATCGAAGCGTTCGAGGAGTGGAGGCCTACCTCAGCGGCACCAACTACGAAGTACAGGTCTATACGGATCACAAGAACCTGCGATACTTCACCACTACGAAGGTCCTCAACGCACGGCAGACGCGATGGTCAAGGTTTCTCTCGGAATTTAATCTCCAGATCAACTACAAAAAGGGTTCGGAAAACGCCAGGGCAGACGCACTTAGCCGGCGAGCCGACCACCACAAGGATGCACCCAGGGAGTCACCACCACTACTTAGGGAGACGACAGACGGCACTCTCAAGCATCCACTTCAGCCGTGGATGGAGTGTTGCGCAGTGTATCGTGAGCAAGCCACTTCCAGCAAATACCAAGGGAAGTTGGGCGACGATATCACGGAGCAATACTGGCAGGAAGAGTTGGAGCCGCAAGGCATCCAAAAAGACAGTCAGGGAAGACTGTGGTATAAGAATCGAGCGTACGTGAAGCCAGGTGGCAGGACGACACTAGTGATGGAAATTCACGGATCGAAGCTCGGAGGACACATGGGTATCGCGAAGACCATGGAGAAGATCAAGCAGCACTTTGACTGGCCAAGGATCAAGGACGACGTCAAGGAAACCATCCAGTCATGCCACACGTGCGAGAGAACAAGGGTTGCGAGGCACAAGCCTTACGGATTTCTGGAGCCACTACCAGTAGCGGAACGACCATGGAGTTCAGTCACGATGGACTTCATCACCAAATTACCAGAGTCAAAGGACACGGCAACCGGCGTCAAGTACGACAGTATATTGACGGTGGTCGACAGGCTTACGAAGTGGGCATACTTCTTGCCTTACAAGGAGACCTGGTCGGCAGAGCAGTTGGCGGATGTGGTACTACGGCATGTCACAGCAACACACACATGGCCAAAGGAGTTTATCACGGACCGCGACACCAAGTTCGTATCGAAGTTTTGGAGAGCGTTGATGACGAGGCTAGGGGTAGTGAAACAGTACCTACGGAATCACATCAATTTCGAGCAGGACAATTGGGTTGAACTGTTGCCTACGGCACAGTTGGCATACAACACATCGCCAACAGAGACCACCAAAGCCACGCCGTTCTTCGCAAACTTTGGATATGAGGCAGACCTACGGCAGGGACCAGACGTGGAGGTACCCAGGGCTGGGGTCAAAGCAGACGAGCTACACATGCTCCACGGCAAGCTTAAGAAAGAACTGGAGTTTGTGAGGGAAAGGATGCGGAAGTACTATAACACCAAAAGGCTCGAGGGACCTCGCCTTAAGGGAGGGGACATAGTATTCCTTTCCACACGCAATTTACGCACCAAGAGACCTAGCAAGAAGCTGGACCACAGGAGAGTGGGCCCGTTCAAGGTCGAGAGGAAGATCTCGGAGACAGCATTCGAATTGGAGCTACCCAGTACGATGCGTCTACGGTCACACACTTTTCACATCTCACTTCTGGAACCCGCACCACACGCAAGCAAAGCCAATACACAGGAAGTGGCGGAAGACAAAGAAGAAGAGTACGATGTGGAAGAGATACTGGATTCACGGTTCAACAGAGGTCAATTGGAATATTTGGTCAGTTGGTTAGGGTATCCGGCTACAGACAATTCGTGGGAACCAGAGGCAAATCTCAACTGCCTAGACAAGCAAAAAGAGTTCCACCGGCAGCACCCAGACCGGCCAAAACCCAAGCAAGCAAAAGATAAGCACCCAAGTCCACGGACTGTGTCCATGAACTTGGACACAGAACCTCGACGGGAATCGAACCCATACTTTCGACACACTGGCCGGCGTGCTACACGCTACACCACAAGGTTGGAAGGTGTGAGAGGACCCAGGTACAAGTAGTGCCACGCGTCTCAACCACCTTGGGAAGTGGAAGGCGCACCATCGACGGCACCCTGCGAAGTCAGGAAGGAGAAGTCGGAAGGAACGATGGCGGAAGACTCCGCCGCGGGATGGTCCTGGGGGTCTGAAGGAGCAGGGGCAGGAGACGGAGCGTCGCTAGACGACGAGGTAGCCTGTGCGGCCAGCGCAGCTTCCTCCTGTTCAACACGCTCCAGCTCTTCGACACTGTCGAGGCCGCGGGAGACGGCCGCAGCCATTCACTCAAACCACATTCGTTTTTGCAAGCGTAAGCGGTTGATTTTCTGATCCAGGGCCGCGCGCTGGGACTCGGCCTCTGCCATCTCCGTCTCTAGCTGGTCGTGTTGGGAGATGACCTTGCGGAGCTGTTGGACGGACAACCCACGAGCGTCGCAGAGGGATTGGTTGTGCTGTATACAGGAAGCGCAACGCTCAGAAACGGAAGGGGAAATCTCGCAGGAGAAACCACGTTTCTCGCAGAAGGAACAAGCACGCTTCATGATGAAGGCAAACCGTAAGACAGTGGCAAAGCAGCTCGTCACGATCCGCTGTTTTCGAATGCGAAGGTTTGACACCGGGTCGCGCCTTGCTTACGCGGTTAGACATAATGAAGCATGAGGAACGGGGGAAGAAGGGAAGAACTTACAAGTGTTGGTAGACGTAGGGGAGTAGACTAGGCCGACGGGACTTCGGCCTGGGGAAGGGGAGCGTCGTGTCACGGCTTGACACTTGGTGGGGCGCGGGGCGCACCACAGACCAATCATTAGCACAGAAACACCTAGGAGAGCCAATCACAGTACAGGAAGACTGATCAGTGTGATCAGGGTACTGATCAGACTGAGCACGGCTCAGGGGAGGTCTATATATACGGAGGAACTGGCTGGTGTAGATAGACAGTTCCGCAGTATGCAATCACCGCTTGTATTCACGGCATCTTGTGTTTACATTGAGACATCTTGTTGTGCGCTGTTTAGCCGCACCGAACCAATTGTCAGAAGTTACCTTCAACCCGTATCCCTTTCAGAGGTTCTGTACAGGGGTTCGTCACAATCGTGTTGTGGTGATAGGAGGTGTGCTCTTCCAGGTAGCTTCCGAAGTCGACTAGGTAGGTTCGCATATGAGAGCTCAAGATTGTTTGGCTGACTAAAAGAAAAATCAAGGATAAACTTTGGATGGGCCCGTCCATGATAAAATTAAAATATGAAACAATCTGCCTGTTGTTTGCTGCCGTCTTTCTTAAAACTTGTGGACATGATGACTGACTTAAAAGCCGGCAAGCCCACAGCGATGGCAGTGGCTACGGCAAGGAACACCAAGAACTTCCAAGTGGGAACTCATTACAAAAAATAAAAAGTAGTAAATATGATAGAGAATAATGGTAAACAGATCTGTTGTACATTCACCAGTAATTTAGGTACAACCGAAAAGTTAGTGTGCTTTGCTTTTAAAGCGATTCACCACTCACCACCTCCCACACTCCACAACTACTTTAACACCTTTTCACCCCTGATTCCCTTATTTATTTTGCTCTCTCCCCTCGGTTGCCACAGCAAGCCTCCCCAACCAATCCCAACCTCCCCCTTCCCACTAAGCCTGGTACCCACCTAAATAATTCCTTGCTCTGACCTGTCTACTTCTCTGACACTTCCTTATCCGGACCTGTCATGTCCTCACAATGTAAGACCGGACAGAAGCAACACCCATCAGCAGATCCCCCATCCCCAACAGCACAATGATGGCGTGTCACAATTTCTCCCTTTCAAGATCGGCACTTCCCACACTTGGCCTAAACCTGGTTCCGGCAGGCTGAGTACCAAGGAAGATGCCCTAGTCACTGGGGACACAGCCAGTCATGATGACGGGACTAGACAAGAAATTGGGGGTCACCGGACCTGCAGAAATGGTTACGAGCTTATTCTCTTCAGGGGCCGGTTTTCTGGGAGGTACTTGGAGAGACTTGTCGGCTACGGTAGGTACCTGGGCAGTACTAGATGTAAGTAGTGCGGTCGTCCCACGCAAGGCTGAGGGAAGTTGTCGTCCCAACAAATGAGCCCAACTACGCTCTCGATGTAAATAGGTAGTGTGTACATCCAACCTACTACAAAGTGATGATGAAAGCCATCATCGGCGATTGACTCCCAAACCACCTTGTCTGATGAGGTGATCATCATTTTCACCGGTGAAGAAAACTTGATTCCCCCTGCTGCACACTCCCATGTGTGATTGGATTGACAGGAGCCCGCACCGCAGCCTCATGATAATTCTGACAATGGGTATCTCATAGCTAAATGTCAATGTCAAATCCATACCCCTGTCCCATACCCGGCCCTTTCTGCATTCTTGCCCGACGAGAATATTTCGAAAGAAAAAAAAATAAGCACCAACCCGCGCCCCATGACGTCGGCTCCCGTCGGGCATTCCTGTCGTGACCGTGGGGGCGGTTGTCCTAGTAGCACTTCCTTGTCTGAAAACATCTGAGATTAAAAGAGCAGCAAAAAAAGACCAACTTCCTCATTAGGAATATCCCACAGACTGACTGCCTTGTCTTGCTTACCCCTGAGTAAGAAAAGCGGCCACGCGAGGGGGGGTTGAAGAAAGAAAAAGTCTAGATGCCGATGTTCACTTGCATGATGCACTCTTTCACTAAAGAAAAGAAAGAAAAAATGAAATTCACGTTTGCCGCCGCCGCCAGTCTCGACTTTGACGACGGCGTTGATGAATGAATGTGCTGTAAGAAAACCCCCACGCTCTGCCCAGAGAAAACTGCCGCCCCGATGCCGGTAGGCAACAAACCCGTCATCAACAGGGGTCCGGAAGACTCGGGTCCAGCCCGGGCCTGCCGTGTTCTGTCATCAAAATTTTTCTTCCTTCTCCCTCTACAGTGCAAGCAGCTTTTCCCTCTGACCCGTAAACATTGAAAATAGGATCGGGTATTACCTAACCATTCCCCGTCATCAAATATCCCCGGCCGTCATCGCGTTAATCTTAGTCATTACCCGTCAAACTTGCGGAGGGAAAAGGTGGGTACACTTTCGGCCCCGATTCAGCGGAGCCCCCGAGTTTATTGTCTATCCACATTCCGTGCGAAACCCGAAGCTTTTGTCAGCGTCAGCCGGCCTGTGGGACATTAGACGCCGAAGCGGGGCGCAGTGGGATATAGTGTACATAGACAAAGCGGGAGCAGTTGTTTGTGACAAATTGCCTGCCGGTGGAAAGAAATTACCGTATAGACTCGAGAAATACATCTTTTATCCTCAGCCAAACCTGCTTTTATATACGGGACCTATATCAACTGAGCTAATTGAACTGCCTTCCGGACTTTATTAGTTATTATATCTTTAAAAAAAAAGTGGAATATTAGTTTATAAAATAGTAGCCCGGAAGGTAGTTTGATTGGCTCGGTTGACACAGGTCCCAAATATAAAAGCGGATTTGGCCAGGGAAAAAAGACATATTCCTCGAGTTTATACAGTACTACAACTAGGTAGATTTGTTGGCAGCTGGTGATACAATGACCCCCAAGAGAGACAAAACCTACACATAGTAGTATAGTCCTCCGCGGAAATGCCTAGTGCTCTGATCGGTCAGGGGTAAGATTCAGCAAGTTTTCCTGCCCAGCTATACGAATAGCAACAAACTACTATTGCTGGGAAAACGCAGCCGCTCCCCCGCTGAGGGGGCCAACGACATTGTATTGGAGGGTGGGAAAAAAAGAGCCGGGACTCATCGAGCGAGACAGAAGCCCCTCCCCCGCTTCTTCCCCCTCTCCTCCCTCTCCTGCAGCCCATGACAAAGTGATTCCGGATTGTGTTTAGCTCCCGCTTTCCCGCCCTCGTGAAAATGTGCGTATTAGCAGACACTACTGCGATGTATCGAATAGTTGAGACGGGTTGTCCTGACAGCGTTTTGCTGCATCGCCCTGCAAACTGCACGCCGGTGGAGCCTCCCATGCGAATGGCAAAATTTCTGCGCGACCCGTGACAGCAAGCTGCAGATTCCTTTTGCAGGTGCATTTTGGGCTGGCTGGAAAAAAAGGTCCTTGCTCTTCCCCGACTCGATGACTTCCATGAGAGGGCGTTGTAAAGAGTGGCGGTGTATCCTCGATTGTTGGCACCACATACCTAGGCACCCGCTGCTCTGTGAATCCTGCCGATTCTATATGTCCGGACCGGTGTGTGCGTACAATAACCTTGGCCAAAGGGAGCTAGTGGTGTGATGCATTTGCATCAATGACCCTCGGGGAGCACCATGGGTGCGTGGCCATGGTGGACTTTCCTTGGAAAGCTGATCTGATCAAGGTCAACCGTACACATGCACTGTGCAGCTCTGTAGCAGTACCCCAGAATCGCGGCATGGCTGGCAATAGTGATCAACAGGACTTGCAGCTGTCAGACATGGGAAGACTTGTGAGGTCTGTCAAGAGGGAATGGTGAACTTGCAGTTTTGCTGGCTTGACGGTGAAACCTCACGTCGCCGAATGACGTGTCACTGGCCTCCCGCTCGGTGTGCAGCCGCGTCCCAGGTTAGGCAATCCTTACATAAATCCGGCCTGACGACCTGTCATCCATTAATGTATTCTCTGACCGGCGTGGGTAGCTGTTGGGTAATGTGCAGAAATCGAATTGACAAAGTGAATTGGGTTCAAGTGCAGTCAACCGAAGAGATCAGCCTGGATGTGACAGACCAGAGGTGTTTCTGAAAACCTTAGAGCAACAACCAGCACGCAACAGATGCCCAGCGTCAAATAACGACGTACCTGGAATAGATGCCAAGACGTAAAGAATTCAAGAAAAAGCTGAGCCATGATTCTTCAGGCGAGGCCCAACAGGGCAAAGGAAACCCAGCGTACTCCGTGCCTGATACATTACTCTCCTGAGAGGCAACTGGCCTAGGTCTCGACCATGACTGCTCCCATGACAGAATGTTCGCTCGGTCTAAAAGAACAATGTGTTTCCCGAGTCCGCTGGTAGCCCGAGATTACAATATATCAGCTGATACTTATGTTGGCGGTGGTACAAGGTCCAAATTCTTTCCGAGTGAAGTCTTGTACAACATCTGATGGTGGGTTGGGTTAGGGCTCATAACAAGAGGCGTCCTGTCTCGGTGGTCGTCGGATACTGGCGTTCCCGATGTTCGTCATTCTGTGATCCGGTTCGTGTAAAAACTGAGCCATCGGATGAGGGAGGCGGGCCGCCCTGGTCAAATACTTTTTGGCCACACCAGATGTCAGCCCAGACCCAGACTGCCACGTGGAATCGAGTCTTGGTTGCAGAGGAGAGGCGGCCAAGAAGTTGAGGAATCCTACCCTGCATCACATGGGCCTCAACCTCCTCTAGTTATTTTGGACATCTTTGGCTGGAGGACGTCCAAGCCCAGAGCATTCCCCGCGTCATCGTAGCCAATGAAGGTGAAGAAATGGCCCGTCAAGGTGTGGATGATGCCTCCTCTGACCCAGGGGCGTCCTCCATCCCAGCGGTGCTGAGGTACATGGCTCGTGCCTCTTTCTGACCTTGTGACCGAACGACTGATTCCCAGTCAGCCAATTCCATCCCTTCTAGCAACCCAAGATCGAAAAAGCTGCATACGGCTAAGCAGAGCGGGAGGACTGTCTCGGCAGGGAAGACCGATCATATTGTGTGCCCGAGGCAACAAGGTGGACAGACAAGCCATCACCAAAGTATGTATGACATTGCTCTTTTCTCCCATTGGCCTGCCAAAGACTAGTGATGCTTTGACTCCGCAAGTGAGGGTATACGCTGTGAGTTGACGGCCAACGAGGGATTGGAAGCCTTTGTCGATAGGCGAAGACCACTCTCTAGTCTCTTGGAATGGACCCAAGGTCGATCCATCTCGGCAGCTTGAACTTGGTGGTTCTGGGCCACCATCGAAACAACCAAAGAAATTGATTAGCTCGTCTAACTCTTGCAATCTGATTTCTAGTTGGTGAAGGGTCGCCACAGGCAGTGTATGACGAGCCTTGCATGGCAAGGTGAGATCGGTGAGATCGTGGGGAAACCCTGACACCCCCAGAGTTGGAAACGCCACGTCCAAAAAAAGGGCTGATGCATGTTCCATCGGAGGAATTTTCCCAATGTATTTGCGAACAAGAACGATTCATCTAGGAGTGCTCGAAGGGCTGCGTAACAAAAACGCAACAAAAAGAGAGCGAGGCCAACCCGCTCTTTTTCCTCGATTTCTCCTGTCGTCATGAACAACATAGAAACAGACATACAACACGACACGGCGTTTTGCTCCAGGTACTCGGTACTTGGTACATCACCGGGTACTGCTCCAGAATTCTGACTACCATCAGCGTAAAAGCCAGTCTGGTTAATCGGATGCTAACACATCAGAAGAATTCTGCAGCTCAAAATGGGCACAACCTGGGAGACAGATGACCATCCAGTCCCAGGCACACCGTTATCCCAGACCGCCGGATCAACCGTCAACAATGGTGGCTTGCATCTCGAGGTGTTGGTGATGATGGTTGCCTGTCTTGGAAGGCCGCTGGATGACAGGACTTCGCGGTTGCACGACCTTGAATTGGAAGGAAGTTGGAAGTTGGTGTGAGTGACGCACTGTATGGATCCATCCCACGGCACAGTGGGTCACTGCTTCGGTCTGAGGGAGTGTTTAGGCGAACGTGGGGGGTCAGAACCTCCGGTCCGGGAATTTCACCCTCACGGCAATTGAACGTCAACTCATCAAGAGCCAACGCCACCACAAGCTCAATATCAGATCTCAATCGTACCTCGATCTTCTGTGCCTATATCTCAATCTTCAGATATCAAATTGTACATTCAGCGGAACAAACACTCCCACCTGGCAACCCGTTCTGCAAAGCTTCAGCTTAGAAACCGATCCAACCCTAGTCACGCGATCTTCGTACCCTCGTACCCCGGCTGTGTGTGGGTCCTGTCTGGCTGCATGAAATACCTCCACAGTGCAAGCTGATATTGACTTCCACACTGGCCTGGTACGTTGTCTTGATGAAGGGAGAAAAAGAATAATTTGCTCCGCGAGTTTCGAATTGAAAAGGTATGTTTGTGCTAGCCAACATCTAGACAGCAATTGGACAGACAGACAACCGCCGGGACTCCCCACGCCGCGATTTCGGAGAGACCCCCACCAAACCGATGGCCCTTGCAAAGTGCCAAAGATCCAGAACCGAGCTGTTGGAACGTGGAGTTTCAGCCCAGAGCGCGGGAGGGCGAGTTGGGGGTCTTCTTTTCCGAAAAAAAAACCACCCGACCACTTCCCCCACATCTTCCCCATCGACAACATCCCATCAGAGTGGATATGCTGATACGTCCTCTTCCTGTCCCCCGCTTACGGCAGGTCGTTTATTCCTACTACGATCCATTGCGATTATTTGAGGATGACACCAACCAAGACCTTGCAAGACCAAAGGCAACGTCAGCCACCTGCCCTCACAGCTCTAATGCAGACCGAAGGCCCACCTCGCTGTCGAAAAAGTGTCAGGTGCCCCTCCAAGAACCCCTCACTGCCCCTCCATGGGCGCGTCGTTGCACCCCAATTGATCCAAAAACAGCCAGACGCAGCACCCGCCATTTGCTATGGACGTCGTCTGGCCGTGCCTCATTGGCGCCAGCAACGAGTCCAAGGGTTGGCCAGACCGAATGGGTCTCCCAGTGCAGACGGGCCGCTGAGTTGTCGATTGCTTTGCTCCTCAGCCAAAGGGCTACAGTTGCACCCCAGCGTGCCACCGGTGTTTATATCGCTGAGCACTCGAGAGACAGATCGCATGATTAGCCTCTTGTTGCATCCCTTGCTGCTGCTGCAAGGCTGTCCTGATGACCTCGAGTTGGACTGCCAGCCGTGGTGCTGCTAACCAGTCGACATTCGCCAGCATCGTCGTCTCGCCATTTCCCAATCTGGCTTTCCGAGCGGCTCAGATCCGGGAATGGCGCATCGCAAACTTGGACCTGGCAGTTGCTGTACACCAGTTCCGTGGTTGAGCCTCTTTGGGCCGCCGCCGCTGTTGTCGACAGACGCCGGTAGGTACAGTGCCGTGGGGAGGTCGAAAGGGCCGGCCCATGATGCAACACCAACTACAAGGCCAATTACTGGGTCAACGAACCAATAGGAACCGCACCACCAAGCTTTTGCCCAGTGCTCGACGATACTGTAGATGAAGGACCTCGAAGGGCAACGGGACCGCGGCAAAAGATATTGGGAAACACTTAGTCGATATCTATTCGGCGGAATTTCTGACCCATGCAGCAGACGCTGTGCTCCCAACATAACGTAGTAGATGCAATTAGCAACAGCTAGAACCTCTTCTCTATCTGGGACAGCGAGAAGTCCGCACTGCAACCTGTTGCCGCCAATGCCACACAGCGAGTGTGCACGAGGACACGGCTGTCCCCGCGTGAAATGCTACCGTGGTGCCCGTTGAAATATGGCCTCAATTGAAGGGATGATTTACATCTCGGAGCAGGTCTCGTTGTCAAGCAGCATACGTGGAACTTCACCACACGGCCACATAACTAATCAATTCGCGTTGGCAGGACAAGAATCGATCTTGCAGTGGACACCTGATCAGCCTAGAGACATCGTGTAAATGTCGTCGACAGGGCACTTTGGGATAGCATCTTACCTGGCTTTTGGCTCTTCATACTGACCTCGTTTGCTCACCCTCGGGACCCGAGGCAACAAAAGACACCGGACGAGGCTTAAAGGCGTCTGGCGCCACCCGATGTCATAGGTGCTGACAAAAGGTGTGGTTGCCCGGCAGATGCACCTCGTCCAAGTAGGAAAAGGGGTTTCTCTCTTTCTCTTCTTTTTCATCAAGTCCTGCGGTAGAGGCTCCTTTGCATAACTGCCTGTCATACACTGGCACACAGATGGATGTTCTGGAAACTAATTCTCCGCATCGATACCGGCCAGAGGTCTGTCTTATCCCAAGGCCCAAGGGAAGTATTTCCCGCCTGGGACTAGCGCCTTGACCATGCCCTGACCATTTCCCTGCCGAGACTCTAGTGGTACCCGGTCAGGTTTGGCAAGCTAACCCCCACACAACACCCGCAAATCATTCGCTTCTCCAGATCCTGGGACCGCCGGGCTCCAGAAACACCCCAGGTTTTGCTCCTGGGGGCAGTCCGTCAGTCCGCACTGTGCTCAGGTACATGGTCGGGCGAGCCAAGAAAAGTGACCATTGACGAGCCCATCATCCTTGTCGACGACGCCGAGTGGGCGTGCCATATGGTCTTGCGCAACAAATCATAGCCCGCCAATTCGAAGTCACTTCATGGCTCAGCTTGCTCACATCCAGCGCGGTTTGGTCAACGATCAGTACCTCGGGGTTGGTGCCCTCGCAAGTAGCTAGTATCCTGGGCGTTTTCTGCAGCAGGCGTCCGAGACGACAGTCAGAGGAAAAAAAAAGCCCATAATCATCACCGCCCTGGGACATCGACCCATCCATGAGCCATCCGTCACTGGGCCCCCATTCCCTGCCTCATCTCTCTTGGCCTTGACCAGCTCTCCACCAAGCGGATCCCATTACGATCAGCCTCTACATACATATATCAGCCTCCTCCCCAAGAACCACCATCTTCCCTTTTCCATCATCATCCCAGACTTCACCCAACCACTCCCAACCAACCCTTACACACAATCATATCAAGATCTTCCCCTCATCTCTTCTCTTCTACCCTCGCTCACCATCACAACCATATCACCCTGTCATACCATCATCATATCACAGCCCCCACAATGGCTCCTCACAATGACGCACCCTCGCCCAGTGGCAGCTTCACTGCCGGCTTCAACAGAATCCCTTTCCGCCCTGTCGGGTCCTCATCCCTCATGGCAGGCCACGAGTCGCCCCTCAGTAGCTCGTACAGCACAACTTCGGAAGCATCCGACCTCCATATGACCCGACCACTTGTGCCAGGCGTCTATGTCCCAACCATGTGCTTCTTTGAGGAAGGCTCGGAAGATGTAGACACGGACACCATCGCACGCCATGCAGTGCGACTCGCCCGCGCGGGCGTCACAGGACTGGCCACTCAAGGCTCCAACGGCGAAGCGGTCCATCTCACACACGCCGAGAGACAGCTGGTTACGTCGACCACACGGAAGGCCTTGAACGACTCGGGATTCTCCCACATGCCCATCATTGTTGGCTGCGGCTCACAAAGCACACGGGAGACCATCCAGTACTGCCGGGAGGCGTGGGAGGCTGGCGGCGATTATGCTCTTGTGCTCCCGCCCTCGTACTATGCCAGCCTCTTTGCTCCGGCATCCGAGACCATTATCGAGTATTTCACTGCCGTGGCAGATGCCTCGCCCATTCCTATCATCATCTACAACTTCCCCGGCGCCGTGGGTGGGCTTGATCTCTCCTCGGACATCATCGTACAGCTTGCCGAGCACCACAACATCGTGGGCGTGAAGCTCACGTGTGGCAACACTGGCAAGCTGAACCGCGTGGCTGCGGCCACCCGGAAGATGTCCAAGACCCATGACCCCAAGAACCCGGAGTTCCTAGTCCTCGCTGGTTCTGCCGACTTTTCCATCCAGGCCTTGGTGGCTGGTGGCCACGGCATCTTGGCCGGCCTTGCCAACATCGCTCCCAAGGCCTGCACCCGCACGATCGAGCTCTTCAACCAAGGCAAGCATGCCGAGGCTCAGGAAATGCAAGAGATCGTTGCCCAGGGAGACTGGACAGCCATTCAAGGCGGAGTCGTCGGAGTCAAATCCGGTCTTCAAAGCTGGCTAGGCTATGGTGGCTACGCCAGAAGCCCTCTCCCCAAGCCAACGGCTGCCCAGGAGAAGAAGTGGAAAGAGGGATACAGAGACCTGATCATGTTGGAGAAGTCGCTGTAAGGTACACGGCACTACCCACACAACACAGCGTCAGGGATGCGGGCATCCGCCGAGTTCAACCGGGCCAAGGCGCCCGCAGTTTCTCCCGTCTCTTTCTGTCAGACGGAGCACAGCATGTTTCTTTTTTATCGCTATTTTGAGGGGCTATGAACAGGGATATACCATTACTACTGCCTCTGCTGGATACTTTTGTTGTTGGGACAGATGTTGGCGCAGAGGAAGCCTCCTGGTATGGGATAAAGAGGCATACGCAGGCGCATCAAGGCAGCTGGCGTTTTCGGGGCGAGATATTCACTTGGGACAATTGGCTACCGGAAAGAGCTGGGGAAAAGGCAAGGTAGAGATCATCATCTCTCGGCGTCATAAATGCATAGGGCACTTTGCAGGGGTTACTTTATGGGAACTTTTCCTTGGATATCATATTTCTTTTCATTTCTCATCACCACGATTTGGGTATTTTCTGCTATGGAAGCCAGCAAAAAGTTAATTGATTGCTTTACCTGTTTCTTGATCCTTCATTCTTTGCTCTTGCTTACGCTCATTGGATTGTCCCTTTTACCCTTGTACCAACTATGAGGGCTGCAGCATGAAGAGGACGGACTCTGCCCACTCAACTTCAATCCTGTCAACTTACTCCTCTCATTCCGACTTTCGAAATCTTGTTGCCTCGTTGTTCCTGATGCCAACTTATTATTAACAGGATGCCCTTTGGTCACATCACACAGCATGTGGTGGGCAGGAAGACGCCAAGATCCGTGTCACGGGATTAGCAATCTATCTTGCACCGAGAGTGTCAGCTCATACCAAGGCGATACAATATAACAGCACGATAAAAAAGCTGCAGGTCCCGCTGCTTTCGACCTGGTTGGACAACGGCATCCATGCTCATCACTCGCCTTCACGACATGAAAAGTGGGCAGTCGGTTTTGGACTCGGATGGTCGGCACCGAACACGGCGAGGGAGGGCTGTGGACTCATGCTTAGCAGAGGAGTCTTTTTGACACCGGACACGCCCATGAGCCCCTCATTCAATATCAATCACATGGGAATTGTATGGCAGCCCGATCTCTTTCTCGACCCCGCATGGCAAGTCACTTCAGTTCAAAGGTGACAAACACCCTTCTTGCTCCCCCTCAAAAGTACCACGCCTTGGGACTACTCGGTGCTGCGCAAACTTGTAGGATCTGGGGAATTTGTCCCAGTCCCGGAAGTCAACAACAGATTAACTTGGTCGGTAGATAGATACAGGAGATATCCGGGTGTCACAGACCACGTATCTGTATACCTTGAGGCGAGCCCCCTCCCTCTCTGTCCACCCCCGGTAGGTATCAACACTCCGAATGTTGCATTCACCACAAGCAGCTAAACCCACGCGTTTACGGCCCAAGAATCACAGTACATTTGCAAGTGCATTGGACAATTAAAGGCACAGGGGTAGGTATATTTTTTCCCTTGACATTGAACCCCCGAGCTAGGCGCGGATGCCAAAGCGGGAGAGCTAGGACTTCCCCGCGTTGCGGGAAGGGAGGGGCAGATGGGGGGGAGGGGGGGAGCTGCTGTTCGACGACAACCAAATGGCGGGGCAACTTTGGGCCCCTTTTTTTGTTTCTTGGCCTTGGGTTTAAGGCGGCTAACTAGGATTTTGACTTCGGTTCTTCATGAGGAAGGAAAGTTCAGTGCCAAGGTGAGGTAAATACAGGTCCCACAGAGACACACAGCAAGTATTGTGTCACTATGTTCGCATAATGGGCGGTGTTGTTGCTGAGAGAAGACCGAGGTGTTGTGTAAAACATTTCAGACATAGGTAGCGAACTGGAGAGGATGGACTGTTCGGTCTCAGCGGGTTTCGCCGTTGGTGACTGACTCTCATGAGAGGCTGATGAGAGAGCTGATGTGCTCCTTCCATTCCCGACTCCGCTTCAGCCTAGACTGTTGAAGAACTTGGGAAGGAGCATGCCACACTCACGCTTTCCTGGCATTGTCGGGGAGTTGGGCTAGCACACGGCATCTGCAAAGGCCTTCGTTGGGCCCCGTGTCTTCTCTTATTTTTCTTGTTCTTAAATTTAGTCATTCCCTTACCCATCATGGCGTGGCTTTCCATCGATACAGGCGTACAATGACGACGGGCCGAGCCCGGACCTATGGCCTGGCACAGGAAGCAAACTTTGTCGCCGTCACCCCCACGCTGTCAGCATGGTCCATCCAGCCTAAGGAGCTATCACGGCAGATGACGCCCGACGACAAGATACCAAGACGCCGGAAACACGACGGGGGAGAGCAAGGAAAGTCATGGGATGTGATAACCCGTCTTCCATGTCGCCATGCCGCAGGTCCCGCCCGCCTTCTATCCAAACACCACCTCGACGGGAGAAACGGACGGCCTGCTTTCGTGTTGTGCCCTCGTGGGTCAGCCGTGGCCTTATCCTGTCGGCAACCAGCAGAAGGAGTGTGATGACAGCGCCGTGCTTGTTCTTTTTGAAGTGCACAAGACATAGAAAGCGATACGAGAGGCCTGCAGCCTCTGGATCAATTATCCTCTACGAAAACCCCATTGCCGCGGGACGCAGACGCCCGTCCTCCCGGGGCCTGGTTACACTACACACCCCATAAACAACAACAAACAGAGACGACAGCGGCGAAACATCGACACAGCCTTTCTATTCTCAGACATGCTTCCCTCTATCGGACATCTCCTACTACTGCTGCTCGTGGCTACCCACCTGAAGTTCGGACACCGGAAGAGTCACTCATCCGTATGGCATGTATGATTCAGCGAGAAGGTCCTGTGCCCAAGACCACAAAGTTGGTGATATTGTTACAGTTTTCCCTGCAGAAGCGGACCCGACAAGAACTGGCGTCGTCCAGGAGGGCGGGTTCTTCGCCACTATGATAAAGCGGAAGAGGCAGCCCGCTTTCTCTCCTGAAAGGGCTTGGCGGTCTAGTTGCCGACTCCCCGCCTTCTTCTCTTTTCACTCCCTTTTGCAGTATTTTCATGCCTGACTGAGTCATCGGTGTGGTTGTATCTCTCTTGGAAGCAATGCGGAGGACCGCTTCACTCTGCATGGTGGCCGTGGCCCTCCCATGGGCTGCGGCTCAGTCGACAACCCCCGCGTCCTTTCCCCCATCATCACCCTCATCATCACCTGCGCTAGCCTCCGCGACCCCTATTCCTGTGATCGGCGTCAGGACGGGCATTGACAAGGTTACAGGGAAACCTCCAGCCAGACTCAATATCAATGGGCTATGGGCAAAGGGAGGGGCACAATGGTATTACCATGACACAGAAATTTTGACAGCCGGGAGTCTGGGGATCTGATTTGTCAATGTGTAGGCATCTCTACATTCTGGCCCTATCAGAATTACAGGCGCTCAACGAGACGAACGAGTTATCATACTTCGCGGTAGCAGGTGGGTAATACATGACACCGTCTCGGCATCACAACCTCCCAAATTCGGCAATAGCTTGCTGACGGCTTTTGCCCAGGTATTCATGGTTATCCCCACAGTGCGTGGAACGGAGTAGGGCATGTAGATGGGGCGCCTTCTAATAGGGGGTTTTGTCCTCATGGTGTATGTATGCCCAACAAGGCTTTCGGTTTAGGATTGTGGGGGGTACTGAGAGTGGTTTGCTGATCTGTGACATACAAGGAACTTCTTTTTCAAACTTGGCATAGGCCATATGTAGCTCTGTTTGAGGTACGTTGGTGGCATTGCATTTGCCCTGCTTGATTCCTTGAACCCCCACGAAACTCACATGTTTTCTCTCGGCAGCAAATATTGGTGGCTCGCGCGGTTGACATCGCGTCTAGATACCCCCCAGATCTGCTTCCCGAGTACATGGCAGCGGCAGAGTCGTTGCGGCAGCCATACTGGGACTGGGCGATGAATCCAGCGTTGCCTGTAGCAGCTACCAGGCTCAACATGACGGTGCAGGCACCAGAGGGACGAAGAGTCATACCGAACCCGCTATACACTTACAAGTTTCAACGATTAAAGGTTGAAGAGGGATTTGGTGATAGCGCCCTGACGCACTATCCGCAGACAATACGATGTTCTCGATCTGGGGGTGTGCTAAATGATGCCAACGAGTCTAACGAGGGGTTACTTTTGGCGGCGAGGGATTTGACAGGGAGTGTGGTAAGGCACCTAGCTTCAGATGGCTTAATGAGCATGGTTGGGTCGGCGGCTAATGGGGAAGTTGTCGTAGTATGATGTCTTTACTCGGGTCAACACCTATGACGGGATGAGCAGCTCGAGCTTTGAGAATGCCCACAACTTGATTCATCTTCGTGCAGGGTGCAATAACGGGACCATGGCCGATATTAACTGGTCGGCCTTTGAGCCGCTGTTGTGTGTTACACCCTTTTCCCTTTTTCTTTTGTTGTCGTTGGTTAACAAGTCTCTAGTATGCTACACCACTGCAACGTCGACAGGCTGGTGGCCATGTGGCAAACAATTTACTACAACAACTCGATGTTTACAAGCAGCGCTTTGTCTGGCGGGCAGTTTGGAACTCCTGCCAATACGGTGATCACGGCTGACAGCCCGCTCAAGCCCTTTTTCCGGGCTCCATCTGCCGCCACCACCAATGGCAACAGCACGCTACTAGAGTTCCACACGAGCAACACTGTCGCTAATGTCAGCGTGTTTGGGTACACGTATCCGGAACTGCCCGATTGGAGTCTCCCGGCTGAGACGAGGGCAGAGCAGGTCAGGGCAAAGGTGAATGCGCTTTACGGGGACATGGCTGGGGATGACGGGGCAACGACGCTGGAGACGGGACCGTTGAACCGGATGGGCAAGGGGACGACGAGGGATTATTGGGTGGTGGAGATGAGCGTGGAGAGGGGGGAGCTGGCAGGGAGGTTGCCGGCGACGGTGAGTTTGTTTATCAGGGGGGAGAGCATTGGACGGATGACGCTGCTGGGGATGCCGTGTGAGGGGGTGGCGAGGGAGAGCGTGCCGGTGCAGGACATTAGGGTTGGGAATGGGACTTTGAAGGATTTGGACAGGGAGAGTGTGGTTGGGTATTTGAAGAGGGAGGTGGGAGTTGGGATTAAGGGGGTGAGTAACTACCCTATACTTTTTGAGACTTGTGAGGGAAGAAGAGAAAGATGCTAACTGATGATGATGGGGGGAATAGGCGGATGGGGAGGAGGTTTCGGTGGGGAATGTGCCTAGTTTGGGGGTTGTGGTGTTGGACATGGAGTATGCGCCGCGGACGAATTTGTCGAGTTTTCCGGTGTTTAATGGGAAGGTGACGAGGTGGCCTGTGGAGATGAGGCAGGATTTGGGGGTGAATGAGACTAGAAGTTTGAGGCGAGGTGTGGTGCGGTGGAAGTGACGATGGTGGTGGTGTTGGGCTTCAATGATGAGTGGGATGAGGCGAGAATGTTGTGTTACCGGGTCGGTCTGGAAGTTTTTTGTTCTTTTTTTTTTTTTTTTTTGCGGGGAGGGGAGGGCTTGGTATCACAGACTGAGAAAGGTGTGGTTACGCAGGCTGTCACCCTGGTGGTGGTGGTGGTGGGTGTGGAAGGGTAGTTGCTGTTACTCATTCTTTTTTTCTATTTGCCGTTGGTGGCGGGCAAGGAAATAGGAAGAGATGAGGGTGCGAGCAGATTACCTAGTTTGGAGGGTGATGGTTGTTATTGTTGTTGTGTTACAAGGTACCTAGAATTTGACAGAAGGTTTGGGGCTCTGGGTAGCATGATGCTACTGCCATTCATTTGAACTTTGATGAGAGAGTAAGAGAGAGAAACTGGGTCAACCAAGGGATATGATCTGTGATTTAGTAGGTTGGGTGTTCTGAATTGAAGTTGTGCTTCTTCTTTTTTTGAAATGCTGCAGTTTGGTGAGGTTTTAAGGCTGTTGTGGTCTTTCAACTTGCTGTAGACATTTGGAACTTGTTGCAGTCTTTTAGGCTTTCTGTAGCCTTTCAAGACTGATCAGCAAGTCAAAAATCATTTCACGTAATTCGGGCGGAAGATCCATCAAGTATCTCCTTTGACTCCCAAGATAATCCGGAGGCATGGGGGCCCTGTTTGGCTATTGACTTGCGGTGTTGTGAAAGATGTCCCGTCCTGAACTCTAAAGGGAATGAATAAGGGTGCATGGCCAAAAGACCAGACAGAAAGGACCCTCGATTTCGGCGATGCTCTAGACAAACAACGGGACATGGTATGTGGCCTTGAACCTTACAATATACTGTTCCGCCTCATTGCACTCCACTCTCCCCGTTCCCTTGTGCATCACCGCCATGGTGCCGAAACTCCCTAAACACCATCATACCAAGGGTGAAATTGTATATATATATTGATCTTGTTGCTGTAGTTCAAGTTGTTGGTTGTGATGCTGTAAAGCTTGTATCATGATAAATATCGGTCGTTGCGGAAAACCTCATCCCTGAATATCCTAAATCAATCTAGATATCCAACCCAACGCTGCGCTCATCTTGAAAAGTGAAAGCCGTGAAAGTCGTCCTGTATATACCCAAAGATAACCTCCAAGTACTCAATGTAGAAGCCGCAATCAAATCTTCCTCCTATTGACCTCTAACGTGGCTGCCATTGGCGGAATAACAGTGGCGCCCACCCAGTCATTCTGCGGCCTCTTCTCTATATGCTTGATGTCGTAATTATTTAGTAAATACGCCAGGATCATCTTCAACTCATGCGCGACAAAGAACCTCCCAGGGCTATTCTGAATGTTAGTGCATGCCGATACATAATTGCCACTGGATAGAAAGCATACCATGCGTGCCTCCCATGGCTAAAGGTCAAGTGTTCTGGGCTCGTAGTTACCATCCCCAGTCTCTTGATCTTCATTGCCTCCTCGGGATTCTTCGGATCGAGCTGCTCTCTCAACTTCACAAACCGGAAGGCATCATACTTCTCGGGCTCAGGAAACGCTTCTGGATCAAGATGTACTCCAGCAAGGTCCAGGGTGAGAAATGACCCCTCGGGCGCGTGCCATCCCTCTGTTGGATTCGTCACCCCTTCAGGTGCAATCACCTTCCTGTGGGTCAAGCACCTGGCGAAATAACTAACGCGCATGCTTTCCTTGATAGCGCTGTCTGTAAGATGGAGATTTGCTAGGCTGTCCTTCGTCCAGTGACCATTTCCTTCCCTCAAAGCCTGGGAGGTCTCTTTGCGAATGGCGTCGATGTAGCCCAGAGATGGGTCTGATGATGCGAGGTCGAGAAGAACATTCGAAGCTGTTAGCACCGTTGTATGGATAGCGGCAAACTCGACGGGTAGCAGGCGCTTGGAGAGCATGACGGGGCTGAGTTCTTCTGCTGCGCCTTCGGCTTTGGCCTGTCGGATGAGCCAGGTGAGCATATCTTCTGGCACTTGTACGTCGGCGCCAGAGTCTATGCGTCCCATGTCCCGGAGACGTTGCTCTATGACAGGCTTCCCGATTTCGTAGGTCTTGCGCCATGCTCGGCGGTTTGTAATGGTGACAAGAGGGCCGACAATGGGGTGGAACACCTTCGGGAAAAAGCTCATGATCAAGCCATTGCGAACGATAGCGTCAGCGAAGGCCACCTGGTTCTTGAGGAACTCTTCATTATGGCAAAGCGGATCGCCGACCAGCATTCGGTTTGTAACTCTGGAGACGATGCCAATCAAAGAGTTCCAGATATTCAGCGTCCTCCAGTTCTCTGTATCTGTCCCATAGACATCGTCGATGGAGGCATGAACCTCTTTCTGGATTCCAGGTAGCAAATTGACAATATTGCGGGCAAGGTGCTTGTGTATCGTGCGAATCGGAAACTGATCGTCAACTCCAAACTGGTAGTCGTTAAATAAAGAGTCGCGATGAGCTTCTTTGGTAGAGAGCACTCGGTCTGGCTGTTCGAGCATCCACGCTGTTTGGGACTTGGGAACCACAATCTCTAGAGGGCGGCTCGGGGAATTAGGAACAACAAAGGCACGACCCTTCTTGTTGTACTACCACACGTCTATGTCAGTAGGACGCCACGCAGACGCCTCGCGGTAGGGATAAGAGTAGGGTGCGCACCTTCTCATAACCATCGGCAATCCAATCATTATAGCGCGAAACATAATACACCCAGTTCTTGACAGACGCGACCAGGCCTCGACCAAATCCCACGCGAGGGAGAGAGTCTGGACAGCTGGGTAACCGGGAAATGTCGACGATGAATGAGATCACCACAAACAGGACGGAAAGAAGAACCAGGCGCCCCGGAGTTAGCAGCGACTCCAGGACCTGGGAGCTAAGAGCGACAGCCATGACTTGGGGGATCAAGCGACGCGGAAGCCCAGCGATGGAGGGACAAAAGATGCAGTGATTGGCACGGGAGTTTGGATGAAATGTAGCATGGCGATGATGGACGGGCGGGCGGGCTGTTGTTCCTCAACAGCGCCGGATATGAAACCGATCGGTGCCGCCAGAGAGCCGCCAGCGATAGCCCAGGGGTTGAGGATGACGCTGATGCACCGTTGGCTGCCATCCTGGGAATAGCGGGGGCGCTTGGGCCAATGTCTGCTGGCCGTTTCTCCAATATTTCATCGGACATGCGCCATGAGTGCAACGCAGTGCAATGCGAGGAGATAGGGAAATAACCCGATCTAGCAGTGTGTCTCTGGAGTAGGAAATCGTGGCAGTCCAACAGATCATCCTAAACACTCGGTGGCTTGACAGAGCACAGATGCCAAGTGAAGACGAGGAACTTTGGAAGGCCAAGACTGCATTGGCAGGCGACACCAACGCGGGGGCGGGGCACGAGCAGTTTTTAGCGTCGATAGCTTGTGTGGGGCTGGAGCTCCAACGACAAGCATCATCCTTTCCTGTCTCGCCTGGAACTGCCAGGGGACACTCAGACGGCCACTTTGGAGTAGGAAAACAATCATGGGGCAGTTCACTTCTTCAGCAAGACACAGCAGTCATGTCGACCTTCAATGGATTAGTAGCCGAATTTCCGGACATCAGGGTCGACTTCTTTCGCTCCCACCCAGATCTCCGCCCTCCACTCGCCTGCTTTCTTAGCCATATCCACAGCGACCACCTCGCTGGTCTGGAGACATTACGGTCACCATTGTATGTTTCCCTATGATTGCGCTCTCTTGGATAATTCTAACTTGGAGATGTCCAGTGTTTATTGTTCCGCGGCCACTAAAGAGATGCTCCTTCGACTTGAACGATTTCCATGTCGCATCAACTACGCCAAGGGTATCTTAGAGGCCCGAGTCCAAACATACCGTCACCTCAAGACCCTATTGGTATGAGTCTCGAGTTTGTTCACTGGGCGACACGATTACTGAGTGAACTGTAGAAGCCGCTACCTTTAGAAACACCCACTGTGTTGGAGCTCGAGCCAGGCAACCGCATGCAAGTTACCTTGTTCAATGCGAACCACTGCCCCGGCGCTGTTATGTTTCGTACGTCTGCCAGAATGCTCCGCCATCTTATTCATAATACTGACAGTCGTAGTGTTCGAAGGTGGAGGCAAGGCAGCGCTTTACACCGGTGATATCAGAAGCGAGCCGTGGTTCGTGAGTGCCATAGCAAGATCACCACCGCTAATTGAGTATTCTTGTGGGCTCAAGACATTGGATACAATTTATATTGATACGTCTTTTGTCGATGACGTCGACTTTCCTCCAAAGTCTGAGGGCATTCGCGAACTGCTGGAGAAGGTGTCAAAGTACCCTAAAGACACCATCTTCCACTTTCAAGCCTGGACATACGGGTACATCTTTTGACAGGAGCCAGTGTACTACCTTGCTAACTCAAGCACAGTTACGAAGACGTCTGGATCGTATTGTCCAAAGCCCTTAAAACCAAGGTACGAGCTTCTCATTGTCAACAAAAGGCTCTTGCTGATGCTGGGACAGATTCATGTGGATGACTACAAGATGTCAATTTATCAATCTCTCGTGGCCAAGGATACCGACAACAGATTCGGGACACAGTTTCACCTCTCCCATGAAGCCCCTGCCCTTGTCGGATTCATGTGTGGAAATACCTACCACTCAGGTTGTCTCACACTCGATCAGAACGTCCGACTGCATAGCTGCGAGAAGGGAAATTACTGCCCAACTGTGCAGAAAAACCTCTCTTCTGTGGTCTGGATCCAGCCCATCGTTACGCGTCTCCCCAATGGACAAGATATTGCAGAGCTCGGTGTCGGTGGCGGCGGAGAGGACCTGGAGAGGGAGGCAGAACTAGATTACCTATTTCTGGAAGATATAGGATCTCTTCTGGAAATGTGAGTCGTTCTCTTGTGTTGAGAGCCGAGTCTTTACTGACATTTGCAGACTTTGGGATACAGAGGAGGTGTCGAATTCGATGCAAGAGCAAATACGTCATTTTCTCCTGGGTGTTGTTGCGAGTGGGCGAAAAGTACCTCTTGATCTTGAACGGTCAGCTCTCGAGGACAAGGACGAAATCAAACTTGCCGATGGGCTTCATGCGATCACGAAGAAACTGAAGCCACAAAACAAACAGCATTCACTGAATGAATCGAATGCAGTGGCGCTTCCCAGAACCATAACATTCCCATACTCTCGCCACTCATCATTCCCTGAGCTCTGCGAACTGACAGATGCCTTCAAGCCCAGAGATATTTGGCCTTGTACTGTCGATTTACGGCGGTGGATCGAGGAAGACATTACCATCGAGGGTCTCTTTGGGGCACAGTGTTCTGACAGTGTGTTTCGACACGACAAGGTTATCCTCGGAAAACGTGCGAAGCTAGGATGTGCCGATCAAGATATGCTGGATACACAGGCCACGACCGCTTCCACGGAAAGTTCGCAACGACATATACTGGAAGTGCCTACTGGAGAAACAGAATTGTCAGCAGTTCATCAACAGCTTCCAGTTATGGATGCCAACGGACATTCAACTTCAGCGCTTGATACCCAACCCTCTCCTTCTGGATCAAACTCGGACGATGATGTTGCAATGGAAGACGATATCATAATCAGGGAACATGCGAGCTTCGAGGATTTCGATGGAATATACCCCCACAGCTCCCAACAGTCAATAACATCTGAAAATGCACTCGAAGCTCGTATCAATGCCTTCCAGGCGATGCTGAATAACGCCCGAAAACCCGGGGGCAAGAGGATCGAACTGATATCAACGACAGACCATCATACAGTCTTGGACGAGGAACTTGGATTTGATCAAACATGAGTTAACGGCTGTCTTTTATGAGGAGTTGGGGTCGGAAACTCAATCACATGGAAAATGTCGAAAAATACAAAAGCAAGAACAACTATTGGAGCGCTTGTAAGTGGTCTTGAGACTTCGTCAACGCGATGATCTCCAACTGCCGACCCCCGCATTGCCATAGTCAAAACCGACCCTCAAATACAACTCGACAAACCCATCGGAAAATTATTCCACGAATCCATGCGGTCCACAGTACCAAATCTGCCAGGGATTCTTTCGATACATGACGAACCGTCCATTCAACTGTGGTTCAGCGCGCAAAAAAAAGTAATTCCAGCAATCGCATGAGGGGAGATTCGTCAGATGGGCACGCAGTCACACCAAAGCGGGAAAAGCCGAAACAATATGGAGAGACTTTAGCCATAAGGATCGAGTCGTCCTCCTCCTCAGTAGATCATGGCTAAATGTTACCCCATCTTTTCCCCGGACCACAGATTGTGGGGAACATGCTCTATACCGCCGACAGGAGCGGTTCCAGAACCACATGATGGGAAGAGATGGATGGGAGCGCTTGCCTCGAGCCCCATATAAAGACCGTGGTCCAGTCGCGGCCGGGTTCCTGCAGGTCTACATCTGATCTCACCCGGGTATCTGGGACTCTTTATGTACGCCGGTCGTTGGGTACTTATTTCGTGGTAACACTGTACCCGCCCCACGATTACCATGGTGCAGGCAACGCCCAAGGCTCTTTGGGCACTCGCTGCTCTCCTCTTTACTTGGTCATCTCTTGCGGCAAGCATCAAGAGCCGCGGTTCTGCGGGGCTGTTTCTCGACCTTGCCGACCTTGGAGTGGATGTAACAAAGCGACAGACCAACAACCTGGCTGGATACCTGGGCGCCTTCTTCCTTGGAGCCGACCCCTATGTCTACTTTTACCTCAGCAACGGCAACGATGCTCTCTCCTTCAGAGCGTTGAATAGAGGACAGCCAGTTATCAGGCCGACCAAGGGGACTACTGGTGTTCGAGACCCTACAATTGTTCCTGGCGGCGGGAGCGAATCAGGGAGGAAGTGGTATATCATCGGCACTGACCTTCACATTGGGAGAGTATGTTCCAGCAAATAGGACACCAAGATGCAAGTGCCTCAACAGACTGACAACAAAACAGACAAACTGGGATGCGGCCCAACGAACCGGTTCCCGAGGCATTTTCGTCTGGGAAAGCACCGACCTGATCAACTGGACCAACGAGCGACTCGTCACCGTCGAAGACGCCACAGCGGGTATGGTCTGGGCCCCAGAAGCAATCTGGGATCCTGCCAAGGGGCAATACCTCGTTCATTGGGCTTCCAAATTTGTACCTTTCCCCCTTTCCCCCCAACAAAATAAACTTCATCCTCACCACTCATAGTACCCCACGTCGGACCCCCGCCACACCGGCAACCCAACCAACATCCGCATGCGCTACGCCTACACCTCCGACTTTAAAACTTTCTCGGCTCCCCAAACCCTCATCGACAAGAACCCCACCAACATCATCGACCTCAACTACCTCCCCTTATCCCCAACCTCCTTCCTCCGATTCATGAAAGACGAGACACGAAAGACGGTCTTTGTGGAGGTGTCCAACAATGGGTTATTCGGCACGTGGACCAGACCGGGGGGTGACGGGGCGATTATTCAGTCGGGGGTGGAAGGGCCGGCGAGTTATCTGGACAATGTCGACCCGAGGAAGGTGCACTTGCTGTTGGACTTTTACGGGAGCGATGGGTACAGGCCGTTTGAGAGTACGAACCCGGGGAGTAATTCGGGGTGGGTGGGGAGCAACAGGAATAACTTTCCGAAGAATTTGAGACACGGGAGTGTTTTGCCGATTAATGGGACGGTTTATGAGGCGTTGAGGCAGAGGTGGGGGGTTTGAGTTGGGCGATGGATCAAAGTAATGACTTGGGGAAAAAAAGGCAGAATACGAGCAGAGGATGACGGGGGCGTTGATATACGTGAAACTCTACCAATATTTGAGACTAAATGAGATATTTCCTGATGAAAATACATACAAGCCCAATGATAACGTATGTACTATCACTAGAGCAACTACTAATTCCTACTTCCAAATCCATCCCATCCTATTCACATGCCAACCTGGAAACCATCAGCCATCATCCCAACCCCGCCGCCGCCGCCGCCGCCGCCCCGCACCCCCACACCTAGGTTTGATAACCCGTCAGATTTCCACGCCCCGTCAAAAACTCTACTTCAGCCTCCAAAAGCCCGGGCGCCCCTTCGTGAAATGGCTTTCTACCATGTGGGGGAAAAGGACCGAGTCCATCCAAAGCAGAAAGTTCCAAGCCTCGTGACTCAGCAAAGATAGGAAAGGATTGTACAGTATCGGTCTCGGTCGATGAGTTGGATCCCCATCTACATATCTATCTAATCGCCGTTGATAGAAGAGAAAAGCCTCATCCTAGCCGTCCAATCAGAGCTAGCCAAATTACATCCAGCCAATCACATAACACGGTTTTTTTTGGGTGGTCATCCTGTGCCAAACACATCTGCATTAAGCACATATTCCGCCTTTATAAACGTCACATCACCAGGACACCAAGCTGCGATTTTATCATTTATAAGCCCCATGCAGGCGATACCATACTTCTTACGGTGATTCTACCAGGTACTATTCTCTAATACCTACCAACGCTGACTAGGTATAACCCAACATGCACAGGACAACTTCCTCAAGACAAGAAACCTCAGCCTCGGAAGCATCACCATCTTCCTTCCCCCTACCCACTAATTACCTCCCCCTGATAGCTCTCCCTCTCTGGTAAGCATAATCCTTTTTCCCTTTCCCTTTTCGCTTTCCCTTGCCACCAGAAATAACCATAACCAAATTCGCGGAGGGGTATCACTCAAAAGCCAACGACCAACCCAAACTCGCAGCTTACTCGTTTGCTTCGCTAACATGACCATGCTCCCTCCGTTCTCGGGAAACAAGTGATCTCTCATGACTTCGTAAAAGCGGTGGGCGGAGAAAGAGTGGGAGAAAGAGGCAGAAGCGATGGTTCCTTGACGGAAGAAGTTGAAGAATGCCATGAACAAAGTGAAGGTGTGCGATGTTGGTAGTGGTGTTGAGTAAAAGTGTAACAAGAGAAGATGAAATATGAACCCTGCAAGAAAATTACACCGTACCCCGGGGAATCGTGCTTTCTTTCCTTTGCTCTCTCCAATGCCCATTTGCTTGACCGAACCCAAGACCCAACAACCGACAAAAGAAACCGACAGAGAGGATATCGTTTGCCTTTATAACACCGAGAATTCCAGACAGCCATTCAGTAAAATAAAATAAAAAAAAGAAAGAGAAAGTCCCAGCTAAAAAGCTACCCTTGCACTTTTCCTACTTCCAATCTCATATGTGGTAGAACCGTGCACTCAATTTTCTTTTCCATCCAATGCAAAGAGTCAGGGAATACGGACGCAGCGAAAGGGGGATTAGTGGGCGATATACTCGCTGCTCAGCTCCGCAGGAGCAAAAGGAAAAGTCAGGCGGGTGAGCCCTTATTTCTCAATGTCGCCAAGGTCAATACCTGGGAGTTGAAGTGACAACCCCATGTCACCATGCTGAGCCATTGGCTGCTGTGCTGAAGTCGTCTGGTAATTCATATGAGTGGGCGAGCCATAGATGTTGTGATGTGTGTTCGGGTATTGGTATGCTGAGAGGGGAGACCTTCTCGTGCCTGGAGAGAAGCTCGTGCCTGGAGAGAAGGTTGACGATGCTGAATTCGGGCCGGCAGAGTGTGGCGAGATCTGCGTGTCAAGCGGATGCAGAGGCGGGAAAGCTGCCATACTAGGGCGCATAGAGATTCCAGAGATGGCAGGCTGTGTATGCACTGGGTAGCTGGTAGTCATGGGGATGCCGTTGGAAAAGGCAGCCGACACCATGGGCTCTGGTATCGTCCTAGGGTTTGGGTTATGATGGGTGTAATAGCCGCTGTCGTAGCCGGGGTGATTGCCGGCCGAGCTGTTGTGTCGCATGCGCTTGCCGCCTCGGGGGTCATATCCAAAGTCGTAGCTTCCATTGTCGAACTCCAGAGCGCTAGTCCTTCTGCCGTGGTGCTGCTGGCCATTGGGACTCAAGTCGTGGTTTCCGCCATGCATGTAACCAATCGACTGCGGCTTCATGTCAACCTGGGGCGCACCGCTGGCACCGCGCTTTCTGCTCTGAACAACCGTCCTCGAGTCCTTTCGTAACCGTAGCCGGACACCCTGGTCGCTGAAGGTCCTGGTCAGAAATGTCGATTCCTGCAATCCAGGGAAGGCCTTGTTGGCATAAACCTGGAAAGTGTCCGAAATGCAGCTGGAGAGCTGCCAGCAGTCTTTGGTCTGTGATCTGAGCTCGAAGAGGGTGAACTCGAGTCGAAAAGAGCCCTCTCTTTTCACTGACAAGTCCCCAAACACAAAAAATCCACCCTGGGTATTATCGGTATCCTTGAGGTTGTAGAGAGAGGAGACGACTGTCCCGGCCAAGTCGCCCCCTTTGGTTTCGGTTCGCCGTTGTTGCTCATCATTTTCGCCATCCTTGGGAACCAGTTTGGCGATGAGGATAAGGTAAGGATTCTGGAGAAACCTCTGGGTGGGATCCAACCTCGGCGAGACCTTGAGCTGGACGATTGGAGGAGGATCCAGTGGTCGGCGATCTGTCACAACGAGTGTAAGCTGCGTGTTCAGAGCAGCGCGCAATTTTCCATACCTTTTCCTTTCGTGAGAGCCACGCAGCCTGCCTTGGGTTGTTGTCTTATTTCCAGCTGATAATCCTGGGCTGCGAGTCCTGCCATCATCTTGTCGGTGGCCGGCCTGGCTACGCTCCAGTGCGGTGCAGAGACGGGGCGGGAAACTAATTGAGAGTGGTAACAACGTCGTCCCAAGGATGGGTTGTTTCTGGTCGAAACTTGGTGGTTGAGTTTGGACGGAACCACAGTCAACCCGTGTGTGCGCGAGAAAAGTGTAAGGAGCGCTACGGTTCGGTGGAGTAGGGCAAGCTATCGCAATTGTCTGAGCTTGTGATGAGGAGGGAGTGGTCACGAGGGGTTTTTTTTTTAGAGTTGGTAGTGGCTGATATTGTCGACGATGCGGTGTCTGAGAAACTGCTGCTACACTGTGTAAGTCGGGGCAGGAAAAAAAACAGAAGAACCACGGAAACGAAGCCACAGCTCTGTGATAACGGTTTTGAGCCTCCAACGCAGCCCAGACTGGATCAGAAAGCAGCGGTACTGTCTACAAACTGGAAGGCGGGGGTTGGCAGGAGAAAAGGAAGGAGGAGAAGGGGGGCGAGGGGAGGGGAGGAGGTATAGGTATAGGTATGGTATAAAAGACACATACGATACGTGAAGCCAACCTTAATGCTGGGATGCTTCAGGTGTATGCAGGTGAGCTGCAGAAGGTGCAGATGGGGGGTACTTGAACGGTTGAGAAGGTAAGGTAGGTGGTAGGTGTGAGTGGAGGAATGCGGATTGAGTGAGAATGGGTGAGTGGATGCAACCAGACGGAGTCCCGTTCAGTGTGTGTGTGTCGTTCAGTGTGTGTGTGTCGTTCAGTGTGTGTGTGTCGTTCAGTGTGTGTGTGTCGTTCAGTGTATCGCTCAGTGTCGTAGCTGGCCAGGCCCTTCCGGGTTCCTTCCCTCGTTTCTTCTCGCCTGCACCCCTTCCGTCCCGTCTTGGTGGTCTCAGGCTGGGAAGTCCCTCCTGGCCTAATTCCCCGATATCCGCCTCTCCAGAGTTGTCCTGTTTTCGGATTCTGGGGCCCGTAGTCTTTATCACCTCTAGGAAGTGTCCCACATGCAAGCCAGATCAAGACAGACAATCTCTTGACAATCTTTTGACTGGCGTATATGCCCCGAGACCTGGACCGGCCGAAGTTAGTATCGCTTGTGGCGGCGGCGAGGGATGTCGATGTCGTCAAGGCTGGTTTGGAGAAAACCCAAGATGGAAACACACACACCAGGTCGGGGTTCTTGGGGAGGGTGGGAGGGGGGGGGGGGTGAATAAACTTTGAGTGTTCAACCTAGCCGAGTCGTGGATGGTCCAGCGATGCAAGTGAACAGCGGACACTTTTGAACAGATGGCAGAGTGAAAATCCGGAGAACGGGACAGGCGAAGCCAAGGTGACAATGCCGTGTGTCTGATGTGGGCTGGCATATAAGGTGAGTCCAGTGGGCAGGGGACGGTCCGGTCGAGATGGGGAATGATTTTCTGGAACCGGTCACACGATGGAGAATGATGCGATGGGACAAGATGGGAAGATGGGACGGGGGAAGGGACCGGGAGGCAGATGAATTACATATAGCTACCTATCTCAGCATGCTAAGTCGTAGCGGAGGCACGACAAGAAAATACAGGGCCGAAGTGCCACCCACTTAGAGAAGAGCAAGACGAACAAGGCCCTTGAAGCAGGCAAAGTGAGGTGGTGGATGTATAGCCGGGCATCAGTGGTATTGCCCATCACTGACAGCGTGGATGACCTGGGATGCCCGTCTGGGAACATTGCTTCAGGGGGGGTACCCCAGCAATTCGTTCCCGGCTTGATCGCGGCCGTTCGAAGAACTCCCAGGCGTGCCCTGTCGCTGCCCTGTCCTGCTTGGCTGTCACCCTGGCCTGTTCGTTAGCAGGGTCTCATGGGTCTCACCACCCCAACGTAAATCGAACCTGCCATTTCTTCATCTGCCATCAACCGCTCGCCAGTCAGGCAAGCATCCAGGATCGAGTAGTTCGGCGCACGGGAACGGGAGCCCGAGCAGCGAGATAGAGCTGGACACTAAGGAAGCGACATGGCCCGATCCCAGACAGCCATTTTAACCTCCCGTCGCGAACGAACAAGACTGCCCTGCCGATTTGTCATAATTGACCTCTGCCTGTGAATCGAACACAGGGCCAGGGTCACAGCTTTAATCTTGGCTACCTTGCCAAAACCACCTCTAAATACCAACCTGCCCTCCCTAGGAGGATGGTGGGAGGTGGGAGTGGGAGGTGCAACAGTGTGTGTGTATCCACGATCCGTAGTGTAGACCGGGGTGTCTGATGGGCGGATGGGTCAAGATGCCAACGCCGCAGTGGTGGTTGATTGACGATGGATGGAGTGCCATCTTGGCGCCGTTTGCGGTCCTGAATCTCGTTCCCCTCTGAGATGAGCTTTTTTCCATATTTTTTATTTTTTCATGTCGGTTCCTGTTTACCCCCTCCCAACTCACCACAGTCCCGGGTTCAGGTGAGCTGGCTTGCCCTCCCGTGGATGCATTGAATGTGCAGCCGCTAGTGGCTGGCAAGGAAGTAAAATATATTTTTACTTTTCCTCTTTCTTGAAGTGATACTGTGAATGAGTCCAGGGCACGGAGCTCTGAATGCAACCTTGGCATATCTGCGGCCACCGTGGTGGCAGAGGTGCGAGGTACCGGGTACCGCCAAGAGTCCAACGACATCTGGATAAATGTGCCGAAAGTGGTCTGCGTCTGCTGGTCAGAACCCTTGGCTTGCGGTTGGAGCAAGCATTCGACATGGGGGAGGTACAGCTTCAAAAGTCTCTTCTACCTCGCCTGTCTCTTTCATCAAACCCCGTCAGAATCTTGCAACGGCACAGCTCCCAAGCATCATCCTGTGGATTACATTCGCTTTTCTCCCTACTCTCTTGCCGGTCTGCTGCCGGTCCTGGGAATAGAATGTGACCCAAACCCCTTTGATTATTACTTGCTTTCCTTTTCTTTCATCATCGATTCATCGTGGCATTGATATATAAGCCTCGACAAAATTCCGAGGAGGCGGTCAGCCGCAAGAGGAGAGGTCTGTGTGTGCTGTGCTTTGCTTTGCTTTGCTTTGCTGTGAGCTGCTTCTCGAACAACGGCCTGTCCCGGCATTGAAAACTGCAGGATGCCCGACAGTTCCGTTCTGAGCTCTGCTGCCGTCTGTGCGTTGCAGGTTGGCATAAACACGGAGTGGGTGCTAGACTTGTTCGGGCCCCCGCAACTGGCTTCCCGCCTCTTTTTAGACAGGAACAGGTTCACCAGAGTCTTGTCCTCGTCACCCTGATGATCGTTTTCGTCTGTATGTAACAATGCCGAACTCGAAGGCTGCAGTTTCGACACATGGGGTTACTGAGATGGCAGGTGAACACTGGCAATTACGGAAGGCTTCGTCGCCGGCATCACGGAATCGGGGCTCCGGACACGTTGGAGCTCTCAGCCTGTAACTCTTCGCATCAGCAGCATCTTCGCTCTCGCACAACGCCAAAGTAGGTAGCGTGATCGGCCGAGCTGTTAGTGCAGTTTATGGTGGTATTCCCCAGACGACGCGCCTCTTCATTCGCTGTAGCCAGACAGAGGCCAGGGCTGCCAGGCCCTTCGACATGCCTCCAGCCCAGGACCGGAACATACACTATGTATGTAGTGTAGCAATCCTACAGCACCCCCTCACCTTAACCGGGCATCATCATGTCATCTGAACTTGGTGAACAGCGCCAGTGAAGAGGCATCGAGTTCCACGTCAACCATGTGGGTGGCTCGATCGAAAAGTCGTTGGCAAGATCGTCGCTTCTTTGCTTGGGTTAGAAAGTTAGCACGAGTCAAAGTTTCATGCCCAGCCTTCGAGAATCATCACAGAATCCTTCCTTTTGCTCCCTCTCGCTCAGACTGTCTGTCAAAGCGTCTGCATCATGGCACCGGCCTCCATAAAACACATGGCAGATTTTCAGGAACAGGCAGAGGCAGTCCGCTAATGCAGGAGCGGCACTGTTGAGGAGCGGAGGTCCAGTGTTTCGTCTCGCCTTCTGCTCCTTTTGCGGTTGTGTTGTGGTTGTGCAGTCGTTCTGTTGGACATGGCAGCAGCCGTGTCTGTTCCTTGCACACCACCTCTCGGCGATGGCTTGGAGGGGGTTGATGCAACATCAACAGCAGCCTTCCAGCCTGTAAATGGAACCAATACAAGCTCTTCGCAGGAGCTGTTATATTAATTGGTGCCGGGGCGTATCAGCGTGCATGCGACAGCTGGAGGTGTTCTCGCGTCCAGCTATCAGGCTTTGAACAAGCCCAGAGGCACAGAGCATCTGCTGACTCTCGGTGAGCCAAGAGGGATCTTGGAGTTCCGCGGTGGCTTGATGATGGAATGATATGTCATCAATGCCGCCGCCGGTCCATGATTGGCGTTTTCGAATATCTCGAGGAAGCTTCGACAAGAGGGGGTCAAAGCGACGACCGTCCAGATGACATATTGCAGGGGTCGGGGACAGGTTGACAATGGCCCTGCTGGAGATGCATACGCACGCACTCGATCCTGCCGCGTCGACCGGTGTGTTCCTCGTTCTCGTTCTCCAAACGAAGCTGGTTTGCTGTTGCTATCGCAAACGGAGACGTTGTTGATGTATATCTTCTGATTGCTGCGGGTTCCGCTCAAATGGCAACCAAGGAACACCTCTGGCCGTTTTCTGGAGAAGGTTGCTGCTGCTCACAGGTTCGACCCTTCAATGCAAATCTTGGTACCCATGTGCCAGGTCCGTCCGACTAGGGGAGTTCAAGGTGGCATCCTCCACAGCACCAACAGACGCGCGCCGTTCAGCCCGCACTGCACCAAACCACGCTGACGGCGGCAGTCAGCTGTAGCACCTCAACCGCCGGCTGCAGTCACCCGTCCGAGTGCCGACGACAGTGCTTGATTTCCTGACAACTTTGGCAGCGCCGTTTTCCTCTCCTGGCATAAGCTAAAAGTCCCTTCGTTTTCGTGAAGACAGGCGCGAGGTGTGAAGTGATTTGATAGATAGGCACGATACGGATAGGAGACAGGTATCTGTCAACTTCATCAATCGCCCTAAGCTGTCGTCATAGACAGGGGAAGCTTTGACCAGTTGCGGGGAGACATCTCAGACACACGCTTGCCACTTTGGGAATCTTTGAGTGGATTCAGACCTACACCTCAAGCAAAGATGAGATGAGATGGCATGTCAGTGCATGTCAACTTGGAATTTCAATGGAGTACAAGGCGTCAACACCAATGCAGTCATCGGCAACTCTCCGGGACCTCTTCCTGCCGTTCGGCATCAAATGAAGTGAGCTTTTCGGTGGGATCTAACCGAGCACCCCTCTCCGAGGCTTGCAGCCCTTCCAATCGGCAGCCTCCCGCTCCCTCCATGCACGCACACCTCTATCGGACAACACACAAAAGCAACGAGGTGTAAATATTGTCTTCCAACAAGAGTCCTGCGATCTGCAGAGCTTCATGCTCATTACTCCTCCCTCCTTGAGAGCGAGGAGAGGTAGCTTGTCCTCTTGCTCGCCTCTACCCGTCCGTTACCACCAATGGAATCATACCGAGTCCATCATACATCTTGGGCGGCCCGGCTACCTGAGCCGTCCTTCTGGCCGACATCTATCGGGTTCTCATGGCAGAGACACACCACCGAAATGCACGTTGGATTCGTCAGCATACGTTCGCAGAGTACAGGAATGAAGGATGAAAATCGACAACACAGCTACCCCTCCTTCCATCGTCTCCGAAATCCACTATGTTGCATTCTCTGCTCAATACAGTTGTGTGCGACGTCTTACCATGCCAAATTCGGCCTTGGGTGTGGGCTGCAGGAGCCAATGGGAACGAGGGTCCTTATCCCTTGGGACCTATATCACAGCTATTAAGACCACATCAAACTTTCGAACCCGCCTCAGTCAACCCCTCCATTTGCTGGACTTAGCCGTGCCGCCCTTTCAAGCTTCCCCGGTTCATGCCTGCTCGCTCTCTGTGCCCATTCCCAAGGCATACAGGCCGACAATCGAGAGGGGGGGCGGATCCGCCGATTCCGTCGTCGAATGAAACCGCATTTGCGAGCTCCCTTCCGGTCGACAGATGTCAGTCTGCTTTTACGTCGAGAGTAGATCGCTGAGTTTGGTGGTCGTCGGCTTCCCAGGCCATTGCGGTTTCAGATGGCTGATCTGATCGCTGGAAGGCATCTAGAAGACCCGTACTGGCTACGCTGAGAGCCTCAACTCTTGGCTGGGTTGTCCCCTTCATGGCATCAGTTTTGAGCCCTAGACCACGCACACGATGGCCAGGAACTTGTCTGCTGGTGTAAAATTGTGAAGTGTGGAGTGTAAACACACACGCTCGAGTCCTTCATCAAGCTCGCCCCCCGGAACCACAACCTCCCGTGACATGTACCTTGTACATGCATTGCATATAGGGTCTTTCTTCCGAGGATGAGATGAAAATCACCGCCTCGAAATGACTTTATATCGCAAGAATTTATGGGCATTGACTAATAGTGCTGGAGAAACCGCGCTCTATATTCTATCCCTGAACGGGGCTTATGCCGGGCTTGCAACACATTACAACAGTCAGTTGATCTGACAATGGAGCTAACAAAAAACAGTTGGATCCATTCTGAAAGAGTCAGCAATCCTCATTCGAACCAGGGTATCCATTCCGTGGGACATACGATATACTACTGGGCACCATAGCCACGGAACGGCCTGGGATGGTGGCCATGGCAAAGACAATCTGAATGCCTCTCCTCGGGCTTGCCTACAGAGGTGGATCGCTCTGCACTCTAGGACTTGCTGCTGGCCGGCATTATACTGGCCACACTCAGAGCCAAGGCCCTTCCCGCCTATATCGGGGTCACTGAGCTGTGATTCAGCAGAGCCTGGGGAAAAGAACAAAGAGTCCATCAACCATTCCGGTACCGACTTTCCCCAAAGCCGAGGTCTCTTCTCTCGCCTACGGCACAACCTTCATGCTGGGCAATCTCGTCTATCCAAGAGGTCGTCGTCCTTCGGTTGCCCACTCGACTTGCCGCTCATCTTATTGCTGGGCATTTCAAAGTCATCGAGGGTGCGTCCCCGATCTGAATGAGCGAGTGTCTGCCTCGTTGGCTGTTCGTCTTGGCCTTGCTGATTCTGCTTGTGCGAGTTAATTTGCGTCCCGCGGTTCACTACCCGCCTCGCGTCCAAAATACCGCTCATCTAGGGAGCCAAAAATATCGCCATGTATAGGGGTGACGGGGCGGTCCTGCATTGCAACATCGATATATTCTTGAGGCTCTTGTGGGTATAGCTGTAAGACGACACCTTGCTTGCGTGGTGGACTTAGCAAGTGAGATACGGTGGTGGCGATTATCAGAGAGGCGAATGAGTTTTCTGGACATGGTGACCGCACCGCTGGATGTTGCGTGTGGCCCGCCATGCTTATTCTTGAGCGCAGGGTTCCGGGCTCCATCAAAGGTCCATCTCCATCACTATCTCGTTCTCCGGGTTGTGGATATAATGGCATATTCCAACCATGCCGCCGAAGGTGCGCCCTTCACCGCATTCCCAGCACCCTTGAACTTGGCAGAGAAGGCCGCGAAGCTGATGAGGCGAAGATGCTCACTGGATCTGGGCTGGCCTTCATGCCAGTCGGTCTCATTTGGCCCGATTGTGTCATCCCAACAGCACCACAAAAGCTTCGGCGGAGCAATCTTGCACCGAAATAGCTCATCATTGGTGCCAGTTCGACACCAATGGTCCTTCAGCAGCTCGGCCCGGCCCTCGATATCTCGGTCGACAATGGTGAACTCATCACCAGCAGCCTGACTATCATCATCTCGGACCTCTCCCCGAACCCAAGTTGGCGAAGAGCTTGGGTTCTCTCGTCCATGGTCCACCACTCCTCTCAGGCCCTCACCCACATGGCTCAATCTCATCTGACAGTCGGCTATCTCTGCCGATATGTCCACTATCTTGGGTTTCTTGTGATCAATCAGGGCGGCCTCCTCGTGCAAAGCCGGTCAGATCGTGCCGGTTATGTTGGTGGCGTTGTCTAGACCCGTGAAAGTCAGGCACAGCAGGCAAGTCGTCTATGCATTGCAGCAAAAGAGGAGATGAAAATACAGACCATGGGATACAGAGTTTATCTCAACGTCGGTGGCAGTGCCAGATGACGGATTTGTTTACTTTTACCATTGGCCATCATCGCCCTGGAGGGGGGGTCCTGCTCAGACGCCTTCCCTCACCCCCCCTTATTCCCACTTTTGGGTTTGATCTTTGTTTGAGTTACTTGCTGTTACACGGCACTTCTCCTTCGCTCCGTCTTCACGCTGCTCCTTTGACTCCTTTGTGCTGGTGGTAGTTTGGACCTGAGCATGGGCTCTTCAGGGGAGACCAACCACCCACTACTCTTCTCTCCCCCAAACAATCTTGCTCTCTCACCAAGCAACCCAGAATCTTTACACACATCAACGATTTTGTGTGAAAGAGGTGTCAAAATCTGATCAGCCAAGCCAAGTTTTTTTTTGGTGCTTCTTCCATCAGGGTAACATCGGAGCGATGAAGGCTTGGGGTGGAACGGTGGTGGGAAGGTGTGCGTGCGCACGTCCTTATCAGATGGATGTTATAGACTTGTCTGGACCAGTCGAATCCAGCACCCTCCAACAAAAGCAGGAAGGCGTTGCGTTTTTCCCACTCTCACACCACCCAAAACCAAGAAGAAGATTGGTCTGGTTGCGGTTCCCGCTTTTCCGGCCGGCCCTTTCGGCTGGCAGTGCCGCCTCCGCAACAGATGTCCCTTCCTTCCCCAGAGATTACCCCCAGCAGTTACAACCATGGGAGAAGAAAAGCAGGATGCGATGACTGGGGGGCGATGAATTGCAGCGCAGCAGTTGGAGAAGCAAATATCTGGGGAATGCCTGGCCATTTGCAATCTAAACAGGCAGGGCAGTCTGAATGATATGATGGAGGGTGTTTTGCAATGGTACGCATATATCAGAGTCGAATATGATGGATGTCTGCACGTCCATAGCGGATGATGACAACGTGAATGCTTGTCATTAGGTACCATGGCAGCAAATCCTCCAGCGAAGAAAAGAATTGTCAATAAACATCATAACTTAGTAGTTCTAAGATATACCTACACTACACTATAGCCTCGTATCAGTCCTTGTGCATATTCTGCCTGTTTTGCTTTGCCTTCCCATCAAGCCTGCATGTTTCAGGTATCGCTCGCTGCACGAGAAGACCCGATGCAGCCACACGCCAACGGCAACGTCAACGGCTCATCAGAGATACACACGTGGTTTTTTCCTTGCTAGGGCGGCATAGGCACTACACTACACCAAGTTGAGAGAGAGTATTGGAGAACAACCATCCGTGTATGTGTGTGTGTGTGTGTGTGCCTTCCGATCTTGCTGGTTTCTAGCTGCAGAATGCATGCAGATTAGACAGGTGTGTGTTGAAACGCATTAAGTGGTTGTAGTAAGTAACCCCATCGCCACTTTTCTCACAGGAGAGTGGCAGCGCTGACAAAGGCAGGTCGGTCGTTGAGAAAGGTTGCTTGCTTGCTTGCTTGCTCTGCTTCCCTACCTGTCCGGCAGCAGCAGGTTGGGCTTCGCTACCAAGCTTTTTGATATCCCCCCCCCACGATGCACGCGCACAGACACACACTCTCTTTTCTGTCTCTTCACAGCTAATGGTGGTGGTGTTGATGTAGGGCGTTTTGTTATTGTACTCAGTGCCAAAGAGACAAGTTGATGATGTCTGTAAGATAGGAGGTCCGATTTAGGAATAAGGGACAGGAGTAAACGTCCAGACAGACACGCCACATGTGCAGGCCTGCATACCTACCTACGCTTGGACCCCCCCTTACTACGTCTTTTGGCTGTTTACGCTTCGTTACGACACGCCTTCTTTGGGGATAGCAGGAAGGATTCTGGACACTGCTAAAAAGACGTTGAAGATAGTTGGCCAGAACGCACCTCCTCTACTCAGTTCACCCCTGGCCGTACAAAAACACCTCGATCAGGGCCCCCCCTGCCCTGGCAGCAGCAGGGCAGACAAAACTCAGATCCCAGCCCAGCCTCATACCTAGTGCAGGATAGAGAAACGTTATCACCGGTGAGAAGGAAATCCGGGGCTTCAGTGCCGGGCCAAAACTGGACCAGTTCCCAAGCTGTGATTGGCAAGCAATGACAACGGGGAGCTCACCGGTCTATGACTGCAAGTTCTCCAGGGGAGGGCATCCTTCTTGCTCGCTGCCTACACTAACAATTGTATACTACCTGTGGTGAACCTGCTGCTACAACTCGCTGACCCTTGAACAGACATTCAACCCCCCACCCTTGTCCATGAGGCTACTGCAGGACAATGGCAACGTCTGGCAGCGAACGAATGGTACAGCGGTAGTGCGTGCATTTCCCGTTAAAACAAAACATTTCCCAACAAGGGGTGATCTCTACACTCGGAGTTGAGAGGTACCGAAGGGGGGGGGGAATATACCGCCCTTATGGTCCCCTTTTTGGAATATTCTTGACATCCATGATTATCTCCCTCCCTCTGGACTCGGAGTTGACAGGTACCGAGCGGCATTTGCCTTTTTCTCATTTTTCGGTCTTCTTGCTGAGCATGAAACTTTTTTGCCAATTAATTTATCTAGCGCCGCTTGTCGCTTGTCCCTTCCCGTTGCCGCCCATATGAATCTTGCCAGGAATAGACGCGCACCCCCTTCCCCTCCCTTGCCCATTAGTAAAAAGTGGCGAAACGGTATTTTTGGGTTCAAGGGAGGCAGCCCAGCAGGGCTTTTTGGTGTTCAATTCATAAAAAGGATCTTGAACACATGCACACAACGAGAAAAAAAGTTATGCGGTTCAATGACAGGTGAGATAGATGTTTGAATCTGGAAATTGCGGAGGTGCGGTTGGCGCTATACCGGTGTTGATATACCTTCCCATTCTGGGGTGGCCTGCCTTGCTGGTTAGGAAATGTGTCTGTCAGTCAGAGCGGCTGTCAAAAGTGCCAACTGAGGTGTCAAGAGGTGTCAGATGTCGTGAGTGTTTACGAGTTCCTTGAAGAGAAAGTTCTTTGGGGACAACGGTGTCTTCTCAGACATCGATCGAAGAAAGATACTCAATACTCTTCGAACGTAAAAGCATTCTGAGTCTATTGATGACGTTGATTTAAGAATTGTCTCACCTTCCACTGATCTAGAGATGTGACACATGATAGAACTCGGACCAAGCGAGCCGTGCGTATCGTTACCGAGTCAGCCAGCACAGGCATGCCTACTGGCATACAAGCTCCTTTGAAAACACTGAAGAGAGGCCACTCCCCGAAGACTTTCATGACACAACAGAAACAATTACTTGTTTTCACCCTTAGGTGTGCCACCCAATCAAACCCCAAGAGCCCCGAGCCGCCCGCGGAGAGCAACGGAATGTGGGAGCCAAAAAGAGATCTTCAAAGATTCTCAAGACAACCAAACATTACACTTCACTGTAACTCTCCAAATGTCAATCCACGTCTATCCCTTTCTCCCGACCCTGAAGACGATCAGTCGCACAAAATCTACTTTCCAGGCTTTCCAAGGAGAAATCATACCTCAGAACCATTTTGATCCCCCAACTTCGCCACCTCCCATATTAAAAAAAATCCCCAAAACCACATCCATCAGGATTCAGATCCCTCCTCTTTTTTCCCCCTTCCTCCTCCCAAACCAGAAAATAGACGATCCCAGTGCCACGTCTCGCCTCCTATTTCTGGTTTTCGACTCCTCATTTTCAATCTAAAAACCACGTGGTAATCATCACACTCTCCCATTCAAAGTAACCTGAAATCCACTGATTTGCTGGTTAATTTGGAGAGACGCACCCTTTCCACGCAGCAGAAGGCAACCAAAAGCGAGCGGATAAGAAAGCCAAAGGGGAAGGGAAAGAAGAAAAACACCGTCCAGGCTGACATCATCACTGGATTGATGCTACACTGGAGGTGAACCTAAGCCCTTTTCTCCGCCCGTCGCGGTCCGCCGTGCTCCTGTATCTCCTTGGAGGTTGACTCTTCGTTTTCATGCCAACGGCGGAGAAAGCTAAGCCGGCATGGCTTGCATGGCCGTCACAGCGAGCCAGCAGAAATGAGGCCGAATGCCGTAAACACCGACCGCAAGCACAACAGGAAGGGAAAGGACACAGGTGAAAACCTTGATGCCAAGTAAACGTCAATCGATAAATCCGTCTAGGCATGCAAAATCGGACCCTAAACATGTTGAATCTTGGGCGAGAGGTTTCGTTCCAAGCCCAATTGTTGTTGATGTGTCTCGGACCATATCACACCTGATGACGGGTGAAGTGTGGGGAGTGATCACTTCTGGTACCGAACATGGGGCAGTTGATGGTTGATGGCTGGCTTGCTGACTAGTATCGACACCAACCTGGAAAAGGCTTAGTAGACAGACGAATCAAAAAAGCCGTTGCAACGCAACGGTCAAGACAAGGGGCCAGAAAAACTAGCATCTTACCCGACCGGACCAATTCTGGACAGGGGCCGGTACTTGGATGACGGATCGGGCTGCCTAGCTGTCAATAAACCTGTTGGTTTTCACCAGACCAGACCGGACCAACGAATGAACTCGTAGACTGTGAAAAATAGAAGCAACAACAACACCAACAAGAAGACACCAAGAAAGAAACAGCTAACCCCCCACATCATTGCTTGCCCGTGACCTCATCACCCACTCGTCATCAAGTGCAAACACGGAACTTCCCTTGTCCTCACCCTCTCGGTCGCAGTGAAATAGGTCAGATGAACAAGAGACAAGCCTGCCGGCTCTGCCTTACTGGTTCCTCTGGGCACGGTGGAAGGCGAGGGGTTGAGGGGGGCCTAGTTCGGCAGCCGTGATTGGGTTTTTTCTGCGGTCATGACGCGATGTAACAGCGGCACACGGAGCTCGTTGAAGGTGGAGAGCTCGACCCCTGGCCGCTTTGGCGGGAGAGGAGGTTGGACCCGATGTTAACGGCACACCACACACCCCTTGCCAATCTGCCAGGTGGTGAACATCGTCTCTCCACTCTTCACTATCGGCTGTGCAGGGACCGCATGTTGAATCAGGTAAATTTAGCATCACTGTGTCCGATTGTTAACATTCGAGATGAGTGCTTGGAGCTGTATATGAAGGGATTGGAGGACACTGAGTCATGTGGCTACCCGAAATGGGATGTCCATAGATAACGTTCCTGCACATCTTCAACGGTGGAGGGCGAGCGGTGGGTGAGGAGAAGACAAGAGGGCTTGTTGGATGATGAATGAGGGGAAATACTGATGTAGTCGTGCGGAGAAAGTTGACCGGACCTGTCGGGGGGCTTTACGCAGCGGCGTGGGTGAGCAGGAACATGGCGAGGACGCTGTGAGGCTCCTCGATGGCCCATCACCGACCATCTTCTTCACACCCTCTCGTGATGGGTCCTTCCTCTAGTGGCCGATGTCAGCAAGCACTCACTGACTTGATAACTGGAAGTGGGTGTAGTAGGTGTGCGGATGAGTGCCGGTCGGCAGCCGTATGTCAGCGAAAGGATCCGGGTTTGCGCGTATCATCCCGTATCGAACCCACCAGCATCGGACCTCAATATAAAAAACCCTGGTCATCTTTCACCAGCTGAGTTCAAGTAGCGAAACTCGTTCAATAAAGGTCCTAGAGAAATAACAAGCCTGGGTGTCGGAACCGAGCTGGCATCCGACATTGGCCCTGACTGAGGAACCGAATGTGAACATTCTTCAAAGGGCCGTGTACTCGATGGTTGACATCTGTCGTCTCTGGTCTTTTCCCCCTCGATGGGGTCGCATTCAATGTCGCATAGACACGAGGATGTGGTAGCCGTGAGACGGAGGGCCGTATGCGTGTCTTCCCCGTTCCCTGCCTTGGGTAGTCTAAGCTGTTGCGTGCCGCAGTGACATCGTGGGCGATGGCGAAGGCGAGCGTTACGGCGAAGGACTATCGTCTTGCCACCTCAACTATGATTTGGCGTGAGATGGGCCGAGCTCGTAGGCCTGGTGTCCCGATCTGGCTTTGGCACGCAGCCCTCGCCAGCATAAGTCCGAATTAGGACTGCTTCGAGGTCCTGAACGATGCCGAGAGTCCAAGTTGGCTACGCTCGCGTATGCAGGCACTTGAACAAGCTGCAGGCCAAACCCCGTTCACTCTTTTGCAGCCAGTAACCAAATGTCTTCATTTGTGGTTCCTTTGTGACGGGCCAGTATTGTTTGCATCTGTCAAATGTCAGAGTCGAGGGAGTCGAGGGAAGACAAGGGTCGTTAGGTCAGTGGCAGCCAAGACAGGGCTCGCAAGCAATCGCTATGTTTGGAGCCCGAGTGTAGGTAGGTTGGGTGAGGGCTTTGGTTCCCTTCTCCCGAGGAGGGCCTTGCAGAGACAGACTAGGAGCTGTTGACATGGTCTCTGATGTGGTAACTGGCAGTGTCGTAGTACTGTAGTAGTGTATAACCGGACGAGGGGAGGGTGTGAAGGGGTGGCACGGAAACAGTTGAGGTGTCAAGAAACAACAAATCGGCCAGGGCCCTGCCCCGCAGATCGGATTCGGGTGGTGTCTTCCCTTTCCAGACAGCTTCGTTCACCGTGCAACTCTTTTGGTCGATGACGAGACTCTGAAGAGTCGTTGCCAAGCGTCGCAATGGGAGCTTGTCTCTTGACACCTGCTGGCCAGTGTCATCTCGCACAGACCGGGTGTTCATTGGCCCTCATTTCACACCCTGTCTTGGGTTGCTTCCACGTCCCCTCGAGGACACAACCCGCGCGCTTTCAGCCCTGAACCCTGCCCTATGTTGCGCCAGTTTCAAGAAAGTGCCGTCTTGATGGGCAGTGAGAACTGGTGATTGGCAACAAGAACCGATCGATATCGTCTCGGAAATTTGTTTCAAGGAATTTGCCCGCCACTAGGGAGCTTTCAAGAGCCGTCTGCAACACTGACCACCAGTTCGCAATGGTCAACAATTGCAACCGTGACGTGGTGACTACTAATCCACATAGAGAGTGGATGACGGGAGCATGAACCGGGTAGCATCGGAAATCAAGCTTCAAAAAGACCACAAGCGAGTGCGAGCAGCTTTGGGGGCCAAGAGCGAGCGTTGTACTGCGGAGTGCGACATGTCAATATGTGGATGAAATCTCAAAGAGGATGTCATGATCGAAGCATCAGGATCATGGCTGTGTACCGAGGGGACCACCATCACATGGTCGACGCATTCCATCTGGATGCCATGTCGATGAAAAGAGAGAGGGTAGATGTAGGAAAGCAATCTGATATGTGAGCTACTCATCTCATGGCTTCCTATCTCCAAAGTAAGTTGAGAGTTCTTTGATGGGTTCTGAATACAGGTCGAGAAATATACATGTCTGCTAGTCCAGTTCTTTAAGCCAAATGGTCGACTTAGTTCATTCAAACCTGCTCGTCCATGGCAATGACCGCGACGAAGTATCTAAGTTAGCTATAGCCGGAATTAAGACAATGAAACATAAACTATACTTCCTTCATCAAATGAAAGTGTCTGTTCAAGACTATCTCTTTACGGCATTTCAAGTCCAAAATATCGACGACTTGGGAGCTTTACCACACATGATGTAAAGACAACAATCGTCCCTATTATATCTAGGGTTCCTATGGCCAGACACACCCGACTTTCCATTCTGCTTGAGCCAGATACAAGTTAAAATCAAAATCAAGCTCGTTGGAAGTGATAAACCAAAGACAGGAGTCAATACATGAAGCTCATCGACAACTCGACTTTGCAGAGTTCAAGTTATTTCATATGATAGGTGGGTAAAAGAAGTAATATCCGGAGCAAAGCAACTATCAGGACGATCCTTTCTAAAGTCTGCTGCAAGTATATACCAGACGCCTTCTGGTGAAGGGCGAAACCTCACCTGCCTTAGTCATTGATTGTTTTTAGACATACAAGACTAAATCAGTCAAAAGAGTATAGGCTGCATGATCTCTCGCATCAAAATATTTCTCGTACTTGAGTCGCAGTGTGGTGTGTTGTTGTTCTTCCTTTTCCCTGTAATCATTCAAAACAGCCCCTGAAAATATAGCTTTCAAACCCAACCTTTTCTACATCGGCTTCAAAGACAGCAAGGAGTGTATAGTGAGAGACAAGAGAAAACAAATTAGAAAATATAAACTAAGAAAAAAAGGCGAAAGCTCACCTGCCCCTCGAGGGCAGTTTGCCGAAAACCCAGTCGTATAGGATTTTGCGAGGAATCGAACAGTGAGCCCTAATACCCGTACCATTTAACCACAAGGATCTTTTGATGAAGGTGCTGGGGCTGATTGAAATCTATCATGGTTGACCTAATACATTAATCATCAAACAGCTTTGCAGGCCAACCCGGTGTGTTCCCGACTCGAGCGGTACCATGTCACCATGCAACCGTACTCGGTGTTGATAAACTCGCCCCCTCTTTCAGTTTTGTGGCATTTAGAAACTCACATTTTAGACTTGTCTCGACATAGTCTTGGTTATTAAAGTCTTTGGGTTGTAGGTCGTGTACGCGTGGGTCGGGTCAATGAATGGGCTTTTCATGCTTGGTACCTAATAGATTTCTGACATCTTTCCATCATTTTCCATGACATATCATTCTACAAGTTGAAAGACCATTAAAGAATATGCAGTCACGTACCTTAGGGCCCAAACGTCAAAAAAGAAGGACGAGAGAAAAGCTGAAGATTATTCTTGGCCAGTTTTAACCTGACAGTCTTACCGTGACCAGGTCACCACTGCAGTAATCAAAGTAAATCTAGTTCTCCCGTACGCCTGATGATCTTCTTGGAATCGTACGATTGATACACTCTCAAGATGTCATAATCCTTGAGGCAGACTCCGGGCCTCGCTTTTTCCTTGGCCACTGTAATCACACCATTTCCTCGTATTAGCTTGCTGATGAACTACACTAAATGGAACAGGAGATGATGGAACACGTCAGAGAAAAAAAGTCTCCAACTTGATCATTTTACAGGGAGGGCAGTTGTGGCACTTTAGAAGGGTCTTTTGATATCCCGATAACACAATGTTCTGCCTCACATAAACCAACACCTTGTATAAATCAGCGCTGTTATTTCCCCCCACACTATGTGTACAAGCTTTTCCACACCTCTACCGCATCCGTATTTGCCCCTCTTTCTTTAAGTGGACGACTCGCGCTTCACCATAGTCCCATGGTGATAATCCTCATCCCACTGGTAGTCCGATACCAACCTACCGCGGTGATCTTCGTCCCACCTCCGCTCCCGCTCCAAATCCATCTCATTCAACAGCTCGTGTCCAACGCTGGTCTCGATTTCCTGTCCGTCTTTGCCCACAAAAACCGGCAATCCCTCATTGAGCGGATTTGTAACTCGACGGACTCTTCGAAACTCGAGGGGTGTGGTGCTCAACCATTCCAGTTTGAACGGCTCGCTGGTGCCCCAGGGCAGGCTCTTCATCCAGCAGGGGCGTGGGATCTTCGACGACGGTGCGGTTGTCATCCGGGCGTAGCCTTGAAAGTGGCCAGACTGGTTGATCGAAAAGAACAGGATAACGTTCCTACACTGGTTGAAGGCCTCGGTAAATGTCGAGCTGTTTTTGGCCTGCGTGGTCCAAATATTCTGCATTTTGTATGGTCAGCACGGCCTTCTGAAGCCATTGGATTGGGATGGGGACCTACATCTTTCATACACTGTTCGACATTCTGCTCATTAAAAGACTTGACGATGAAGAATCGAGTATCTGGACAACACAACACCAGGTTAATCAGTCCCATGGATCAATGACCGCCAGACAAAGACCTTGCTACGATGGGGACCAGGGAATGGATGAGACATCTTCTACTAACCACCTCGACGTCCAAAGTCCAGACGTCGTGATCTTCCGTTCTCTCTGTCATGATGAGCCGAATCCCGACGTCCTTTGTTGCTATCGTACCTCGATTGAGGCCGGTCATCAATATATTGGCGACGGAATGAAGGACCTCTCGGCGGGCTCCGAGAACGCTGGAAGTTGGACGGCTCCTTGTAGTTATGCCAGCAGGGGGGCGGGCGCCCAAAATCATGCCGAGGGTGGCTAGGACGACTGTCCGCAAATTCTAGGCGTCTGCTCTCATCCACTGGGTTGTTGTCTTCTCTCTGGACATCTTGGTGGTTAGTTCGAGGAAGCTTATCTCTTCCTTGCGTATCAGCCTCTTCCTCAGGGCGCGCTCTCTTTGTCGCCGTGTGCATGATGCCTGAAGTCAGAAACATTGCGCTAGTGGTTTCTTTGCCCTCAGGCTCGGGTTTGTTGGGGGTGATGGGAGTAGGTAAGCTTTGTCTCGTCTCTGAGACACTCTGTACGCGAGTAACCAAAGGCGCGGGTGTGGCCTTGTTCTGAGGTTGCCGTGGCCAGGGATCATTCTCAGCTTCTTCCAAAAGCTTTCGTTCCTCCTCCTCGAGTCTCTTTTTCTTGGCCGCGAGGTCTCTTAAGCGCCGAAAACGGTCCAACTTTACTGTGCGAACCTCTGTGTTGTGGTACTCGGTCATTTCAAGCCAGTCTTTGATGTCGGGAGCAAGCTCGAGAAGCTCTTGTATCGCGTGGGAAGCTGACGATGAGACTTCTACATTGCCTGTGTGTGGCTGTGAGCCGGTGGAAGACGTTGTCCGTGTGACCAGTGTCTCTTCACAGTTTGGTAACCCATGATGGTTGCTCGTCATGGCATTCATGAATGAAAGGGGCTGTGAAGTGTTCGTATAGATCTCATCTTTTGAGGTGTACTTGGTTGAGTTAGCAGCATGGGCCTGATGGTTTCTTGACAAGGCATCGGACGACGACGATGAAGGCTGTGGGTTATCATCGTTGGCTCCAGATGTAACCCGTATCGAGGTGATCAAGTCCTGAATATCGTCATCAGTCGCACCTAACGACACCTTGCTCGACTCTTTAGAAATGGTCGTGCTGTTCTGCCAGCGACTTCGACTGAGTTTCTCTCTCAGCGCAGCGGAGCGAGCATCCAGGCTGCTCAGATCAGCCAGTTGGCCTGGCATTTCGACTGAATATCGATTTCCTTGATTCGATATGCTATATGTCGAAATAGGGGCAGCTACTACTGCGCAAGATCAGCACGTGAAGATGGGACCGTGATATTGAGATGACTGAGGATTACCGACGATATGGTGCCCAAGTCTGTGTTTTGCTGCTTTCGCCGACCAGCGCTGTCGAATACGGTTAGAACTGTAGACGATGTGCTGTAAAACTGCTGAGCTATCAAGAGACCGCGAGTTGGCATCGGATGCGAGTCAAGCGTGAGGCAGAGAGTGTTCAGGGAACCCAACTCGAGGTTCAAATTCTTCAACTTTCGCAGAGTGGGGCGCTACTTCCAGTCATTGGCAAAACCAAGCACTGGTTATGAGAGGTTGGGTTCAACTGGGAGGAGCAATCCAGGACGCAGACGGGAGCTCTGTCTGCTTTCCCTTTCCGCCACAATAAAAGTGAAGTTTGGATGGAAGCTGAGTGTAAGGCACAGAGAGATGCGGGGAAACTTCATCAGGTAGGTAAGGTGTTGTGATGGATACCTATGCTGCTGTACAAGTCCGATGAGCTGCAGCTCGGGGCAGCAACTGAGTCAGAGTCCAATAGATCATTCACATCTTTTCTGATTTCGAGTACAAAACAAATGAAAACCCAAAGCTTTCACAACATGGGCAGGTCGTCCCCGTTTTGTGGTCTTCAGCATCGATATATCAATTCGACGGATCTAACCCATCTCTGAACCCTAACCCCTCACTAGGGATCAGATAATGGAGCCGCCCCGCCCCGCACTTCAGCAAGGCAGTGGCACGATGTCCCCTTCTCATCTCCGTTGCTCCACACACGAAACCTCAGCAGTTCCTCCACTTCGGCCGGCGGCTTGCGGTGGTGATGCTTGAACATGGACGGATGACTTCGGACGACAGAGTCTTGGAGAACCTGTACAATATCACGCTAGGCTATGCTGCGTAACGCACCACTTCGCCCATAGGATCGCTCGCTGCGCCCAGCACGACCGCTCCGGTACTTTGCTGGCTGGCGATGCGCGTTGATGAAGTCAGCTACGGTGCCTTCACATGGACCACTACCGGTAAGGCGGCGCCGATCGACATGGCCGTGTCCTGGGAAGCTGGTACCGAATATCCGTCGAACCCCGCTTGACCGTTGAAACCAGGACGGCGGATATTGGGCATTGGCAGCCGCAGACAAGAGGCGCTTGAGTGTTTCATGTGGCAGGCCAATACAGAGAGATTGCAAGCGCTGGCTGATGAATGGCATCATCTCGCCCTGTTTGCTCTCTGTACAAACATCACGACCCTCAGCAGCAGTTCTTGACTCGAATCCCTCGCGGGCCGGCTTCCCGCAATCTGGGTCATGTCGCCGTGGCGTTCAGGACAACATCCCGGTCTGTCAACGGCGGCTACTTTTGCGCCTCCATCACAATCCCTGCCACCGTTGACCAAGAGCGTCTGGAAGGGCTGTCGAATCTCGCAAGCTACGGTGACGAAGTGGTCTTCGTGGGTTGTGGTGGGGTTTTCGGCTCGAGGAGACACAAGCGAGACACTGTGCCTGCATAAGCGTTCCCCTAATTCAACAAACCGTTGCCCGCCGCCGCCCACAACCCGTATCTAGCTTTCGACGACGTCGACGGCGGCATCACAACCGCCCCAACTCCCCGCTTTCGTCCCATAACCAACCTTCCCCCTTGTTTCATGCCTTGACTGCGGGATCCAGCCGAGCCCGCCAGTGGTCCCTTGAGGTCAGATCATGCGCTGCCAACCACCACTTCTTTGGATCTACACACATCCATGCCTCACATCACTTCCCAGCTGCATGGGCACACACATGGGCTGACCCCACCACTCCCTCGAACGCCCACACCAGAGACGACGTTGACGGTGAGCATCCGCTTGAACTTACCTGAAAGTGTGAATGCCTGGGTTGTCAATACTCCACCATGGGAGATCAGCTCCAGTCGGGATGTCTCGTTGTCAAGGGCGTCAATCCTGTTTGCTTGCCATGCCGCCCTTGGCCGTCGCTTCACATGCCGCGGGCTGGTACACAGCGCCTTCTGGACCTGGACAAGAGAAGATTCTCTGGATCTTGGGCGTCGATCTGACCTTGACGATAACTGAGGTCCTAAGAGTCAAGAGAACGGAAAGAGGGGAGATCCCGCCAGGGTGGGTTGGCTAGGTAGCTAATTTTGCTGAAACAGTATGAAGACTCCTTTCTCAAGTCCATGGGTGAAGCACTCTGTTTGCCTTCGTCATCACCGTTCGACACCGGACGCACGATGCGTCCACCATTGTGGGCTCATCCTGGTCCCGGCGCCCACCCCCTAAAGTAGGCAAGCCACCGTTCAGGGGTCTGACATCCATCTTCGAGCAGGGAAGCTCATACACAGTCATGGGATAATCTCAGGATTGATCAGGTATATAACATCTCGACTGCTTCCCTCCAGCACTCACCTTTCTCCTCACCAGGCGCAACGCGACCTTTCTAGCAAAGCCATTCATTTTTTGAGCCATTCCTTCGTTTTCTTTCGAACTACATTCATTGTATACCTACACTCACTTCATTGACTGAAGACATTTCTTCCGATCTCTTATCATCACCAACCAACACCAAGTTACAATCCACATATCCCCGCTAGACGGACCTGCTCAACGCTTTTAGCACCACCATCCTTGCGATTCGAAATCAACCCTTCAAGATGCCTTCCTTCACCTCCAAGACTCTCCTCGCCGCTTTGGCCGGTGCCGCTGCTGTCAACGCCCACGGCCACGTCAAGAACGTTGTCGTGAATGGTGCCTCCTTCCAGGGCTACGACATCAACAGCTTCCCTTACACTCAGAACCCCCCCAAGGTTGCCGCCTGGACCGCTTCCAACACCGACAATGGCTTCGTTGGCCCCGAGTCTTTCGCCTCTAGCGACATCATCTGCCACAAGAACTCGGCCAACGCTCAGGGCCGCATCGTTGTTGCCGCGGGTGACAGCGTCTTTGTTCAGTGGGACACCTGGCCCGAGTCTCACCACGGCCCCGTCATTGACTACCTTGCCTCGTGCGGTAACACTGGCTGCGACAAGATTGAGAAGACTGCTCTCGAGTTCTTCAAGATCGCCGAGGCTGGTCTTGTCAACGGTGCCCAGGCCCCTGGCCGGTGGGCTTCCGATGTCCTCATTGACAACAACAACAGCTGGATGATCAAGATTCCCACCAACATCCGTCCCGGCCAGTACGTCCTTCGCCACGAGATCATCGCCCTTCACTCCGGCGGCGACCTCAACGGCGCCCAGAACTACCCTCAGTGCTTCAACATTGAGGTCACTGGTTCCGGCACTGTCCTTCCCCAGGGTGTCAAGGGTACTTCCCTCTACACTCCCACCGACGCTGGTATCCGCTTCAACATCTACCGCTCCCTCGACAGCTACCCCATCCCCGGTCCCGCTCTCCCCGCCGGCTTCGCTCCCGTTGCTCAGGGCTCCTCCGCCATCGTTTCCTCTGCCACCGCTATCACCGGCGCTGCCACCAACGCCCCTGCTCCTATTGCCACCACCACCGCTGTCAACGTTGTCCCCAGCCCTACCACCATCGTCACCTCTGTTGTCCAGACCTCTGCTGCTCAGACCTCTGCTGTTCAGACTGCCGTGCCTGTCCAGACCAGCACTCGTCCTATCAGCACCCGCCCCCAGCCTACCCGCTGCCCCGGTCTCGGTCGCCGCCACCTCCGCAAGGTCGCCCGCGCTTAAGCGGTCAACCTCTTTTCGAGAGAAGGAACTTTTGATTTCGATTCTTTGATGTGCATACGAAGCAAACATTTTTAAGCCTGGTGCACCACAAATTTATGGGCCCCCGGCTAATGACTTGCTCCCATTCTTGAGGGATCACAGGCTGGGGATCCCAAAACAAAACTACAAGTTTTATTCTCATGTACATATGGCTTTGCTACTTTCTTCTTCTTTTCGTACACTATTTGGTTTCCTCCCGGGGACTTTTATCTGGGAGGAGACGGTATATGTAGTCAACGACTGGCTCACATGGATGACCCTGGGTTAGACAAACATGAATTTTTGTTCAAAGTCTTTTTCCTTGACGCATGGTGATTGTTTCTGTGACCTCGACGACGTTTGACTCCTTCAGTGATATCATCGAAATGTCTAAAACATGTTTACTAAATATATCCACGATGGCAGACCAATCCAAAATGCCGGGAGCCATCGCCAGATTCACCCGCAAATGAACCCGCATTGCTTCTGTCAAGATGTCAGGTACCGAAACCATACCAAGAGATCCCAAATGTCCGGATGGCTAGGTACTACATAGACGTAGATGCGCACCAGTCGTCTTCCGGCTAAACAGCCGCTTCTGACGCCATTACTTTGGCAGCAGGTGGCTTTGGATAGATGTTAGCAAAGAGGGGGCATTCCTTGGTTGACTTGACAAAAGTCACGCTCAGCAGACAGATCCTTCAAAATTAAGAGTGAAAGTAACTAAGAGAAAACAACAAAAGAGAGTAGAAGAGTACACGGAACAAAGTGGAACAGCCCTATGATGCGATTAGAAGGGGGATTGTAAATATCCACCAATCACCTCCCCCGAATCTTCCCAATTCGGCATTTCTCCGACTCGACGACCTCCCTTCACCCATCTTCCGCATGCAATTCTCCAGCAAGGTGTTCGGCGGCGGTAGCATTTGATGGCCCATCCGCCAAGATAGGTAAGATTCAAGATTTTCCGCGCCTTCACAAGATCTATCTCGCATGTGATCTACGGAGTACCGGCTTGTGTCTCTATAATACCACCCCATGAACCCTCCCGTGCAAATCCCCCTCCTCTTCACCACCTCCCCTTTCGCACCTTACCCAACCGCCAAAATGCACCTCCTCCCCCTCCTCCTCCCCCTTCTCGGGCTGATCCCCTCAACGGCAGCCCAATCTCGCACTACCCCCCCATCCTCCTCCTGCATCCGCGTATCTAAGACCCCCTCAGCCCACTCGGCCCAATTCTCAACCCTCTCCTCCGCCATCACCTCCCTCTCCACAACCTCCACCTCCCCCGTCTGCATCTTCCTCTACCCCGGCACCTACCAAGAACAAGTCCTCATCCCCGCCGCCGTCAAATCCCCCATCTCCATCTACGGCTCAACCACCAACTCAGCCTCCTACACCTCAAACTCCGTAACAATAACCCAGTCCAAATCCCAAGCCAACACCGGCGCCTCCAACGATGAGACGGGCACCGTCCGTGTAAAAGCCAACAACGTCAAGATCTACAACCTCAACATCGTAAACTCCTACGGCAAGGGGTCGCAAGCCGTAGCCCTGTCCGCGTACGCCGACAGCGGCTACTACGGCTGCTCCTTCCAGGGGTATCAAGACACCGTCCTCGCCAACCGGGGGAAGCAGTACTATTCCCGCTGCGAGATCGTCGGGGTGACGGACTTTATTTTTGGACAGGAAAGCCCGGCTTGGTTTGAGAGGTGCGATATTAGAGTGCTGTCGTCTTCGGTAGGATATATTACTGGTAAGTCCCCTCCCTCACCTCCCTTGAACAGGGCTGACATCGGGGGTAGCGTCTGGGAGATCAAATTCCGCCTCGCCAAACTTCTATGTCTTCAACAACTGCAACATCGCAGCCAAGTCAGGGCAGAGCGTGAACAACGGGGCGTTTTACCTGGGTAGGCCGTGGAGGGAGTACGCCAGGGTTGTGTTCCAGAATACGGCCATGAGTGGTGTTGTCAATGGGGCGGGATGGAGGATTTGGAATGCGGGGGATGAGAGGACGTCGAATGTTTACTTTGGGGAGTATGCCAACTCGGGCCCGGGGGCGGGCGGGACGAGGGCGAGCTTTGCGAGGAGGTTGGGGGGTCCGGTGGCAATCGAGACGGTGCTTGGGGGAGACTATAAAGGGCAGGGCTGGTTTGATGGGAATTATGGAATGTGAGAGAGTCGTAAAGACGTGTTGCTGGGACCTGGTAAAAAAAAATGTTTCCGAGTTGGGGGGTGCAGGTTTAAACGCTTCTGTATCGTTGAAAGGCAAAGCAAGCTCGATAAATATCATGTCATCATGTTGTGACAGAACGGCAAGGGACTTTGAAGACTCTATCACCTACAAATTTATTCAAAGAGAAGAGATAGGAGAGAATTTGTTCCCGAGGGGGGGGGTTATAGTCGTCGCCAGAAAGAGGAAGGAACACGATATGGCAAAGTAGCTGCTGTCACGCAAACATCATATGCCTCCGCAGCAAGCAGTGTTTCACCTGACCGACAGCCTACGGAAACGGCAGTGGAAAGGCATGGTGCGGTCGCACCTATTCTGTAAGAGGCTGCAACCTCTAATGACCAGAAAAGAACGGGCAAGCAGTTGAGGAAGGATGGGTGATGGCTGCGGGCTTACAGTAGAGGAAGTAACCTCACAGCAAGCTTCTCTCCTCAAGTCAGGGGCAAAAAGACGGCCGCCCCAAAAAGAAATCGAACCCTCAACCTGTGGCATTCCAGCCTCAGGAATCACTGGGATGGGGGGTGGGTTTCCGAGAGATCAGAGCGACCGGGCAGCAGGTGTAAAGGAATCCACGTTGCGTCGCGGTTGACCGATAGGCCATACTGCCTGTCCACCCACTCATTTGCTCTCAGATATCAGGGTGCGCGAAAACCTGGATTATGAAGGGAGGGAAGGAGCGAGGTCGCATATGGCATGATTGGCAGGCACGACCACTGGCTCTTTCCTACATTGATGTTGTTACTAGCCGATGCCTGTCTTTCCACAATTGCTTGTTTGAGTTACTTTTTCACCTTCATTGTTGCTGTTTACCCTATTGTTTTGCCGTCCACATCTACTACCTATATTAAAGTTTAATTCTCTTTGATAGTAATTTACTTGGGTAATTTATTACTTTTAAACTTAATAAAAATCAAACCCATCGTCAGTCCTCTGCTCACAAATGGGTATGCTACCTCAAACTCTCAAGGATATCTGCGTATTTCTGACACGCAAGACTTTTCGAGAAGGTGATATGATCTCTTATCATTGTTAGCTGCTACAGTCCATATTTATACCTCCCTTGGAGGATGCAGCGTGTGAGTTGGATGAGCTCCAAGATGTACTTTCTATATTCTCACATCATCTGGTTTTGCCTGTGTGGTCTAACATAAACTCTCTTCAGAACGATATTCATGACAACCCTCGAGATGGCCAAGAAACGGCACGTCCAAAACCCCTGGCGCTATCCCCAAAATAAACAGCAATGTGGATCGCTTGTCTTCATTCCAACCAATCGGCCACCGAGCGCATGAACTGGACCCTGATCAGCATCGCCCCACCGCCCAACCTTGGCGTAGCGTCGCCAACGAATGCGCAACGGCTCAACCATTCAAACTGCTCAAACAGCGCATTCATCTCAGACAGGTTTTATGTTGTAGGGTTGGGCATTGGGTGGCCTAGGCCCCTAGTGGCTGGGAGAAATTTCGATCGAGAAAGGGATGGTTTGGTTTCGTGGATGGGAGAGAAAGAAAGACGCGTTTGTCATTTGGCATCACTCAGTCGACCTGTTTACGGGTCTCACATCATCGCATGACGGAGATTTTGGGACACACACCGCTCTTCATTCCTCGCTTTTCAGTTGTCTGGTAGACAACCATCTTCAAGTATCTTTCACGATTTAAAATTTTAGTGATATGATCTAGATCTTGTTTTTATCTTTCAGTTTTCCCCCTCAACCTCACTCACCATCGCGACTTTGACGAACTCTTTTCATCACCAACAATCACAATGACACTTCCGAACCCCTTCTCCCGCAGCTCACCACCACCACCAACATCCAACATCACCACCCCCAAACCCGACATTGAAACTGCCATCCGCCCCATCTCCCCTCCCGACAACGCCAGCCTCCCACCAAGCACAACCATCACCCTCTCCCCTCCTGCCCTTCCCCTCCCCCCAACAAACAAGCTCACAACCCCCCAGTTCATCTACCTCTTCCTCCTCGACGGCCTCGGCGCCCTGATCCTATCAGGCGGCATCAACTTTGCAATCGCCTACGCAATGTACACCGCCCCTCAGTACACCACCAGCCCTGGCACCAACCCAGACGGAACCCCCCAGCCCCCAGACAAGATCACGTTATGGTCCTTCCCCTCGACGCTGGCGGGCGACGCGGCGGTAACCATCATCCTCCAATGTCTCGTCACCTGGCTCATTGAGCTGTTCCTTGTGAACCGTGACCTCAAGACCGGGGGTGTACCTCCGATAGGAATGTTCAGCTCTTCTTCTCTGCTCAGTAACAACAGATTGGTTAGGTGGCTTTGCTCGTTACCGGCGACGGTGCCGGTGGTGTCATCTGGGGGTGATGAGAAGGGGGGTAGGGGCCGTCCGGAAGAGGTTGTCGTCTCCGTGTCGCCTTACCCATCATCGGGGGCCGGAATTCTTGGATGGGGAGGGTTCCTCTTGGGCCAGGCGGCGAGGAGCATGCTTGTGGCGGTGGTCAGTTTTTTGATCTTTTGGGGGCCGACGGTGGGGTTGTTGATTGCTGCCGGGAAGGCAAACGGAAAGGGTGACTGGGAGTATGATGCTACTTGGACGCCGCAGGTGTTTAAGCTTGTTTTGGGAGGAGTGTTGGGATTGGTGACTACGCCGGTCATGGCCGGGGTTTGGCTTGTTAGGGCTGGGTTGGTTATGGGGGAGGGCGATAATGAGGAGGAGGAGGGCGGAGAGCAATGAACGGGTTGATAATTTGGATATTGGGATATGTGAATACATGGGACTATTGGGTACGATAAACAAGAGATGGAAGTAATGAGGGAAGAGAGGGAACGGCATCCAGCTTAAAGGACATGTGAACAGAAGAGATGGAAATAATGAAGGAAGAAACAAAAACCAGGCTTGGAACTGGCCGGGTACGACAACAACGGCAACAGGATATCGCTTTCGAACGAAACGCAAATATATAGACGTAGGATCAAACACGACGGGATACGAGACTGGATATGGACGATATATACCAACTAGATAGATACATAATATAATACTGATAACTCCCCACACACAGCACGCTCATGCAGGGGGCAAAAACGAAGTAAACAACACCCCCTGAATCAAGGCATACAAAACCATAAACTTGACAATATATCCACCCACCTTCTCGCCCCGAATCAAGCTCCCGGCCACCCACCAATACCACAGCGGATACCCAGACGATATCCTCGTGATAATCTGCACATGGTACATGGCAATAGCAAGCGCAGCAAGCACCACTTGAGCCGCCGCTGCAGACTGAACAAGCGACGTCAGTTGGGCCGACTCGACGGGTTTGGCGGCAATCACAGGCTGCCGAGCCGATGTGGGTTGCTCCACTCCCGATCGAACTAGGATCGCCAGCATCGGGGTGGCGAGCAAAAATAATGGGAGATTAGAAATCGTCCAGTAGCGGAGGAAGCCGACATTCCTGAACGTCAAAGGAAAAATTTGAGTAAGCAGGTGATGTTGGCGGAAAATACCGGGAGGCAAGAAAACTTACCAATAGTGCTCCTGGACAAAGGTGAAGATGCTCGGTAAGTAAGCCTCACACCATGGCCGAGGATCTACCCCGGAAGCACCGGAGCAAAACTGCCCATAAGCGATGGCCTGAGGGATTATGGACCCTAGAGCTACGCAGATACCCCCGATGCCCAACGCGACAAGGCGGCGGATGGTGTCGAAAGGCTTATGCGGCAGATTCGGGAGGTGCCGCAGAACTTCCCAGGCAAATGGGATACCATTCAGAATGCCGTTGCTTCGGAAGGCTGTGGCCAGACCAAAGAAAATCCCTGCGAGCACCAAATACACATCACGAGTAAGTGCACGACTCTCAGCTTGGCTACTCAGTGCAAAGAGAAGATATCCGGTAAAGGCCAGAAAGGCGTAGGAGCTTTCCATGTAAGGCGCCGTGAGGAACATGCCAGCAGGCGAGACGATGTGCAGCAGAGCCGCAACCAAAGATAGAGTGCGGTCCCGCCACACAACCTGTCCGAGGTGGAAGAGCACAATCACCGAGAGAAAATGTGCCGTATTGGCGACAGTGACGCCAATGACAGCTTCAGGGAGAACACCCCCATCTGCTGGGGGAGCGATGCCAACATGTCTTGCACCTACCAGATTGTGAACACCATGTGTCAGCATTCCATATTGATGGAGATATATATGAATGTAACCAACAAAGATCACCAAACGCTTCATGGCCTCTGCATCGCGGTCCCGTTGACAAGTGTCCCATCAACTTACCTTGAAGAATCCCTCTGACCACGATGGGCAGGCCAGCACCAAAGGCCCATTCCTGTTCATATATATATCCTCGTTTTGCAGAACTGAGAAAGTAAATGGCATCCCAGCTGGCAAACCGCGAGACCAGGCCACCAGAAAGACCCAATGGCTGCTGAGCCCGTTGTTGGCCCGTCGTTGCCGCTTCCACGCCACCGTGCACCAAGAGGTCGGCGGAGGTGTCATAGGCGTCGCCCACGAGGCTGCTTCCCAGGGCAATGGCAAACAAGACAGCTTTCCATATCAGAAATGCGGTCACCAGCGTTCTGTATGGTTGGGCACTACTGATGATGCGGGTGTTGGGCGTGGTGGTGGTGGTGGTGGTGGTGGGGGCATGAGCACGGGGGCTCTTGAAGCTGGTGGATGAGGCTGTCATGGTCGGGTGAACTAGAATGCCGAGTTCAACGTCCAAACCCACATGGCTCCGAAGATGCAAGTCTAAAAACGAAAATTAATTTCTCCAAAGACAACGCCACAGGAAAGCAGAATGCGAGATGCTGTGCCGGTTTCTGCTCGTTGTTGTAACGGCCGGCCTTTGGCTCATGAAGGACGTTTTGGCAACTCAGGTTTCGGTTGGCAGCACTGGATGTGGGGCATGCAATTGAAACAAGGTGAGGCTGATGGGTCCCACTCTGGCGTTCAAAGGGTGGCTTGGAGAGGTGGCTTTCCACGTTTTTCTCGAAACTTGCCAGTTGAAGATGAGCGACCCTGAGCGCCGATCATTCGTCAGCCGTTCGGATCATGACGGCGGCCGTATTCTTCGGGTTCAATAATCCACGTCAGGCCTTCCTTGGGATATCAGTCCTTCCAACAGAATCGCAAAAATGCGGTTGGTGTCTCCCACCTCAACGTCATAATTATATCATAGTCTTGGAATTCCAAAGAATCCATCTTGAATTAATCATGATTCGTGTGATCATGGGTGTTCGAGGCCTTTTCGTCGAATATCTCGGCAACATTACAAGACTGCGAACGGGTATCGGTGTCGTGAAAGCTCCGGGTCCCGGGCGGGGCGGGGTGGGGCTCCCGAGCCCGTGCCAAGCATTCTCGGCACAGGAACCCGATGAATGACTTTGCAGGTTCATCCGATGACAATGATGAGCTGGCCGGGAAAGTTTGATGTCAATAGAGTGCGAAATACTTTTGACAGGCTGTGGCAGGTTGAGTGACTTCTACTTCGTAGGAAGTCCTTAATGCTTCGGTTGTCATTTCCCAGGGGAGGGAAAGGTACTCCCGCTTCCAGATGTCACCACACCATGCCGACTTGCCAAGCCAATGCAGCAGAACAACCTCCTGTGTAACCTGGAGTAACCTTGCTTCCCACGCTGCCATCAACTTGTTCCTGGTCTCGAAACAAAGCTCAGCTTCTTGTGATCGCTTCTTCCAACGTCTTACCTGCCCAGAACCATCGACATATTTGATTGGAAGCAGAAAAAAGCGCATTGGTTCATCCGATGCTGCGAGAACAACACACCTCGCCGAAGGAACCCACTTTCATCCCTAGACCGAGACCCGGCCTCTCTGGGTACTGCCCGGTCTCCCTTGGTCGAGCAGGCTGACCGCCTCGCAACCTCTTCCCAAATATGCTTCTATTTTTCTCATTGTCGCGCAGTTGATCAAGTCTGTGTCAAGGGTATATGAAGTCTAAAGATCGGCACCTCCCGGGCTGTTCAACATCAATCAATATCGAAATCGACCCGGCCGCATGGTACCGTGGCCCTTCCACACTTCCCAAATCATCGGCACCTTTTGATTGCCCCAAATCCGTTCCAGCAACCAGAATCTCCCGCGCTGTGCCCCTCCACCCACTGATTTTCATGGTCCCCACGAGCTGCAAAGAGCCCACAACGGAGCCGGGAAGCACGAGGTTTTCCGCTCCTCCCACAGCTCTAGCTTCGGCTTTATTGGCCACGCGCCAAATACACTGGCAGCCGCGCCGACTGGGCGTTGGACGGCGTTCAGCTAATTAAAACCAACGCCAGCTCCTCTTGCAGCGGCTTCGTGGTTCATCAATTCGGCCTCCCTCCTCTGAGGTGAACCATTGACCGCTCAACTGCTTAACACCTTCTCCAGCTTTCTCTATTCTCAACATTCTTTAGCTACTTATTAGCAAGCAGCAACCACGCCATCCCGAACCCACAAACAGCATTACGCTCGCTCTCTTTCAACCACCAGGCTCCCACAGACCCATAGGCTCAAGATCAATTGCGAAGCCGGCATTGACTTGTGATACTGTCAGACAGACACGACAGTGGCACCAAAAGCGACGGGCAGCACGCTACATCTCGCACCGCTCGATCGATCGATGGCAGCTGCTGTAGCTTGCCGGCTACTGTTGTGACTTGCAGATTCGCTTGCCTCGGCAGCTTGGCTTGCCGCTCGTCACTCCTCCGTCACAACCGGTTGATCCTCCAAGAAGAGGAGGCAACTTCAACCAGTGGAGTTGCCCACTACTGACGTCGACGCCCGGTGGAGGTGCTATCGCGAGCACCGCCCCAGGGTAGCTGGAGCTGTTGGATCACAACAGCTGGAACAGCCTCCAAACCACCAACCCCACACCATCTAACGCAGGGCCGGTCCTTTGCAGCTTCCAATCCCAACTCCACGTTAATTTTCTGTTTTTGTACTTTGCGCCGTCTTTTATCCTTTTCCATGCGTGTAGGAAGTAACGTATAATAATGTTTCTTCACTCGGGCGCGAGCCTCCATGGCCATGAATATTCGAATCGCCCTTCACCATCTACACCTCCAGTCGCCACCCACAACCTACGAAGCCCATTATTACGCTCCGCCTTTGCGCCACCAAAACAACGGGTGAACGTGGATGGCGCCTCCGCCCCCATCCGCCAACGTCCGGCGTCTGATTACATCCCCCGCGCCCTTTCACCCGTTGTGCGCTTTCGCGAGGACCCCGAGGAGGACGCCCCTCCTCAAACGCCCGCCATGCCAGAACCACCATCGGATTCGGAGCTTAGTGATGTAACGAATCCGAATGCTGGTACACTAACAGCCCGGTCCACACCACGGCGACATCGCCATAGAGTCCAGCGCAAGAGCACCACTTACGGCCTTGGATATCCCGCCCCGAAGCTCCTCGACAAGACCAAATATGTGCGCAAGGTGTTGCCGAGGCTTCTTCTCCAGCTTCAGTTGGTATCGGCTGATGGACGGTCAAGACCAGTGCTTGAAGTGTTTCCTTCGAGCCGAATCGCCGGTCCGGTTATAGCTCCCCGGTTGGCAAAGAGGTTTCCAGGAATATTTGGGGTCAAGCACTCATTGGCTTACGATGACATTGTTTTGGTGAGGAGGGACGACGATCATGTGGAAAGCGACAGCACCGAAGGTGACAGCGACGACGCGCTCGAGAAAAGGAGACTCGTTGCCGTCTATAGCCCCTTGCGCCATTCGGACGAGGCTGAAATCGTGTTGGATGACGGGACGGTGTGGGTTGCCAGGCCACTGCCAAATGGCTCTTGGGACTTTGCGCACACCGATGATAATGGCAACACCACCACAGCCCGATGGGCTCGCAGGCACAAATCGGCGCCCACATCGCATCCGACAGAGCCGAGTACACCATCGTCTACAACAACGCCGCAAACCCGCTTCACATTCAGCATGATCAACCCCCTCACTCGCAGGCATCCAGTCATGGCATCTCTTACGCCTTCATCTCTAGACATCCGCGACTCCTATGCTTCTGTTTCGGACCCATCCAATCGATATCAACCCCCGCGGTACGGCCGCGGCCGCTCTCTCTCCAACGTAACCTGCAGCACTGTTCCAAATTCTCCATCTCAGCAATCATCATTGTGTTTCTCCACTGACGGTGAAAGCGACTCCGGTCTTGGGATGCCGGTTTCTCTCACCCAGGAAATGGCCGAGGGACCAGTTCACCTAATCGATGAAGCGACCAAGAATCTCATTTCCGTGACAGCTCTCTGGGTGGCTCTTTCGTCAGGCTGGTCACCAGCCCACACACCCACTAACAGCGGCCCAGAATCCGCAGCGGCCACGCCATGTACAGCGGCCACACGTGTTGGGCGCAGCCGCAGGAATACCTGGGGCAGCAGAGCCTCCAACGCATCTGACGCCGGGCAGCGATCCGAATGCGCAGACCTCATCATGGGGATTACCAAGCGGAACTCGCTTCCCGCGCAATGTCTGATTGAAGAATTGGACCACAACAAGCGATCGGCTACACCTACCAGTACCCCGGTTATCTCCCGCTCGTCAACGCCCGTATCGAACATGTCCACCAACAACCCCAAAGCAGCCCCCCGCAGAGCGACAAGCACAGGCGCGGCCTACATGCAGAGGCGGCTTCAAGCGAGCTCCACCTCTGAAGCTACGGTAGCTGAAGTAGCAGAGATGAACGCGGCCAAGAAGACTGCGGTTTTGTCCCAGGCCCAAGCCCACCCCGAAGCACCAGTTTCCGCGCCCCAGCCAATTGCTCCGATCCGTCCTTCACTCAAGGCTGAGGGGAGCAACATTCATAGGAATAGCAGTATCACCATCAAGGTTGTCTCCTCGCCAGATAGGGAGACGCATGGAGTGATGGTGAAGAGGAGCAGGAGTTTGTTTGGCTCTTCCAAGAGAGCGAGCAAGTGCGCTGTGACGGAAAGGAACCTGGGGGAGGGGTTGGATTCCCCTGGGAAGGAGAAGAAGAGGTTGAGGGAGAGGCTGTCGAGGTGGATGTGTAGACTCGGGGGGTCTTCTTCGCGCTAGAGGATTGCGAAGAGGAGGGCAAGGAGGGCGTTTAGGGGGGAGGGGGGGGTTGCTGCTGGGGTTCATGCTTGTGATGTGTTGTTCTGAGAGTGGATGTCAGGATGGCGGTTGTCAGTGTGAGTGACAGTGTGTATGTCTTGTGTGTGCATGTGTACTGCAAAATACCCACCTTATTTTGGCTCGTGCAGGAGGGATAGAAATGAAGGAAAGGAAATTAGTGAGATACCCCCATACAGTATAAGACTGTTGAGTAGAAAATCCAATTGACTCAGGATACCTATTCATTACTGTTCTGTGGATACCGGTGTTGCTGTGCGTGTGTGTTGTTGCCCTGTAAAGACAACCAAGAATGGAAAGAAAGTAAACAAATAAAGGGGTGGGATAAGGGGGGTTAATGCCAAGACTTGACCTGGTCAGCTTTGGCAACACCACTGTCAAAACAACAACTCTTGAGACTTGAATCAAGAAAAGGACCATGTCCGACTCTGTCAATCATACGAGCTTTCTATAGTCTCGATCGCCCTCTTCCCACTATAGTGCCAGGCAAACCTCACAATCGCCGGTAAAAGACACTTGTGATGCAGTGCCGCGCATGATAAACAGCACAGCACAAAGAGAACTTATCAAGACCGTCCTGCCCGGACATTGTGAGGATCTGACCAGGCAACACCGACTGTAGCTTCCTGTTTTGTTTCATTTAATATCACGGCATAAACCATACCTGAGAGGCATATGAGAAATCTACCCGAAAGCTTTTTAGACAGACTTTTTCAACTCACTTTTTGACTATTTGACCAAGCCCTCTGCATGTAAACGTTCTTCACAAAGCCAGTGGGCATCAAGTAGGCAAATATAACTGCTTGACCACCACCTTGCTGAAGTGGGTAGGTATCCCATCCAAAAGCCCCAGCTCCGCTCGGCAGTACGTACCTGAGGCCAAAACCTCGTATCTTGGACACCTCCCGTCAAGGCTTTCTCCTCCTCCAGAGACTCACCTATTCCTTCTACTCCGTTTCTTTCTGCTGCTCTTATTCTTTCTATTCTGTCTGCTGCTCCTTTTCGACCCTTGCTCGTTTCCTATCCAACACAGCAAATCGACGAAGCATCTTATCAATCTTATCCAGCTCTGCCTCGTCGAGGTGATCAGGTACCTCGGCTCCGTGCTCCACAAGCGCCTTCACCGGCCCCGGCCAAATGCCAGGACCAATGCCCCTCCACAGCCCTCGCCGATGCATCGCTCATCGCTTCCCTTCTTCCTGCCCGACCAGTTCTTCTCCGTCGCCTCCTCCAGCAACACCTTCGTAAAGAACCCTTCAGGATCCCATGATGCCTTTATGGAATCCACTGCAGACGCCAGCAGAAAGCCCGTATCCGACTCGCTGCTATCCGGGGGCGTAAGCGGCGCGTCCAGCTTGATCCCGTCCCCATAATCAAGCAGGACTTTCAAAATGTCGCCAAACATTCGGAATGCCATGTTATAATAGGTGATATCGGCAACGGCGCATTTGCCAACAAAAGTCCATCTCGTATGTCGTGTTTCCGTCGTGGTCGTTGTCCTCCTTGCGGGGGAGGGTCCTAAGTCTTAATCGCACAGGGTGCACGACACCATTCTCACCTGCGATTGGGTTAATCCGTGCTGGGACAAGCTTCCATATGTGGTTATTCAAGCTCAGTAATCTCACCAAGTACGCCTTCATCCCCGTCCCTGGTTGTGGAGCTGTGGCTTTTAAAATGTTGGCTCATGTGGCCTAGGAAGGCTTAAGGTTTTGACGGCTGGGAGGAGACAGCCCCTCTCACTGATAAGCATCAGGCATCGAACCCCAAAGTTGATTTATCGAAGCAGTACTCTTCGTTGGAACTATCTCTCAAACACCCAGTTCCCTTCAAACCCACCACTCCCGTAAGGTTATGTACGTACAAAACCACCTCCCCACCGCATAAAAATACACACCAAGCCAAAGGGTATCCACACAATCGTGATCAGTATATCCCTTTCTCTCCCTTTCCATTCCATTTCGAGTCGAAAACATCGACCCAAACCCAAACAAACCATGATGCCGTGCCGCTTAGATCCACCAACCCAGAATGCCGCCCAAATTGAAAGAAACAACGAGACCTCCGAACCCCAACTCCTGCAATAACACCTTTTGAAACATCATATCCTTCCACTCACTCCTCCTCACCATCGGCAACCTCATTAACCCACCCCCTGCTCATCTCAACAGCTTGCTCCCACTTCTTGAACAGCTTCTCTGCTTGTTTCCTCTCCATATTCGGCTTGAACACCTTCCTACCGGCCTGATTCACATCCTTCAGGTCATTCAACTCCTTCCAGACACCTGTTGCCAGCCCAGCAGCAATGGCTGCACCCAAGGCTGTCGTCTCTCTCATGCCTGGACGATCAACCGGGATGCCCGTGATATCGGCCTGCGTTTGCATGCAGAGGTCAGAGTTTGACAGGCCACCATCAACCGCAAGAGACTCGAGTTTGGCATTGGAGTCCTTTTCCATGGCGTCCAAGATGGCCTTCGTCTGGAAACACGTGGCTTCCAGTGTGGCCCGAGCAATGTGACCTTTTTGTGTGTGTTGCGTGATGCCAACTAGACGCATACGTTAGCAATTAAGGGGCAATGCAGATGGGGGAGAGAGGTGTGCTTACAAATTGTGCCCTTGGCATCATCAATCCAATAGGGGGCAAACAGACCACTGAAAGCGGTGACAAAAACAACACCGCCGTTATCCTCGACTGATTCGGCCAGCTCAGTGATGGCGCTTGACTTGTCAACAAATCCCAAGTTGTTCATGAGGAACTTGACACCGGATCCGGCGACGGCTATGCTTCCCTCCAAGGCGTAGACGGGCTTGCGGCCACCGCCAAAGTCGTAGGCGACTGTTGCCAAAAGACCATATTTTGAAATGACCGGCTTGGTACCAACGTTGTAGAGTAAGAAGCAACCGGTGCCGTAGGTGTTTTTGGCTTGACCCGGACTGAAACCACACTGGCCGACCAACGCACTAGACTGGTCTCCCAGGCACCCGGCAATCTGCACTCCCGACAATGCGCCCTTGGCAATTTTCCCAAAGCAACATGGATCTGATGATGGAACGATCTTGGGAAGGTGGATCTTGCTTCTGTCGATACCAAAGAACTTGAGCAGATTGTCGTCGTACTGGAGAGTGTGCAGATTCATAAACATGGTTCTGCTAGCATTTGTGCTATCGGTGACATGGATGGGCTTTGCCGCTTTGGCCCCGCCGTTGAGCTTATATATCAGCCATGAGTCGACTGTTCCAAAGGCGAGGCGACCCTCCTCATAGGCTTGTTTTACGGCCTCGACGTTTTCGATGAGCCACATGAGCTTGACACTGCTGGGATATGTTGATAGCGGCAGACCACAAAGGTCTGTCAATGTGTCGGCCTGGTCACGGGACTTGAGGTCCCTCACCAGATCTTTGGTTCTGGTATCGGGCCAGACAATGGCGTTGTAAAGGGGCTCGCCGGTGTTGTTGTCCCATACTACTGTCGTTTCTCTTTGATTGGTGATGCCAATGGACCGAATGTCTGATTTTCGGTACCCCAGATCGACAAACTTGCGCATCGCCTCATCGATGCATTCCTCCACGGAGGCGAGAAGCTCCAACGGTTCGTGCTCGTGCCATCTGTAGATCAATACTGTGTTAGCAGAGGGGTCTCCGCAATGAGCGACACATGCGGAGGTGGAGGCGGATGAGGCAGGGAAGCGGAGACCAAAGCAACGGGATGCGGGTCAGGTGGCGGGCTCTTCAACATACCCGGATTTAGGATACAGGTTCTCGAACTCGAGTTGGTGACTGGCAACTGGGTCGCCTTCTCCGTTGAATATTAGGAACCGAGATGACGTTGTTCCCTGGTCGATACTGCCCACAAACCAGTGGCGCCGCTGTTCCTCGGGTGTCTCCTCAATGCCCCGCGGCAGGTGTTTATCATGGTGCGGATGTAAGTTGGGCGTCTCGAGGGTGGGAATGTGGTCGGGGTACAGAGGGGTGATGGTTGCTTCGGGCTTCTTCAGGGAGTCGAGGTTCAGCGTGGGTATGTCTATCACCATGCCGCCTTCTTCGAAACGAATGGGATTGAAGTCGCCAAGGTCGCCCATGCTGTGTGCTGTTGTTGTTGTTGTTGTTGTTGTTGTTGTTGTTGTTGATGATGATGTCTTGTTCTTCCGGGGCGACCAGGCAGTAGAGTGAAAAGGTCGAAGGCGCTTCTGCTGCAGAGGATTGAGTCGGGGGGGGATGATAACAGGATATGGCGGATGAATAGGATATGAATGCGGTACCGAACGGGGCACTGTAGGGGGTGGTACTGCCGGGACTGATAAAGGAGAGACGGCGCGGGGTTGGAGGGACGGAATGCGGGCAGGCTGACAGACCAGGAGGGGTACGTCATCTAAGGCCTGGCCCTAGCTATTCTCACAACTCTGTTTAAGCCGAGCGCGGGAGTAGTAGACGGACAGCGCCCCAATGGGAACAGTACTTCGATTGGCTTTGTTGCTGTTGCTACTACAGCTACGGCTGGTATGGCTGATACAGCTGGGACGGCTGGTCCATGACCACGACCACGACCGCGAGATTTGCTGCTGCCACATTAGGGGCGTGTGTTGTGTAGACCTGGTCAGGTAGGTAGTAGTTTTAGTCCCCGTAACGGCGTTCCGGGGGCGGTCGCAATGCAATGCGCAATGTTCGTTTCGGCTCACCCTTTTTTTCCCCTCGTTGGACAACCTGGAACTGTCGTCGCACTTTTTTCCCATGTGTGTTCTGTGTGCTCTGTGCATTTTGCAAAAGCATGTGAGCACCTCACACAGGGGTCGGCAAAGGGCTAGACCATTGGTGGAACATCTTTGCGGGGTTGACCCCTCTGTCGCGGGGATCCTGGTCGGCCCTGGCAAGCGAGAGAGGCAGCGAAAGTTGGTGATAGCTCCCCCGCAAGTCACAAATATCTTTTTCACTGATGAAGGTATGCACAATGCAGAGCCAATACGAAAATGCCCGAGTTTCGAACCTGCCCAAGTGGCTCTCTCCTTTCCTCCGGCCCGCATATCGGACACAATCTCCGCCCTGGACGCACATCAGTGAAATGCAACTTTCGGAGCCGTGTCCAGCCTACATACAGCTCACCAGGAGCATGTCCGTCGCCAGGCGTTTCCTGCCACTGCACACTACCAGAAAGTTAAATCCGAGCAAGTAGAGCGAAATAATAGATAAAGATCCGAGAGGCCAGGGGATAACTCGGGGCTCCTTGTTTGGGCTCGCACATTCGGTCTGCTATTCTTGCTTCTCTCGGAATGCCCGGTTGCCTTCGTCGAAGCCAACTCCACGTGTTTGCGGGTTTGATCAACAACTATGATGAAAGAGATATTGTAGCCGCCAGTCTCCCTGCGATGTGACTGCTCTTGTTCGATGTCAACCTTGGAGCAGTGTGGCAGTGTGCCACGCGTGTTTTATGAATCTCGATCCTGAACTCTACAAGGAGACAGGAAAAGGTCACCTGATGCTCCTGGCTAGATGATCGTCGACGTTTTTGTGGAGTTTGTGTCATCGAACTAGAGAGCCGGTTTCCACGTTAAGAAGGTGTCTATGGTGTAAGAGAGCATACGGGAGTGGACAGCCTTCCTGTCAGACGCAAGGGATTGATCATATGTATGGTCCAACACAACCCTGGACGGATATCTCCGAGCGTTGTGTTGTGAAATAATACACACAAGCAAGAAAAAAGAAGCGAGAGACGAATCTAGCAAAAATAATCGTCTGAGACGGGAATTGAGCCCGACGTGGGGGTCGAACCCACAACCTTGAGATTTCGGAGTACTCCTTAAGAGTCTCACGCTCTACCGATTGAGCTAGCCGGGCGGCTAGTTCCAATTGATGCTACAGCTGCTGAGATTTTGCTTTTGTATAGGAATATTTGCAGGCCCAAACATCCAAACTATCCTTACATAAATCTGCTTCTTTTCCAGCGGCATAACCCTCCAAGGCCCTTATGACGGCATGAACCAGTTGTGTCTCAGGCAAACTTTACCTCAAGCAGAACCGAGCAGACGGCAAGCTCGTCAGAGCCGAATCTGACAGACTGGAACCCTGCACGCCACCACAACGAGAACACTGTGTGGTGTGCAAGAGCCCTTCACTGACTTCACAACATTCTCACATCTCATGAAAGTTTGAAGCTAATGAAATAATGTATAGTCGTATCTATTCTTGACAGGCTCACATTCCATCATATTTTCTCATTGCTCGTATTTACCAACAGTTCTGGGAACCACTTGCCCCGCTCACAGACAGCACCCATACTGTGATCGAAAGCCTCGGCCAACACGTATAGCGTAGGTACTTAGTTTGGATATCTGACTTCGGGTTAAAGTTTAAGAGCCTCGTCATTTCTCGTGATAAAGAACCCGCAAGAGTCATGATGCTCAAAATCTCGACATCTCAAGGCAATCGGGGTGGAACGCCTCCGGTCAGTGGAATGGGAAAGCCAAGATATACGTTCTTTCCAACATTGTACGAGCGTTCACAGCTGCAAAATTTCAAACCAACTATATACGTGGTCATCTGTCAAAGTTTTGGGTCACCTGCCTTTTCGGTGTGTATTTCGGCAGCGAGCAGAGCCCGTGTAAGTCGAACCACATTATCTCGCACCCTAACCCTCTACCCTTTCACCGCTCGTCATCCAGGCCGGAGGAAGGTGCACTCTACTCAGTACCCCTCCGATTCTGGGGCATGGCTCATTTTAAAGTTTAAGGTGTGATTCACAGAGCTTATTTACTTTCCACGTGTGACTGTTTACTACCCCGAACTTCCAAATCGATGGCGATTACCACATCAGGACATCGGTCAGGGTAGGTGTCAGATGGACCCCACCATCAGGCACCCATGAACAGCTTCAACTGCCGCTGCCACGCATGCATTGCGGGGCGTGCCACAGGGCGACAGACTTAGGCTGCGCCCGGCCCGTTCCTTTTGAGAAGACAGTCAGATTCCAACCCGGTACCGCGCTGGACTTCCTCACGCATCTTCCATCCGGCACCTCACTCCCTGTAGGATAACCCAGGTACGCTCCAACACTTTTCATTGGTCCCCCAGGACGGCCCTACGACCCAAGCCGCATTGCGCAGCATGCTGAATCACGGCGTCGATTGGATTGGTGACATTGGCTAAGGCTGTGTGTCCTCTCCAAAAACAGTGTCAAGCGCGTGTTTAGCTGACCACTGTTGTACACACATCGGTGAGAGCGAACAGACTACTACACAAAATCTGCCCAGCGAATTCTTGTCCGCCTCCTTCCAACCCGCCTTTTCAACTTCATTCGCCAGTCTTCCCTGTTTCTTTACCAATTCTAACCGTTCAGTTTTGCCAAACCGGCCACTCCTCCTCCTGTTCGTGCACCCTCACACAAATGCTGAGCGCGGCTGTCACTGCATCCCCATTTCAAATCTTTTCTCCTCCTCCTGCTGCTACTACTACTACTACTACTACTACTACTACTACTACTACTACTACTACTACTACTACTGCATTTTGTCGCTCAACAGACACCCACCGGACACAGGACCTGGTTGTGTCCTGCGTTGCGGAGCCTGTCACACAGGCACTTCCCATGTCGTTCGATTCGGCCAACAGTAGCCAGTCTATCACCCAGTCACAGCCTATTACGCTTGATGAGTTCCTAGACTGGCGAGACGACGAGCACTTCATCTGGGACGAGGACGGCCGTGAGACGGGCGAAGCTTGGATCCGGCCAGTGGAAAGAGCAGGGCTTGATGATAGCAAGCACAAGGTCTTCCACCATGCCAATAAGGAATATATCAGGGCCCCCCATCCGTTCATTCAGATCGGCGAGCAGCTTGGAGAATCTGGAACCACGGTCGTATACAAAGTCAATGTCCCTGAAGGATATCCATATCGGCGGCCGCTTGCCTTGAAGATTATCACTTGCAAGGATAATTTACGGCCACCCGGGCCTGACAGCCACGTCAGGATGCTGGCCTTGGAGGAAGTAAGGAACATGGCCTCGATCAAACACCCCCATATCGTTGTTTACGTGGCCAGCTTTGAAGATTACTGCATCTCAACTGGGGTGAGGAGGCAGCAGAGAGCGAAGGTCAAAGCTATCAGAGTTGATCAACAAATCAAGAAGCACATACTGGGCATCGCCATGTACCCTCCAGCACAATGCAACCTCCGCTTCTTCATGAACCACATCATCAACAATCGCGAGCCAGAAAACGAGGCCGCCCTGCACACGTATTTCGGATGCTTGTCACAAGCCGTGGCATTCCTCCACAGAAGTAACATTCGAATCCGGCACAAAGATATCAAGCCCGAAAATATTGTCATTGACGATTTTCTTCTTCCCGTACTAACCGATTTTGGCTTGTCAAAGCACTTTGAGACCGGTCAGCACTCGGAAGGACCCACGCCCAAGACACTCAAGTACGCCGACCCCGAGGCCATCAACGAAACCCAGCGAGACGAGCGGTCCGATGTCTTTTCCCTTGGTTGTGTGTTCCTAGAAATGGCCACCACATTGCTGGGGCGACCGCCTGATTTCGCCGAGCAGCAATTGAGGACGGACAACCTGGGGGAGTTCAAGTACTCGGAGTCCCTCGAACGTCTTGATGCCTACCTCTTCCACCTGTGCCAGATTGCGGACCGGCTCATCGACAGCAACCCCAAGAAGGCCGAATCGGCGGCTGCGATCAAGGAGATATTGCCTGTGATTCGAGCCATGATGGATGCGGATTTTACTAAAAGGCCCATGGCTCATGACTTGTATCCGTTGTTCAGACGGTTGGCGATTGCAGGGGGCGCGGGCGCTTGTGGGAATTGTGAGGCGGAGCGTGAGACTGGGAGGGCCGTACCGAGGCTGCGACGGACTCGCACGGGGAGCCCGGTTATGACGAGGACGGCGACGATGAACACGACTATTTCTCTGGTTAGGAGAGGAAGCACGATGAATGGGTTGACTGGGATGGTGGTGCATGATAGTCCTACTGATGTCCAGCACCAACATCACGGGTATGAGAATGTCCCACCGCAGAGTCAGGCGAATGGGAACGGTGTGAATGGCCAGGCCAACGGGAATGGGACGTATGTAAACGGAAGCCAGGCTCGTTGACGGGTCCAGCAAATGGTTTCATGGCGTTTGGTTTTTGTTTCTGGGTCGAGATAGTGGAAGGAAGGAAAACGGTGTGCGCATTTTGGCTTCTTATAAACAGTTGTGCATAGGGGCGAGGCAAATCACTTTGGAGTTTGAAGGGGGAAGGGGATTAGGGGGGCGAATTGCATGGTGGACAACCAAAAACATGAGGATATGTACCGGGATGGAAAGTAATAGCATAGGTAGCCTGGGATGGGCTATGAAGGGAAAGGGGGGTGGGGGCCAAGAAAATGTCCATGTAAATATCTTCTTAGACAGGGGGTGTATATGTATGTATTGAATAGTACCACAGAAGGATGTTAATGATTATGGGTCTCTCACGCAAGATGGTATCCAGAAACCTTGCCTTGATAGATAGTTGATAGACCTTGAAAAGTACCGAGTAAATAGGCTTTGAAAGATAGCTGAGAAGTGTTTTAAAGAGAATTAGTTTGACCATCTTTTAAGCCCCCAAGCTTTTCTCCCAGCATCTATCCCCCTCTCCAAAAAAGCGCGGCGATCAACCCAAGTGAACTGCCACCCCGTATCTTGTACACCTACCTGAACCTCACCGCAAAAACCAATGATCTTCAGTGACCCCCTTCCCCCGAACACCATAATAACCGCCCTTTTCCAAGCCACACACCCTACCGGTTTCAAGCTCCTCCCTCCTCTGGCCAGAAAACTCACAGCCGCTCATACTCTCTCCTACCTCCAAGTCTGTCCCATTCCCGAAATGATACCATAAACAAGTACCACACATCCTAAGGAGGCGGTCAGAACCCATCTCGTTGGCCACCAGATGAATAAGTCTAGATCTTGACTCAAAAATATACACACACCTAGCCCTCATGCTAAGGTATGTCCACGTTAAGAGACCACACCCAGCAGATCCCCAGTAATCACAAACAACATCACACAGCAAGATCACACACAAGTAACCTAACAGGCTAAGCAAGCAAAAAAACTCCAATGGTAATTACCACCATGCGTGCGCATATATTTTCTAATGTACTATGTTTGAAAAAAAGGAGGCCATCCCAGATGGACCCAGCCTCCATGTCTAGTATTTTGACCGGATCAACCCCCCACCGACGAAACTCCGGCTCCATCGCAACAAAGAACTGAAGGCACGGGGCAAAAAGAAAGATGTCACAGAAGCAGCTTTTTCAACGGCGGGCCCAACTGATATAATCAATAATCCATTATCCACCAACAAAAAAGGGCTACACGTCAAGAACGCTTCCAAACAGGGTTAGTCATCCTTAAGCCAACAAACGATCCGTCGACAAGCCGCCTATTGGATGATGCTCAATATCAACGCCGGCATGATCCTGTGGGCCAGCCGCCGGCAGTAGAGGGGACACGTCGTTGGTGTTCTACTCCTCCTCAGCGGGGGCCTCCTCCTCGTACTCCTCCTCCTCCTCATCAACACCAGCATCCTGGTATTGCTGGTACTCCGAAACGAGATCGTTCATGTTGGACTCAGCCTCAGTGAACTCCATCTCGTCCATACCCTCACCAGTGTACCAATGCAAGAAAGCCTTGCGACGGAACATGGCAGTGAACTGCTCGCCAATGCGCTTGAAGAGCTCCTGGATAGCAGTAGAGTTACCGACGAAGGTCGACGACATCTTGAGGCCACGGGGAGGGATGGAGCAGAGAGCGGTCTGGACGTTGTTGGGAATCCACTCAACGAAGTAAGACGAGTTCTTGTTCTGCACGTTGCGCATCTGATCCTCAACCTCCTTCATAGAGACCTTGCCACGGCTAGAAACAGAGTCAGTATACTTTGAAACTTGCTGGTTAATCAATGAAGCCTGGCAAAACTTACAAGATGGCAGAGCAAGTGAGGTAACGACCGTTGCGGAAGTCGGAAGCAGCCATCATGTTCTTGGGGTCGAACATCTGCTGGGTCAACTCGGGAACGGACACGGCGCGGAAAGAGTGGGCGCCACGGCTGGTCAGGGGAGCGAAGCCGACCATGAAGAAGTGGAGACGAGGGAAAGGAACCATGTTGACAGCCAACTTGCGGAGATCAGAGTTGAGCTGGCCGGGGAAACGGAGAGAAACGGTCACACCGGACATGACGGCGGAGACGAGGTGGTTGAGATCACCATACGAGGGGTTAGGGAGCTTGAGGGTGCGCATGCAGATGTCGTAGAGAGCCTCGTTGTCAATGCAGAAGGTCTCGTCGGAGTTCTCAACAAGCTGATGGACGGAGAGGGTGGCGTTGTAGGGCTCAACAACGGTGTCGGAAACCTTGGGCGATGGCACGACGGAGAAGGTGGCCATCATACGGTCGGGGAACTCCTCGCGGATCTTGGAGATCAAAAGGGTACCCATACCGGCACCGGTACCACCACCAAGGGAGTGGGTGATCTGGAAACCCTGGAGGCAGTCGCAGCCTTCGGCCTCACGACGGACAACGTCGAGGACCTGGTCAACGAGCTCAGCACCCTCAGTGTAATGACCCTTGGCCCAGTTGTTGCCAGCACCGGACTGGCCGAAGACGAAGTTGTCGGGGCGGAAGAGCTGGCCGAAGGGACCGGCACGGACAGCGTCCATGGTGCCGGGCTCGAGATCGACGAGGACAGCGCGGGGAACATACTTGTTGCCGGAAGCCTGAAGGAACAAAGTTGTTAGCCATGATATGGTGATGTGACAGCGGTGAAGGCATCGTGTTGGGTATGTACCTCGTTGAAGTAGACATTCATGCGCTCGAGCTGGAGCTCGGAAGTGCCGTTGTACCTATGGGAGCGGTGAGTGGTTATTCGAATGATGCAAGGCCCGACGATAACACATACACGCCATTGCTGTCCAAGCCGTGCTCGCCGGAGATAATCTGCCTGTAGAAGGTGTCAGTTTTAATCACTTGTGACATTATCAACTCCCAAGTCGCAAGCGTGGTTTGACATACCAGAAGGCGGCACCAATTTGGTTACCCTGGGAGGGCAGTGTCAGTACGGTCAAGCTGTGGTGGTAGATGGATTCGAGTCGACCGGTTACTTACGCACTGACCGGTCTGAAGATGGACCTGTTGAAGAGAAGACAACAGTTAGCTATCATCGTCATGATATTGTTTACTGCACCATCGCCATGGCAGCCCTCGGTCGACCTGAGATCGTCCCAGGAAGCTCTGCTGCGGCGTGATCCCGAGGGTGGGGTTTTGGGTCAGGGACCAAAAAAGCCACAGGGACGTGTCTTTTGGGTTCTTGGGCATGGAGCTGGCGATAACTTACAATCTCACGCATTTTGGCGGTTTTACTGGGATGGTGGTTTACGACTTTGACGATAAAGAAGTGAAGAAGGTCGAAGGTGGACAACAGGCGACGTCGGGTCTGAAAAGCAGCCGGTGGAGATTTTGGTAGGGGAAAGGAGAGATTTGTTGATTTTTGGGGGCAAGGAAATGAAAGGCGACGACTGTTCACCGCTGCTGCCACTGCTGCCAAGTGGGGATCAGGCACCACCAATGGAGCGAAGAATCGGGGGAAGTCCCAGCTGCCGGGTGGTCCCTGCGTTGTCCATTGTTTACTCTCATTCGCCAGATTCGGGAGGGGGAACCACGACGCGCTAGTCGCGTTTGGCCCAAACTAACCTCACACACCAAGCCTTGAGAACACCTTTGACAACACATCACCAGACTGGTTTTGAGGGATATGTTATTATTGATATCAGATGCTGGCTATGTGGATAGGAATTCACCGTCATGCATGGATATGGCCTTTATAATCCGTATCACAAGTTGAGCAGCGGAAGATGTCCCGGCCAGGAACGACTCAGTTCTTTCGCCCGAGAGCAACATGGCAAATGATCGGACCTCATGATTATTCACCCATCTCGATATCATTCATCATTATCCGTATCAAACAAACTGCCTGATATAAGGCACACAATGCTTCAAAAAAAAACTTCTGATGTTCATATCATTTATGCTATATAATCAAACTTAAAGGAGCTGCTTCGCAACACCAGCTGCATCGGCCTGTGCAGTAATCCTCTTCTTGTAAGCCTGGACATCACCAGGGAACTTCTCCACCGTGCCATTATCACAAACCCACAACGACGTGCACACTGTCTGCAACATCGTAACGTCGTGAGAAACCATCAGCACACCGCCCTGGAACTGCTGTAGAGCCTCGGACAAGGCATCCATGGCCTCAATATCCAAGTGATTGGAAGGTTCATCCAGAACCAAGATGTGAGGGTTGGTAAGCGCCAAACAAGCAAAAGCAACACGAGACTTTTGACCACCAGAAAGAAGTTCCATCTTTTGCAGACCAGTTGTGCCAGTGATGCCAAAGGCACCCAGCTGGCGACGGTACTCTTCATCCGTCCTGCCAGGGTAGGTCTTGGCCATGAAGGTGACGGCACTGGCATTGAGATCAAGAGCATCAACGTGATGCTGGGCAAAGAAGCCAATACGAAGACGAGGGTTCTGAGTGATGGTGCCGGATGTGGGCTGTAGCTTTCCGATGAGAAGCTTGAGAATTGTTGTCTTACCAGCACCGTTGGGTCCAACAATACCAATTCTGGAGTCGAGCTGAACATCCAAATCAACATTTCTGAGAAGAATCTTGTCTGGTGTGTAGCCAAAGGTGACCTCAGACATTTGGACGATTGGTGGGGTCATCTTTTCGACATCTGGGAACTTGAAGTGCACGCTGTACTCAGCCTCAGGAGGCTCGAGAACAGGCATCTTCTCCAACTTCTTGATACGGGATTGAGCTTCCGATGACTTGGCGGCATTGTAACGGAACTTGTCGATGAAGGCTTGGAGATGGGCACGCTGTGCCATCTGGTTCTCGTACTCTCTCTTGGCCACCTTTCTCCGCTCCTCCTTGGTGGCATAGAAGGACTCAAAGTTGGCACCACGGTAGTAGTCAAGACGCATGGAGTGTTGATGAATGATGTCGGTTGCCACCTCGTTGAGGAAGGCTCTGTCGTGAGATACGACAAGAACGGTGCTGGGGTAGCCTTGAAGGTAGTTGGAAAGGAAGGTGATAGACGGAACGTCCAACATGTTGGACGGTTCGTCGAGAAGCAAAAGATCAGGCTCGCAGAAAAGAGCTCTAGCAAGTGCCAGACGCATACGCCAACCACCAGAGAATGTCTTGGTGGCAAACTGCTGTCTTTCAGGTGAGAAACCAAGACCAGCCAGAATACTGGCAGCCCTGGATTCAGCTTTATCGGACTCCATTTCGGCAAGCTTGCCCTGGATATCACCAAGCCGGCTGTCAAGGGCTTCACGGTCCTTGTCTAGTCTCGCGGCATCCGTTGCAGTGTCTGCCATACCAGAACGCTGGGCTTCGATGTCTGCCAGTTTCGTTGTGATTTCCTGTTTGTCTTGTTAGCAACTGCCCTAATAGGTTGGGAAAATTAAACATACGGCCTGTTCCTTCAACAACACCTTGCGCCAAACATCGGCATCCAACACGGCCTGCAAGGCTGGGGTATCATCACCCATAATCTCTTGCTCGACGTGCAGAATAGAGATATGAGTCGGGATAGGAACCTCTCTTCGAGACAGAGCTCTCAGAAGAGTAGATTTACCCACACCGTTGTTACCAACGAGACCGTAGCGGTGACCATAGGCAAGAGTCAAAGTGGTATCGGTCAAGATTCTGCTGCCACCAATCGAGACATCGATGTTGTCGATCTTGATATCCTTGGACTTGCCGCTCTGGGCACCACCCAGCTGCAGCGGGTTGACAGCCATGTAGAAATCCTCATACGACTGAGTGTTATCTGGTTGGTTAAGGAGGCGCGAAGCCTCATACTCGACCGTCTTGTAGGTCTTCTTGCTCTGCTTGGCGGCAATCTTCCTCTCGGCCTTCTCGAGCTTCTTCTTATCGACCTTGGACTCGACCTTCCTGACATTGGCCGACTCCAGATCAACACCACCAGTGGCAACGGCAAGAGTCGAGGACATGTTCCTTTGCGAGCTCACTTGAATGGTCTGGTCCAGACGCCGGACGGCAGGGCCTCTCCTATCGAGCTTGTCGGTGGCGGCAGCATACTTGTCCACCCACTTCTGAACGAGACCTTGGATCTTCTCTCGCTGAGCAGGGCTGGGGTTGCCAGAGGCAGAGACGAGCAGGTCGGTGATAGCAATGGCAGCCTCGTCGAGCGGAGACGGGCCGGTGGCCTCCTCGTCCCCGGACCCGGACCAAGCTGTGGAGGCATGGGTCAGGTAGCCGGCCGAGTACTCGGAAATCACGGGGTCGATGTTCGGCACGACCGATCTGATTTCGGCGTCCATGGCGGGCGGTAATTCTGGGGTGATGCAAATGTGATTGTGGCGTTGCTTATCAGATAGGGTAAAATCACCACTTGGCGAGCTTCTGATTGATATCCTTCAGTGTCGCTTGAATCGTATGCCACTTGTGCAATCGGGTGCTGTTGCATGCTGAGAATTCTCTGGAGCGGAGATTGTCGTTGTGCTGCAGCCGCCGGTCAGCTGGCGGTCTTGGCCGCTGATTGGTCCATGTTCGACAACGAAGAGCTGTCAGCTCGAGTTCAATCTTCCAAACTTCCAGAATGAGAGGCATCTCCGACATGATCTCACTTTCTCAGTCTTCCGTGTGTTCTCTGCAAGCGAGGTTCTCTCGGTGTTCACCTCATCACAACCACCATCATCCCCCTAAGCGCCGCCTTTGTTAACGTCGCAGACAGGGAATCTTCATCACAGCTCCAACCCCAGCTCCAACTCTAGCACAGTACATCTTAGTCCCTTGTCGGCACTGTCTAACCTGCCCTGTGCCCAGCAAGGCGAGCCTTGGCTTTTCCAGAAGTGGAATGACGCGATCGGAAACGCGGCTCAGGCCGCTTCTCTTCTTTTGCGCGACTGAGCGTGTTGCACCAATCGCTGCGTGTCGTTCCAACCCAAGACCACTCTCTCTATCTACAACGACGGCCCCCCTCCATCAATTGATTCTGCCTCTCTCGCATCTCGCATTTTGACTGGCAGGATCTGAATTAGGATTTCTCCCCATGTTTTCATGTTGGTTTTGTTGGCCCGTGAACCCCCCAGAGCCTCCTTTTCGACAAAGCACCACAGCTCGGCTACTTATTCTTCCAAGCTCCTTGATGACTGCAGCAAAGACCCTCTCTCAAACAAGGAAACATCATACGAATACTACTACAGTCCTCGGTGAATACCCGGCACAGGCGGACAACCGAGCCCATATATCAGAGAACAATTAATGTTTCTTGTTCCAACCCGTAAGGCCGGGAAGCAAGCTGTGGTGGCCTGGTTTCACAACCGTTTTTCCTTCCTTTTAGCCATGATCTTTACGAGGGAGGTTTTTTTGACAACAGGAATAGGTATCTCCACTCCACCACAACGTTGAACTTCCTCTCCTCCAACAAAGCATTGCTCAAGTAGCATCAGATGTTTCGTCTCCCCTCGTCCTGCCTTGCCTGCTGGCATGCCCTGGCTTGTCAATTGTTGGATGTTGGCAAGCTCCGGGGAGGGGTTTTCTCCACAGGGCAATCTCTTGGAAGTGTCTGGGGTTGTGACTACAACAACGTCATCGGGGTTTTGGGGGTTGTATCCGTAACCTTACCTATACTCACGGATTGATGCCGACAATGTGCGGAAAACAGATGAACTCGATGCCCGCTCCCGCTCCGAGATAGCGGCGGAAGTAAAACAAATCGTACGTAAGGACAATGGACGGGGCTGATGATCCGAGAAGGACGGTAAGCACTGGCTGGCGGTGGAGCCCGACCAGGCATCACATCAAGTAAAAGATCCCACAAACATCGAAAAACGGTCAAAACACACTAAAATCAACTGTAATTTCGTGCGGGGCTATCCAACAACGAATAATTTAATCACCTTCTACCGCAATAGTGAATACTACCTATAACTATCTCTAACCACTACTGTTTCCACCCTGCCCGGCCTGTGTAGTAGGTAAAGGCTTTAAGGCTCGTATTACTAGGCTAGCTGTAAGTGCAAGACTAGTAGCTGTTGAATTGGCTGTTGAAATGGCTGTTGAATTGGGTGGTAGTTTTGAATTAGATAGTGTGGTGATGCCGTTTAAGTTGTAACCCTGCCTACGTATGCGTTTTAATATTTCTCGAAGCTGCGATGTATATTGAAGTATTTCTTGTATTGAATCTCCAGGCTTTTCCCCTTCATTTTGCACTTATTTTGGCTTATTTTGACCGACTTTTGGCCTTGCAAATGTGTGTGGTTGTGCATGTGAGCTGCCACTGGTGATTTTGATGTTTTTCGACGGAAATGCCAAAGTAGGTTAGGCCCGTGACCAACAGGAGGCTACGCCGTGATGCCTAGCCGGGCTCCTGGCGGCGGGTGCCCCGGCGGTAAGCCGTAGTGCTGATTAAACCCCACCTTTCACTGGACAAGGGGGATTTTACGAGAGAGAGAGAGAGAGAGAGAGCCGTTGCTTGTTTCAGATTTTGTCCACAACGGCCGCGTTTTTGCTTTTTCCCTTTCTTGTTAATCTTCAAGGGAGTCTGAGCGTTAACTGTAATAAGAAATTCTAGAATATGCTCGGCGGTGGTTTGGCATTGACAAATGTTGGATCAACCTGCTGTCTGAGGCAGGTGAACACTGAGATCGGTTGTCGAGGTGATGGGGTTGTGTTTTGTATCATGTATGTGTGTGTGTGTGCTACGCCTTACAGAAGGAGGGGAGTTCCTAACAATAGCCCGGGGGAAATAAAGCCTCAATGGTACTCTGAGCTGATGATGGGTGAGGGACCCTGACCCTTGCAGTTGGGTGCTTGCATTTACCTGCCTACCTCACCTGCCGAAAGCCTACACAAGATACCCCCTACATACATATTCGTCGGGCTGAAAAAAGCTGCCGCGTAGATGCAGTTCCAAGAGGCGAGGATGAGCCTTGCCCCAGTCGATTTGATGGAAGGCAACCACCACAGGCGCCGGAAGTCAGGAGATTTCTCCGGGGTGGGTGGATTGGGTACTTCCAATGGGCTTCGAGACAGAACGAGGGTTGCACCAAAGGAGATATCCGATGGAAATGGGGGGATGGGATGTATCTCTGGGGCACAGAGGAAAACCAAAACAAAGGTGGTCAAGTTAAATAACTGATGTATGTACGGAGCGAAACGGGGCAATAATAACTACATATTGAACCCCCCGAGACAAGGGAACAAATGCGTGGGAAGGAAATGATCTTGCCTGCCGCCCACACCTCTCTCCCGGGCCGAGACGGGGAGGTCAGGGAGGCGGGATCGTCGCTCACTTTGCTCGCATGGCTGGGATGTCATGTCAGCCATGAGGGTAAGATAAGAGTGAGACTGGTACTTGCTGCGTAGCACGACCACATATCACGACCGAAGGCAAGCACTGTGCACTGTCTGATGCAAGACATATCTCACTCGAGGGAACTTTTCTTGTCTGCCTTCTTTTTTTTTCTTATTCGATCGACAAAAAAGCACTGACAAGGTCTGAGGTTAAAAAAGTCCCTTAAGGCCCCAGCCCACGTTGATCTACGTCGGTGGCGGGGAAAGGGCAGCATAGGGCTCAGATCTCTTTTGTCTCAACGGGTGATCATCTGTCTGTCTCATACAGAGGAAAAAAAATTCGAGATGGCATCGACTTATTGTTGTGCGTGATACCAATACACAACCTCCAAACAGAAGGGTATCACGGAAGAAGAAGCGTACCGCCGTAACCTGCTAGCGTGGTGTTGTGCACTTCGATGCTGTGATGCCTTGTGTATTGGTCAAACCTGTGTAATAGTTTGGTGTTGTGTAAGGGCAACTTGACGGGTTCATCAACTGGCATCCACTGATTTTTCAGACACTAGACGAAGGTTGAAAAGTTCTGGGCGGACAAGAACGGAAAACGGATGGGATGACGCCCTTGTGTCATCTGTCGTTTTCAGACTTGAGATAGTACTGCATGGTTGGGACACTACTGTCCTGCACGGTATTTGGGATGGCGTCTAGTGGTGTGTGTCAATTAATCAAGTTGGTTATGCATTGGAAGATAGTCTCTTTCGGGTGTAGGTTTTTGCGGGGTATCACGAACACTTCCAGAACCTCCTTTGCCAATCCATTCTTGTTCCATGTGGATGGTCCTACGTGTCAGGAGCCCGCCAGTCTGGGAACTGGGAACTTGATAAACCTAGCAGAGAGCAAAAAACGGAGTAGTGTGGAGTGTGGGAAGGAGGGGAAAGAAAGCAGATCATCCGCATGCCTGTTTTCTCATGCAAGCAATGCAGGTTTGTCTGGCTGTCGTTGGCTGGTAGTCTGATCCTTCTTGTCAAGTGGGCTGGCTCATAGATGCAGCTATTCGCTGCAGGTCGCCTGGGCGGAAGCATCATGAAATCAGTATTTGAATACAAGTAGATAATTGTTGCAGAGGTATTAAATAAAAAAGAAAGGTGACGAGAGAGTGTTTGGTACGGCTCAATACTGGCGCACAGATAGTTGAAACCCTGCAGACGGGCGAATGGCTCTCCCGTGCATGTGTTTGGCTGGCCGAGGTCTGGTATTATATATTGGCTGGGTTTGATATACAGCAGGTCAGCACCAGCGGCAAGAAGGCGGCAGTCTCGGCTTCTGGCTCGTGTTAAGTTTCGAAGCAAAGTACCCGGGTTTTCTGCTCTGTGGTGGCGGGTAGATTGGCCAACCGGCTGTTCGATGTCGGGGTCGGGTGGGCAGTTGTCGTTAAGGACAAGAGATATGTCCAAACGTCATACAAAGTAAAAGTGGGAAAAGGAGCGCTAAACGGACGAGCCTCAGGCGAACCAAGCAGCAGCTGGGCTGGATTTGCATCGGATCTTGGATCGCCTTGCCTCGGGGCCAGTGCTGTTTTGGGAGCCGTTGCTCCTCAAGTAAGCTTAGCAACGTCGTTGCGTGTGGGGGGCGTTTTATTTGTACATGATAATATGGATTTGATGCGCGTGCCTGTGCCTGACAGTGCCTGTATGTACCTGTAAAATGAGTCTGCAACTGCATGATGTTCAGGCGGTCCCGTCCCAGGTGGTCCCAGCTCTCGAGTCCCAGCATCCTCCCTGCGGCCGGTTGTGAGGCCGGACGGCGTTTCTCTGTCTCCGGTGCTGTGTCTCTGCTTCAGAGGAGGTGTTCTCGTTCGTCCGTGGTGGTTGGATGGCGTACATATAAACCTGGGAGTCTCGGCCAGTTCCGCAGGTGGTCGGATGGCCAGAAGAGGGGAAGACAGACAGACGAGAGCCATGAACCAGGTTTCCCCAGTTTCAGACGTGAGGGGATCTCTTATCCATAAGCTCCCTTGACTGGCGGTATTTGTTGTTGCATGAGGTTGGCTGGCAGTCGGCCAGTGGCTGACTGAACTGCGCAATGGCGTGCGTCTGGGGGGAGTTGGAGGATGCGCGTACCCCAAGCAACCAGAGGCCAGTAAAAAGAGAGTGTGCACATCGCTAGGCCTCTCTGAGTCGCTCGCGCCGTACGGTACCCGAGAATGCTTGAGGTAGCGTGTTGCAGCAAGGACCTGGAGCAAGCCCCCCCAGGAAGCGACAGAAACGCCCGCACTGTCCGAGGGCCCCACAGTCGCAGCCCGCCCCAGTCCCAGTTCCTGGGCATCGCAGCAACGACCTACCGTCTATTTTCTCCCCTTCCAAGGTTCTCTGCTGGCTCGGCGTTCGTTGCTGCCGTCCCCAGTACCGTCGTCGGTTGCTTGTTTTGACACGACCTTTAATCTCTCCTTACTCTCTCTCTCTACCTCTACCCTATTCTTTCCTTTTCGTCTTTTGTTTTCCCTTTTCCCTGAAGGAGGAGGAATTGCGCCTGCAGCTGCGCGTGTTTGGGACGAGAGAGAAGCTAAAGGCGGTGTTGTTTTGGCAAACGGCCCTCCACTCACAGTCCTCCCTTGCCCTCACTCGGGTTGCGATAGTCTCCTCTCGACGACCACAGCAACGGCCACAATCACGACCCGGCCACGGCCCATTGCGACCCCATCCTGACGAATTCAAAGGCTGAAAGCCCTTGTCACGCTGTGCTGTGGATCTCCTCATTGTCAGCTGCAGCCCGCCCGCGTTGACTCCACGACAAACGGAGTTGTCCTCGCTCTCCCCGTGCCGGGCTCCGCAACAAGTGAAAGCGACTTCGCGTTAGTTAGGAGGAGCAGCTTTCTGCGCGCCGGCTGCCTTCCTACAGGCTCGGTATTGTTTCCCCAGGTGAACAACGGCGAAGCTGTTGACGGCAAGGACGCGACAGTGCCATACCGGGCCCGCATTCCACATTCCGCATTGCTTCAGCTCAATCTCTCCGACCCCGACAATCTACTCCCGCCCTCTAATGCCCTGACGATGCGAACCACGACCCGAACTAAAGCCGACACCCTCCCCGTCCTTTTCTTCTCTCGCCACGCTTCGCCGTCGAGATAACAGTCCGTCCGCAGCCAGGATGCAGGCTGTGCCGAGTGTAAGTAATCTGGACGACGAGGAGCTCTGGCGGAAGGAAACACAAGCACATGGATGGGACTACAAACAGCTCGTGAGATGGACTTGGCAACTGACAAAATTGTGTTATAGCTTGTGGGAACCGGCACTGCCATCGCGGCCGCCGCTGCTGGTCTGGTATTTGGTCAGCCGTCAGAGTCGGAAGTGCCGCCATGGTCCAGCCCGAACCCCGGAGTATTTTCTGCCGACTACGATGCCTTCGGCTCTCAAGCCTCGAGTGCGAGGCCTAACACGAGTGCCGCAGCTCTGCAGCAACGATGCTCTTCACCAGTCCAGGAGTTTGCCTACGGCTCGTTTCGCCAGCTTGTCGACCCAACTCCAAGTCCTCTGATGTCCCCTACCACGGAAGCGGCTCAACCTCAGCGACCCGGCAGCGCCGTACCGGTCACATCACCGAGAACTACCAGCGGGAGACAGTCCTTTCTTCGCCAAGATACCAAAGAATCAGTGCCGCGGCAGGATGTAGAAAGTGCTCGCGACTCCGTGTCTTCTAGGGAATCGTGGATTCGGCGCTTCTCATTGCGCCCGATATCACAACACGGGAGCCCAAGGTCAAGCATGGGACCCGACTCGTCATCCTTGACATTCTCACATGGCTCAGGTGTCCCGATGCTTGGGCAACAATCACTTGCCAGCTCGGCCCCCAACAAGTTGGTAAAGAGGAATGCCCCTGGTTTCGGTGAGCCACACGGATCTCACCAACGGCGGGGCTCCAAGTCGCAGGTGTTGACCCTCCGGAGACCGGCTACTAGCCACCAACGGACAGCAACCATGCAGCAACAATCACAACTGCAAGGTAACTCGGTTGACCCTCCGCCTTCCGCTGGAGCTGGGGCCGGGCCCAAGTTTTCATATGAGCCTTCGAGTGTCCCAGAGACAGAAACACCAACGTCTTCATCATTTGGCGGCTCTAAGCGTTCCTCCAGCAGATGGACGTCGTTTTTTCATGCTCGGCGGGCGGCGGGCCTTGGTCGTGACGCTTCAGGACTTACGAGTGGACAGAGCGCTAAGCTCGCTTCCCTGTTCCCCAAAAGACGAGTGTCTCTAACCCCAGGCCATGTTTCTCGAGCATATCTCACCAAGGCAGATTGCATAACAGACATTCCTGTGTTTGTGGATGAAGCTGAGCAGCAGGAAGAAGATTTCGGGCACATTGAGGACCTAGAGGTTCTGCAGAGTCCAGTCAACCCCACCGACTTGCCCGAAACATCTTCCGAGAAGCGACCGAAGAGGTCAATGTCGATGCATTTTAGTTCAGCCCAAAACTGGATCGCGAGAACCTCGAGCGTTCGGCGTCCTAGAAGGAGTACCGTTGACGCCAAGGGCGGAAATGATAGTCGATATGCGACCGCCGACCTGGCCGGCATGCTTCGCGACCCAATGCAGTCTCCGGGCAGCCCAACCACACAAGAAATTGTTGTGCCACCCAACTACCAGCCGCAAGCACCACAGCTTGAGCCTGCACCAACCCTCTCGGATGCTCCACGGAACCGCAAGAGAAATTCACCCTCTCCTCTTCCGCCATTAAACCGTCTATCCAGCTTCAACATCGACGTTTCACGACTTGGGCTGTCAAGCTCTTCCTCTTCCACACCGCCTCCAAGATCATTCCATACCCCGATAAACTACATGAACGGCTCCCAGAACCCTCCTGCTCCCACACATAGCCGAGGTCCTTCGGGGGAACGATCAATCACGCTGGCAGGCTCCGACTTTGAGGTCCACGATGCAGATGACGAAGACACAGATGTCCGGAGTGATGCCTACGATTCCTTCCGCACCATCGCCTCTTCCAGTCGGGTTCGGTCTGTTGAGACACCGCTAGACTCGATGTTTGATGAATCGCCACCGAGCACTGCCAGCAACGGCAAAACCAAGAGGTTATCGATTCAAGAGATGCTGGGACGTGGATGGGATGGCGAAACCAAGATTACTGAAGAGGAAGACAGTGCAGCCACGCCTGTTCGGAGCACTCACCTGGATGGCACAACAAAGCCCATCAAGTTGGACGGGTTTGGTTATGGTGGTCAGGGAGGTCTGATGCTGGTACACCGAGAGTTTGCGGCCAGGTTATCTTTTGATGATGACGACGACGATGACTGGGCACGAGACGACGATAACACTTTGAGCAATCATCTTTCGCCACCGAGCTCGACGAATTCGAGACGTGTCAGTCCGACACTTCGGCATGCGCTCAAAAATTTGGGTGGGAATGGGAGCCCCGATCTGTCTCGTGATAGTATGAGCGACCGGCCGAGGAGCAGCATATTTGACTGGTCAGAACCATCGATCCATGACAAGCTCGATTCCGATACAACCCGACCCAAAACGGTTCATGGGAAGCAGGAGATGGATTTGAGGATTGGTCGTTCGACAAGTCGGAAAGCCCCGAAAGCCGGGCATGTACGGAGCCAGAGCGTTCCTGTTGTTCCAGAACCTACTGATGAATCCAAACCGCCTCCAAAGTTTGGAACATGGGGGCTGAGTACAAAAAATGCCAGCGAGGACTGGGATGATGATTTCGATTTTGACGAAACCCCGCTTGATACGACCGGAGGAAAGGACTCTAGCACGAGTTTTATGGTCGTTCCCCCGTCGATTCAAGCCAGTCAGCCGAGTGTAAAAGCCCATTCGGGTCAAATACGGGAACTTTCCTTGCTCGTCAATGACTTGAAACGACTATGCCGCCATGGCAAAGACCTCAACATTATTCACGGGGCCATACAACCAAAATGGGTCGAGGCGGAAAATATTATTGCCCTGGCATCGCCCGATGAGGACGAAGCTGATGAGTTTGGTTCAGTCAAGTTGTCACTGGACTTTGATCGAGATGATCTTGATGAGATTGATGAACGTTTTATCGACGAGGGTTTTGATGGCTCCATGCTTGATAACATTAACGATCCTTTCGAGATTCCCGAGCCGCAGATGATGACCCGGACGACAGTGGTACGAGAACGAGCGACTGTCCGAAGACGGTCGGTGTTTTCACCTGACGACGATATTTTCGGCGGTCAGTGGCCACTGCCCGACGAGCCGCTTAAGCCTCCACGACCACGAACACCAGACGGTTCGGTAAGCCCCAATGGGAGCTCTGCCGTTCTGGCCACCGTGATCCAGGCAATGCAGCAACAGCGGTCTACTTCCGATCCCATCGCCGCCACCGCCACCAAGACCCAAGACACCAAGCTGTTCTTTGACACAAACAGTCTCCAAGAGCTGGTGAAGAGGGCTGGTCACCTGCGAGACTCGCTGTCGGATGCAGTACGCAAAGCTGAACTGCTTACCCAAAGCCCGGCCGCCACTCCTCGTCGTGAGCGACTTTCGCATCTCAATCTGGATGGCAGCCCAGCCTTTACGCGAGTGTTTTCGGATCCTGCTGCGTCTAGTCCACCCAGGAGGCTTCCAAAGAGCCACAGCAGCAACTCTATCTTGGGCAGGGGGTCTGCTGACTCGCCTCGGATGCAGATGATGATCGTAAGCTAGATGCATGGGAAGTTTAGCATGGTCGGGACCCGCAAACACAAACACCCACCCACTCACTCACCCACACACACACACACACACACACACAAACACACACACACACAACATTGTTCACTACGATACCAAAACACGATACCACAATTCTAAACCCGCGGAACTCTTTTTTCATCCCCATCAACATCAACATACCCACGAACCTTTTGTGTATATGTACGAGTATTATTGGAGACGCCATCCATTCATCCGTCGATCCATCCGTCTTGGTTGCTTAAGGGGAGATGATGGAGATGGTTTACATATTGAGTTGGGGGAAGAGGGGGGAACAGAGAGAAGGGGTAGGCACATTAGGGGGGGGTGCAACAAGAAGAGAAAGAAGAGCACAAGAGAGAGCGAGTGGCTTCCCTTTATTTTTTTCTTCTATTATACAAAACGGTTTTATTTTATTTTACTATTTTACTACTAAGTTTTTTTTCTTCTACCATTCTCTTCGTTAAAGGGGGTTCTTCTTTCTGGGGGTTGGGTGTTTCTCTCTCGTTGTGGTTCGGTGGCTTTTGGTCTTCGGGGGCATTTGATTCTGCCCATTTTTTTGGGCATTCAAGACAGAGCAATGATTGGGTGTGTAGGAGGGGAGGTATACAAAAGGGGGGGTTTTACGTTTTCGTGGTAGAGGGGAAGGAAAGAAAGAAAGTAGTTTCATGTAGTAGAGCATACTGTGAATCGGGAGCTTTATTGTTATGTGGCTATGTCCTTTTCTTGTGTTGGTTTTTTTTTTTCTTATGCGTGGTTGTTGGTTTGTTGTGCTTTTTGTGTATGAGTGATGGTGCACGGGGATGATGGGTTATGATTGGTGTGCTGGTTGGATGGAATGAGAAAAGTAAAGAAAAGATGATGAGGGGATGGATGGGGTGGTGAAGAAGGGGGAAGAGGGGGGTGATATTATTACTTTTTTCTTGAACTGGGATACGATACTGATAAAAACTATTTGTGATTAATGCTGGGCGGTTGATGATGGGGATGGGAGGGGGGAGGAGAGAAGGGGAAGGGGTTGTATGGTAGTTTGAAAATAGGGGGTTAAGATAGGAAAGGGGGGCCAGTTGGAGAATACAAAATGACATGAGGCTATGCGCTACTTTTGGGGACTGATGATATACGTGACTTTTCAATGTGACTGGTGATATACATACAGGAACTGACGGATGGACTGGCAACTACTGGCTGGGTATGGTTTGTTGCTCGTTGCTGTTGATATGTTGACGTTGGCTGACTGGATGTTGATGACTCAGTTGTGAGTCTGCCGCATGGATGCTGGCCGGCTATGTCTTTTGAAAAACTATGATGATTGTGGGCGAGTAGTAAGTCGAATCGAGTCAACTTGAAGGAGACGGCTTGGACAAAACAAGTGAACAGCGGCAACTGGAAGATGGACGACCAGGCACCCTCACCACAAAATAATTAGCACTCAAAAGTAGGTTAAATCTATATTATACTATAAACCATACCTCGAAAGATAGGCGTTAGTCCTTTAAAGATAGTTAATACGCTGTGAAAGATAGTTAATAGTCTTCACAGTTAACAAGCCTTTAAAGATAGTAAAAAAAAGAAAACCTATTACTTTAGGTATGGTTTACAGTATAATAAGGGATTAGCTTACTTGCTGTGCTAATCATTTCGTGGGGAGGGTGCCAGGTAACAAACAGCACCTTGGGAGGGGGAAATGGAGATGGAATAGCCAGAAATCGCGAATGGGGAGGCGGTTGGAGCAGGTAGCGAATAAGGGGGCTGTTTGAGAAGAGTGCACTCGGAAGATGACCATGTAGGAAAGAACAGCCACAGAAGCAACCAGAGTGTAGCAGATCAGAGCAAGGTATACATAAGTAGGCAACATACACATTGCCTTACCACCACCTCTCATAATGCTCACTCAACCCACCATTGCATTTCGGAGCAACTCAGCATACATCAAAGCAATCTACCTGCCATGAAGCCTACTTTTATCGTATCATCTTTGTTTACTTTAACTACTTGTGAGACTAACCTTCCCCAACCGTCTAGAATTTCCTCATACCTTCTACGCTACCAACATCTCAATAAACACACAAAGTCTACTCCTCAATTTTGTTCATGGTCCTTCTGCTATGAGCTATTTCAACTCACCGAACCAGTCCACATGGAGCTTACCAACCTGGGTCATTTTCTGAACAAACGAGATAGCCTAGGCAACCATCTGTTTCCAAATCGGAGACATCACACCACACCACAGTTGCCTTGCGCAAAATCCATCGGAGAAGCTACCTGGACTGGTGGAAGAATGAGGCTCATCAGACATCTGCTTTACAGTGGAAATAGTTGGAAGCAAATGCATCAGCAACATATTCTGGAAAGCTGGTCCCGTGTCACGGAGCAGTCAGGAGACAAAAGGTGTGAGTATCACTTACGAGAGCAGTCACCACAGTACCACATACCACCTCAGTCACAAAAACTTCTGTCAAAAATAGTCACGCCAGAGAAATCAGGAGCACAAGTTCATAGGGTTTAATTGAGTCTACAACACAATGAACCGGAAAGGTCAAGGGGAATGGTCAAAAAACAACTAGTTATTTCCTTCCAAGGAGACCAGATACTGAACGACAAATAACATTGCCTGGTCCGCTGACAAAGCTGACGACCGGCTTCCAAGTAAAATACCGTAGAAAAGACAGAAAAAGAAAAATGAGAATCCCATGAAATCCCCTCCCCAATGTCCATTACAATGGGGGATAATGTGCCGTACGACGAAGCCGATTGCCTATTATTTTTTTTGGTTGGTTTACTCCTGAGCACCAATTTACTCCTTTGCACCTAGTTGCAAAGCCAATTGCTTCCAATGATCACGCTCAGCAGAGAGCTTCTCAATCTTCTCCTCAAGCTCATCCAAGCGAGCCGCCTTGCGCTCCCGAGACTTGCGAGCCGCAAGGGTGTTGCGAGCACGCTTCATCGCGACAGTATCCGTGGGATCGTCGACAATGATGGGAGGAAGGGGCTTGTCGCGGCGGCGAGAGTTGACACCGGCGATGGACGAGTGGCGGGTTGGTGGAGAAGTGCTTGACTTGCGACGATGTCCCGATGCCGGCGACTTGACTTCGAGCTCCTCGGCGGTAATTACTGGGGACTGTTCAGGCTTAGGCCCAACAAGCGCCTCCTTGGGGGCTTCTGGTTCCGTGTTGGTTGTTGGGAAAAGGGGGAACCAGTTGTCCGGGTTGGAGTCAAAATCACCTCCTCCTCCAAAGTGAGGAGAGGTCTCATAGCTGTCGCAGAAATCGGGGGAACCGTTATACAGCGATGGCGAAGTCAAAGCGGTGAAAGCAGTGGAGTTGGGTGCTGACATGAAGGGCTCGTTCATCATGAGCTCTTGAGGAGAGACGGTGGCCAGGTTTTGCCCCGTGCTCGAGACGCTGGAGCTCAGATCGAAGACAGTCGGGAGAGCTGGCGACGAGTACGTGGTAGACGCACCGCCCTCAAAGGCGGTGAAGTCGTCCAAATCCAGGTCTGATCTCATGTGTGAGCCTCTGTGGCGAGCAAGGTGGTGTTGCGGAGTGAAATTACCTTGAATGTTCATCTTGCCTGGTGGCACGCCGCCGGGACCTTGTGGAAACAGGGGAACGGGTGGGCGGTGCTGGCGTTGCTTGGGAATGTTAAGAGCAACAGACGAAGATGGAGCGGACGAGGCGTAGAACTGTTGCGGCGATGGGCGCAAGTTCTGTGTAGTAAACCGATTGGTGAATGCCGATGAAGTCGTGGAGTGGCCGGTTGCCTGGATGATGTTCGCAACTCGCTGATTCTGCAGTGATGGCGATGGGATCTGCTGCGGGAAGAGCGGCTGATTACGATATTGCTGTGGTTGATTTACACCTCCGTGGGCGGAAGGTTGCGATGTAGTACGGCTACTATGTGGACGATGATTGATCGGCGAATCGAACAAGACGAAGTCCTGTTGGGGCAAGCTGAGATTCTGTGGGGGCTGTTGATGCGCGGAATGTGCCGGCAGGCTCGAGGTACTGGAGGGAGTCCATGATGACTGATGTGAATCCGTGGTGAAGACTGAAAAGTCTGGGCCGGGAATGGCGGTGGTGGGATGTGAACCGGAGCGCGAGCTGGAAAGCTGGGTGCTGTAGTTCAGTTCAACCTGTGAAGGTAGAGCTGAAGGGGGGGGTTGAGAGGGGAGATTGTTAAAATTCTTAAAAGAAGAAATGTTGACGAGGCTCAAAGAGCAGTTCCGACGAGGGGAGGGGGTGATTTAACGCATCTTGGTAGATGCCTTGGGTTGTTCTGAAAATTGGTTGTTGTGAGTGGTTTGGTGAGAGAAAGAGAAAGCAGGACGGAAAAGTGGGCGCAGAGGACGTTTTAATCAGGCAGCGAACTGCCTGGGCAAGCAGAGCGGATGCCCCACCCCGACGCCTGCCCCAGGCCGCAGAGGCTTCCAAGGCGGCAGCGCCGTGGGATCTGCCATCTGATTGGCTGTGCCGACAGTCAGCCGAAAAGGGCAAGTGTGAGTCACAAACTTGAGGACCGACCGGCTCCAAAAAAAACCGCAGCCTTGACAACGTTGCAGACTGCGGGGTTCCAAACCGCGTAGCGTCGCTGCTAGTTTTGAAGCCCTGCTTTGGCTTCAACACATTCGCGAAAGCTGATCTCCCATTGGGTTTGTGTCGGATTCGTTAGCTGACACAAATTTCATAAGAGCCAGTCTTCTTCGCACCTTCTTCAGCTTCTCCCAACACATAGACTCCAATCAAGCCCCAAGATGGTCCATTTGAATATTCTGTACCGTGGTACACTCTGGTGTAGCACTGCCCCACCGTGGATCTCATCACAAGGCTCCCATCCAATAACACGGGGCCAGTGAGATTTGGGCCCACTCTGCCTTTCCGGTTGAACTGCAGCAAAAGAGCGACGCTCGGACGGGCTTACGCCGGCGGCACGGTTCAGGGTGTCTGCCAGGCCTCCCAAGGGCGCGGTAGGCTTGACATGTCAAAAAGTTGACATGGAACCCGAAAGCAACAAGAAAATTCGTAGAGCACACCGACAACTAGACACATATGAGCTGTGAGAAAAGAGCCGCATGGAACTGCAATGAATTATTGCAAATCGTCCATGTGGACATGTGGGTAATTTCCATGGGGGCGCACAAGGCAGGGCTGCGTAACCGTCAAGGGACCGACTGCCCGGACGCGCAACGCCTTGCGAAGTGCTTGCATGTGTAACATCGTCCAATTGTTGAAGAGCCGCTAGGACCGCGCAGCTACGGTGGTAGTCCTATCGACTTGCGGTCCTTTCTCCCGGCTGAAGAAGAAAAGGAAACGTTTCCAGACAGATGTCCTCGAGGGCTGTGAAGATTGGGCAACAACAGCGAGACGGTCGGTCGCACAGCATCGAGGATGGAAAAACAGCAGCCCTACACCACATTCGAGGCACAAGACACGACTCCGCCTCAAAGCCCACCCACATCTGGATATATTGACGATAGCATACACAAGACCTCTGCAGTTCCCTTTCTCTTACAACAAGCTCACCTCTTCTTTTTGTGCCGTCGAATCAAAACCCCCAATTGCTTTGCTGACCACTTGCAACCGTTGTGTTGAACAGCAATTAAGTTTTGGTGAGTCACTCGCTTCGGCTAATTCCACCTAGCCCTGCCCTTGCAGGGTTTCGTATTCAAAATCCACCTTACCCACCTCCATCAACCAACCCCATCTTCAAAACTTTTTTGTTCAGAATCCAGATCCAGAAAAATGGAGATGCGGGACGATGGCGCCATCGGCTGAAACTTGAGAAACTTTGCAGAGATCCCACTGTGATATCCTCAATTGTGGAGGATGGGACTGTGATTTGAGTGGAATACTCCATAAATCCCGGTGGCATTGAGGAGGCCACAGGAAGGGAAAAAAAAAAAAAAAAAAAAAAAACCTCCTTTGGGGAAATATCCGGTTTCTCTAACCGCAACAAGCGGATGTGGGATGGAATGGATGGATTCAAAACTGCACGTCAGCACTTATCAGCCATCATCAAAAAGTGATCGACAACATGGAACCTTGCAGTGAAAAAAATGACGCTTCTGGGTTTCCAGGCATGTTCCCTAACAGCTGGAAAATCCCAAGGGAAACCTGCGGAGTTTCTTGGCCAGCGCCGAAGTGAAGATGAGGTTCTTAGCCGGCCGAGACCCGGCCGAGATCCGGTCCTACCTCCGATGTCTCCGGTTTTTGGGGGTACGGCACGGCATGCCGCGGCACGTTTTCTGCTTCCTTTGTATTCCGAGGCTGGGCTACTTTGTAAATGGTGACGAGACAATGCCGGGGAGATTCAGGGGAAGAAATGTGCTCTTGCAGGCTAGTAGGTACATCTGCCATGTGAAGAAACGGGAGCCTAGTCAGTCTTTGAAGTAGATGAGGTTCATGAAAGCTCGAGCCAATTTATAGAAAGCTTGTCGCGGGGTCCCAAGCTCTCGGGATTCAAAGGGCCAGGCCCGGGCTGTGCTATGGGGTTCGGATGGAACCAAACGTTAACTCCAGCGTCGACGAAAGATTGTTTCACGTTTTTTGAAGGCTAGTGCTCGTGTTCGCGATCCACGTTTGACGACATCTCATGAGAGTCCTAGTATTTTGACCCTACCCAACCTTTTTCTATGATGATGGTCACTATCCTAGATCCAAACCAATGCTACGCCCAAGGCATCATGATATTCATACAACCCAACACCCACCACACAACTTCCCTCACTCCCCCCTCACAGTCCCCCTCCTCTGCACCTCCTGCGCAGGCGCCATCTGTTCCGCATCATCTTCGGCCCCCTCCTCCCTCATAATCTCCCCCTTCCTCCTCACCGCCTTCCACCCTCTCTCCCCCTTCTCAGCCATCTTCTGCGCCTCCTCCAACCACCTCTTCCACTGCTTCGTCTTCGGCATCGCCCCGCTCCTCTTCACCCACGCCACCTGCCCCTTCGTCTCCCTGATCGCATACCACATCGTCCTCGTAAAACTAGGAATCTCATCATCCTCCAACCGATCCTTCTCCCACTTATCCTTCCCCTCCGGAAAAGCATGCGCCCCCTTTGAATCCTCCTTGGTCACATCCCGAACGGTATACCTCCTATCCACATCCCAAAACCTCTTCTCCTCCACCAACCCCATCATCCAATACAGCCCGTTCAAACAGATATAACCCCCCCCAATCAGCACCTGACTGTTCCACCCGCAGTTCCCCAGCAACACCACGCTCACCATCAGCAGCACCATCCCCAACCCCATGTACAGCCTGTACAGATCGCTCTCCACCACGTACTTGCACTCCTCCGTCCCGGAATACAGCTCCCGCGCCACCTCCTCGGTGCATTTGATCAGCAGAAACGCCCCCTCCCTTGTCCTGATCACGACATCCCCCTCGGGCACCTTGCCCGAAGTGGTCCTGTTCATGAGAACGGGCTTCCACAGCGAGGCGTAGCAAACCACCGACGAGGCCAGCGACATCAATACTATGGCCAGAATGGCCGTGCCGTCTTCCCAGAGGGCGGAGAGGATGATGATTGCCAGTGTGAGGGCAAATGAAAAAATCGAAAGTAGGTGCACGGGGGAGCATAACGTTGCCGGGACGGAGGGTCTGATGGTTGATGTTCGGTGATGGGGGAGGTGGTGGGGGTGGTTATTATCAGAGGTTGTGAGCGTGGTGCTGGAGGAGCCGCCTCGTTCGAGGTCGTCGTCTGCCGCTGCTGTGGCGAACCGAACAGTGGGTTTACGGGTGGGTGGTTTTTCGGTTGGGTTGGCGTTGGCTGGGCCGAAGAAGCTTGGTCGGGAGAGGGTGAGGACTGTGGTGGTATCAACGGTAGGCTTGATATGCGGTGCTGTTGGTTTTTGCTGCCCTCTCCAGCCTCTTCTCCACCAGTTGCTGCCCTTGGCGGAGGTGGTAAGTCTCCCCTTTTCCTCTCTTGTTTTGTCCGCTTTGATGGCTTCCAAAGCTTCCTTCGTGTGCTTGATCTCGAGGACTTTAAAGGAGAAGGGCTTCATCTCGTCGAGGGGTTGTAGGATGTTTGCGAAGAAACCTACCGTGTCGAGTACCACCCCGCTGTGTACGCCTGTCATTTTGGCGTTGGCTTCTGGAAGTCGTTGAGGCCGGACTGGTTTGAGGAGGGCTTGAGGGGCGGGAATGATACGTGGGAGGAGGCAGAGACGGGATGCTGTGAGGGTTTGGGCGTGTTCAGCGACGCTGGACTCGCCGATGATGGCGAGGAGGGTGATGACGTCGAAGCGCCAACCTGGAAGATCCTGACGGCCGTATGGGAACCTTGTTGAAAGTTAGTTACTCTGTTAAGGTAAGTTCTGAAGGGATTCGAGGGAAATACATACCAAGCAAGCGCTCCCGTGGGAGCATCCTCATCCAGAGGCAGCGGAAGGCTGGACATGGCGATGATGCTGTCCAGAATAACGTATAATACAGGCGCTCAACGTCTCCTAGATACGACTCTGAAGAGTAAGAGTAAAAGAGAACCTTGACGAGACCGACACTGTATTGTTTACAACTATTCAGAGAGAAGAAAAAAGTTCGTCGCGCGGCCACGTCGTCGACGCTCGAAACGCCCAGTCAGGAATGATTGAAGGCTCAGCTCTAGTTCAGCTTGGCGCAAACAATCTAGGTGCACCGTATGGTAGCTGTGCGTTACACCTGTCTCGCCAATCGGTGGGGTGAAAGCAGGCAATAGAAGCGACGATTGGAAAATGCGTGTGTGAGAGAAACGCCCGACGAGCAAGGCAAACTTTGAGGTTGTTCGCTGGCGGTTTCACCGACACCTAGACATAAGACAAAAAGAAAAACGCTGCTGACTTCAGTCTATGTGCTAAATGAAGAAGATGAAATGGAGGTGAACTGTAGTGTGTTTAATACCACATCTCCAACCAGGGTTTTCATATTCCTTCGTCTCTGGACATCTCAGCCTGGTCCAGCTCCACGGCAGCGGTACCCAGCGATAGTAAGATCTCAGAAGGCCAAAAACGGGAGCGGAGCGGGTGGAAAAGGCCCCTGCATAGAATGCATTCTCTAACCATCCACCCCGAGAACGATCTTTCATGTCCTGGAAACGAAGTCGATTGTTTACCGTAGAGCCTCTGCGGCGCGCTTACAAGCCTTGATTTGGACCCAGTCTATCGCCGACCTTGTCCAATTACGCTGACACACATACCTCAGGTGGAACAATAGTGTAGGCTTCTTGTTATAGGAAAGGGAAATTCCCCGCCGGTCGTTCCCCCTTCACTTTCCTGAGGGATGGTGGGATGGGAACTATGTAATGCGAGCGATGCTGCCTGAGTGGTTGAAGTCGTGACCGCGCGCACGTCTCAGCCCCCCCTCAGCCTGATGGGTGATGGATAGGTGGATGGCTTGGTCCGCAAATCCGAGCGAAGGTGCAAACATGATGCAGCCAACAGTTGTATGGCAATGTAAATGCGGGGCGGCCCAAAATGGAGACGTACCTGATTTGACGGACTGCTCATGAGGCTCTGGCAGCCTGATCGCTTTGTCGATAACAGGCGTGAGAGATCAGGTGGGAATTGAGTAAAGGTTGACAGTGACAAAGGGAAGAGGGCCGAAGAAAGGAGAAAAGTTTGATCTGTCATCTCAGTCATCCGGGAATCGCCTTGAAACTGGTTGCTGGCTGTGAGAGATGACCAAGGTGAAGTTGAGGTGAGTAAACGCCATGAACTCCAAATCCATTGCCATTGTCCCCGTCAACCGTTGTTTCGCCCGTCTAACAACCCAGTATGTAACTCGCCCAGTAAACCAGCCCAGTAAACCCATGAACCAACCCTGGCTCCTAAGAAGGACTCACGAATGTGACATGTATCGCTTCTTCCATCCCGACCCCCAAACATGGCCTCGCGGCCCGTGAGCAGAGCCTGTCATACTCAAACAAAGAAGGCCCAGAAAATCTTAATCCGTTCCCAAACATGGTATCATCATCGTCATATACCCCCTGTGCCCTGTCCTACCGTTTAAAATCCCGTTTATGACCGTGAACCATGACATAATTGCAAAACAAACCCCAGCCAGACACATTGCTGTCTTTGTCATATACCTGTCATATTCTACCGCCCGAAACCTTTCTTCCTGTTTCTCCATTTCTCTACTGGCCCTGGGAGAGGCCAAGAATCATGGGCCGGGCATAGCAGCTGTCTTTTTCTCGTTTCCAGCCACCCCCAAGGTAGCCTCGCCGTCTCTTCGCTGTTGCGGTTGGTCAAATTCACCCTTGACAATCCTCAGACAAAACTTCTCCCACATGTGGAGCCAAGCGGTATGCACCTTTTCCCTCTCCTTTGCATCCATGCACGAGTGCTCAAGACTCCACTCAATCAGCTGCCGAAGTCCATGGAGCGTCATGTCTGCCTTTCCTGCCAGTACTTGATAAAAGTCGTGTGATAATCGCGATCTAGAGCACGTCAGCATACCTGGCGAGAGACAATATCAAAGGAAACCTACCTAAATAGTGTCCCGTTGTCGGTGCTCACAGTGCAGTGGACATTATTAGCCAGCAGGTTGTACACAGAGTGCCCGCTTATTCTCGGCGTGAGTCCCAGTATCTCGTTCGATATTGGGCACACTTCCACACAGATGTTGTGCTGTTTCATCTGCTCCATAATAAAAGGATGCCGCGGCAGGGCAAACCCGTGGCCGATCCGCTTGGACCCGAGCAGGAGAGCATCGAGCAGGTTTCTGTCCGTCTCATCGCCATGATCCAGAGTCTCACCGCAGTGCAACAAAAGCGGTATGGAGGTTCCTGCTAGCCGACAGGCTTTCTGGAATCGAAGCAGCTGCTTTGTGAAATAATGTAAGGGGTGACCTTTGCCTTCTTCGCCAACCAAGTCAAAACCGGCAATGTAGTTTGAGTACTTCTCTTTGAGCTTGAACTCGAGACACTCGTGAAGCGACTCTTCCACCTGCTCGGTGTCGAATGACCGTGGCGTGCAATAGATGATCTTGAGCCCCTGAACCACTTTTCCTTGATGCTGGCGTTGGAATTTCTCGTATTGATCGATAATCAGATCTGTGATTCCTTCGTTGTCAAGTTTTTTGGACCCGTCATCTTCCCATACTTGGTTTGTCGACATAAAATTCACACGGATCTCGGCGTACTGGATGTTGTCATCGGCGAACTCCTCTAAGCAATGGCGTGTATATCTTGCGTATGCACTTTTATAGTTGAAGAGGCCCTTCATCATTTGGGTTCTTGCGTTGAACTTTTCCCATGCCCTGTACTGCTGGTTAGCAATGGTTTCACAAGGAAAGTGAGTCTACATACCCTTTTGCTGTTTGAAGCAAACCGTGGGCCTCCTCTTCTTCAAAGACCAGCTTGTTTTGTAGCCATTTATCAACTCTGTCAACGTCCTCCTGGGCATACCTCCGACGGAATTCTTCCCGAAACCTAGAGAACTGCATCACAGTCCTGTTTTGGTAAGCGGCATCAAAAATATTGCCCTCGCCTCGCTCCTTCACTGCCGCTTCGTTCATAATACTGAATTGTACCCGGCACCGATCCAAAGCGGTCCGGTCTACCTGCCCCTTGTCATTCACCAGTGGCATGTTGCACCAAATATACATGCGGGTCATCTCCTTCGCAATATCAAGTAAGAAGTTTGGTAATAGGTTAGCGTTGAAGTGAATATGAAGATGAGCGCCTTTGGGCATGGCGCGGAAGAGACTGAAAAGTTGGGTTTGTTGAATTAAGTCGATGTTGGAAAGGAAATGATCTCCGTAGAAACGAGGATGGTCCTGGCCCTGAAACCCCTGCCTGGGCGGAGCTGGCGTGTAATAGCGTTCGATGTCGTCCTTTTTGAGAGCCTGAAGCTTAGCGTTGGCCTTGATCTCGAGCACCGAAGCGTTGATCCTGCAGGTATTCTCAAACGAAAGTGCATCTTCGTGGTCCTTGAGTGCCTTCCGTAGCTCGTCATACGTCGTGATAGTTCCCTCAATGTCCTTATCTGCTGCGTCAAAGAACTCTCTCGGAGCTGAGAGCGTCACATTTCTTGAAGAACTCCGTAACGACCATGGTTTTGGTTTCTTTGTTTCTTCAGACGTCCGTCCAGTGAAAGCATGAAGCTGATCTGTGAGACAGGGGCTTGATGAATCGATTTCTGGATTCCGTCTTCTTGCAGCAGCCTCCAGTGGCCCAACGCAGTCATACTGAGCCATCCAGCCTTCACCTCGAGTTCCATTACCATTAGACACCCCGTTGAGCCGAGTATAGGACTCAGCGCCAGAGCCTTGAGCCTTTCTTACAGCCATGCTTCTTGCGCTAGCTTCACTCACAACGTCGGGCCTGTGGACGAACAGGTCAGCCATCGATCTTGTAAACCAGCGCCGTGTGGGTGATATTGACTGAGTGCGGGTGCGTTTCCTCGGGGACTTGCGTATTATTTTTTTCAGCATCGCTGTCAGACTCGACCGTGTCTATGCTGCAAGTTATACCCATGTGGACCTCGCTTGCCACTATGAATCGCCTTGATGAGCGTTGATGAAAGAAAAGACAGTTGATTGTGTGAATGAGGTGAGTGAGATGGCGGGGTGAGATTTGGAGAGCGAGCTGAATGAACTCACAGCCGCCAGGCGGGCACGAGGAGGATGGATGCCTTTTGGCTGATGGCGGGGGACCTGAGCGCGCAGGCGGTGATGTCACGCGGGGACGGCCAGACCAGGCCGGAGGGAACTGATGAAGGTATTCACAGTCACCGGGTCGGTCACCGGCATGGTGAGGGAGTTGGTCGGTTTTAGCAAAGAAGCGAAATGTTAACACCATCCGCCATCCGAGTAAATCGCCAACCGCCAACGGAATGACCAGGCTCCAACAGCCCAGAGGCGCGGGGAAGTTGGCGACAGTGAGCGCGCCCTGGGTGAGAGCCCTACGGCGGCACAACCGACAAGGGTAGTTTGGGTACTTGCAGTGCCACTTTCGACCCACTGTTTTCTGAAATGGACAGTCCCCATTGGATACCGACGATAAGGCTGACTGATTGGCTCTCTCTCATGACAGAGCCAAGAGTTGTGGCCCTGTCTCTGTCCCTTTTTGTCCTTCATCCAACACATCTCAAAGCTTACCACGTGGAGAGACGCTCGTGGTCTTACAACACATGGTTGCTTCGGCTTGATCATACACTATCATTTCAATGCCTCAATCTACCATAAAATGATGCTCTCACCCAAGATGAACCGCTCTGGGAGGACGCCGTCCCATACCAGCATCAACATGAGACCCGAATCTCCAGCCCAGTGCTAAAGTCCGAAGGGCGGTATCTAATTCCTCCGCATTGCCTCATCGCCCTCATAACTACGGATTAGGCATTTCCACCCCATCGAGTTTGAGGAAATGGATCTTGGCAGGCTTTTCGCTAAAGCCCCTCCGTGAACCGGTGCCCTCTCCTCGGGTGCATATCCCGTTTGTCATAGGACCAGGCCTCACATCTACCGCACTCCGGTCAAGGAGTCATGGCCATCCCATCAGCCACACTCGGGTCTTTTTTTCGTTCATTCGTGCTAGCATCAAACTAAACTGCCGGTTCTAGGACATTTCCCCTGGTTCCAGTTCCTTGGGATATCGCCCGTGCCCATGTTCCATCTGGAACCGTTAAACATCGGACCAGGCCAGGAACAGCCAAGCCACCACGACATCCATCTGAACCGGGATCTTAGTCTGATCTCTATTCCACAAAAGGTATGTCTAGTCAATGCTTAACTGAACTTTAATATTTTTTGGAAGTTCAGGGCCTCCGATATCAACTTGCCTACACCCTGGTGACCCTCATCTCCGGAATTACGCAAGCCGGCACCGAACCAGAGTTTCAATATCGAACTCCATAAAGTCTCCGCAGCGTTCGTACCGTCACCCTAAGATCTTTCTAGGCCCACATTTCGAACATGGACATCCAAATCTCATCAATCTGCCTCGCCAGCTCCAAGCATAGCAGTTCTCCGTTCGGCCTCCGCTACCTTGATTCAGGGCCCAAGTCCCTCGGTGGTTCTCAAATCTCGCCCAGATATGGCGAACCTGTGGAGTACACCATTCGCCGCATTTCTGTTATCGAGTCTAGTCTGATGGCTTGACTGAAGGTGGCAAGACGACCAGACAGCCATTTCACCCCTACCTCGACTAACGTCCTCAACACTCGGCAGACCTTGGTGGCTGTTCCAATCCGGTCACCTTATGGGGTGCCTCACCTTTTCCAACTATATTCTAGAAAATCATCGTCTTCTCACCGCCTCAAGAGCTGGTAGAGGTGTTGCTACACGGGAGATGTTCCAGGCTTCGCCTTTGATCAGACGAGCAGCCTTCACCTCCCCAGTTCCACAAAATCAAACACTTCCTCTCTAACACCGTGTCAACAGCTAACATCAATAGTTTCGATCAATAGACGTCTTCTAGTGCAACTTTCAGCCCTTCAGCTGAAAAAAATAGCACAGGGACCTCGGGTCTCACCGCCAGATATCTGATGGCCGAGGAGAGACCAGCATCACACCAGCATTCCCGGTTTTCCCTCGTAAAGAGCAGCCATGTCCCGTCAAGAAATTTCCGCCCAAGGCACAACTGCTCATGCCTAAACCCGAGATTGGTGACATTTTTCATTCCTAGCTTTTCGGACACTCCACCTACAACCCCAACCCTTAACCCGGCGAACCACTTACACACGTTCAAACTCCCTTGTTTGAAAGTTCGCGGACAGGTGCCCCGCAAAAATGGACCCCTCTTGATGTGTCCCATTGCACTGTTGTAAGTCTGTCTCTTGCTTACCGCTTTTTTGACGTGTCATTTGAGGTGGCCTCGGTCGGAAAAGGCACACACCTCAAGGTGAGATAAGGTCGAATGCTGTTGAAACGAGCCTCACCGAGGGAAAGTGTGGCTGGTTAGTTTTGCATGTGAAACTGTGGGGAATGAAACCGAGCTGCGGGAGCATGAAATTATGAATATGTAGCAGTCCCCAATATGGAGGTGACAGGCCGCTTTGTGTAACCGTGGGTGTGCGTTTAGGGGTTGGTGGGTGAGTTCGGCGGCAAACCACGAGGCTCTGAGTATGAACATAGATAGGATGGGAAGTTCGGTTAGCCGCCTCAGCCACAATTGCTCACCTTGGGGGGTCACCTTACATACCTCACCTGCCCCTTTTCCATTTCAAGGTAGATGGTAGGACGTCGGACTGTCTAGTGTACAATACAGGCTGTTTTGAGAGGCACTCCTGCCGCATTTTCTGTCTTACATTCTTGAGAGGTTGAGCACTGCTCGCCTCCCTTTAACTCATTCAACTTTTGATGTCTTATTTCGTCCACTATTAGAAGCAGCTTTCTGTCTGTCACGAAGCCCAGCATCCCGTTTGTCCGGATTGCTTGACACAGGTTCACTGGAGAACAGGGCCTTCAAGCATTGGAGAATGATCCTCCCCAAATTGGGCACCCTCCTTTCGATTTCAAGTCCCATCGAGAGAACTGTTTATGAAACAAACTATCATTGTACTCGTCACCACACAACGTCGATGATTCTTTCTCTTCATCCACTTGACCTAAGAAACTCTTCATATGTGGAATTGCCTATCACGTCAGTCGCCATCTATCTCTTTCTCACCCTCGGCTTTTTCCATCTCTGCCAGCAAAGCAGTGAGCTCCAGTCACCTGTGACCCCATGATCCAAGCTTCCGGAAGCATGGTCTGCTTGAACATCACGTATTCAACGTGTGTGTTGCCATATCTTACATCCCCTACCTCTTTTTCTGTCAATGGAAAAAGTTGGGCTACCCATTTGATTCCAAGCTACACAGTTCGATGTACATGCCTTGGCCTGGTGTGAAAAAGCAACACGAAACCGAAACATACAGTCGCCATTAAATGCAGACATCAACACCTCATCAAAGCTCAATATGTGTACACAAAATAAAAGCAAATGATTTCCCAACTCCTCAAAGTATGTGCCCCTAATGGATAATGAGAAAACAACACCTTTTTCTCTAGGTAACTGATAGAAAAAGACAACATAAAGTGATACACTAAAACCAACATCTACCGCAAAAACACCGCGCCTTATTTTGCTGGCTCGCTTGCCAAACACCCAAAGCTCTATAATATCATCTCTTTATCCATCCATTTCTCTTGATAGAATTATCTGGTTGGTTTCCCATACACCTTGCCTTATGACCACTCGACCTCTCCTCTGTGCCCAATTATCAACTCCTGAAATCTTTCTGCGTCTATCCATGTACCCCCCATTGCTGCCCTTAGTTTCCGTCATCGTCGAACTTGATGCCCAATTGCAGGCCAGTGTCGATCCTGCCACCCCTGTAGCTGCCCTTCTTCTTCTTGTTCTTCTCCTTTGTAAAGCCCTTGCCCCTCGTGACAATGAGGTCCTCGTGCGCCTTTCTTCCCCAGTCCTCACCCGCAAACGAGTTGTCGGCAAACTTAGGGTCAACCTTGATGTTCCGGTTGACACGGGAAAAGGGAACCTTCTCCTCTTTTACTGCAGCGCCCTTGCCGCGGTTGTTGGTCTTCACAAACGGGTCGGGAGGAAGAGGGGCGAAGGTGCTGACGGGAAAAACCTTAGGCGAGGTGCTCCCGTTGAGGGTTGCAGAGCTATTGGAGGAACCGCTCGCGGAGGTGTCACTGTTCGCCTTGGTCTTGGTGGACTTCTTTGTCTTAGTCTTGCTCTTGTCGTCGGAGTCGCTGTCCGAGTCACTATCGGAGGAGGAATCGGATGATGAATCGTCGCTGGAGTCGGGGAGGGGGACCTTAGCAGCCTCCTCGACTACGTCTTCGGAATCGGAAGAGTCGGAGTCAGATGAATCAGAATCGGACGAGTCGGAGTCTGAAGAAGAGTCGGAGGACGATGAGTCGGAATCGGAAGAAGAATCAGAAGAGCTGCTATCGGAGCTCGAAGAAGAATCAGAAGAAGAGTCGGATGAAGACTCAGAGGAGGATGACTCGGCCTTAGCGGCGGCAGTCTTCTGCTTCTTGGCAGCTGGCTTCTCCTTCTCGGAATCAGAGCCGGAGGAATCCTCAGACGACGAGTCGCTGCTCTCGGACGTGGCCTTGCGCTTCAAAGGATTGGAAGCGGCAGGCTTCTTCTCCTCATCACTTTCGCTCTCACTTTCACTGTCGGAGCTGTCACTGTCGGAGCTCTCAGAGCTACTGCTAGAGTCAGAGCTCTCAGAGTCGGCCGGGGCGTCGGCCATCTCGACATCATCACTGTCGCTCTCGGAGTCCGAGTCCGAGTCCGAATCACTGTCGCTGCTGGAAGAGGAATCGGATTCGTTGCTGCTGCTGGAATCGTCGTCACTAGAAGCCTTGGCCTTGGAAGTCTCCCAAGCCTGGAAGACGGACTCCAGAGTGCTGTCGGTTGCCTCTCCCTTGGCCTTCTTCAAACCCTTGGCCTTGCGAGCCTTGGTGAATTCGGTGTGGGCCTCGGTGAAATCATGCTCAGAGAGAAATTTCTCTACAAGGTCGAGGAGCTGGGAAGGCAGCTGGGTAGCGGCAGGGGTTGACTTGGTGACTTTGTCGGCCTTGACCTTCTTGTCTTTGGCCATTGTGGTTTTGTCGTTCGACTTGGGAGACTGAGTTGTTGTGGTTGCCGCGGAGTTGTTAGAGAAGAGCCAGAATGGAGCTGACATGGGCAGTATTTGGTGAAAAGATGGCCCAATTGGTGAGGATTGGTGAATTGGGTGTCAAAACCTTGAACAATCCGAAAGAAGGCGTCGCGGGGTCAGAGTGGCTGTCGCAAGAAAAAAATATGGCTACGTTCCAGGCGCGATTCACTTCACCGCCCTTTTTCTGCCGCTCTTGCTCCACAAAAGTTTTCAATCCCTGCAGTAGCTACCGCACTGACCACTCCTCCACAAGCACCTGTCAAGTGAATAGCACCAGGACATCCCCACCCTTCACGTAGATAAGATGAACCGCCTTCCATTGAGCTTCGATTTCAACCATTACTTTCCAATGTTCTTCGATATATCTACAACATGGCCAGCCTTTACTTTGATGAAGAGAATTTCTCACTGATTTACTGTGCAAGTGCATGCTGCCAGAGGGCTGTACCCCAAGATTCATGCAAGAGATGATGCCATGGTCATTGAACGATTGCTTTCCAAACAGACTGCACATTCAATCTCTCTATATTGAATCATCCTAGGTATCTCACTTTCAATCATTGATGCTCGTCCTTTGCTCCTGCCCTCATCTCATGGGCAATCATCACCAGCATCACTCTTCACTTCTCATTGTGTTGCCTAACACATGTTGCCCAGTTACACAACACATCCTCCATATCCATTATACGTGTAGTCTTCCCCCATCTTCCTCAAAGCCTTCGTTTTCCAACAAGTGTTGAAGCTCTGTGTTTCCTCTAGAGCCCATCCACAAATCCCTGGCAGATGTTGCATGCATGGGCTTGGCCCAAGCAAGACCAGCGACCAGCATTACCGCTGCAAACCTGTAGGTGACGCGTCCGCACCCCCCCTTTCTCACCTTTTGAGACGATATCTTTCCTCATGTTCGCCAACCGCCCACTTTTCGTCCAATCAATGAGTGTTTTGCGCGTCCAGGCATCAGAATAAACAGCATTGGCATGTCGTCAGGACCATAGGAAACGGTCGACCCCCTCATGCTTTGGTCTGGATTTGAATGCTGTGTGTAACGGTGGGGGCTCAGGGGCTGGGGTTCTTGTGTTGTTGGTTGTGAGCTCTCTCAGCGAACGTGACCGAGGGTGCCGAGTTGATAAAAAGAGGATATCCCCCTCGCTGCATGGGTAGAAGAATAGTTTGAGTAAACACGTTCCAATTCATCAATCTTCTCTGTCCGTCATGGCTACCAAACCTGGGACCGAGCCTCTAATGTCATCCCCCACCCTCTCCCCCGGATCCTCACGACCTGCCTCCCCCTTCATAACCTCCTCCTCTCCCACCATCACCACCGCAGGTCTCAACCCGGCAATGGCAAGCCCTCCCCCCCTTTATCCCTTCACCACTGCGTCCCAAGCTAACCCCCCCAGGTCTACCCACACCCCTCCTCCTCCCACGCCGCCTCCCTCACCAGTTCCTCCCCCGATGACACCACCTCCAAACATTACAAACTCTCCACCCCCCTCACCACCCCCCTCAGAATAATCCTCATCATCCTCACCATAGCCTCCATCGCCGTCTGGCTCGCCGCCGGGGATTTCTCCGACGGCCTCCTCGTCTTCAACCACATCTTGCTCTGGTTCCTCCTCCTCTCCAACCTCCTCCACCTTCTCTTCCCCTCCCATCCCCCACACAACCATCATCACAAAATCCCCTGTCTACCAACAATCCTCTTCCAAATAGGAGACTGCGGTTGCGTATTCAACGGCTCTGACAATGAAAAGAAGCCAAGATACAGCGTGGCCTGGGTAACGGATATCATCCTGGGCATCCCCACCATCGTCGTTACGAGCATTGATATGGCCTGCCTGTCTAATTGTTATAGCTGCCCGGCTGTAGAGGTGTTGGTTCTGAGTGAAATTGTTGGGTATGTCCCCGTCCCCGCAAACAACTGATGATGAATTTTGGCTAACATGGTCGGAAACAGAGCTCTGAGCATCTTTGTTGGTCTCTTCTCCCCCCTGACGGCCAGGAAGCCAGTCATTTTCGAGATGGGGTTTATGATCAAGGACGCTGATGTGGAAAGAGGGGGGAGGTACAGCAGGATTAGACTTCCTGTTGATGCTGATGATAGAAGGACTGCTGGGGCTGTCTCTATTTCGGCTTAATCGGGATGATCGCATAGAACGGAAGAACCTGTCGTGAACAGAGAGAGCTGAAACCTTTGGATAGTGGACTTAGCCCGACACGAGCCAGACGTGCCAGGGAATGAATGAGACTACACAGGGAAGAAACAATAGGCAGGAATACAAACTCTGGGGTATCATCAGCTGGGAGTTTTGAGTTAATTGTCATTATTCATCATTTCTACATTAGAAGAACAGCCTTGAAGCATGTCACCCAGTTCTTCATTACAAGCGTGACTCAGCATACTCATCACACAACCATCACCAGATAGAAAAACCACCAAAAAAAGTAAATACAAATACACATCAATATAAACAACTAGAACCATCTCAGATTCAAACCGCAACCACAAAAAAAAGACTAACCCATACCAGATATTTTCCTTTCTCTTCCCCCTTAACACCACCAAAGAGCGGCCACCGGCTTGCCAGCCATCCGCCTTCCTGGGGGTATCTTACTCCCAGTTACAAAGTCTCCTGAGTAACGAATAAAGAAAAAAAATAGACAAAAGAAAACTTAACCAACCCAACCTCTCGCCCCCCGCCCCCCTCTTTCTCACTGCCCCTTCCTCCGATCACCAAACTCAACCCCATCACTCCCATCCTCCTCACTAGTCCCCTCATCCCCCATCATAAACTGCCTCGCCTGGCTCTTTCGCCGTCTCATCTCCCCCCTCTCCTTCATCGCAGCCCTAATCTTTTTGCTGGCCTCGTCAAATCCCTCGGCGCTATCCAACGTCGTGAACCCAGCCACCGGGAAACCAGCCGATCCCGGCCTGCCCCCCGAACTGCTTGCCCGACTGTGATTAGAAGGCGTCGTCGGCCTGGTAGCAAAAATCTGCGCTTGCGCGATGTTGCTGAATGATTCGTTGTAGGGGATGTTGCGGCTGGAGGAGGTGGTGTTCCTTCTTGTGGGTGCCTGGAATGGCGGGCTGTCGCTTCCGTTGACTGAGACGCCATAGCTGGAACGGCGGTCGTAGGAAGGCCGGTTGGGTGAGATGGGCGGGCTGTTGACACCGGCTTCCCTGCGAGCTGCTGCCCGGGCGGCGGAATCAGCTGGAGCCAACAAGCGACTGTGCTCAAAGTCGGGGAACATCTCGGGGCCAATCGTGTTGATGATGTCCGTCACCTGCGCCTTCAGCTCGGCGCGTCTCTCCCGCAACTTGGCCACATTGTAGCTGGACGCAGGGTTGATGCAGAGGGCAAGTGGCCGCAGTGACTTCAGAATATCCATCCCAACTTCTCCAAAGCGCAATGCGGCAAAGGTGAGTAGGATGAAAAAGATGCAGCAGGCGATGTACACAGCCCAGAAGGGTACCCATTCAGGGACCCAGCCGTAATACCGGTGCTTGTGCACCATGTAAAGCGTGATGATGGCATAGGTGTTGTAGCAGAGAGGAGCCAAAGCCAAGGCGACCAGCAGTTTCCAAGTAGCAATGACGTCCTTGCCCTGGACTTTGACCACAGAGCCAGCGAGGGCTTCCTTGGCCTTTTTGTGACTGATGACCTTGCAGGCGATGAACACGGGCGCAAAAAGCAGCAGACCCGGAATCACTCCCGCAGACAAAAGAAACAATATCACGATGCGCTGGAGGAACGTTGCGACAACGGTAAACCACGAAAGCTTCGCCTTTTCAACCTGGTGGTCCCGGATGTCGAGGTACCGGAGCTGCTTATTGTACTCGGTGACCGCCTCCTTGAGCTCCTTGACGCGCGGATCTTCCTTATACTTCTCGTAGCCCAAGGCCAGCCGCCTGTTAAGTTCGACGACCACAGGAAGCGGCAGTGGCTTGCCGGTCGGGTTGTAAAGCCGTCTCGCAGCCTGAATAACCATCAAGGTGTCATAGTCGGGCACCGAAACGGTGACAGCGCTCAGGGCTTCGTGTACCATGTCCAAGACCTGACCCACCGCCTCACGTCTCCCCTCCGTCCCGCCGTTCGAATACGCGTCAACCAGGTTCCGCGGAATATCCAAAGGAGCCCCAAACTCCACAACGGCTCTCGAGCGGAACTTGTGAGCGTGGAAGTAATTCATGCCCACAGGCACAATCTTGAGGCCGCAATCAGGATGATCCGCCAGTGTTCCCAGCGCCATCAGCGCCACACCCGCCTTCAAAGGCAACAGCTCAGTCCGATCATGACTGCCTCCCTCAGGGAAGATACCAACGCAACCCCCAGACGCCAAACGATCAAACACGGCCTGGAACACTTTGGACTGGTCCACATGCGGCGCGATCTTGTACTTGATGCCCTGATACCCCTCCCTGGGCTTCTTGTCCTCCTTGTTGAGAAGCTTGCCATTCGCATCCACATCATCACGGCCAGTAAGCTGTGACATGGCCAGCTTCCCCTTGGGCGGCCGCTTGATGCGAACCTCCTCGGGTCCAATAACTTCGCTGATATCCAAACTTTCTCCGCTCTGACCCTTAGCCGAAGGGAGGAAGATGATACCGCCCACCTCTCCAAATTCAGTGAAATTGGTGCCGATCCCACGAACAAGCGTAGGGTCATCCACTGGGTTGGGAAGGTAAACAGTGCCCCGACCGGGCTTCGCCGAGTCCTGCGGTCGTCCTACTGGCACGCAGCCCACCTGGCGAGATGCCCATCCGATGAAGCCAGACACTGACTTTTGCGCGATAAGCAGCGAAACTCGTCTTTTGGCTTCCTTCTGTAGTGTTCTCAGCAAAACGAGAGCATCGACGAACTGCACCACATAACTTGTCAGCTATTGCGATTAGCCACTTGAAGAGAATAGGGAGAAGCTCACCTGGTTGGCATGCGGGGCAGCCACGAACAGAACAGGGCCATGTTTGGGCACTCTCCAAGCACTACGCGGATGCACCTCGCGAAAGAACGTGTCCTCCAGCAGCGACATTATCCAGAGGAAGCTGTCATACTTCCAGCCCACCATCGGATAGAGCTCCTTCGCGGGCTTTGGGTTGGCGGCACTCTGGGGTGCCGCCGCTTGCTGCGTCTGCAGCTGTGTTGTTTCGGACATGCTCACTCAAGCAATCCTGTTGTTATTGTTGTCCCCGCGCCAGGACAATGAGTTTTTATTTCGGGTCGCCCGGGGGAGAGCACGGAGGTGGGGTTGGATTGGACTCGAGATTGCGCGCCGGTCGGTGGGTGGGATGTCGGTGCAAGTTACTCGGACAAGAAACGTTTCACCTCCCCCCCGAGGTAGGTTGTGAAGTCGCCTCGTGGCTTTTGCTCGTCTGGCTTTGTGAAAAATGGCGTTTAGCCGTTGGGCCTGGTAGAGCTGCCCGCGGGGTACAAGATAAAATGGAGGTTACCCCAAGATCAATCACTTGTTGCTCGCCCTGTTCGAAAATAAAGTGCGCGCTTCTGTTTTCTTATCTAAATGCCAGCGCGGGGTACAGGCATTTATGACGGGAATTGTTGGGTGCCGTTGAGCAAATGTCGATGAAGCTCGGGATCGCAACTCGGGGTCCCGCAGATTAGGCCGGTCGGACGGATGGGTCCCTCTCGGTGTACGGGGTAGGGAAGGGGGAACAACAGGAAAGAGATGTAGTCGTGTCTTGGGGTATAGGGTATCAGAAGATCAAGATATGTTGTGTGAGATTTCAGAGAGTCAAAGCTACATAGGAAGAGAGGAAATGAATAAAAACAAGGGAACCGAGGGATGGCAAGATACAGGTTCGAGCGAGGGAGAGGTTCTCGAAGGTGCCCGTAGGTACACACAGGGCACACGACAGGGTGACAGCACCAGTCCCGGAAGCATGTGCGAAAAAAGAGAGAAAATCAGCGACCCCTTCAAAACGGTGGGGCAAAAAGCCGATGTCATCCTCTTTCTGGAACAGCGTCGACAGGGGTCAGGTTGATGCTCGCTGCTGCTTTTCGGTGACATTTCAACACTAAAAAGACCCCTCTTATTGGCTGATCGGCAGCTAGAAGCTGTCACGATTGATAAGAGCTACCTATCCGTGGCCACATACACTTCCAACCTGCAGCGCAGCACGCCCGCATGCAGCCACCGAAAGCAAGAAGCCGGCTTTTTTATCTTTGCAGTGACATATCCGTCGTCGCAGTGGCATGCAGAAGATACAGATACCTGATTCGTACAGAAGCAATCAAGAAATATGTAAACACGAGATGAGATTGACCAGGGGCATCAACACTGCCCTCGCTTCCGATCTTTTCTTATCAACTTTGAACCCCTCCATGACGATTGCGGGGGTGTGAAACCTCCAAAAACACGTGCTTGCTGATCTTGTCCTACCCCAAATCTGTGTTTGCTACCGCAGTGCGTAACATTCCTTTAATTCCAACCTTCCCACTCTGGAAGCCCCATCAAGCCACCGAGCCACCCAACTGCCCTAAACCATTTGTTTTAACAAAAATAGCCTTGACGACCGGAGATCGAGCGGCCATACGATCGAGCAACATGTCCGAGTCGGCATGCAACCTCGCCATCTCCCCTCGGCTCTCGGCGTTACCGCCAAGCTGAGAAGCACCAAGCCAGCGGGATCTGGACCCGGTTTGGGAGCTAGGCGCTGACCGTGTAAGCCGTCCAGAGGCCAATCAACCTCCCAAGCAGACGATAGTCTTTGAAGAGTCTTTCGGATGGTAATATCTTCAGAATGGGTTGCATGTGAAGACGCAGGATGTCTTGCATTACCTGTTGCTTGACAGCCAAGACATGCATCATGCTCTGCATCACCTCAGACCGGGGTTGAGACACGGCTGTCATATGGTAATTAATTGTAGAGTCAACGCTGTATTCATATTTTCTCTGATCATGCAAGATGCTGGCGCCGTCTCACACCTGGTCATGCCTCGTTGCTGCCACAGGGCTGAAAGTACGACAAATGTCCAACTATGTCTACCAATCGCTGTGAAGCCCCTGAGACACTACTTCTTATTCTTCCCCTTCTTCTTCTTCTTACTCCCCTCAGCAACTCCCACCGTCCCCTCTTCCAACTCGCCCTCCTGTAGCTGCCCCTCCTTCTCCATTTCCTTTAGCTTTTCCTGCCCACTGATAAACATGGTCAAATCGTGATTCATCTCTTTCAGCCCCTCGTTCTCCTGTCTCAACTCCTCCACCAACGCCGCGTTCTTCTCCCCCTCTTTCTTCAAATGTTCAATCCTCTCCATCAACCCCTTGGTGACCTGCTTCTCCTCCTGCAAAGCCTTGCCCAAACTCCTCGCCAACTCCGCACTCTTCTGCCCCCTAGCTTTCTCCCTCGCCAAATCCTTCTCCAAACCCGGCACCGTCTCCTCCCTCAAAACCCTACACACCTCCCTCAGCTCCCCCAACTCCCTCAACGCCTCCTTCGCCTGTCCCGCAGCCTTCTCCGCCGCCGCCGCCGCCTTGGTCGCCTTGTCCGCAGCCTTATTCACCATCTCCTCAAAATACACCCTCTGACTCTCTAACTGACTAGTCAGCAAATGCGTATACTCCAACCCGATATTCTCCAACTTCGCCCTTGGCACAACATCCATATCCTCCCCCCTCCCACTCCCAGCAGTATTAGTATTACCACTAGGCAGCTCAACCACCTTCCCATCCCCCTTATCCCTAATCAACCTGTGCACCCACATGTCACCCGCATAATCCCACACGTGCTGCGTCACCAACTCCAGACTAAAACTGTGCGCCGTCTCCTTCCAATGCTCCTTCGCATGCCCCCTCTGGTACCTCCCGCACCCAACATTGCCGCATATCAGGCAGATCCAGAGATTGTCGGGCGCGTCGCACACACTGCACAAATTACTAACCCCGTGCCCAAACGGCTTCGCGTAGGGGTTCCCTTCATCATCAAGCTCCTGCTGCTGCTTCGTGAGCGGGTTCGTCGCCCTGCAGATAGGGCAGCCCCTCGTCTTCCATGTCTGGAGACACGTGCAGTGAAACACGTGTTGGCACAAAATCGTCATCAACCCGGCCGTGTCGTCCATTCTCTCGAGACAAACCGCGCAGGTAGGCAGCTCGACTAGACTTGGTGTTGGTGGTGGGAAAGGGCGAAGGGAATTGATCATGCCAGTCTCTCCCTTTCCCACCCCGGCGCCTTCACTCCCTTTTCTTCCTGGTGTCTCGACAGTGATGCTCTTGATAAACGTGACATGACATATCTCGCTCTCTGCCAAGGTATCAAATGGCCGCCCGTCAAACTCTTTTCTCCATTCCGTGGCCGTCTTTTTGTCTTTGAACTTCATGAGGACCATGTACCGGTTCATCCTGCTTGTCGAGACCATTCGGTAATGGCTTACGCTTCCCCTCCAGGGCTCACCGATGAACCCCAAGAAATCCGATGGTGACATGTAGGATGGCACCGCTGGGATACACAAAACTGTTCCCTCCTCGCCAACCCCGCTGTCTTGTAGTCCTGGTGGGGGTGGTATTGGGGGTGGTGAGTTCAGCGCCGAGAACTCGTCGGCTTCCCGGTATAGATGTACGATTCCCCAACCAGCTTCCGTGTTCTTTGTGTTTACTGCTGGAATGTAACGGCCTTTGGTGTTTTGTCCCATGCCGCCTAGGTTAGGACCTAGGCTGGCCGCCGGCTGCCTGCCGTGTCCCTCCATGATGACTTCTTTCGCCTTTCCGTTGTTTGATGGGACAGACGCGGGATCGAAGCTCTCAATGTTGATGCGCCCGAATCGCCAGTCTTTGGTTGCCTTGTTGGGCCCTATCCCTTGAATTTCGGGCTTGAGAGGGATGTCGGCTGAGGTCTCTCTCTCGCGCCACTGACGCTCACTTACGTGAACAATGTTGCGTCGCTTGGTGGCGGGGTTCGGGGTGATATCTTCGTTGGGCTCTACGTTTGTTGTTCCTCGGTGGCGGCCGCAGTCGATTACCTTGCCTGACGCGTAGGAAAAGTCTGGTGGGGGAACGGAGCTTGGTCCGGCTTCGTAGAGATGGTGACTCTGATGATTCGGTCGAAATGGAAGACGTCGAGGAGAAGGCGGGCGAGCGCTGCGTGGAGTGTGAGAGGGGAGATCGTCAAAGATTGTCGGGCAGGTTGGGGTGGGGACCCAGATGTCGTTGATGGTATCGGCGACGGCAGAGGTGGTGGGATCGGGCGTCGCATAGAGCTCGAAGATTAAATGATAGGAATAGGACGGCATAGTAGCCACTCGCTAGGTGATGGCTGTGCTTCGTTTGAGCCCAGCCTGGAGTGGATGGTATGATGTGCCAGCCAGGTCCAGGAACCCAAGGGGTAAGGGCTTGGGAATGAGAGAGAATGTCGCAAGAGGTCTTTTGTCCGGATGGCAGGTGAAAGAATGACGATGTAGGATGGTGGGCCATCAAGGTGCTGTGACAAGGGAGGGTGAGGGGTGATGGCCGCTGCACCCCACGTTAAAAATAAATTTGGCAGCAGCTCAAAGGCGCTAGCCCGTTTTGGATCAAGGTTTAGGAATTCCAAGCTGTTGGAACTTGGAACGAAATCAACATCAGGGATTCATGTGAATTGAACAGCGGTTAATGAATACACCGTCAGACTGAAAATGTATACTTTGTCGAACCCCATCAGGAGTTAACCTGATCAAAGTCCTACGGATGCGGAAATCTGAGAAGCTTATGGCCTACACGAGACGGGTCTTGCAGCTCCAAATAGTGTACCCATCTTGACGGTGATGCAAATGTCCGATTAGCCGAGATCTCGATAAGAAAAACTGGCCCAGCACTCCCCTCCGCTGGGCGCGCGCCTTACGGCCTTCTAATTAGACCTGGCTGGCGGACGCGGTCCGGCGCGCGCACGCGTGCTTCTTTCAACCATCACTATCCATATCGCCAAAACTTCGTCATAAGTACATACGTCCATCCCTAGTTACTGGCACACCCAACACAACATGTACATCATCAAGCCTTCGTGGCTTCGCCATAGTGGTGAGTTTTCTCTCTTGAATTCCCTCTGCACTTGAAACACCTCGGAATTGCTGACCATCGCTGCTCGCGGCTGCCTACAGGCGAACAGAAGGACTTTGAGGTTTACAGCTGCCACGTCTCCCAGGATGGAAAGAGACTGGCCACCGCTGGCGGAGATGGCCATGTTCGCATCTGGTCGACCGATTCAATCTACAATGGCCATGTCGAAGGCTACTCGGCCCCGCGACAGCTCTGCCACATGAGCCACCACCTGGGTACCATCCATTCCGTCCGATTCTCCCCAAATAATCGCTACCTCGCTTCCGGCGCCGACGACCGTGTCATCTGCATCTACCAGCTCGACAGCAACCCTCCATCACACGCCACCACATTCGGCACCAACGAGCCACCGCCCATCGAGAATTGGAAAACCCACAAACGCCTCGTAGGCCACGACAGCGACGTCCAGGACCTCGCCTGGTCTTACGACAACTCGATTCTCGTCTCAGTTGGTCTCGATTCGAAAGTGGTGGTATGGTCAGGACACACATTCGAAAAGCTAAAGACACTTGCTGTTCACCAAAGCCATGTTAAGGGGATCACCTTTGACCCGGCCAATAAGTTCTTCGCTACCGCCGGTGATGACCGGACCATCAAGATTTTCCGGTTTACCCCTCCGGCTCCGAATGCCACCGCCCACGATATGGTCAACAACTTTGTTCTCGAGACTACCATCAGTGCGCCGTTCAAGAGCTCCCCGCTCACCACGTACTTTCGGAGGTGTAGTTGGTCGCCAGATGGCAATCACATCGCGGCGGCGAATGCAGTAAACGGCCCAGTCAGCAGTGTGGCCATCATTGAGCGTTCAAGATGGGACAGCCAGATCAACCTGATTGGTCACGAAGGCCCAACTGAGGCGTGTATGTTCTCGCCTCGTTTGTTCCATACCCAAAACCCGGCCGAGAAGGGCGCATCCGGATCGCTGGTGACAGTCATTGCCTCTGCTGGTCAGGACAAGACGTTGAGTATATGGAACACAAACACCTCTCGGCCAGTTGTGATTGTGCAGGATGTAGCATCCAAGTCCATTTCAGACTTGGCATGGGCCCCAGATGGCCAGACCTTGTTTGCCTGCAGCTTAGATGGAAACATCGTTGTGGTCCAGTTTGAAGTTGGCGAGCTGGGGTGGGTAGCAACGGCAGAGGAGAACGACAAGGCTCTCGAGAAGTACGGGGTTGCCAGAAAGGGAATGGGAACTGCAGAAGATGTTGATGGGCTACACCTCGAGAATCACAGCAAGGCTGGCGAGTTGCGAGGGGCCGAGTCCCGGATGGGGGCTCTGATGGGAGATCTACCTGCTGCTGCTGCTGCTGCTGCTGCTGCTTCGAAGAGTGACACGGCTGGCACAACAAATGGCACCAAGTCAACAAAGAACGGCGAGGCAAAGAACGGTGACGCGGTCAAGAATGGAGAGACAAATGGCACTTCTGAGCCCAAGTCAGGCAAGGAGACACCGGCCGCAGAGAGTGCCGACAAGGCTGCAGAGCGCATCAACGAACTGAAGTCCCGGGTGCAGGTAACGAAGGATGGAAGGAAGAGGGTTGCACCTCTGCTAGTCTCGTCATCCGGCACTGGCTTACTGTCATTACCACAATCGCAGCTAGTGGGCGCGAAGTCCAAGACTGCGATACAAAGCGAGACGCCTCAGACGGTGATTGATCTTTCAAAACCCTCCCATGGGCTACCAAAAGGCGGTATCGCCGCCTTGTTGCTAGGCACCAAGAGAAAAGCTGTTGTGCTTGACGGGGAGGAAGAGGATGAACCCAACAAGCGGCTGGCAACAGGTCCTGTACCAATCATGGCTGACACAGTCGACGGCCTTGAGCCAGCAACCCTCACATCACCCGCTCAAGGCCTCGTCCCAACGCCAGAGTTCCTCCGCTCAGCCGTCGTGAGCCCCTCGGTATCCTTCTCCCAAGTACGACTAGCAGTTCCCAAAATCCGCTCTCACATTGTCCGTGCCCTCGAAAAGGGAGTCCTTCAAGGGGAATCCACCCTCGAAGAAGCCTCCAAAATCCCAGAAAACACCATCCTCGAGGCCAAAAACCCCGCCCGCCCCCGCGAACCCTCCCATATTACCGCCACCAAGCGCGGTGCCCTCCTCTGGCAAGACTACCTCCCCCGCGCCATCATCCTCCTAACAGGCAACAAGCACTTCTGGGCAGCCGCCTGCGAAGACGGCACCCTCCACACCTGGACGCCCGCCGGCCGCCGCCTCTTGAACGGCATTATACTCGAGTCCCAACCCATAATCCTCGAGTCAAGAGACCACTGGCTCCTATGCGTAACATCAGTAGGCATGTGCCACGTCTTCAACATAAAAACCATGTCCGCTGCCCACCCACCCGTATCCCTCGCCCCCATCCTCGACATTGCCATCACTTCTTTATCTCCAGACGGACCAACAGCTGCCCCGGGAGTAACCTCCGCCCACCTCAACAGTCTCGGCACAATCGTGGTAACCCTCTCCAACGGCGACGGATTCTACTACTCGCCCACATTATACACCTGGCAACGCCTCTCCGAGTCCTGGTGGGCGCTAGGATCCCAATACTGGAACAGCAACGACTCGTCGCTTACCGCCCTCTCCTCGACAGCAGTCGGCCCCTCGGCGCCGGCGAAGAAACCAAAGTCAGGTGGTGATGATAAACCCGACATTTCGGCGGGTATAATCCCCCACTTGGAACGGCACACGACGACAGAATTCCTCGTCAAGGGACGGGCGTACACCTTGCAGCGACTGATCAAGCAACTCGTAGCCAAGGACGGGTTTGAAGGGTTCGAATCGGTTGTTTCTGTCGCCCACTTGGAGAATCGCATGGCGGGTGCTCTGGCCTTGGGGGCAAAGGAGGAGTTTAGGTTGTATCTATTCATGTACGCCAAACGGATCGGTGCCGAAGGATTGCGGTCAAAGGTGGAGGAATTACTCAACACGTTGGTAGGGGGCGTGTTGCAAGACAGTAAGGATGGGGGGGGAAAGGGAAGGGGCTGGTTTGATAAAGGGGAGGTGATTTGTGGTTGGGAGAGGAAGGAGTTGCTGAAGGGGGTGGTGTTGATTCTTGGTAAGTTTTTCATCGCCTTGCTGTTTTTTATGAGAACAGGGACTGATATGACAAAATAGGCAAATTCAGGGATTTGCAGAGGACGACGGTGCAATACGCTAGGATACTGGGGTTGACGGCTGGGAATGAGGAGGATGAGGAGGATGGGGAAGAGACGAATGGGGTGGTGGACCAGATGGAGGAGTAATCACTACCTACCATCACAAGCATCAACACGACGACGTGGCTTCGCAAAGGAGTTGGGGATAAATGCCTAGGAAACCTATAGCAAGGGCTTTCTTTTTGTAGAATTGTTCAGCAATTATTTATGGGCTTTTATCAGCACGGGAAAGGACGGGTGGATGGGTGGGTTTGGAGAATTGGCGCAACAAGGGCGGGGTTTTGCTATCATGGGCTTTTGACATAAAAAGGGGCTGGTTGCTGGTGGTGGTGATGGTGATATATTTCCATACTATTCTTTGCTAATCCTTGCCCTCCTATTGTCACCGTCTGTATACATTGGTTCTTGAACACCCAATCACCCATCACCAAATAGCTTGAATATATCTCAACATCAAATGTGTGTGGAGTGTTTCCATTTCTCTCTCTCTCTCTCTCTCTCTCTTTTTTTTAAAAAAAATAAAATCTTAACATCTCAAACAAAAAAACAATTCTTCTTTTCACAAGAAAAAAAAATAACCTGGGTCCCTTTCCCACCCAACTGCTCCCAGCCCTCCCAGAATATCATGAATTACAATCCCATATAAATCCCCCATTTCTGTCCTTGCCCTTACATAATAATAGCCGGCACATCCACATTCGCCTTGATCGTCTTGTGAGGCAGCACACTCCCCCCATTAACATAAACCTCATCACTAATCGTCACATCATCCCCCAACACCGTCACATTCTCCAACCTCGCCCACCTCCCCACCACACTGTTCCATCCCACAATCGTGCTCTTCACCCAAGCGTGATCCTTCACCTTGGCTCCCGAGAGCAGCACACACCTCTGCAGCCTCACCCCATCCCCCACCACCACATCCGGCCCAATCGTCACGTTGGGCCCTATTCTGCAGTTCTTCCCAATCTTGGCGCTCGGGTCAATCAACACGTTCCCCCCGTACACAAACGGCTCCGTCGTCGGGGTCAGCAGCTTGCTCTGCTTCTTCGCCAGGCTCGACAGGTACAGGCACGTCCCCGTCAAGAAATCCTTTGGCTGCCCGACGTCCATCCAGAAGCCCTCCAGGTCAAAAGAGTGCAGCTGCCCGTCCTTCACCATGGCGGGGAAGGTCTCCTGCTCGATCGAGGTGGGCCTCAGCTCGATGCGGTCAAGGACCGACGTGTTGAGGATGTACATGCCCGCGTTGATCCTGTTGCCCACAAACTCGACCGGCTTCTCGACGAAGCGGTCAATCTTGGTCGGGTGCCCCGGCTTGTGAACCACGACGCCGTACTTGGAGGGCTCCTCCACCTTGGTCACGACAATGGTCCCCTCGTCGCCGTGCGACTTGTGGAAGGCGGCGAGCTCCTTGAAGGGGTAATCGCACGTCACGTCCGAGTTAAGCACGAAAAAGGGGGTGTCGTCCTTACGGAGCACCTCCTCGGCGAGCTTGAGCGGGCCGGCCGTGCCGAGGGGCTCGGATTCGATCGAGATGGTGATGTTGATGCCGAATTCTTTTTCGTACTGTGTTTTGAGAAAGAAGATGCATCTTAGTGGGCTTGTCACTTTGGTATGTAGTGGTGGTGTGGGACTGGACAAACCTCGGCCAGGTACTTCTCCATGATCTCGGGGCGGTAGTTGACAGCCAATACAATGTCGGTAACACCAGCAGCTGCAAGGGCCTCGATCTGGTGCAGGATCATCCGCTTATTGCCGAACTCGACCAGAGGCTTGGGGAGGGTCAGAGTCTGATGAGCGATACAAAGGTTAGCTACTCGAGGTTTCCTGAACGGTGAAGTCGCAACGGTCTCTCGTAATCAATGATGAAGGCCCGCCGGTGTGGGAAGGGAGGGGGCCTAGATCGCTGGTGTTGGTTCGTGATGTGTTGGGCACCATCGAAAGGGAGCGTGGAATGGAGGGAGGGGAGGGCAACAGAACGTACGAGAGGGCGAAGGCGAGTGCCAAAGCCGCCGACGAGAATTAGGGCTGTGAAGAAGGACAAAGTCAGCTTTCCCGTCCATCTTGAATAAGTCCGTCTAGAAGAGGCACGTACCCTTCATGATTGCTTGTTGAGGGGGATAACTCGGTGTAGGTTTGCTAAACCGTGAACGATGGACTCGACGTCTGACGATTGCGCGCGCGCTCTCGAGTAGTGCGTAAAGCGGGTAGTTGCGGTGTATTAAAAAAAATGATTCGACTTTTACAACGAGCGTAAGAAAGGAAGTTGGTGAGCGAGAAAAGCAAGCTGGCCCCTTCGAAGTTCTTGTTGCTCCTCTCAAGAAAGCAGGTTATAATTGGGAATGACACGCTCCAAGTTGGGTAGGTAGGTCACGAAGCTAAGGTCCGAGAAGAGTGGGGGTGGTGAGTTAGGCCCAGACTGCAACTTGAGAATGAATATAATACGCGCGGATCACGAGAGACACGCACACGACCGCACAATAAAAAATTAAGGCCGAAGGAAGTTCGTGATGAAGATGTCGAAGATGATGAAGAGAGGGCAGGAAGCACAAAAAAACTAAAAAACTAAGGACACCTACTACTACTGACCGACCATGCCACAGCTGCTGCCACAACACAACACATGGCGCCCCTCCCCCTGGCGGGCAAGCAGCTAAGACAACACAAAATGGGGCCTTTGCTGAAGGTTGGTCCGTGCTTTTCTCCTCAGCTCTGCGACCAATTATCTGGGGTACTCCTTGGCCACATGCCAGCTGAGCAGCCAATGAAGCCGCATAATTTCCCCTGGCGAAATTGGGGGCAACATTCATCAGCTCAACCCTGTGGAAAGATGGGGAATTCAGGGGAAGGGGGTTGAGCTCTTTTCTTCAGAGCAAGCTGAAGCTATCAATGAGACTCTGTCTGCTCTCCGAGTGTTGCTCTCCTCTAGCTACTCCTTGCTCTCCCACATGTTATATACTCCGCTACTATGGGCGTCTTCAACACCTATCCCTCAAAAACCCATAAACCTCCCTCCCCAGTCCTGCCCCGATCTACATCAAACACCCAAACCTGGTTCATACCTTCCCAGATCCCTCAAATCATGCACATCCCAATTCTGCACAGCCACCTTTTGTTGGGGGACCTCGTCGCGTACCTATGAAACAAAACGAAAGCCCATGTTTGACATAAGCTTCACCACGAGGTCACCTGCTGCTCCCCAAGACCTTGTGACCTTGTGCAACCAACAACATAACGTGACTTTCCGTCCCAACAACATAAAAAGCCCCCTTAGCGTGCTCCGTATTCTCATTCGTCGGCCGGCTCCGGTCCCGGTCCGACACGGCGTATATACAGCTAGTAACACTGTTGCGCGGCGCCGGGCTCGGACCCCGTTCCGGACCGGTCGGATTGGAAAGGGGTTAAAATTTTGGCATTCGCCACATCACCATCACCATCATCACCATCATCACCATCATCACCATCATCACCATCACCATCATCACCATCACATACTGAAAACATGCAAAGAAAATCAGGAGAGTCAGCCATGTGCTCAAATCCGTGTATTCATTTCTCCCGTGATAAATCTTTCTTCTCAAGTCATCAAAATTGTCTCTCTGCTTTCTCTGATCAATCCATCTCTTTTTGTCGTCATAAGCGGTGTCGTTAAAAGGGTCATCATATTCATCATCATGTCGTAAATGTAAAAAGAAAAAAAAGGAAAAGACTAAACCACCACCACCACCATCATCATCATCATCACCACCACAATCATCCAAAAAGGGGGCATAGAAAAGGTGGTCCTTAATGGTGCCTCCCGCTGATGCCAGAACGTGAATTCCTCCACCTTTTTCTTTCCAGTCTTTGAAAAACTCCTCGCGACTCCGACAGCGTCCAATGCCCCCCTCCGCTACATAACAACGGCCCTCTCCAAAACATGCGGCCTAAAAAAGCGCCCAGTGAAATGGTTGTGAACAGGTTAGACGTTCAACAAAATCCTCTGTCCTCCTCCTTGTGTGAAATAGGAATCCGGCATTGACAGAGAGAGGCTGAGCCCAGGGTGTGAACAAGGAAACCGAGTGTGCAACAAAAAAAAAAAGTAGAAAACTCCAGGCCAAATCGTAAGCCAGGTCCCTGGTCCAAGAGTAATAGTCCATCCAGAGGCGAGAAAACTCGATATGTTTGCTGCCCAGTGAGGTGTTTGCGGCCACCCAGAGTTGCCCCCAAGTGTCCGGTTAGCTCAGACCTTCTCCCACAAACCCAACCGGCTGGTTCTGTCATACCCAGCTGGAAAAGTGTGTGAAGAAAAAACTGCCTCCGTGTCTTTTGTAAATGAAGCGAAAGTCATCAAAACAGAAATCCAAAATATGCACCGTGGATATGATCAGGGAAGCCAAGGCCGGAACCAGGCAGGCTCGGGATGGGGTAAAAAAAGGTCGCTAAAGCTCGAGCTTGTCTATGTCGTCGTAAATATCGTTTCGTCATTTCGTGAGAATGCAAGAATGGTTTTTTTTTGGGTGGAAAATTCCATCAAGTCCGCTGTGCCGCTGACCAATTCAACGATCCCGTATGAAAACTGGACAGTACCATCCAGGTATCATCTGCGGGGTCTCGCTCACTGTGTTTCGCTGTGAAGCCTTCTCCGATTTTAATTGGGGGAATAACAGTCCAATGTCCAGGTGGTAGTGGTCGCCCGGGATCTGTTCCACAAGCTGGGCAATGGTTCGGTCCAAAAGGGGGCAGGCAGACATGGCGATTCAGCGAATCCCAACGTCCACCCTGCTCCCGCCACGCGGAAACGCGGCTCCTCTGGCAATCACTCCAAAGAGGTAGTCGAACTGCTGCTAGAGTGGTGTCCAGACCTGCGGTGGCTTGTAGACGGATGGTGCCGGCTGCTCTTCCGAGACTTGCGAACGCTGCTGTCGTCGGCAGGCAGCCCCTGGACGATCCCGTTGCGGGCAAGCATGCCGCCATTGACTGAAAAGTTCCGGCAAACCATAAAAGCACGCATGGCTGCGTTTTCCTGGGCCAGGTTCCCGGATTCGTATGCAAGGTCCGTCTGGTACTCACGGCCATTCACCAGAACCAGGCAAGTGTAGCCGCTGCTGTCGCGATAGCACTCGTAGCTGGGGTCGTGCCATCCACGCCGGCGGCAAAGACCTGCAAGTCATCCTCGATTAGCACGGCCCTGGAACGATCCCATACTCAGCCGTTGGGCATTGTCGTTTCCTGCAGGGGGGAGAGTATTGGAGGAGGGGGAGGTGGTAGCAAGAACGGCCTGACATGAAGTGATCTGCATGACAGCCCAACCTGAACCCCCTCAGCCCTATGGGGTGCAGCAGGTATACATGGTGTGCCGGATCGAGGGATGAATGACCAGGGGGTGGATGGATGCTGTGCCAGGGGATCTGAAGTCTGAAGCAGGAACATAGGTAAGGTGTGTGTATGTTGTGGGAAGATGTCGTGCAGGGGGGGTGGTCAACAACGACATGCCACCACAACAGAAACAATGCGGGAACGGTGTTTAGACGGCAAGGCCAGAAAGAGAGCTTCCAGAAAGTCAATGAAGAACTTACTCTCCAGGTACTGCATGTAGAAGCCAACCATGGTGACAAATTTGCTCGTAATGAGACCCCAATGTGACAAGCACGGCAGGTTCAAGACGTGGAACAGACGTCTGGCAGGTCCCGGGAAGCCAAAAAAGAAAATATGGACGATGCAATAAAGCAAGAACGGACGGCAAGCTGGATCCGGGACTCGGTGCGATATGCGATGCAGTCGAGCCCAACCTGGCTGGGGGTGGAAGTGGTATAGAGAGAGGGAGGTAGAGAGTAAGAGGCCGGAGGTGGAAGCTTGTCCTACAGACGAGAGGGTGGTGTGAGTTTGGGTGGTGAAAGAAGTCAGGGCTGATAGATATGCTACGTATCAAGGCTCGGACGCAGGAAGGGAAGTCGTGGACCAGAAACGGCGAGACATGTGTGCTTTATTGCAGTGACGGGCGTGGTGGTGCGGGGCACGGGGGGGATGGCAAAAGTCCAGATACAGACACCAGACGCAGCAGGGAAAGGACGGAAAGCTAGACGGACAGAGTGGAAGGGTTGTCGAATGCATGTCGACAAAAGATGCGGCTCAAAGTGTGACCCTCTTGATGTGTTGGCGTGTGTCGTTGCCAGTTGATACAACCGCTGAGACCGGACCAACTCCACCCCATCAACATGGGGGGATGCATCGACTTGGAGGGGAAGATCTCCTCTGATAAGTCCGACCAGTATGGTATGGGGAAAGGATATGGGTCCTGTTGGCCCATGATGCACTTGCTCATGCTCGATGTTGCTATTCTTCTCTCAGGCTTGGCCCTGCTCCGGCCTCCACTCCCGCACCTGTCCAACCCCCCTCCGCTCTTCCCTTTTGTTTTGGTCCGATCTGGGCGGGCCCGCGGGCTTTTTCTGGGTAAAAGGCGCGTTTGTATGCAGACATGGCCTTCTCAGAAGGTGGCAAAAATGGAACCGCCGAAGGCCAATGTCTCTGCTTCTGCAGGTAGACCGGAAGGGGAAACGGACAGGACGACTCGTCCACCTCGGCGGCACTCTGGGGGATATCGCCGCTGGGCTGGTGCCGCCGGGGGCATCCAGACAGACAACGGTGCCCTGTAGCTTCTGGAGGGAAATGCCGGCTCATCAGAGCACCGCAGTGACGGACGGGGACACAAGGAGGGACGAAGGGAGACTTCTCCGAGATCCATATGCGCGGCCACTAATGCAGCTGCAGTCGAATCGACCAAGTAGCGGTTGGTAGTGTACACAGGAACAGCGTTGGCCGTGGACAAGCTCTCCGAAGAGCACCTACAGATAGATACATTGCAGGGGGTCAAGTATCTGTGACGATATCTCGATGTGATGATGCCAGGTATCCGTAGCCGTCGCTGGCCGTCACCCGGGCCATGGCGATTCGCCCACGGCAGGTTTCCGTCATCGTCAGCAGAGAAAACAAAAGTTTTTTTTAAAGTTTTTTTTTTATATTTGATGCGGCGCCGAAGAGTGGTGGTTCGAGAAACAGTTTCTGTGGGGCCGCGTGTTAGTGCACGGTAGGACGGACGAATCAGGGACGGGCAATTGGATCTTCGGGACGACAGTTCACAAACAAGGTCGGTAAGAAACGAACGGCGGCGCTTCGAAGAAGAGAAGAGGACATTGGAAGTCGGTGAGGGAGGGAATGAGGTGCATGAACAGTGGCTGGGGGGGCCGGCAAACCCTTGCATCGCCTGCGTCTGTCTGCGTCTGGCCCTAACGACAACTCGGCCTTTTGAGTGGTCAGCGACGTCGCAAGGCAACTAGGCACTGGCCGACCTTGACACTCATGCAATGATGAGTTGGCAATGCTTCTTGATATTAAACAAGAAGCCAAGTATGGGTCGGGGCGCCGAGGGGGCAACTGACGAACGAATCGATACCGGCGACAGCAACAGCGTGCAGCATGTACATGGCTCGTACAGAAGCGGGGGGGTTGTGAGAAGGAATGGAAGGTAGGTGTTTTTTTTATGATTTATTCTAGGGAAAAAATGTACCTGTCTGACAGGATAGGAAAGAGAGCATTAATAGGTAACCACAGCCTTATCCTTATCGTACCTTCCATTAGCCACGGGCAGCCAGACGAGGAAGGCAGGACAGGACTTGTTCGACTGCCCACCATATTCAAGGCAAGAACTCAAGAGCCTGGAGCAACCAATTGGGAAGGCTGGATGGGTACCTATTCAATGACATGAAATGAATCCAATGTCTTCACCACAAACCCAACCCCAATCCGGACAACCGAGTCCCATGTGCGGGATGAAACTGAATGGTGTGCATCTCCAAGCCGAACGAGACGGATGGCCAATTGGGATAATTCTGGAACTTCCAGCCTTCGGCACAGAAGGCAACGGCCACACATCCAACATCCAGCACCGTGGTCCTCGTATTGTGCCGGCGGAATCACCACGGCCGGGTCCGTGTTTGACAAATTGGGAGACAAGACCTGAGCAGGAGGAGGAGGGGTCCTTTCACACCCCGCAGTAATCAAGGGAAAAAAAAAAGATGTTGGTGAGGGGGAGGGGCAAAGCTGACCCCTCATCCTTCATGGAATGTCCAAGCAAACGTCATCTTGCAACAGTGCAGCCTTTGCCGGCTCTATGTACCAGACGGCGTATTGACAGCCCCTCCTTTGCTCAGTCTTTTTCTCATGGCGATATCTGGGCTAGGCCTTCATTCGGGCTGCATACTGGGTCTGGGTCCGGCTCGACGTGACAGCGAAGGTGAGTCCTTCTGTTTTTCTCTGCTCACATAATAACCAAAACAGATTACACAACAGAATCTGAACGTCCGAATGCATGAGAGAGGCCCTGCCATGCAACCTTTTTATTTTTCGTTGTTCTTTTTCCCCCTCGGGCGACTGGTAGCCATCAACGGATATCGTCCGGGACCCATCTGGGGGAGGGCCCATTATCGAGGCCCATGGACAGATCCAGCAAATCGACAGGTCTGGGACGCCGGGAGAAAGAAATGCCAGCAAGGACAATCCTCCTCTCTTTCTCCTGCTTCCCCCGGAAGAGCTGATGTTAGACACCGCTAAACGTTGGGCTCTCAGCTGGATTCCAAACGGGCATCCATCTGCCCACGCCCAGCATCCAACTTGGGCCTGCAGATGAGGGGAGTCACGATGAGCGACCACTCACTTCAACTCTCAACTAAATCATTGACCCACAACTTGAACATCCTTCTATTCGTTTCCAATGCCGAGCTTCCGCGTCAGGCGTCGTCAAAACATGGGCAATGGAACCAACCAACCATCTGATTCCAGAAACCGAATCACGATGAGATCTTAGACATCCAAGCCGGTGTGGATGCTTCAGTCCCGGCTTTTCTCACTTCCCCAGGCTTCGCTGACCATCCCTCTGAGCCGATCCCATGGGAACATCAAAAGAGGGGGATGTACTACCAGTACCAGTCGGGCGCGGAGAGGGTGGTAAGACACATTCCTTCTGTTCCCATTTGCTTGACACGGCTGGACGTGGAAAGAAGCAAGAAGCCCATCTGTCTGTCCGGGGCGTCGTGCATGAGATAGACATGCAATGGTAGTATTGGGTGCGCCTCAGGATTGCCACGTCTGTCCATCGCTCGCTCATCTTGACCGTTTCTTGCTCTTTCTAGGTTTCAGATTTGCCGGCATCGATGGGATAATGAGAAGGCTAGAGATAGATGGGCCTGCAGTGGCGATGTCTATCTATCTTACTATCTCATGATTTCTAACATCGTCCATCAGCCTCTGGATCTGAACACAAAGTAGGACAGATAGCATGAGCGCGTGTGACAGTTCTGTAGGCTTCACCGTCAGTTCCAGATCCAGAGTCGGGGGCAGATTGGTAGATGCAGGTCATCCAACAGGCAATACACGGCTACCATGGCTCGGGATCTTTACAAAGTAAAGCATTGGGGGAACACCAGTGACACCATCACCTCCTCCGCTGCCGGCAGAAGAAAGAAGCAGAAACATGAGTAAACCTCCGAGGCCTCCTTTTTGCCTCTGATAGCTAGCTGCAAAATGCACCACCTATGTCATACGTGCATTGTGCATGTCCCCCGGCCCCAGATGGGAAGGCACGAGAAGTCAGGAAATACCTGCATGTTATTTTCATTCTAGACTTGAAGTGAGATCGTGACTGCTCATTTCTCATCTGACCATCATGGCGACAGGTTGCTGTTGCCATCCGTATTCGTCCGGCGAGCTAACGATTCTCACATGTACAGAGAGGCCATGAAACAGCCAATCAAGTACCCTTGTTTCACCGGATTTGGACATCTCTCTCTTGCTTTGAGAGCGGTTAGTTTGGAGTAGTCACGGCGGAATAGATGTGATTAGACACGTGATATCTGCTCTGCTCTTCTCTTCTCTTCCTCGCCAGACTGAAGGTCAACTGCAAGCAACTTTAGATTTCACTGCACTTGACAAACTCTTTGACTTCCATCCACATTCTCTTGGAATTTTGACGTCCCCTACTTTGCAACATATCATCAACCTAGTTTGCAACAGGTTGCCGATAGACAATCCAAAGAACGTTTCCACTCCGAAGCCAACAACAAGCAATCCACAATTTTATCTGCCCTCGCCATGACAACATGCGCGTTGTTTCTCGACAGCATTTTATTCTCATTCCTCTGTTCAGTGACCACAAGCAAAAAGCAACTAAAATAACTTTTTGACACCGTGTTATCCCATTTGCCAACGTATATCCCAGTGGCCTAACGACCTACACCAAACATGCACATATCCTATTTTATTCCCGTACAAACCCTTCCAGACTCAACACACATATATCTTCCAACCACACCATCACCAACCACAAGACTCAGTTAAACCCCCCCTTCCCCCTAAAATACCCCCTCATCGCCCTCACCGCCCCTTGCGGGATCACATAAACAGGATGCACCGGCCTCACCCGATCCGCATTCTCAAAAACCTGCTCCCCTTCCAAGTAAGGCAGCACCATCCACTCCTCGTCTTCCAACACCCACTGATGCATCCCCGCGCTCAAACCACTCAGCACATAACAGCTATGATACGCGTCACTCATCTTGCCCGGCTTATCCCTCAGCCCCCCCCTCTTAGTCTCATCCTGACAGCAGTTCAGAATATAACGTATCAACCCCTCCCGACTAAACAAACTGTCATTCACCGGAGTTGGGGAATTGGCCAGAGCGGCCTCGATCAAGGGGAAGCACGCCCCGACCCAGTGGGAATAACACCCGTCAACGAGCTTGTTGGTCCGCCCCGAGAAGCCTCCTTCGGGGGCGTACTGCCGGCTAGAGAGCCATGACAGAAGGGAGGGGAGGTTGAGGGTTTGGGGGATGGTGATACTCGGGGGGCCGAGGAGGGAGAGGCACCCCAATGCGCAAAAGGCGTAGGCGCCGTGGGCTTCGGCGGAGGGGGAGGAGGATATCCCACCTTCGTAGGTTTGGCCTAGCAAAATGATGTTGGTAAAATTCGTGTGGGAGAGTGGGGGAGGCTAGAAGAAAAGAACACACTCACATCGTCGAACGTAGTCAGCTACTCCAGACAGGAGGTTAAAACTCGGGTCGTCGGGTTTATATGCGGGCGATTCGGGAGTTAGATCGAGCGGCAGATCGAGCAGCGTGATGATAACAGCTGCACAGTACGCCCCTCTGTATCCATCATCAGCCCTTTACCCCTAATCCATTCCCAGCATAGCAACAACGTACCTAATGTCCTCCTCCCCCCCCCTACAGACCTCAAACCCACCATCCCTCTGTTTCAACCCCCCCAGCCACCTCCACATCTGCCTCCTATCAATAACCTCAAAGCCTTCCTCTCCCTATTTTTCTTAAAAAAAAGTTTTTTCATCATCAGCAAACAAACCCTCTTTGATTTTCTATCCAGTAAAACTCACCCCAACAATCGCCAACGCCAGCACCACCGCATACGACGTAGCAAGATGACTCAGCTGCCCACCCCCACCACCAAACCCCCCACTCCCATTCTGCATCGACCTCGCCGTCTCTTTTACACTCTCCCTATACCGGCTCACGTCCTCCCCCAACATGGCCAACCCGCTAAGACACCAGTACAAAAACCAGGGCCTGCTCGCGTCCGCGGCGACAAACTTCCCTGGCAACCTACCAAGCGAGGCATGAAGAAAGGCAATGTGAGCCTCCCGGCGGAGGGAGGGGACGTTGTAGGCGTTGTAGGTGAAGAGATCGGGGGGGAGGGGGGAGGAGGAGAGGAAGGGGAGGATGTCAGATAGGGTCTCGTCTTGGAGGGTGGAAGTTGGGGTGATGAGGGGGTCGTGGAGGGGGGGTGGGGTTGTGAAGAGGCTGTCTATCATCATTGTGGTCATGGAAGGGGGGAGATTGGGGGTGGAAAAGGGGATTTCCGAGTCGATGGAGGAGTAGTCGCTGTCGTTGTCGTCGGTCACGACTTCGAGGTCGTCGGGTTGTGATGAGGTGGTGGCTTGGGGTGGTGGTTGTTGGGAAGGGCCCGGTGGTGGTAATTGTGAGGTTGGCATTGTGGTCGAGGTAGTCTTTTCTTTGTTCTTCCAGCTGAATAATACTCTTTTTTGTTGCGATGGGGGGCTCATTTGTAAGTGAGAGCCCGGTTGTTGTGAGTGGGAGTCTTTGTTGTGAAAGCGTGGTTTTCAGGGGTGTGCTCAAGTCGAATAGCGGGGTGAGCGAGGTGATGAACAATCGTCTGTGCCGGTAATATTGTTCACCAAAAAAACCTACACCGCTTTTGAATTCATCACCGGCCACATAACGAAAAGCCACTGATCGTTTGCGGCGTTCTCGCACAACGGTCGATTGGGTATGTAGGTTCAATGTGTGTGAGGTTTTGCCTTGTGGCTCCCAGATGCCAAGAACGTCAAAGTTGGGGATGGAGAAAAGCGGGTCATTCTTGTCACTTGATTCACTTGGAGAGCTTGGTATCTGAACGGCGGAGAATAAACGTCTTCGCCTTCGTCTGGTAGATCTTCTGATTGTTTAAGTGATGTTTGAACCAACTGACTGAAATGTATCCAATGCTGTTTGGACCTTATTTTCTCTCTTGGATCTTGGGGCTGTCCCACCGGCCGAGGCGTGCCAAGACCACCGAGCCGAACAAGCCGGTAGTCCCGGCCCAAGGCCGGCCGGAGCGGAGGGGAGCTCCGGTGCTTAGCAGTCAACTCCGCCAAACGCCGGCCGCAAGCTCCGGGTAGCTTCTCTCTCCATCTTCGATCTCTACACTTGATTCAACGTGGCCTGGTATTCCGCCCATCTCTTATAAGGTAAACATCCGATGTTCGTTACAGTACAAACCGTCCAAATATTACATCAAGTTAATCTTTTACAGCACCTGATCTTTTGGTGGAGACCGAAAACAATCTCTACCACCGTCTACTTAACCGAAGCCATCACGGTTGTTGCTAGGGAGACCCGGAATCAACCAGCAGCAGATCATCAACTGAGGAGCTGAACACATCGGAGCTATCTTGTGTGATCGCCAACCTCTCCAGAGTTTGTCCGGCTACAAAAGCCAACTAGCGGGTAGTTCCGTCACCATAGACCAACTGTCGGCGTTGTCAGTCAGTCAGTCAGTCTTCTTCCCATCACCCGTACCATCAACCGACGAACGACACGAATTCCCGCCAGCAAAGCATGCGAACAACACCACGAAAGTGGCGAGGAAAACCCCGGCATGCCCGGACGACTTCAGACGCAAAGAAAAAGTCTTCATCGAGTACGAACAAGCTAGGACGAAAACGACAACGTCTTGGCCTTCAGTGGAGTCACGTCGCGTTCTTGACTTCAACCGTCCTTGGAAGACATCCCGGCAGGGTTAGCAAAACAAGCATCGCGTCCGGCCGATGGCACAGATCCGGATAGATCGGTCAGGGGTGGCCCAGGTGTCCCTCCGGTAGACAGTTGCCGGCCGTCAAACACCCACACCTTTGCTGCAACCCCTCCTTTTGGAAGCACAAGAAACAATAGGGGGATTTCCTGATTTGGATCAAGATGCACCATTAGCATCGACATCGCCCCTTGAAAAGATCTTGGGTGCTTGTGGGACAGAACAAGCGCTTGCTCGGCGTCTTGCGGTCGGAGTCGTGTGGGAGTGTGGCTGATCCTCTTCCTATCGCTTGTCCAGAACCGGCGGGCCATGTGGCCAGGGTGCGGTTTCCCCTTTCTAGACGCATATGTATGTGTTGGACAGGAGTTGTGGCGGATATGGCATATGAATCCCATGAGCACTGATCCCAAGCCTCAGCGGTCAAAGGATGTCCATTGTCTCCTGTGTCAGAGTTGACTTGAGCGTAACTCTACAGGAGAGCACGGAGCAGGTCACTGGAGATCAGTGGAAAGAATTTCGAACCAGAACCCCCTTCCGGAGTTTTTCGGTTCGTGGGGGTTGGTGTGGAGTTCAGAAAGAGGAGGAGGTTCTCGACCGAGCATGGGTTTTATTTTCTTTTTGAAGACAAAGCATGGGCGATCGTCAGAAACGTGGCTTGAACTTATCGTTTCTGCTGCCTTTGTGTGGAGTGATGAGGTCGCGAGCCGGCCTCGTTCAACGCCTCTTCCGATAACCCTGGGCCGGATGCTGATCCCCGGCGTCGAGGTGAGGACGTTTGACGAGAGGGCCCATGTCGCTGACCGGGATAGCAAAGGGGTCGACGAGGGTTCTGGCGAGAAGGAACTGTTATCCCCTGTTTGGAATGTTTGTTGAATATTCCCAAAGTCCATGTTGGCACAGGATTGTTTGGGGTATCACGATCCAATCCCTTTTGAACTTTGATATCAAAGCCCCCAACGGCCTTGAAGTCAATTCAGGGTCCAAGGTGTTTGAGAGAAGAGCTGGGGGCCCCGTGCCCGTACTGGGCAAATCAGATAAGCGCGGGGAAACGACGTGGATCAACGATTGGCCCCTGCAAGGACTTCGCTGTGCCCTGACCAGCAACCCTCATGACCGTCCACCATCCATCATCAATTCAACACTCGCCATCAGAGCCGAATGCTACCATTGGGCCCGAATCGCGCCGCAGTGCTGCATACGACACGGGACCGACTTCTCACTGTGTCTGTACTTCCTGTGGGATATCTCTGGCAGCTGGCAATTGGCATGGCCGCGGACTTGTGCTTGTGCCTCGTGGTGTCCTCATGCCGCGAGATGTTGTACAGAACTATTAGGAGCCACGCACCACCTTGGACATGACGAGGCGCATGCCAACGATAAGTAATCGCCCACTGCCTGCTGCACTCCCCTCTTCCCTTGCGTCCAGGGGCTCACCGGACTCGCTTCGCCTGGAAATCCAGCAGTTTTATGCCAGTCCAGTGAACTGACATGGAAGCCTGAGAATGTCTCAATGGGCCGGCGGCGGGCGCGCGGTCTCACCGATGACATGAAACAACCATGCTGGGAAGACGAGCAAGAGAATTCAGCCAAAGCCGGGCGACGGGTATGACGAGGCGGATGGCAGCATGAAAGCCATCTGGAATGCTCTCATATCGCAGCACAACGCCGGGGAGAAAGAGAGCAGCCGCCAGTCCGGGCCATCAAGGAGAGAATTGATTCGGTAGAAGCCGAGATAGCACGTTTGCATCGTTACTTGCCGCCACTGCTTGTTGCAGTGCATAGGAGTCGTGATGCTGTGCTGGAGCCCTGCCTTGCTGATGAGCGTCCGAAGGCTGTCTGTCAGTGACAGGTTGTTCGACGTCCATGGCAGATGGCTCAACGGGCCAAGCCGCCGGGCCCACAAGACCATATGGGCGACACCTGATGCTGGAAAGCCGGTCTTGTCGATAGCGCAAGCACCAAAAGAAAACTCCGACCTGGATATCGACTAGTTCGGCTGAGCACCTGGGCAGCCAGCCTCTTGGGATCTGCGAGAGCAAACTGATCATCAACATCAATGGCTGTGCTGGCGTACGGGATATGTATGTCTTGCCCTCCTCTCGATATCGTGAGCGTCATCTCCTAGGCATAGGGTGGTCAGCATGGTCCATACGCTTAGCTATCCCGTCCCGTTCCCCGTCCCTTCGATCCCTTCAGGGTTCTGTGGACCTCGCACCATCTTGGACAAACTCTGAGATGTCTGGAGCTGGCAGCTGGGTGAGGGGTTTGGGATCCAGGCTCTCGGCAAGGCGAGGAGGTCCCTGTACAGTGCGGGAGGGGGTTGACAGGACGGAGTGGTGCTGGCAGCAGCCCACTGTCAACCAGGTTTAGCGCCTCAATGATTGGCCGGCACTTGAACTTGTGCCCACCTTATCCGTGCACGACCCACCCAATTAGCATCGCCGACGGGACCGGGGGTCGATGCATGCTCACCGCCTCTTCAACGGACTGCTGTGGAGCGGGTTGCGTGAGAAGAGAAGTGAGAAGAGGGAGAACGAGCCACTGGTCTTGTCTTGGTGGTGGTCCCTCCTCTTCCTGCAACTCCCCAAAGACAACCACCGACAAACACCCTCTGGCTCCCAAGGACAGGACAGGACTGGACCCAAAGGACGACAAGGCCGTGCAGCACTCATACTCGGCCTTCACAAGCTTTCTCGTCCTCTACCAGCCTCACCTCTCCTCTTTGTCACGACGTTACGACTGGGAGTCTTCGAGAGACCACGAGTACAGCAGAGGAACGACAAGCTGCGCTTGATGCTTGTTATGACATGAACCTTTCCTGACCGACAAATATCGATACGCCCAAAAAGAAAGAGCGGTGTCGGTCTGTCCACGCCCGCCCCTGGCACTCACGCTACAATTCCATCCGAACAACCTCCAATCCCCTCTTTGCCAACCTCTCTTTTACAATTTCTGGTTCCTGGTTCCGCTTCTGATTAGCCACCATGAACTTCGAGTTCAACAACACTGTTGGGGGGGACCCTTTGCTGGAGCAGCTCAGATATGATCATCGCGACCGCTACTCCTATACCACTGCCGTCTCCTCCGCTCCTCTCCAGAACATCACCTCCACCGCCTTGACAACCATGTCCCAGTCAAGTCGTCAAAGCCTGAGCCCAGTTACGAGCTGGCTTCCACTTGACCTCACCGGCACTATGAGCGCGCCTGTGTCGGTTCACTCTCCCAACTCTGCCAGTGGAGCAGCTTCATCGCCCGATGACCACAGTGCCCATTCACCGACTCACCAGAGCGCCATGTCGAGCCCTCTTCAACAGCAGCACTCCCCATACCACACAGCTGCCCACCAGAACCCAACAGGTCTCATCTCGGACTGGCCTCTTCCCACTCAGCAAGCGACTACTGATCTTTCTCAGTTTATCCAGGACTCGGCCTTGATGCACTTCAACCCTTTCATGACCGGCTTTCAGCAGGGCGCCATCGAGTATCTTCCAGCGACCACTCAGGGCTTGGAGAATCAAGGGTTACAGTTGGAGCCCGCGTTTTCCATTTCACCAGTCGACGACGGCTCCCAGGCATTGCAGTGGGGGACCTCTGGCATGGCAAACTGGCAGGATTTTGAGCCCATTGGTTTCCACCCCGACGGTCTTCCACGGGGCGTGACAAGCAGTCTGGGAAGCCATTCGCCCACGGGGACATACTTGGAGGTTTTGTCGCTTGGTGGCAGCAGCGACAACGGGTGGACAACAGTTGACCCGATGTTTCCGAACTACACCCAAAACGCTGCAATTTTCAACCCAAGTCAAACCCTGCACTTGCGCAGCGAGTCGGGGTCATCTACATCTGATAGAAACTCTCTCGAGTTTGGCAGCTACGAAGAGGTCTCCTTCCCACCATATTCCCCTTACTCGCCTGGTTCCGACAGCTATGTAGACCCATCATCGAACCACCGAAACTGTCCCCCTGGTGACCACCACCATCATCACCAGCACAACCACCAGCACAGCCACCAGCAACATCACCCTCATCAGTCCACATCAACCGAACTGATCAGTCCAGCCGCTGCTGTTGCCCCCGTGTCTATCAAGACCGTCGCCGCTACCAGCAGACCAGTTGCCAGCGGTAGCGGAGCTGGGTCCGTCTCACCTCCCGCCAGAAGAAACTCTGGGACGAGAAAGAGCCCCATTGCCAAGGCCACCAAGTCGGTAATTCGGAGGACGTCAACCGGCAAGAAGGATGGGACGGGCGAGAAGAAGGTTGGCAGGCGTCGTGGGCCTTTGCTTCCTGAGCAACGCAAGCAGGCCAGTGAAATTAGGAAGCTTCGCGCTTGCCTTCGCTGCAAGTTCCTCAAGAAGACCTGTGACAAGGGCGAACCTTGTGCTGGTTGCCAGCCATCTCACGCGCGTCTCTGGCAAGTTCCTTGCACTCGTATTGACATCAAGGATATCGGCTATTTCATGAAGGACTGGAAGGCTGACTACGAGCGTCATCTTGGCCGTGGAATGTCGGTTTTCAACGTCAAGGGTTTCGCTCAAAAGGAGACCCTCATGTGGATCACCCACGGCTATGGCTTTGCTCTTCCGGTTATGGTCCGCGAGGTGTATGTGGCTGATGACAGCTGCTTCCAGGTTGACTGGGTTGAGTCGACTTTGACCGATCAAGAACCTATTGAGTTTGACATCCGTACGGAGCACCTTGATGTTGGCCAGGAGGGTATCTCGTCCGAGGCTCTCTCTGAATACCTTGACAAGCACATTGACGAGGGCTTCGAAAGATTCATTGACGACCACTTTGAGGGCACTCCTTTCATCACCGACATCTTCAAGACCGCATACCGCTACTACGCCAAGGAAAGATCGCCCGTCATTCGCAAGGCTCTCAAGCTTGTTGTGGCTTACAACCTCACCCTTCACATCACCATGATCGAGCAACCACAAACCGAGGCTGCTATGGAGGGTCAGATTGATGACGAGGACTCAAAATACTATGGAAAGGTTGTGGCCCCTGTCATGATCAACTTCCAGATCAAGTGCGCCATGGCCGATTTGTGGCGTGAGCTTCAGAAAGATGTTCTGGAGGAACTCTCTGCGCTTTACTCTAGCGTGTACAGTGGTGAGCGCTTGAAGAACTGGCCAACCATCTTCATGCTCGCTTCCATCCTTCTTGCCGTCTGGGAGGAGATCCAGTTCGACTGCCACTACCGCGTGCCGGATCCAGTTGCCGTTGAGAAGTTCTGCGCCGACATGGAGACTGTCCCAGTGGGTGTCATTGTTGGTCTTTTCCACGCCATCTCCCAGAAGCTTCCATCATTCACTGAGTGGGACACCCGGAGACACGGTCAGCTCTTGAACAACAACCCTGCGGTCTGTGACGCCATGACCGAAGTCAGACAGCACGTCATCAAGCATGGTGAGAATACCCCTATCTTTTATATCCGTGACACAGAAGACTAACTTGATTCCACAGAGTCTTACCTCCGGACGCGTGCGGACTCCAAGTTTGACCGTTATGACTTTGATTCATTATCAAACAAGCTCCTCTCAAAGCTCGTCATCCGTGCCAACTAAGTGACGTTCTGTCTTTTGACACGCACAAAAAACGTTCCAGCATCGTCTCAGCATGGACAAAAGCGTCCCATCATGCCATCACGATACCAACATCTACGGTGGTTGATCCGGATCTTACATGTGGTTTTTTGCTTTTGGTGTTGTTTTTCCTACTTTTTCATCTGATGATTTTCTTTGGGGGTTCTTCTCAAGCTAAGCGACGGCGTTTATTGCTTTTTTTGTACTGGCTTTCTGTTATCTCATGTCAACAACACCGTTACGCTTCCAACTATTTTTTTCACGACGGCACGGGCAAAACGACGTTACTCTCACTCTCACGAACGAAACTTTCTTCAGAAAACTTCTTTACTGTCTTTTAGAGAAAGGCCCTGCGGATGCGGAAACGAACACAACGCAATGCGATCATGACTCTACATCTTTTTTTTTCTTCTTTTCAATTTTTTTATATAACGGAAATGACTCCTCCTCAATGCGATCGAATTAAGTTAATCACAACAACAACATTCAATACGACGGGGCGCACATCATGAACCAATTGCGATGAGTTTACCCCCCCCCCCTCCTCAACAATGACATGCTTGCAAGCGAGCACAAGAGCGAACTGCTATTACTGGGAGGAAGAGAAGAAGAAAATGGGCAGGTGGGGGAGGGAGTTTGGGAGTTTCAAGAGGGTTTCCAAAGGGGCGGTTGAATAGTTGATGGAAGTGTGGGAGGAAGAGGGTGAAGATATGTAGTTGATGTTTTTCAAAAGAGGAGATGATGAATGGAAAGATAAGAGGTTTAAATTTTTGGTACCAAGATTTGCTTCGCGCAAGTGAGGTAGATGGGGGGAGATGTGCTGCTGGGGATGATAAGCCACATAGAGATGAAGATGTGATGTGATGTAATGTGGTATGTGAAATGGGACAGTAGGAATTTTGGTATTGATCAAACTATTTCCATGCGCTCTTGGTGATGTTGGTGACTTGAAGGCGGTGTTCAGCATAAGAGGGCCTAAAGCCAACGCTGCCCCCGATTTTACTCATTGGGGGGGTGGTCGAGGGGGAGGAATAGGTAAGAGCGAGGCACACTCATTCACTGACTGAGCAGTGACAAGTTGTCGTATCTACCTCACCCCTCCGAACCTTTTTAGCCTCGCCGTCCATCCCGCCTTACTGTACAACATACACTAGTAGGATCCCACCGCCGCATCCACGCCTGCAAAATGACGGGTGAGGCTTGAAGTATTGGCAAAACGTTAGTAATCGCCCGATCATGCTGCAGAAACTGGGCTTGACCAGAATTTATCTCGGCCATTGTGTGTTTCCGATTCTGGAGACCGAGACTGAGGGTCTTGATGGGTGTGGTTGAGGTTGAACCAAAGGGGGGTCAGGGGGAAGAGTGTTTAATGGAGGGTTAGGGTTTGTGGGCAGGTAAGGTAGCTGATGTTAAGGGATAGTTGCGTGATATGCATAGACATGATCAGGTTCACACTAACTGTAAACAAACAATGTCGAGAGGGTAAAGGAGCGTGTTATTCAGCCTATCCAGCTATCCAGTACTGGGTACCAGCCCTAGTACGGTTCATACCAATCCCCCAATCCACCCTTTACTTCAACCCCCACCTCAACTATCAACCACATTAACTTAAAGCTTAAGCATTCGTCCCCCGTCCTCTCCCGGCCCCCTGCCCCTGCGCACCGCCTCTGCCCTGCCCTCCATCTCCCCTTCCAGCGCCACCTGAGGGAGCGACATAACTCGGATCCGGGCTCCCGATAGCGTCCGCCTCGGAATCAGTCTCGCCGATAGCGTCCGCCTCTGAATCTGTCTCGCCGATGGCATCTGCCTCGGAATCTGTCTCACCAATGGCATCCGCCTCAGAATCTGTCTCGCCAATGGCGTCGGCTTCGGAATCCGTCTCGCCCTCGGCGTCCATATCGGAATCATGTTGCGGCTGCTGAGGGGAGGGAGAGCGGTCGCTCCCCGAGTCAACCTGCATGGGTGAAGAACGGGGGGAAGACCCATCAGAAAGGGGCCCGGCCGGTTGTTGATATGTGGGATCGGCGGCTTCTGAGGAGCCGCGTTGGGCGCGCTTGGAGAGGGAAGGGGTGATGTGCCTGGGATGAGCAGGGGCGCCGGAGCGGCGGTTGATACTGGAGTGGGAAGACGGGACGGGGGTGGCGACTGAAAAGGAAGCGAGGGAGAGGGCGAGGGTGAGGAGGAGGGGGGTGTTGGTCTTCATTTTGTTGGGTTGGATAAGGGAGGTGTTGGTTATGGTGGGCTGGGTAACCTGTTACCGGAAGATGGATAGTGTGCTGGTATTGTTTTTGCTTGAAGGAGTGCGTGATGATGAAGTGGTTTGCCAGAAACCCAAAGAGAAATTAAAGATGAAGGAATGCTGAATTGAAAGACACTTGACCGGCAAGTGGGTGAGTTGAGAAGGAATGTTGTGATGATGAGAGAAAGTTCTTCCACTTGAAAGGGGGTGCTGGATGCCCTTTATAGAGATTTTGAGGCTGTTCGGGAGTCTTCATCTTGCCTTATTCTCAAGGGCTTCAGAATATGCTAACGGAACTCAAGATCCGAAACAGCATGACACGCCGAATACTGGCCGCTACGGAAGCTATCAACATGGTTGAATCGGAGATGATTGTCTCGAGAGCTGGTTAGTGGGAGCAGGGCGCTGATAGATGTGTAGCAATTTTGAAGCTGTCCTAGCCCGTTATCTACCGAACATCTGGTGGTCATCATGGTTGCGACTGGCTTCTGAAATCTGGGGTATCGGAGATAAAAGCGACCTAAACCTGACTTTGGTAGCTATCCCGAGAGGACTACGGCAACGGTCTTGTCAAGGCTGTAGGAGGTTTGGGCCACAGAGCCGCCCAAAGGCAGTAAGTGACCGGGATCACTAGGAACTGGCTTTGCTTTCTACAAAACATTACTACTTGAAATCGTCAACATCAGTTTGGTTGAGAGAAGGGTATATCACAGCAAACCATGTCGAAACACCGAAAGCTCTTGAAACAAGATCTGGTTTACTGGCATAAACAATTAGTCTCGAGTAATAAATTATTCGGAGGTCTGGTAAAAATAGTGTTTCATGTAGCCTTGTGGCCAGCTCCTTTGACGTTTTTGGTCATGTTGGCGAAGGAAGTGTTGTTAGCTGACCCCTGTCGATCTGGCGTTGTGGGTCGAGGCACTGGTGGAGCGGAAAGAGGGTCCCGGCCGATGACGTCGTTGGAGACAACTGATGATGGTGACATTTCGCTCTCTCATTGCAAGTTGATGCTTATTTTCGAAGGTTTTTGGGAAGGACTTTTCGGCATGAAATTCGGGTACTGGAAACTACACCTGTCACTTGGAGTATGCCTTAAAGTTTCACAAGGCGTCGGGCGTTCTGGTAGCCTCTCTGTGTCAGGAGTTGGAGCGGCTGTTGTGTTGGAGTTGGTGGAGCAGGGCGGGCGATCGCCAGTGGATATGCATAAGAAGGCTGAGGTTGTGTGTCGACTTACAAGAAGTCGAAAGCCTTCTCATCTGCTCATAGTCCGCACCATGCGAAACAAAAAGCTACAGGGAGCAGGCGATGTTCGATACGACGGGCACTGTATCTCTCCAGATCCGGCAGAGGGCCGAACCTCTTGTGATCTGGCCATCAAGCACGGCAAGGCCCGGGTTGCACGCTCACCGCCTGCCCCGCTTTTCGGGAAGGTCGGGGGTCGGCCTCAGCTGACCGACATTTCAGTGATGGGAAGTTTACAGATATTCCTCAAGAGGCTTTAGATGATTCTACTTATTCAAAATCTGGAGGAATAGCTGATTTCGACAGTTCGATAGCTATAACAGCAGCAATCCTCAAAGGCATCTGTTTGTCCTGTCTGTTGCAGGTCAGTCGTCATGATGCCATGCCAGTTGGGTGCACCAACTCGTCCACGTCACAAGGACCCTGGTCTTATCGGTAAATGCGGGGGAGGGCCAGCAGCAAGGTTGGAAGGGCTTGGCAAAACTGAGGACGAAGAGTGCCGGTCACGAAGGGCAAAGACCCAAAGGCTTCAGCCATGTGGAATTGAGACAAACAAAGGCGAAACATAAAACCGTGACCATCACGGACTCATTTGCTGCACAAGTCCGCAAAAGTCGAACTGGAACTTCCAGTGCTTATTCATCAACTCCGGTTGTGGCAAGAGCTGCGCGGCGAGGCTGGTGTTATCAGACGGACCTGATTGCCCTTGTTCGCCCCACAGCAACAAACCACCGAACTGGCTCTGACTGGCCCGTTCTGGCGCCTTCCCTGCACTTCCCTGCCTCTGCCTGGGCCAGAAGGTGGCTCCTGCCCCGGCCTGACACATGAGCTCAGCCACCCCGCGCCCGCCTGCCTTGAACCGGCAGCCCTACACTCTCTCTATCCTGTTTGCTCATTGACCGACCGACCGACCTATTTAACTTCCGCCCGCTCCCATCCTCCATATCTTTTCTCTTTTCCTAAAACCACCACACAATTCACCCTCTTGAGCCAGCCATCAAGAAAGGCCATCTCCCTCCATCAACGATATCAACTCTCATCACACAGAAGCGAACCATCAGTCGCCACGATGCAGATCTTCGTCAAGACTCGTAAGTTGCCTTCCCCGCCCTGTCTTTGACGACCCCGCGGTCGCTAACTCATCTCCCACAGTCACTGGCAAGACCATCACCCTCGAGGTCGAGTCGTCGGATACCATCGACAATGTAAAGGCCAAGATCCAGGATAAGGAGGGCATTCCCCCTGACCAGCAGCGCTTGATCTTTGCCGGCAAGCAGCTCGAGGATGGCCGCACCCTCTCTGATTACAATATCCAGAAGGAGTCTACGCTCCACCTCGTCCTCCGTCTCCGTGGCGGTATGCAAATCTTCGTCAAGACCTTGACCGGCAAGACCATCACCCTTGAGGTGGAATCTTCCGACACCATCGACAACGTCAAGGCGAAAATCCAGGACAAAGAGGGTATCCCACCCGACCAGCAACGTCTTATCTTTGCCGGCAAGCAACTTGAGGATGGTCGCACCCTCTCTGACTACAACATTCAGAAGGAGTCCACCCTTCACCTTGTCCTTCGCCTCCGCGGTGGTATGCAGATCTTTGTCAAGACTTTGACCGGAAAGACCATTACCTTGGAAGTGGAGTCGTCAGACACCATTGACAACGTGAAGGCAAAGATCCAAGACAAGGAGGGCATCCCGCCTGACCAGCAGCGCCTCATTTTCGCTGGCAAGCAGTTGGAGGACGGCCGGACTCTGTCCGACTACAACATTCAAAAGGAGAGCACCCTGCACTTGGTGTTGAGACTTCGTGGTGGCATGCAGATTTTCGTCAAGACCCTCACGGGAAAGACGATCACATTGGAGGTCGAGTCTTCGGATACGATTGATAATGTGAAGGCCAAGATTCAGGACAAGGAGGGTATTCCTCCTGACCAGCAGCGCCTGATTTTTGCTGGCAAGCAGTTGGAGGACGGCCGGACTTTGTCCGATTACAACATCCAGAAGGAGAGCACACTCCATCTGGTGCTCCGTCTCCGTGGTGGACAGTAAGCGGGTTATGGTTATGCATCTGGGATACGAATGAGGCGTTCAGCGTTATGGGTGGTTGACCGACATGGCAGCCAATGGTTTTTTTGGGTTCATCTAAGCACATAACCATCACAATCCATGCCTCAAAAGAAGGCTGTGTTGCAATAAATCATCATGTTTTGGTTTATTACCTTTTGGCCCGATTTTGCAAGTGAGAATGCCTATGCATAATTGACACTGTGTCCAGACTTGTCCTTATTCCCTTCGCGACGATTGCTGTTGGGCTGCACGTTTGTTCTTGGAGTCGCTACGTGTCTCTCAGCTGATCCATTTTGCCACCGATGACTGACGACAGCCTCCCTCTAATCTCCACACCACTGAACTCCATCATTGTTCCATGATGCTATGATGCTATGATGCTTCGATGCTTCAGTCGAGAAGTTGCTTCCAATGGGCCCCGGTCGTGAAGCGAGCTTGGAGAGAGTACCCATAATAACACCCATCACGGCGAAAGGCAAGTAAAAAGAATGGCGATAACAAGCGACGCAGGTGCGCGGTCGATGGGTGCTGGCCATGATGGTGAATAACATTGGGGCAAGGGCTCCATAGATTGGATCAAAGGCTGACCTAGATGATAACATCGAGCACATCAGCATCTCAGAGCCTCGTAAGAAGCATCAAACCAGACATTTTGACACACATGTACCTAAAAGGACTTTGATAAGACTAAACAAGAAATAAATCAACATCTCCCCGATCAAATACCTTCGCCCCCCCTTCATCTTGAACCATAAACACTAAAGATAACCACCCTTTACCAGCACATATCCCTCCAACCACCTCAGTACAGCAAAACCTCCATCTCATATTCCTTCCCAGCCTCAAGGGTATGCTCCCTCAACGTCTCGGGCCCACAACTCCCAGTCCCCAACCCGTGATGCCACCAATCCAAATGCACCACCGTCTCCCCTTCCTTCCCCTTATCCTCCAACTCAAAAGGATGCTTCGCCTCGTCCAGCTCCCTTGTCGAATACCTCAACGCGCTAAAATCCCCCATCTCCCTTCCTCCCTTCTGGGCCTGCCAATTCTGCCAATCCACACTCAACAAACTCTTGTTCTCCTTGTTCCTAAACCTGACCCATCTCACATCCGTCCTGTTCCCCGTCTCCTGCGGGAATTCATAATCCGTCATCAGCTCCCCCACCTTCGCACCCCACCACCCAACCAGCTGGCTCATCTTCTTGTCTCTGTACCCCTCCCCTGGGCCCCGTCCAAACCACTCCACACTCTCAACCCCCTTGAGCTTCGTCACCAGTCCCAGTCGCCCCCATGCTCTGGGGAGCAGGGCCCCTGTAGGCTTCGCCTCCACCTTGATAGCAACATCATGCCCGCCCAACATGTACGTAATCTTCAACTCCAAAGCCCAGTTCAACACCGGAGGCGCCATCCGTCCCTTGACCACAATCTCCGTCGCTGCTCCCTCATGCAACTCCTTCCACGTCGCCTCCACTAAATGAAACTTTGCCTGGTGCAACCGTCTGTTAAACCAGTTCCTGCCAAAGTCGCATCCCCGATCATTGTCCGTCATGGCGCGATAAATCTCAAACCCCAGCGGCTCGGCCAGGATATTCTCATCAGACTGCTTCGGATTTTTCCAGCTCACCAGTTGACCGATAGTAAGGTCAAAATCCCACGAGATCCCCCCCGACCCAACGACGGAGAGCAGTGACGGGTTGATCAAACTAGTCTTGACAGCCCCAATACGCTTCATTTTCAGGGGCAGCGTCTGCAACTGCTTTGGAGGGTGAACCGCAACTTGACCTGTGGCAACAAGATGACCGGTATCTCCCCACATGCCCGTTGGCGCGGCCAGTCGAAACTCCAGTGTCAAATGAGATAATGGCCGTGTAGAGGAGGGGAGTTCAATGCGAATGATGCCTTCAGAATGGGGTTTGATGCCTGATGACAGTCAGCTTAATTCGCCACCATACAACCAGAACTACTCACCTTTTGGAACTTCTACCATGCCGAGGTTATAGGAGCCCGAGTCGTCTACCCACGACAAATGGCATATCAAATGATCAAGGGTAAGGAAATCGTATCGGTTGACAATTCGGACGAGACCACCCTTCTCAATGCCCAATGTTTGGACAGGTTCGATGGCTTTCTTGTACTCAATGAGACCGGGGGTCGGAGTATGGTTAGAGAAACAGAGTCCGTCAAGAACAAAGTTGTAATCGTTGGGGTCGTCACCAAAGTCACCGCCGTATCCCATGTACTCCTTGCCGTCCTTGGTCTTGGTTCTCAGACCCTGTGTGGATGTTAGGTGTTTGTGAAGAAACATACCAAACCAGGACTGCACTCACATGGTTAGCCCACTCCCACACAAAACCACCCATGAGTCTCGGGTACTTGTAGAACAAGTCAATGTACTCCTTGATAGCACCTGGCCCATTTCCCATCGCATGAATGTACTCGCACAGAACAACAGGTTTGTCCCACGAGCGGTCCTTTGCATACTTCTCCGTGTCTTGTATGGAGTGATACATTCTGCTGATAACATCTGCGGACTCGGCTCTCCAATCACCCTCGTAGTGGATAAGCCTACTCTTGTCAAGGCTCTTGATGAACTTGTACATGGCCCTGTGGTTGCGGCCATAGCCAGACTCGTTGCCCAGAGACCAGAGGATGATGCTTGGGCGGTTGAAGTCCCGCATGACCATCTGGCGAGCACGATCAATGTAGGCTTCCTCCCAATCCGGATTGTCGGATGTGAGCTTGTTACCATCCACACCCACAACAAACAAGCCATGACACTCGAGGTCGCACTCGTCCAAGATCCACAAGCCAAGCTCATCTGCCAGTTCGTACAGCCGGGGGTCATTGATGTAATGAGAAGTCCGGATGGCGTTGATGTTGTGCCTCTTCATGAGCAGGAGGTCCTCCTTCAAAAAGTCAAAGGGAACTGCCCGTCCATGGTCAGGATGATGTTCATGTCTGTTGACACCGCGGAGCTTGATAGGTTGTCCGTTGACACAAAAGACTCCATCAATGAGTTCAACTTTGCGGAAGCCAACCCGTTCAGCAAGGGAACAACCAGGCATCGAAAGAGCGAGCTGGTACAAATAGGGGGTTTCGGCCGTCCATTTGTGGGGATTCTTGACATGGACATCAAAGTGTATCGTTCCCTCGCCGGCCTTTGTCTTTCTCGCAATCTCGACATTGTCCGCATCCAAGAGACTCAGGGTGACATTGGCGTCGGAGTTAAGTTTGACCTCCACATGGAGTGTTGCATCTTTGTACTTGTTGTGTAACTCAGTCTGGATCTGAACGTCCTCAAAGTGCGTCTTGGGAAATTTGTGCAGCCAAACATCTCGAAAGATGCCACTGAGCCACCATTGATCCTGTGGAGGGGTTAGATCACAGATTTGGGAGAGATATAGGGACGACTGACTTGGTCTTCGATGTAGCTCCCGTCACACCGTTGGTAAACCTCGACCGAGAGAACATTGATGTCTTCAAAACGGACAAATTGTGTGATATCAAATTCACTTGGATTCCTGGAGCCCTGGGAGTAGCCAACCTGTTGGTGGTTGACCCAGACGGTAAAGGCAGCATCGACACCTTCGAAACGTAGCCTAAGCTGATGGCCCTTATCCTGTTGGTCAAGCGAGAATTGGGTTACATAGCGGCCACATTCATTGTCATCAATTGGTACGTGAGGAACATTGACAGGCCAGGGAAAGTTCAGGTTGGTGTACTGTGGCCCTTTGCCGTGGCCTTGGAGCTGCCACATTCCGGGTACAGCGACGGGTACCCATTCGGGTGTGTCTGCCAGCTGCACGGGAGACTGCTTGTGGAAGTCAACAGGACCCTGCAGTGGTGACCTGGCAAGATTGAAGAGCCATTTTCCGGACAGGAGCTGTGCTTTGGAGAGAGAGACATCGCGAGATAAGGCATCCCAGGCGTTTTGGTACAGGAAGAAGTGGGCTCTGGGCGGCAGGGTGTTCCGGTGGATGATCCTGAGGTTATTCCAGTCCGGAGTAGACGGCGGGAGTTTGCGGTCTTGGTTTGGCCCCAGGCCGGAGGAGGGTGCCTCTCCCAGGGGCGCGGAGGGGACGTTTCCATGAGACATCGGAGCAATTGCCTCGTCAAGATGCACCGGGCATTCGATGTAGGGGATGGAAGCCAAGGAACAGTGGACGTTGAGTATCTTATGGAGTCATGCAAAAGGAGAGCAAAGAGACGATGGCAAAGGACTCAGTTGAATGACGACAGAGGGGAACGGAGGTCACATCTCGAGCTTGTCACTGGAAGAAGCTGTTGTCCTCCAACGGGTTTGTCCGAGGAAGGAAGCACGATTCAAGTCACCTGGCACCTGCAACCATTGCCCCACACCTTGATCAATCTGGGGAAGCAGCAAATGCGGGGGATGCTTCATGTGAACCACAGTCTTGGCGGCTATGGCCTGCGGGTTAGGGTTGTGCGTTTCTCCCTCATTCAACCATCATCACCACCAATCGCCAACTTCCTTCATCTTACATGTACTCTGTCATCTCAAAGTGTCCTTATTTCTGGGCCTATTTTACATGTGTACTGCGGCTTGATATTTCGATCTGTTTCATACAAACTGCTCGCCGATATTGCCTCCCATCCATCGCATGTGTTGTCGAAAACCGTACATTTTGCAACACCAGACCTCTCTTATTTCACGCTCCCCCGGATCTAGATCCAGCTGCTTGTCCGCTCACCGTCTCTCGGCCAGATGATCTCGATCAGGCACCGTCTGCCACCGTTGTACCGCAGATTCTCGCCGCTGCACCAGGGTGCCCTGGAAACACGGAGGGAGATGCTCCTGGTGCGCCTAAAGCAGCGTCGTATCGACGGCAACTCGGGAGTGGTAGACGACAACGTCCATTTCCAGGTTCGATCATGACTGGCGAGCGGGACTAGCTGGGGTTGGTTGGTATTTTTGGCCTCTCCACCACAAACCATGGTCCTGGACCACAGCTTCAATTTGCACCAAGTGGTACGTCCTGTCGGAATGTCGACGGGAAGACGGCCAGAGCCCTCGGATGGTCCTCGATGGACCGCCAAGTGGCCCCATATCCTTCGGATGGAGGGCAAGAAAGTGTTGATATATTAACTGCCATGCATCCCGCCTCTGTTGACGTGCTTGGGGCTCTGCTCGGTGCGCGCCTGCAACACTTCTTCAACCGACGTCCTCTCTGCGGCCATGAAGGTCTCGTCGCTCGTCCACCTGCTTGTGGCTGCTGTGGCTGCTCCTGCTGCCGCCGAGTTCTCGTGGAAGAATGTCAACATTGGTGGCGGTGGTGGCTTCGTCCCCGGCATCGTCTTTCACCCGACTACTCCTGGGGTGGCTTATGCCAGGACCGACATTGGTGGTCTTTACAGGCTGAACCCTGACGACTCCTGGACTCCCATCACCGATAGCCTTGGCACTGATGAAAGATGGTAGGTTGTCTTCCGGGACCGAGTGTTTTTAGAGTCGGAAATATCTGACATCTCGTGAGATAGGGGCCATTGGGGCATCGATGCTGTCGCCCTGGACCCTCAGGAGCCAAACAGAGTCTACGCGGCGGTGGGCATGTACACCACAAACTGGGATCCCAACCCGGGCGCCATCATCCGCAGTGACGACAAGGGAGCCACGTGGGTGTCTACCGACCTGCCTTTCAAGGTGGGCGGCAACATGCCTGGCCGTGGTATGGGCGAGAGGTTGGCTGTCGATCCCGCCAACTCCAACATCATCTACTTTGGTGCTCGCAGTGGAAATGGTCTGTGGAAGAGTACCGACGGTGGTGCCACCTTCTCCAAGGTGACCTCTTTCACCAACGCGGGATCCTACATCGTGGACCCCAGCGACCTCTATGGTTACAACGGAGACAAGATCGGTCTCACCTTTGTCACCTTCGATTCGACCTCGAGCGTCAGAAATGGCGCCACCTCGCGCATCTTCGTCGGTACTGCTGACAACATCACTGCTTCCGTCTATGTTTCCGACGATGCTGGTGCCACCTGGGCCCCGGTCGCCGGCCAGCCTACGAAATACTTCCCTCACAAGTGCAAGCTTCAGCCAACCGAGAAGGCTTTGTACTTCACTTACAGCGACGGAGCTGGTCCGTATGATGGTACTTCTGGCGGTGTGTACCGCTACGACCTCACCACTAGCACCTGGAAGGACATCACCCCCGTCTCTGGCGGTGATCTCTTCTACGGCTTTGGCGGCTTGGGTCTTGACATGAAGAAGCCCGGCACGCTTGTCGTGGCTAGCTTGAACTCCTGGTGGCCGGACGCCCAACTTTTCCGTTCTACCGACTCTGGTGAGACCTGGTCTCCTCTCTGGGAGTGGGCTGGGTATCCCGATATGAACCTGTACTATAGCATTCATGTGAGCTTATGCGTCCTTTTTTAACGCATTGGCCTCGGACTAATAATCCTCCAGACTGATAAAGCACCCTGGATCAACACTGGCTTTCTCTCTCAGGACAGCAAGCGCCTGGGATGGATGATTGAGGCCCTCGAGATCAACCCCCATGACAGCGACCACTGGCTGTACGGCACTGGTTTGACCCTTTTCGGTGGCCACGATTTGACCAAGTGGGATACCACCCGCAACATCACCATCCACTCTCTTGCTGCCGGTATCGAGGAGATGGCTGTCCTTGGCCTTGCATCTGCCCCTGGCGGTTCCGAGCTTCTCGCCGCTGTTGGTGACAACAACGGTTTTACCTTTAAGGAGGCCGCCGATCTCTTGACTTCTCCTCAGACCCCCTGGATGAACCCCATGTGGACCAGTGCCACTGACGTTGGTAAGTGGCAGAGACCATCCATACAGGAGCTTCACTAACAAGTAAACAGACTACGCCGGCAATAAGCCCAACCAAGTCGTCCGCGTGGGCAACTCCCCTGGCTCTCCCCAGATCGCCATCTCCACCGACGGCGGCCTCACCTGGTCCCCCCACTACGGCGCCAGCAACACCGACCACAGCGGCACCCTCGCCTACTCGGCCGATGCCTCCACCGTCCTCTGGTCCTCTGGCAACGCCGGCGTCCTCCGCTTCCACACCTCCACCGCAACCACCTACAACCCCGGCTCTGTCGTCCCCTCGGCTGACTCGGCCGAGGGCGTCTTCACGCCCGTCGACTCCCTCCCCTCGGGCGCCGTCATCGCAGCCGACAAGCGGAACAACTCCATCTTCTACGCCGGCTTCGAAGGGACCCTCTACCGCAGCTTGGACGGCGGCGCCACGTTCTTGACAGTAGCCGTCGACCCCAGAAGCAGTACCACATCAATGACTGTCGTGGCCATCAAAGATATGGTCGCCCACCCCGTCGTCGCTGGTGAAGTCTGGGTTTCCACCAACATCGGTCTCCTCCGCAGCACTGACTACGGCCTCAACTACGCCCAGGTTGGAGAGGGCAGCATCACCAACACGGAGCAGTTCGCCTTCGGTCTCGGTGAGGGAGGGTCGAAGTGGAATATTTATGCTTTCGGCTACGGCTTGAATGGACCGAGGTTGTATGCCAGCTCAGATAATGGAGAGTCGTGGGTCGATATCCAGGGGCTGCAAGGATTTGGGGCTATCAGTGCGAATAGGGTTGTGGGAAGTGCCAGTGTGGAGGGGCAGGTTTATGTGGGCACCAATGGGAGGGGTGTGATGTTTGCAAAGGGGGTTGTGGAGGGTGGTGACCCGGGTAACGGAGGTGGGGAGGATAGCGACGATGATGAGGAGGAGTGGTGTGATGCTACTACGACGACGAGTGCTGTGCCGACGACTTCGTCCGTGGTGATCCCTACGACTACAAGCACGACGTTGGTTACTAGTGTCAGGCCTACGACTGTCTCTACCTCTTCGAGGGTTACCACTGCCAGCACGTCTTCCACCTTGACCAGAATCAACACCACCAGCACTTCCACCAGATTCACCACCACCAGCTCGGCGCCCATCACTCAACCGACTGAGCGTGCGAAGAGGTGGGGACAGTGCGGCGGGATCAACTGGACTGGACCGAAGGAGTGCGAGGCCCCATGGACGTGCCAGAAGCTTAATGATTGGTACTTTCAGTGCTTGTAAATACTGAGTCGTTGTCATCATGAGGGAGGTTTTCCGCATTTAGCAGTAAAAAGAGTGAGTAGCAATGAAATATAACATCTCAGTTGCAGTGTTTTGGGAGTCTGATCTGATGAATGACGTGAGCGGGGATGAAAGATTAAGTCGAAGATGGAAGATGGGATGGCAGCTGCACGCCAAGGCCCGGCCCGATCTGCAACAGGGGTTCCCCAGATTGATGCCAAGAATGACGTTCGTGGGGGGGAGGGGGGAGAAGAGTAGATTGAAGGGATATCAAGTGCAGTAAACTAGACATGTAGGAGACAGTAGCGCGCAGATGGATGTCAGCTAAGTGGATATATATATACATGATCGAAGGGAGTAGAAGGCTCGATTAAAAATATAGAAGATGAATTGTAGGTAAGGAGCTGTGCTCCATGATAAGCTCTGTGTTGAGGTCACCAAGGGACTTTTGTTCCATATCACGCTTCACTAGATTCCCGCCGCAAGGTAACACATCTTCAACCTAGAAGTGGTTTCTCATTACTGTTATTTACCATCCAAAAACCAAGCCAACAGGATATCCAGCGACATAAAGTCGTAAATCCCCCACTATCCTCCGCTGTATGCTGTGATGTACCTAAGGCATATGAACTATAGTACTCTATAATATGCAAGTTATTCGTCCAATGTTACTTCCCTCTCCGTGTATATATATCCAAAAATGCTGCTGCTCTCGTGTGATCTTGCACACAATCAATCACATCACGGCGGGTGACCGGCCACGTGTATGTATGTACACGTGTGTGCCACCCTATCATTTATCCCAAGAATACAACTTGTAAAAAAACTCGTCTTTTTCCTCCTCAGGGGTATCCTCATAATCCTTTCTCCAGCTCTCGGGCAAGATCTCTCCCCACCACGTCGCAAACTCCATCCTCTGCCCCGGCGGCATTCTTGTATTCGCCCAGTTATTCCCACTCTTCCCCGCCCTCTTCCCCCCAACGCGCAGGACTTGCATCTCCCTCACACCGCAAAACAACCCCGGCCTCCCAACGCGAGTAACAACCTCCCAGTCCTTTCCGTTCCAAATCTCCTCCTCGAAGGTCTCCCCTGGCTGCACCGTCCTCCAAGGGTTCTGCGCCACCGGCTCAAACAGCCTGGTCTGAAGGTCATAAATGATCCTGATCAGCTTCTCCCACACCCTCACGACATGAATCATCTTAAACACCCCCTCCTCATACGCCACACGAATATAAGGATTGACATAAATCCCGCTCTCACTCCCCTTCATCGCCCCAGCCGGTAAATCCCCCTGCCTCTTCGCCGCCTCGGTCAAATCCGCCGAAAACAAACAACACTCACACGCATCATAATACGCCCCGGGCTCATGCCTGAACCTCACCGGTCCCGTCACAGCAGCATCAGCACGAGTATGATTCCCCGGATCAATCGCATGTCCCGCCACCACCCCCTCCTCCCACGCTTTTCCTCTTGGTTTTTCCTCCTCCACATTCTGAACATACCTCCCCTGCATAGCCATCATGCCCCCCCAGCAACTCTTCACTCGCACCGCATCCTTACTCTCAAGAACATCCTTCCGGGACAGCCCCCTCCCTCTCTCCCCAAAAAAGGGATAGATGGCCTGGTAGCTCGCGTACCCGTCCGCGTCGCGCATGGCGTAGATGTCGTACATTCTATGTCCGAACCAGAAATCCATCGCGCACGCGGCGACATAGGCCGCCCGTCCAGTTTGCTTGTCTACATTCGTCCCGAACAGCAAATTCGCCGCGTCAATGGGGTCAAAAACGATGTCGTTCAAAAACAGAACCTTGTCAAACTTTCTGACCCCGTTGATCCTATCCTCCTTTGTCCTCTGATCCAGCGGTCTCAGGGCCCGGTTTCGAAGTTCGGCTAGGTAGGCGACCCGCTTTACTCGGGGTGTGCCGTCGGGGAGGAGGACGGTGGGGAAGTTATCCAGGGAAACGTGGTCGTCGGATGTGATGGCGTGTTTGCAGGGCACACGGGATTTGAGCTCCTCGAGCGCGGCTTTGCCCTTTGGGCCGGAGTCGTTTTCGTAGATTGACAGGAACACGTTGTCGGGGCCGAGGATGCGGATGAGGCGGAGGAGGCGGTCGGAGAAGGGGCCTGAGGCGAGCTTGCCGTTTTTGTCGTAGAGGATTGTGGCGATGAAGACTTGCTCGTTGAAGAGGTTTGCGCAGCCTTCGCGGGGGGAAGTGCCGCGGCAGGCGTGGAGGGTTTGGGAGTAGTGTATTGGGGGGTTGTTGTAGGACGGCAGAAAGATGGGGGTGAGGATGAGGATCGAGGTGAGGAAGAGGAGGAGGGATTTGAGGAGGAGGATGAGGGGTCGGGGAGTCGCGCGCCAGGCTGTTCGGCGGAGGAGGCGGAGGCGGGAGAGGAAACGTTGGGCTTTGAGGAGGTAGGGTTTGGTGGGGGTGATGTATTTGGTGTGGAGGTGGGTTAGGTTGCGGTGGTGGTTGTCCCAGCTGGAGCGGCGGAGGAATTCGTGGGTTTCATGGTCGTCTGAGTCGGTGTCGTAGAGACAGTGGTCGTAGTTGATGGGGTCTTTCATTTTTTTTGGCTTTTGTGTCTACTGGGTGAGGGAGAGTAACGAGGGCATGTCGTTGGACATGGGAGGGCGGGGGGGGGCCAAAAATATTTACAGAACAAAAAAAGAGACTCTTATAAAATCGAGTCGAGGTAAGGGAGAAAGAGGAAATGCGGCGGTGGAAAAGGAAACGGGTCTTTTTTCAGCGGCTGTACAACGGGGATAGCCTTGTCCAATTGATCGCCAGCTGAGTCGGTTTTGAAGGTGAGGGAAGCACAAGGCGGACGAGATGGACTATATAGTAACTTGGGCGCATCACACCGCTTGGCCACCACCACCCAGCCAGGCCTGCCCAATGGAGGATCTCGTAAGAAGAATTGGCATCACTTTCCGACATCCGATCATCCCCCCAGTTGTGGTTACACGTTGGGCACGACGCGTAGCCGTTCTTTCTCCACAAAGAACCAACATCTGGAAAACCGGCACTCTCTTCTTTTCAACATTTGGCAATTGGGGCATTTCCCTTGCACTGCCGCCGGGTACGCCACTCTCTTCCTTGGCCGGTGTCTTGGCATCAGCCGAAACATCTGCAGCAGCGGATCCCCTTGTCGGGGAGAGACAGCGCTATTCCCTTCCTGAACTAGCCGAGAGAATGCTAAGCTCATGTGGAAGCACGGGCCACAGAAGCTTTGGATGGACCCTTGTGGCTGGTCTGGACTGGCCTATGCTAGATGGGTAAATTATGAAGTGGCTCCAGAGGGTAAACGACGGGGACCAGGTACAACATTTGTTTTCTTTTCCAGTTGAGCAATCACAAAGGCGCGCGGCCATGGAGCGCCAGATGAGCATCTCGCGATAGCTTTCCAGAGCTGGTCCTCAGTGTTCTTTTCTGTCTTGTCGTTCCCTCTCTCTGTCACTCTCCGCCAGTTCTCGGCAGATCGATATATACCCCTTCGCTACCGGGTGACCGCCAATTACGATTATATACCACTCCTCCCGACGACGACGACGACGACGACAACTACAACGACGACAGTTCCCTCACAACAAAACTAGAAAAAAAAAATCCCCCCAAAAAAATCCTCAAATCCCAACCTCCTGACCCATCAAAATGCTCTTCCCCCCATTAACACGCCCCCGCGGCCCCCTCCGCACCCTCCTAACCCGCCTCCACCCCTACCGCATCCCCCTCACCCTCCTCCTCCTCGCCCTCCTCACCGAAGTCTACCTCCACAACTCCTATTACACCATCCACCACCCCGCCCGCGACCTCGACGTCCCCTTTTACACCTCATGCCAAGAACCCGACCTCTCCCCCTCGGCGCCCCGCGAAGCCGCAGCAATAGTAATGCTCGCCCGCAACCACGAAGTTGAAAAAGCCCTTCGCACCGTTATCTCGATAGAAAAACACTTCAACCGCTGGTTCCACTACCCCATCGTCTTCCTCAACGACGAGGACTGGGACCCGGAATTTGTCTCAACCATGAACGAGACCGTCTCGGGCGGCGCAAAGTTCGAGGTCATACCCAAGGAAGAATGGGGCTTCCCCGCGAATATAAACCAAGACCGCGCTCGAGAGGCGATCAACAGGCAGGGCCAACAGGGGGTGTTGTATGGTGGGCTGGAATCATACCACCACATGTGCAGGTTTTATTCGGGCAAGTTTTACACGCTAAAGGCGCTGAGGGAGTACAAATGGTACTGGCGGATTGAACCGGACGTGGAATTCTACTGCGCGCTGACGTACGACCCGTTTGTGGAGATGGCCAAGCATGAAAAGGTGTACGGGTTTACCGTCGCGCTGCCTAAGGAGCCGGCGACGTGCCCGGGGTTGTTTCGGGCGGTGGCTGACTGGAAGGAGGAGCAGGATTATCGGACCACCGAGCTGTGGAAGGCGATGGTGAGCCCGAGCTGGCTGCCTTGGCCGATCAGGAAAATGATGAGCGGGTTGGGACATAGGGACGGGCGTGGGGACGGGTGGAATTTGTGCCATTACTGGAGCAATTTCGAGATTGCGAGTTTGGACTTTTTCAGGAGTAATGCTTATCAGGATTTGTTTGAGAGGTTGGACGAGAGAGGGGGGTTTTATGAGGAGAGGGTGAGTACCCTAACCCCCTTTTTCCGACTTGGAAAGAATTTGATGCTGATCATGAGAAAACAGTGGGGAGATGCACCGGTGCATTCGCTCGCGCTGGCGATGCTGCTTGATTCGCACAAGGTTCACCACTTTGAGGATATTGGGTATAGGCATGATTGGTACTTCCAATGTCCTGCCAACGCTCCGGGAGGACAGTTACCGCAGAGCGAAGTCCTGGGGGGGCCGGCGTTTGAAGTTCGAGAAGAGAGGGAGGATGGGATTGGGTGTCGGTGTGAGTGCGATGGCAGCCGGACGAGGAACCATGCGAGTTATTGCCTGAACCGGTTGACGCAGCCAAACAAGAGCAGGAGGTTGGGGACGTTGGGGTGGGTAAGGAGTTGGTGGGCTTAGAGGGTGGGGGGGGTTAAGAGGTAAATATTGTGTTAATGTTTGATGTACATGAGAGAGAGCATGGTGGTTTCTTTTTCTCGTTGAAAAGCGATGGCGAGGAGTTTCTGGTGTTGAAGCAAGGGATGGGGGGCATGGACGAGGAGATGTAATATAAAGGAGGCCAAGATCTCATATAAAAAAAAAGATCAAATCCTGTAATTAGATAATACCCAGAAAAGAAACCGCCAATCGCCCGTACCTTCGGCCGATTTGATCATACGGATATTTTCTCGGACTTGTACCCTACCTACTCATCAACCCACACAAGTACCATGCAGAACCAAACCTCAAGCCTACCCAAGTTTTGCCATCACTCCAATAGGGGTCAGGAACAAGAAACACTCCTATCTTGGCACAAGCCTCGACCTACTTGTTCCTTCTTTGTCAAAATATTATATCATTATCATTTGTGTATATGTGCTCTCTCTTCCAAAATGTACCAAAAAACAAAAAAAAACAAAAAAAACAAAAAAAACAAAAAAAAAAAAAAAAAAAAAAAAAAAACAAACAAAAAAAAAAAACAAACAAAAAAAAAAAAAAAAAAAGACCAAATAAACGAACGAAACAGTTCAATGCCATACTATATATAAAATCTTCAGAGGGTTTATAGGCGCGCGACATAAACCTGGGGTATCTTTATCAAGATTCAAAAAGAGAAAAGAAACGGAAGAAAAAACCAACCGCTACCATGCTCCTTTGTCCCAATGTCCAACACCGCCGCTTCCCATCGTCATCAGCCATTAACAATACTCTTCTTCCTCCTTTGCCAAATCGCTCACCGCTCAAAAAAGACCAAAAACGCCGTTTCATGATATACACAAACATCTCCTCAACCCCATCATAAATCATCCTCCAAAAACCTCCTCATCAACAAATTAAACCTCGTATCCCTGCCCCGCACCACCTCGGGCGTCAACTCCCTCAAATACCTCTCCCAGGCCATCTGACTCCAGGCATGATACGCCAGCTGGTTCGTAAACAAGCTGCCCCCATGCCTCTCAATCTCGCCCTCCCAGTACTTTGCCTTTTCCTTGTCCAACCTCTCATGCATCCAGTCAATATGCCTCCACGTCCATGTCGGCCAGAAAAACGCATCGGGCGCCAGGGCGCAAACCTCGCTTGGGTGCTCCTCGGCGAGCTCCTTTGGCAGAATCACAGAGTGGTAATTCCATTCCTTGGAGAGGTCGGTGTTGTTATAGGATTCTAGCCACCTGGTGAGGAAAGTCGAGTTGGGCCGGGCGGCGATGACGGCGTTGCAGAGACCCCAGCGGTTTCCGCCTTCTGCGCCGAGGATTACATCATGGGGCGAGGGGTTGGCGAGGATGTGGTCAAAGGGACGGAGGGCAAAGGCGTCGATGTCGAGGTAGATGCCTCCGTCTGTCAGGAGGGCTTTGAGGCGCAATGTGTCCGAGACGTGAGCGTAGTGGTCGGATGAGGAGGTGGGTGGGTGGTGGATTAACGTGATGTCTTTTGACAACCGACGAATCCAAGGATTGGTTAATGGGTCGGCGTGGGGGTCCGGCGAGGGTGGTTCGGAGAGGTAGGTATAGTGAAGATATACAGCGTCCGGTTTGAGAGATACGATGGCTGACCTGACTGCGAGGTAGCTGAGGAAATCAAAGTGACCTGCGCCCGGGTTGTACAGTGGGTTCTTCAGCCCGTAGTTGAAGTGAACAATGTTTGGTATTGGTTCGGAATCGTCGGTGGTATGGTGGTTGTGATGGTGTTCAAACGAGGAAGACTGGCCGTTGAGGCATGCCAGCTCGGCTTCGGTCGGGACGAAGGCTTGCTCGATCCATTTCTGACCCGAAAATGGGTTCGTCTGTCTCACATGGTCCCCGAATCGGTAGAGGTAGGGCGCGGATATGTAGATGACTATGCAGCCGTAGATGATAGCGACGAGACGGTAGGCATTGCGCGACACGATCATCTTCTCGGTTTTCGGATCGCGTCGTCGATGTTAAAGGTCGTCGAGTGAGGAATTGGGTCGGAGCCGCAAAAACGTTATGTTGGCGGCGGCGGCAGCTTTTTGCAACCCCGACGTTCGAATGGTTGGGAAGGTCAAAGCCGAGACCGAAGAAAATATTAGGTATGAGGAATACAGGGGGGGGAGCTGAGGTGTCAGGCAAGGCTAAAAGGGGCTAGGTCATGTCTCGTGGTGGGCTGTTGTTGCAACCGCATGTGCCGAAGTGAAGAGCAGGAGGAGTCGATGATGCTGTAGGTTGAAAGTTTGGATGTTGTCGGGACTTGGTTGGAGTGGGAATAGTGGAGGCCTGGAGGGGCAAGGTTTTATTGATTCTGGCCATTCGCCAATTCTTCGCGAAAGCACTTCTTCTTCAGACAGCCAGGAGGTGGTCGAGTTTCTGGGCAAGGCATGGCATCGCAAGGCACAAGGCAAAGGTCCCGTCATCTGTGACAGCAAGAGCTGGGGCCAAGTACCCTGGTACCCAGTCCGAGCTTGAGCCAGGAACCAATGCAAGCCCAAGCAAGCCCCCGGCAGGCTGGACCCACCAACCCCCTCCTCCGCCAATCCCGTCAAAAGAACAAGGCTTGGCGCTGTGCGGTGTAAGGCGCGGGCGGCGGCCCACTCCTCGAGCCTGCATCTCGATGCCCAAAACAGCAACACAAGAATGCGGTGCTGTCATCCAAACTGTTTCATCGCCCAGGATTTCTTCTAGATCTTTTTTTCTCAGAGTCATTGGTGTCTCAAAACAAAACACCACGGCAGCCAGCCTGGGCTGTCGACACTCCACCGTCACTCCAAGCCCCATGTGGCATCGAGTACAACCTGGAACTAAATATCGCACGAGTGCGAGTGTCGTTTGGTCCGTGGCTCGGAGATATTGGACCGGCTGTAACTATTATGCTGCAATACCTACCTTTGTCCTAGCGCTGACGAGGCTCAGAAACAGGAAATAGACCATAGCCAAGAGCGGCTGGAAATCGGCATACTACAGCACGTCGGAAAGTGACATTCTGCCTCGGTAGTACAACGACACCACCAGAACTGGGACTATGCAGTGTGTGCTGCGCAGTTGGGTCGCTGAGAGCGTGGCTATGCTCTTGTGCTGTTCTGATGCAGCAACTCGTACGGCTGAAGCCAGTATAGCCTCCTAGCGTAGCAATAGTGCTATGTAACTCGCGCATTACAAAAGGACCTTGAGAGTCGTGTGATGTCTGAAGATCTCTTGTCGGATTGGGATTGGGATTGGGATTGGGATGCGTGTGATGCGAGTGTGCAGAGTATCGATAGGTAGAGCCCAGAGATGTGACGTGCCGGGATGCCGAACCCCGCCTCCAACACCACCTTGGGAGAAATATTGAGTGTTGGGCGAAGAACAAAAAGAAAATTGGATAGAATGTTGGTGGGTTTTCCTGTTGCCTGCTGTCTTATAGCTCAAGGTTACGCGGCAGGCTACGTAACGCAGACTTGTGTCTGCTGACACACATTTTCACATCTCACGGCCGTTGAAACACTGACACGCTTGATGATAGAAATCTGCACCCTGGCCATCTGCACGGAAAGCTGCTGCCCTCGAATTCGCGTGGGGGATATGACTGAAACAGACATTCGGCAGTTTTGAATTTGATATCAATCAGAGTTGTGATCAAAACATGCATCTCCTCCGCATCATGCCAAGCTCGGACACTGGAGCTCTGATCGAGCTCTGAATAGCTTCAACCGCCAAGTCCCACCCTAAATGCGGGGTGACCAAACGGCGTTGTGGCTGGCCGCTCCCGAAGGTGGGTGGTGGGTCCGATCTCCACAGCGGTTGACCCACGCGTTATGGCGTGCATTCCCAACTCACAAGTTGACAGACGCAGGGAAAGTCAAAGTTGGAAAAAACAAACAACTCAATCTCCTTCTTCCTACGATTTTTGGAAATTTTGGGCCACCCGCCGTCGAGTTTCGTCTTGACAACCTCAAGATGCTCATGAACGTCACCACTTCAGTTTAGGCGGCCTCAACGTCCTGTACCACCAAGCCAGTCCACTATGGTCGATTGAACGCCCGCCCGGAATACTGCAACTGGCAGAGAGAGTCGGGCAGAGCCTGGACTCTTGATCCTGTCTCTCTCTCGGCGGGAGCGCTGTCTCGTCGATCGCCACGTGTTTCTGCTCCTTGGAACAATATCGTCAGCAGACCTCTCTCCATCTTCCTCTTCAGCAGGCGCGCGGCAATGCCGAGCAGCACTTGAGCAGCAGCACAGCATCCGGCAGGCGGGCGAGATCCACTGGTTTGGACAGCTTAACCCAGGGCGGCTCTCTTTGTTTATGCCCTAATCAGCAAAGCCAGCGCTCTAAACACACGATGGAAGCCCAGTGGTACTGTCTGACCCCTGGACGCTGGAGATTGGAGATTGGAGGTTGGAGAGATTGCTGGGTCGGTATGGAGTAGCGGTTGCGGCAGAAAACACAAAAAAAATGATAATGGAGGAGGTGTGAGTGGTGTGTGGTGTTCTACTTGCTCACCCACCGCACCCCAACCCCGTTGTTTTTGTGCCGCCCACCTTTTGTTTTCCTTGCGACATTTCGACTTTTGGCCCTTCCTATCGTTTGCCCTAGACAAGTCTCTATCTCCTCTTTTACGCCATTTTGCTTCATTCGCTGCGCTGCGCAAGTTCGTCGCGTTTTTGCTGTCCAATTTTCCACGTAAGTTGGGCTGCCCGAACAGTTTGCGCCGCGAGAAAAGCTGAGAGCTGCTGCCCGCGCATGTAGTCTGCCGAGCGCATCGTGCAATTTTTGCTGCTTTCGCGTCGCATACACACAGTTGAAGCTCTCGCGGGATCGCGCTTCACTTGTGTATCCATACTGACTTTTTTGGAGCAGATAATCACAGGTTAATTCCACATTATCAGCCATGGCTCGTGAAGGAACCCGTTCGTCCACCGGCAACTCCAAGCCGCGTGTCTTTCAGACTGTCGACACCGCTCCTGCCGTGAAGAGGACCACCAAGCCCAAGGCTGCGAAGGGGGAGACCAAGGGCGCCAAACCCACCGGTGTAACCAAGAAGAAGGCCGCCCCCAAGAAGGAGACCGTTGCGAAGAAGGTATGTCGGCTGCGCCTCAGGTTGTGTGGAGGATATATCAGGCACAATCGGGCTAACTCTCTGATTTTCAGGCCAAGGCTGCTGTCAAGAAGGCCGCGCCCAAGAAGATAGCCGAGAAGGCCGAGAAGACGGAGAAGGCCGACAAGCCCGAGAAGGCTGAGAAGGCTGAAAAGGCCGAGAAGGTTGAGAAGGTCGAGAAAGCTGAGAAGGTAAGACAACTCTCTCTCCTCCTGGCATAACCCAAGACACAACTAACCATATCTTCCTGATAGCCCAAGACAACAACCAAGAAGAAGGAGGCTGCTGCTGCCAAATAAACGGTAACCGGCGTGTCCCATCTCTCTTCCTCTTCCCTGTGCAAAGCTACATCAACACACGGGGAACTCTTCAGTGCACATTCTTGGATGTCAGGGTCTCTTATCTTTCCCGAGTATTTAATCCCCTTGGCTATATATATAGTAACTGGCTTTTTCTCTGTGTGTAAGGAGCGTCTTGGTTATATATTTCGGTTCTTTTTTATCTGGGTTCTTATTGTGTAGTGTAAAGGAGTGTGGTTTGAAGAATAGGCAACAGAGCTGTCTTTGCTTTATCTTAAACTTGGGATCCTGTGCTGATGTTATGGTTGACAACTGTTCCTAGAGCTTGCTCATGTCAGATATTGACGATTGTGAAGAAGACCTCCATCAAGAAGCAGCCAGGTGGGGATCGAATCCATCATGATAGCTGAACTTTTGCTTGGCCCAGGCTTCAGAGACGAGCTGTCCTGGGAGCTGTCTCGGCACGGACGAGATTATCACCCATCGAAAGACGTATTTCGTCAAGATACAGACCCCCCCGGATCTACAACCGATGACAGCATTAGTTACTTACCACCGCCCAATTTTCTCCTCAGTTAGTAGGCCTGGTCTATTTTCTATCGAGAAGTGTTTCTTTCCCTTGATAGGTAAATTGGTCAGTCAGGAACTCTGCACGAACGGCACGCTGTTGACCACATTCAAGCCATGTCTCGATAGGTAAGTTATACGAAGGAGATAAGCCTTGCGGCGTCCGGAACGTCATGGAATTTTCAAAAGGTTTGGTATGTGGCTTGAAGCATGTCTTATCATCACGTCAGTTGGAGTGTGGGGTGAGATGGGAGGCAAAAGCCATGGATCGAGACTCGGAGAGGAATGAATGTGAATAACCTACCCCCAGAAAACCAATAACCCGGTTGCTGGAAACCTAGTTTTGCGACATGTCACTGCGTCTGACCCAGTGTGCAGAGATAGGTGAAATCACGGCGTTGATGATAGCAAGAAGGATCATGGTATGCGGGGCACTTTCAGATGGGGTATAGAGTTCGGGAAGAGCAGAGAGGTGATATGAGAGGGCTGAACAGAATTATGCCTACTTGCGTTACGGAGCGAGCTGTTGAATGTTATGTGGTAAACCCTCGAACCTGCGGAAAGTTTGAAAAGATGGGCCATCGATTATCTGACCTTTGGGGTGGAGGGCAAGCTCAAAAAGCAGCTGGTCAGCCCCCACCGTTGATTTCTGTCCCTCCTCTTCATGTGAAAGTCAGATGGATGGATGTGGCATGGAGCACGACAGAAATAAGCGGGCAGCGGACCGTGACAACCACATAAAATTGCTACCCTCCCCTCTTTTCTTTGCTTCTTCTCTGCCCTACCGTCTGACACTCGATCTGATCTCTTCTGGACTGGGGTCTGGAACAGGGTCGTGACATGGCAGCTGCAAGCTTTCCCCGCCTTGGTGTGGCTCGCGTGGTTTGCTGGGTAGGGTTGCAGGGCAGAATTGTGAGGTTGCAGTTCTTGTTTACCCATGATTATGTGATTGAACCTGTGAGAGAGATGGATGTCCACGTCGAAAATAGACACACTGCGTGGGATGTTGAACAGCGTGGACAAAAGGGACAAGCCACCTTCTCAGGCCGGTCAAGATGAGCCAGTCATGGAGAAGGCTCTTGATCGGGTAGAGTTGGAATGTGCCATACATTATACATATGCAAGGGAAGCACGACCTGCGCACCTATAGCATATCTCTTTTTGAGGCAGCGGAGGAGGTGTGATCCCGTAGGCATCCCGTGTCCATCCCTTCCGAAGGATCAGATCAGCCGGCAACATACAGACCGAGTCTCGGATAGTGTGCAACCAAGTGTTTAAAGATGTAGAAAACAGAAAGAACTTGGACCAATCCAATAACACGATAGCCGAGAGCATGACTTTTTTATTATCCAGATGAAGAAAGTTACACACACGTCTAGGTGGTAGACGACTCGAGGGTTGCTATCAGGGACGGCGAGCAGGTGCATGATGGTTACACAGGAGGCTCCGTGTGTGTGTGCGTGTGTGTGTGCGTGCTGCCGTCGACGCTGCTGCCCATTGCCTTGCCGGTGGGCGAGTGGGTAAGTGCATCGTGTTTGCTGTCGAGGGAAGCCTATCATGTTGGAGATAGTGAGACGTCATGTGGTGGTGATGCCGTTCCACCATGTCGCCTCTCCCCCATCCGACTCACTCGCGCCTGCCTCTAAAAGATAAAACGGCGGCCTTCCATCCTTGGGGAACCGGAGGTGTTTGGGGGAAAAGCTGGACATGTCAAGCCTCACATCATCACATGCTTTCTCGTGCCTGCGGCCTGCCTGGCGCCATCTCGTGCCAACCTAAAAAGAGGACCCCGGGGCGTCTCGTGTATACCGGTCGTGGCTTCCTTATCTTGGTCGCCAGCGTCACACATCGCCATCATTAAGGTTTCTTGTGTGGGGAGGCCCACCACAAATAGCTATCATTGCTCTTTCCCCCCTCCTCCCACTCTCTGCTCTGCTCTGCTCTCGCTGCCCTCTGCCCTCTGTCATCTGGAAACATCGGACAGCAGCCATGGAGCGATCAGATTGCCTGATCCCCAGATGGGACGAGAATAGAACTGAATTTGACAAGTTCGAGCTCAACTTCAGAGGATGGTGCTACCTTAGGCCCGACAAGGTTTACTCCGCCACGACAATTCTCGCCGGCTACTTCATAGATGCAACCTGGACTCCGAGTGTCGACTGGGAGATCACCGTTCAGGAACCCACCCCCGAGACCCCAATTTCGCCCCTGCCTGGTCGAGAAGGCCTGGCCTATGTGGCCCTCAACGTAAGTCCCAAACCCCTCAAACTCTGTCGAGCAAAACGCAGACCTGATGTCCTGTCAGATTCTCTTTACAACCACCGACGGCGGCTCCGAAAAGCTCGCAAGCGAGAGCAATTGCCGCTCATACTTCAACGAGCTATCGAAACAGCTTTTATGGCCCTGTCTTGATGCATCTCGCAACAAGATTCAGATTGACTTTGTGACGTGGAAGTTGGAACCCAGTTGGGGCTATTCCACTGCCTTCTCACGGTACTGGCTCAAGGGTTGGTCGCATAAGCCCACCCAGCAGCAGATGGAGCTCCCAGCTTACAACATCAGTTACGTTCTGCGCGATGTAAGTCGATCTTCTTATGCTCTATGCTAGTTCTGTATGCTATGCTGATATTCGATCCTCACCCCAGCTCACCAACCTCGAGGGCCTTCGTAAAGGGGATACTTGTCACGATTCTTGTCCCAAGGGGGCCGTGGTGGAGTGCACCAAGCACCTCTTACGCCAGGCTCAGCAGGAGCTCGCCGATGTCCGCAAAATTGCCAGCGGCGCATTGAGGCAGCCGTTTGGTGCAGAGGAAGAGGAGAACGTGGAGGCTCTGATTGAGGAGAACATCCGTCATGCACTTGCCACCAACAACTCAATTAGAGCCATCCTCAACATTCTGAATCGGAATGTTGGCGTGGGCCGCAGCCGCTTTTTCTTCATGCGGATCCTCCGTCGAATCCTCAACCGGCCCAAGTACTTGAACATGGTCATAACCGACAAGACCTTCGGGAGCAAGAAAGAGTCCAGTAAGTCCGCCTCCAAAAGGAGCATGTGAAGCTGTACTGATTCGTATCACCCAGTGTCTGGTGATGTTAATTTCTTCGAATGCATAGCCAGGACTATGGCTGGCCACATTCGTTTGAGGAGTGCCGCTACTCGTCACAAGCTCCGATGTCATGTTCAAGAGGCCGTCTCGGGAACCCTCGAGGAAACACAACTTGTCGGCTACTTTGGCCTGGTGGCTGCGAAGGTCGGTCAGCAGGCTCATCATGATGCCGCTCTCGACAAAGTCGGCCAGCATTACTTCGACGCATTTTGGGATGTTGAAGCGGATATCGAGGCCCTTATTCAGATTCTGGACAATGAGTATGCCGCGAATGGCGAGAAAATGTTCAGAAAGAAGAGAAAGGCTGTCCCGAAGGGCACACCCAGGTGTCTGTTGGAAAAGGCTGCTCTGAATGAGAAGCTGGACAAGCTGGAGAACGACTCGGACTCGGAGCTGGAGATGGACGAGGAGTACGATGAGAAATGCTGATTTTGGGGTGGCGATCTCTGGTGACATGGAACGGAGTTTATTTACCGGGCTAGCTTTGCGTTGATATGCTGCCGAGCGGCCAAGGGGCAGCTTGAGGAAGCCTGGTGTTCGTGCTGAAGATATTGGGCGAGGTCATGTTGGTTGCTATTAATCTCAATTCAAGATGGGCGGCCACGCTGGCAATGTTGTTCGTTATTTGACAAGTAAGTTTGCAAATTCGAGACAGGTAACATTTTGTTTACTCATCAAGCTCACGCGAGATTACTGATTGTTTTTGGTGTACTATCATCTCAGTGATCTGGTGCCTGGAAGGTGTTTCCGCCACCGACTCTCTCCATGCAGATTAGCTTTCCTGTGCCGGTCTCCCTCACGTCTTGTGCCCCGAGGGTGTGTTTGTAGAGCTTGGCAGCTTCCTCGTCTCGGGTAAAGAGGAGTAAGCGTCTCAGGTGCTCGTCCCATTCGGAGACTATCTCGTCCAGACAGGACATCATGAATCTGGCCAGTCCTTTGCCTTGGTGGGAGGGGAGGACGTAGACGTCTGTGAGGTAGGCGAAGGTGAGTCGGTCGGTTATCAGGCGGCCGAAGCCTATTAGTTCTTTTTCTTCTAGATAAATACAAATGGTGTCAGTTTGTGTAAGTCCCTTTTTTCTTTCTTTTTTTATTATTTAATTTTTATTTTTTTTTATAAAAAAAAACAAAACTTGGGATTGTGAGGTGATTTTGGGGTACTACCATCATAGAGACCGAGGCAAAGTGAGTTTTGGACTAGAGTCTGGAGATGGGCGTGGGTGAGGGGTTTGGACCAGTAGATGAAGTCTGAGTTGAAGGCTGAGGAGAGGGCGTCGAGGGAGATGAGGGTGGGATCGGTGGAGACTGTGAATGTGAGGCTCTTGCTGCTTGTGGTGATGACAGTCTTTGTCCATGATTTGTGCTCAGTTGGTTGAGACATCTTGGAGGTCGGTGAAGCTGATGAGACGGGATGAACAATGAGATGGGATGAGTGGGGATGGAAAGTTCAGAGTGATGAGAGAGTCAACTGTTGAAATGAGATAAGACCAAAAGTCTTTGTTAGTTGAAATTCCAAAGCTTTTATAGTTGCAGATATCAAGCTGGAAGGAGTCATATATCCATCACGCCCTAACATTGACAAGGAAGGTGGGAGGGTAGCGAATCTACAAAGTATGGACCTGCATTCATGCATGACAAAGCCTTGGTTGTTCTAGAAGTATTCCACATTCCCGTTAACCCGCCGGGACGGGCCTTGGTGACTCACCCTGAACACCGGCATCGGGCCGGGGTCTTGGCAGGACTTGCCGGAGACAGTGAGGTTGATGAGGCTTTGACTTGAGGTAAGAGGCAAATCTTGGGAAAATATCCACAATTTTCAAAATTAATTCCAGAACCACTTTGCTATTTGATTAAAGGACACATTATCTTTCAACCTCCCCCAAAAAAAAAAAATAAAATAAAATAAAAATAAAAGATATCAAAGCCCCAACCCCTCCACCTGCCCCAAAAACTCACTCCTCACCCCCCTCAGCAACCCCTCCACATCAACCCCATTCAGATACTTCTCACTAACCCCCGTGTTCACCCGTCTCTTCAGCAACTCCTTCAACTCCCACCTCCACTTCTGCACCTCCTGCTTCCCCACCGCCCTCGCCTGCTTCTCCTGCTGCTTCTTCCCGCTCCCCTTCCCCTTCCAGCTGCCCACCTTCTCAAACTCATCCTCGTCCAGCTCGATCCCCAGCTCCTCCGCCGCGTTCTTCAGCCAGTCATCCTCCTTTGCGCCCTTCTCTTTGGCAATCGTCGTCTCGGTGATCTTCTTGGAGAGCGTCACGCGGGGTTTGAGGTGGGATACCAGCCGCCTGTCGATGTCAATGGTCTGGACGCCCAAGAGGTCCTTCTTGGGCTTGCCGCTGGAGGCAGCAGTGGAGGCGTGAACCTTGGTGATGAGGCGCTGGGTGGGGATGTCCTCCTTGGGGCCGCAGAGCATGATCGACACGCCGGATTGAGTCGCACGAGCGGTACGACCGGAGCGATGGACGTAGTCGTCTGCGCTGCGGGGGACGTGGTAATGGATTACGAGGTCGACGTTGGGGATGTCGAGACCGCGGGCGGCGACGTCGGTTGCTACCAGGATGGGAGCCTGAACGGAGGAGCCGGGGTTGGCGTTCTTGGGTGGGTCGGCCTTGAACTTTTCGAGGGAGCGGAGACGGGCTTTTTGCTCCATGTCGGAGTGGAGAGAGATGGCGGGGAGACCGAGATTTTGGAGGAAGGGGGTGAGGCGGCGGACGGTGTTGATCGCATTGGTAAAGACGAGGGCACGGCGGGTGGGTTGGAGGAGGAGGACGGCGTAGAGGTAGAGGTCCTTCTCGAGATCACCGCAGTGGATGAGACCTTCTTTCAGCTTGTCGGCCATCTGGGAGACGGGGTTCGCATCGATGAACTTGGGCTTGGCCTCCCGGAAGTTGAGCTTCTTGAGCAAGTGCTCGAGGGACTCAGCTTCTCCCATGAGGTTGTAGCGGGCCTTGCCGGCGAGCTTCTGCTGGAGGGCCTTGTTGAAGGTGGCAGAAAAGACCAGGGTCTGGCGGTTGTGTTTGGGCGTAGGCTCTTCGTCGGAATCCGAATCTTCCTCAGCCTCCTCACCGGGACGCGTCCGGTCCAAGGCCTTGATGATGTCCTCTGCTTCCTTAAACTGGCCATCCTTGAGCAGGCGGTCAGCCTCATCCACCACGAGGAAATCGATCTGCCTGATCGAGTTCATTACGGCAATTTCGGTGCTGATGACCTCCCACAGACGACCAGGTGTTCCGATGATGATATCTGCCTTCTCCAACTGCCTCAGCTGCTTCTGAATAGCCAAACCACCAGTGACTGAGCAGATGTAAGGCGACTCGGTAAGGCCATCGCAAAGCTTCTTCAAGTGATCCGAAATCTGATGAGCCAATTCTCTTGTTGGTGAAAGGATCATGGCGATTGGGTGTTTCTTCTCGTCCTCCTTTCCCTCTGCCTGCTTCGCAAGCCACTTTTCCACAATGGGAATCCCAAAAGCCAAGGTCTTGCCGGAACCCGTGGACGCTTTACCGATAACATCGTGACCGTTGATTATTTCTGGAATAGCGCGTGCCTGAATCGGTGTTGGCTTGCCGAATCTGAGGTTTCCAATCGCTGCTACCAGGTCAGGCGACAGCTCAAGTGGCGCCCATTCGGATGTATCAACGTCTTCCTCTGGTTCGATATCAGGTAAGGTGTCGAGGCTGGTGAACAGATTCGACTCCAATTCGGGATCTTCTGTAGGTTGTGGCGCTGGTTTCTTTTGCTTCTTGGCGTCTTTCTTTCCATCTTTCTTTGCCTCCTTTGGCTCCTTCTTTTGGTCCTTGGCGTCCTTCTTCTTGGTCTTGGGTTCCTTCTTTTGGTCACCGGCCTTGGTCTCTACTGGAGTTGACTCCTCCTCAGGTGTGTCGTCGAAGCCTTCGAATTCATCTTCATTGTCCTCCATTTTTTGGTCCTCAGCCTTCTTGTCATCCTTCTTCTTGCCAGCTTTGCCTTTAGGCACAGCAGCCACCTAAATGAGCGTGAGTAAGATTTCTTATGAGCTTCAAGATGAACCAGGCCATTGAAACTCACAAATTTGATAACATCGCCCTCTCTGACGACATCAACACCCTGGATTTCCTCCAGGCCGTAAAAACCTTCGGCGTCATCAAACATCTCAGGAACTTCGACAGTCTGCCATGGCAACTCATCGACGGGGACAAAGTGTTTCTCCGTATTTTGCGTCTTTTGGCGTTTTGGGCCGCCTTTTGATTGCGAGCGCTTGGCCTGCGCCTGCTCGCCGGAGTGCTTTCTCTTCTTGTCGAACGCCATTGTATGAGACTGGCAGAATCGGTAGCACGGGACTCGGGTAAAGTTGAGAGAGGGCCTCGATAAAGGTTGGAGCTGCTGTGTGATGTTTTTCTTACATCGACAAAATAAGAGCGCCTTGATGATATGTGAGCGACCGTAACGTACCTATCGATGTGTTTTGAGATGTGATGTCGAAGGTGAAGTAAATATCCCTGCGAGAAAAGTGAAAAATCGATGATGGGAAACTTACAATTGGCGGACCCACTTTTTAGGAAGTTCAGTTCAGCTGCCGAAGAGAAGGATGGCTCTCAGCCCGGCAGCGCAAAATGGTCATCAGTGGAGAGCATTGCATTCTCATCCCAACTCCTGAACGATTCACTTATGAGATCTTTCAGTCTCGACATGAGCATTTATATGCCGTGGCTGACAACTTGCAACTGTCATGCTAGAACCCTAACCCTTGCATTCCCTCACCGCCTGCCGGAAACAGCTAGCCAGAATTTCAGTTACACCACTACCTGCCCCGCGATGCACTGAATTTGGCATCAAAAAAGTTCAAGCTTCATGTAAGCCTGCATTAAACACTCACATCCCAACCGGCTACTTCGTGAGGTCCCAAATCGAATCTCACTCGACTCTCCAATTCTTCTCACAAGATATTTTTATTCTGGATCTATCTCCAATTTCCTGGATTCTATTACCTTACTTAAACTAACACTCACCTTCGGTGACACACACATTGCGGGGTTCATATTTCTGCCAGAATGGGAAAATCGTCAAAAGACAAGCGCGACGCCTACTACCGGCTCGCCAAAGAACAAGGCTGGCGCGCCAGAAGTGCTTTCAAGCTCCTCCAGTTGGATGAGGGTATGTTTAACGACTTGATACCCAAACTCATAACTAACTTGTGTCTCAGAATTCAACCTCTTCGAAAATGTCACCAGAGTTGTAGACCTGTGTGCTGCCCCGGGCAGTTGGTCTCAAGTTCTCTCCAGAGTCCTGATCAAAAATGAAAAATTCGGCCGCTGTGCCTGGGAAGACCGTGAAGCCCAGTTCCGTCAGAGGATGCTCAACTTAATCCCATCAGCGTCCTCCCAAGACGACAGCCAGCAAGAAACGAAGCAAGACGTTGAAATGGCCAACACACAAGATGAAACCACCGCCAGGCCAGACGTCAAGATCGTCTCCATCGATCTCCAGCCCATCAGCCCCCTCCCGGGCGTCATCACCCTCCGAGCCGACATCACCCACCCCGCCACCGTCCCCCTTCTCCTCAAAGCGCTGGACCCATCTTACGACCCCGAAACATCCACCAACCAACAAGCCCAACACCCAGTCGACCTCGTCATCAGCGACGGTGCTCCTGATGTCACCGGTCTACACGACCTCGACATCTACGTCCAATCCCAGCTCCTCTTCGCCGCCCTCAACCTCGCCCTCTGCGTGTTAAAACCAGGCGGAAAGTTTGTCGCCAAAATTTTCCGCGGCCGCAACGTGGACCTCCTCTACGCCCAGCTCAAGGTCTTCTTCGAGAAAGTCCACGTGGCCAAGCCAAGGTCTTCCCGTGCGAGCAGTGTGGAGGCGTTCATCGTCTGCATCAACTTTCAGCCGCCAGAGGGTTTCAAGGCCAGCCTGGAGGAGCCCTTGGGCGTGGGTAGCCGGCTGGCTGAGTTGCAAGAGCAACAGCAAGACCCCATCTCGCAGTCTGAGCCATCAAAAGCGGATGATGATGGTATCACTGAGGTTATCCTCGAGGACCTTTCCGGAAGCGATAACAAGAACAGATGGATAGCCCCTTTCATCGCCTGCGGTGACCTTTCGGCTTTCGATTCTGATGCCTCTTATAAGCTCGCAGCCGGTCACGTTTCTCTGCCTCCTGTGCAACCACCTACTGCGCCGCCTTACAAACGGGCTATTGAGTTGAGGAGGCAGAATGGAGGTGCCTATGGGAAGCCGGTAGTTGCCAAATAGACAGCCACAAAAGCATCACATGCCAAGACCAACTCATGAGCTTCAAATGACTTGTCCTGCCTATTCTTTTACTTCAAAGAGCCTTAATCTTCATCCACTCCGTAGTACCCAGGCCCAAGTTCAACCCGTTCTCCGCCCACCATCTCCTGACCTTTGTCTGGTCGCCAAGAGAATCTTCCAGCGCCTCTTCCACATCCATGGTCTTGTATTCCACCCTCCTGCCCTTCTTCCCATTCATCCCCGGCAGCTCCCCATGAGCATACTTCCTCCACCACTCCAGCACATGAATATGCGCATGATAGGTCGCCTCCATCAAGATCTGATTATCAAACTCCAGCTTGTCATCCCCCCTCAGCCGCCTCCAACACTCCAGCACCTCCACCTGCCCCCACCGACTCGCCATCTTGCAAACCGCTTCGTGATGTCCCGCCGGTATACCGCTCTCCTCCCACCACCTAATCACCTCCACCATCCCCCACTGCGCCGCCCCCAGCAACGCCTTCCCCGGCTTCAGCGCCACGGCCGAGTTCTGCAAGCTCGCCTCCCTCCACCACTCCAAAACATGAATGTGCCCCTTCGAACTCGCCCCCTCAAACGCAGCCTCGCTGTACTTGAGCGGTAGCCCGCTCCTCCTCCACCACTCCAGCACGTGCACGAACCCCCTCATCGACGCCTTATCCACCGCCTCACAATCATACTGCTTCTCCAAAAAGCTCGGGCTCTTCCTCCACCACTCCAAAATATCCGTCCTCCCATAGTAAGCCGACGCCTTTGTCGGTATCGTCTTTCCGTCAAAACACTTGAAGAAATGAGGTGAATTCCCCTCGATCCAAGTCAAGACCCCCGTCAAGGAAAACTTGAAGATGAGGTGCACAGCCAACGCGCTCAAATCACAAAACCCCGCCGGAGCCTTTGCCAGCTTCCTACAGATCTCCTCCGTATCCGCGCCCAGAAGCGTCCACTCCAACTCATGCATAAAAACGCCCACCAGATCCCCCTTATCCCTCGGCTCCCTCCTCCACCCCTCCCCCGTGGGCACCTCGAGGGTAGTATAAACCCCCAAACTCGTCGCCAACTCCCAATCCCCCAAAAACTCAAAAATCATACTCCACAGCTCCGGAGGAAGCTGGCTCCTTGCCTTCTTCTGTTTCCCCTTCTTCACCACCACCACCGGCAAACTACCACCCCCAACGTCAACATTAAACCCCACCTTCAACAAATCCGCCTGGTTCTTGATGATCCCAAGCAGCTCGTTAAACCCCTCCCACTCCACCACCCTCTTCCCACTTCCATCCCCGGCATACGACCACAACACCGGCGGCAGCACCCTCACCCACCCCCACTTCCGATGCAGCTTCCCCATCTGCCGCCTCGTAACCGGGCTCTCCCACATCTGCTTCGTCATCCCGGGCACCATCAGCACCCTCTTGCTCGCGTCCCACCCCCTCAGCACCTGCAGCAATAAATTGTCCGCAATCCCCACCATCATCTTCGCCAGTGTATCAGCATCTATCGGTGCCAACACCAGCAAATCCGCCCATTCGATCAGTTCCGAAGCTTGCTGCTCATTCGTGGCAAGGGAGGCGGGTTTGTTTTGGTGAACCATGATCTCCTGCGCCAACCGATGCGTCAAATCGTCGACGATGGCGCGAGTGGTGATTTGCGTTTCTTTGGAGAGCCGGACGGCGATGGTCTGGGCGTAGGCCACATCGCGGGGGCCGTTGGAGGCGACGAGCAGGTGGAGGGAGCGGGGGCGGGGGTTGAGGTCTGCGATGATGGGGGTGTCGTCGAGGTGGTGGTGATGTCCCAAGCGGCGGGAGGTGTAGTAAGGGGACGGGGAGGGGGTGGAGGGGTAGGCTTCGGACATTTTGACCGTCTGTCTCTGTTCGTCGACTGTGATCAACCCCCCTTGTAATGTCCCAATCCCAAATCGAGTAAATAAACCTCCTCCCTCCTCCTTCTCCTGTGGAAAGTTGAATTTGTTCTTGGCGAACTGATCCCCAGACCTGGGTTCTGTCGTTCTGCGCTTTCCGTTCGAATACAATTTGCCCTCTCTCTCTCTCTCTCTCTCTCTCTCTCTCTCTCTCTCTCTCTCTCTCTCTCTCTCTCTCTCTCTCTCTCTCTCTCTCTCTCTCTTTCTCTCTCTCTCTCTCTCTCTCTCTCTCTCTGGTCCCAAGTTGGAAATAACTTTGTCGGCTGCAGTTGATCAAACGTAATAATCGCTGGCCTGAACAAATATCCTCTTGTTCAACACAACAACCTCTTGTCAATAAACAAACAAATCTTTCAAAAAGTCGAAAAAGTGAAATCAGCGCTGGGATGGGATGGAATTCTTAAACCTGACGTCTATCTTACCCCATCACCACTCAACAGGGATCTCTCAAAAAACCAATCATATTCATCCAAGTGGGGTCTACCCCAGATAAATAAGTGGGGTCAATGAGGCGAAAACCCCCATCGGGACGGCTTGGCTCTTTCTTTCTAGGTGGTGACATAACCAACCCCCACCTAGCCTACAAAGTAATCGAAGACACCAGACAAATCAAAAAGCGGCACTAACACAGAAACCATGAATTTTAACCTACAATACATCATCTATATCACCACCAAAGCCCCTGAAGATTTTCAATAAAAGTACTACCAAAAGCATTTGATAATTGATCTTATTTTGGACTTCATAATGCTAGTATTTGGGGAGAAAGTTGTGTATTAAAGGTGCTCTGTAGTTATTTGCTAGTCTCGATTAATTTGTGCGCCGGTTGTCCCCCACCTGCCTACACTTCCCAGTCAGTGTCTTTGCTCCGGGACGCAGGGGCCCTACCAAACAATACATGTTAAACTTTAGGGCCTGCCTCAAGACTCTTCATAAGCTCAAACCTTCGTGAAATCTATGATCCCATGGAACCCTCGCAGCAAAGTATATTTCTACCTTCCCCGATCCAGCCATGGCCTTATCAATATGCTCAACCATTGCCCGATCCTGAAGCTTGACCATAGCTGCCTAGTCTATCACAAGAACCCCCCAATCTCGGACCTCCTCCCACTATCAATTGGCCCTCCGTCCGTCTAGCCGCCCACACAATTTTTTCCCTCTTTCCCGCTCATTCACGTGCTCCCACATTGATTACCTCCCCTACTCCATGTCAACACATCACCCATCACAACCCTCACAATCACTGGCCAAAAGCTGCAGCCTCAAACATAAAAAACAAATCAAAACTTTTTTTTTCATCAACCCACGCTGATGAATACTCTCTCAAACCGCTATTTTCCCTCCCCCACAAAGCCTCCAACCCACGCTTCCAACAACCTCCCCAAACAAACCATATTCACACCACACCTCACTTACAAAACTCCCTTGCCGTTAATCTCTCCAACCTTCAGATAGACTTCTTCCTACTCCTATCATCCTTCGGACCTTTAGACCCAGCAGGCCCTGCAACCCCCAACCCATAAGAAACCTTCTCCCCCATGCTAGCTATCTTCCCAATCCAGCTCTTGCTCCTAGTAAGCTTTGGCCGACAAGACCTGCTCCCCTCCTTCGCCTCGGCCGCCTTCCGCTTATTCTTATCCTCAGCGTTCTTGACAGCCTCTTCCTCCTCATCCCCCCCAACAGTTTCCTCAATCTTTCGGTTCGGCACCCCTACCCTCCCATGATAGGCAGCCTGATCCCATCTGGCCATCTCATCATCATCCCCCTCCAACAAACCCAACAACCCAGGCGGACAAGGCGTGTCCTTCGCCTCCATCTCGGGCGGCGCAATCCTTGGTGTATACGTTTCAGGAGCCTGCCAAAAACCCTCCTCTCCCTCCTGCTCTCCACCCCCCTCCCCTTCATCCCGCTCCCCGCTCCCCTCCTTATCCTTCCTCCTCGGGCTCAGCTTCAACGAATCCAACAACCCCTCCATCCCCTTCCTTCCCTCTCTCTCCTTCCTTCTCTCCTCCTTCTCCCTCTTCTTCTCCTCCCGCCTCGCCTTGCCCTCCACCACCAAATTCTTCCTCATCGCCTCAAAACCAGACGCCTCATTCGTGTACCCCCCCTTCCTCGAAATCGCCGCCAGCCTCTTCCACAACTTGTGACAAATCCTCTCCCCAATCACCGGCGCGCGCACCAACTTCTGACACTCCTCTGTCCCCTCCTTCTCGTCCAAATTCCCCAGCTTCAGCAGGTCCGTCCATGTCTTTTCGCACTTGATGGTGATGTGCGCCCTCTCTTCCTCGGACAGCTCTTCGTCTTCTTCAAACACGACAGAGTGGATGAATGCTCGTGCGCGCTCGACGGGGAGAAGTTTCTGGAAGGCGGGTGTCTGTTCAATGGGCATGGAACCCGAGGGGGTTGGGGGAAGGGACGAGGATCTGCTGCCAGACATGGTGGTGACGTAGAAGTGGTTGTTGGTGTGGAAATGCTCGGTGGAGTAGTAGTAGTGGTGGTGGTGAGGTGTGGAGAAGGAGCTTAGGTGGCTGTCGTTGGAGGGCGTGATGATATTCTGTTGTTGTTCTTGGTAAAGGTAAGGCGAGAGTGGAATGGTGCAAGAGTCGGATAGCCGGGTGGTTGTGTTGAAATGTGCTGCTAGCTGTAGGCTGGAACAAGAGAGGGTGTCGTCAGAGAGTCTCCAGATAAGTTGGCTGCTGGTGGTGGTGGTGGTGGAGGAAGATCGTCGGCTGGTGGGTCGAGAGTGAGGCGACGACCGAGGGTGAGGAGGAGGAGTCGGATCTCGGTGTTGATGGGAGGATGAAGATGCAAAAGATGTGCTCGGTGGTGGTGATGGTGGTGGTTGCTGCTGGGTAAACGCAGATAACAGAATTGACCTTATGAATATTTTCTTGAAAGGCTTCTTGATAAGCTGTCTGGTTCGTGCTCTTCTGTGGCCTGACAGAAAAGCCGAGCTTTGGTTTGGAGTAGAAGCCATCGTTTTCAAAGCGTGCGGTGGTCTGAGCCGGCGGCTGGACGAGGGGAGACAGCAGTGGTTTCCACTGGGCCTGTTCCGCTCTTGCTAGTGTCCCGACCGAGGGTGAGGGGACTGATGGATGAGAAAGGTGTGTGGTGTTGAGCTGGTACCTATGGAAGCAACGGCGGCCGAGAAGATGCCGGTATTATAGCAACAGTCCCGCAGTCTCATACGAGTACTGGGCTGCCCCGTCCCTGTTTGCTTCCAATGCCCTTTCATGCTGACTTCTTCTGTTTTCCGACGTTTCCATGCTCTCTATGTCGCGGTTTGCCTCCATGGTGAGTGTCTGGAGGTGAGGTCAAAAGAGATGATGTGCATGAGCAGGGCGGTAGGGCTGACGGTGCCTTTACACTTACTTGGGTTCTGGCCCCCCTGCTAGGGAATCGCACCCGAATGGTTGAGAATTGTGCATGATGGGCGAGATTGCATGCCCCGGTGCCTTTCGAGACGGCTCCCAGCAGCTGCGAGCTTCAATGTCTCTCGCGGAAGCTTGTTCCGACGGAAGTCGGCCGGGGAAGGCAGCTGTCCTTCCGGGACCGGCCACAGATGCCAAAGGCCGAGACTAACTGGTTTTTCCTTCTCCCACAGCGACTGAGAAGTGAAGAAACCCACCATGACAAAGACTGTCCAGATGGAAACTTGCACGATTTGTGAAAACTGACACAATTCCAGCTGTGGTCCCAGATTCTAATCAAACATGTGATGTAAGTGGGTGCAGGCATGATTTCTGTTATGGAGACAAGTACAACCTGGGGGAGAGAGCAATCGGGCTGTTTCCAAAGTCGATTTGCTTCCTGGTCCCACCTGCCAACCCAGATACCTACCTAGGTCGTGAACGGTAAGAGATATATACCTTCGTCAGTCTGTTCTAAGACACGTGGTCAATATGAAACGTTGCAAGCTACACCTAACCCTGATGAAGGCATGATGAAGCCCTGATCCTGTTGCCAGAACGAGGCCGGCAAGTAGACCGTACTAAAATAAAGCAATCAGTCAAGAATTTTCTGGGGCTCCAAAAGACCAGGGAATTGTGGGATGAGAAAGTTGATTTTCCCCTGACACCCCTCGCCATAGAGTTATAGCAGGCTCCAGCTGAAGTAGAGACCAAAGTTATTCGTTCATTTTTCATCACACCAAACAACATCAACAAGAGGCTACGATCTCCAAGTGACCAAGGTCGTGTCGTGCCCTATACACCTTATCTATTCCACTTCCGGACCTCCGTGAAAAGTAGCCGAGTCAAAACACTGCTCGTTTCGATAAAAGGGCAATTCCATCGCACTCAGGGCTGCCTTGTCTTCTCTTCTTTTGGGTGGCCTTCTTTTTGGTTTCTTTCAAGGTCATGAAAATAATGCGCCCAAAGACAGAAGCTGAATGTGAACGGGCATTCTCCATTTCCATGATCATCACAACGGGTATTGTACCCTAGCAAAAAAAAAAAACCTCATCATGTATAACAACAAGAAAAGAAGTAATCAGGCAAATTTGGCCGGATTAGTGGGTATCATCCTCCTCAGCACATCAATCTGCCTCGCCTGCCCCTTGTTCTTCAGGTCTGCCACCCCTCGCTTGTCTATCCTCCTCATTCCGTTGGAATAGATGACTGTGAAATCGGGGATGACCTCGCCGGCTGGGACTTCGGTATGGGGGGTTAGGGTGCAATGCTGGTTTGCCTGTCAGCATCTCCTCTGTCTACCTGTGGGAAGATGAAACAAACCTTTCCTATTACCGCGCCCGCCCCAACTTTTGAGCCAACTCCAACTGTGGTTCCCTCCCCGATGATGGTATTACCAGCTTCGATGGAGGCGGCCACTTCGACGGTCACGTAGTCTCCGAGGGTCACGGCTTGTTCGGTTACTTTGCCCGATGTTCCGATGGCACCGATCATGGTGCGCTCGTGAACCACACAGCGACGGCCAATGGTGATGCGCCCGGCGAGGGAGTCGAGTTTGGCGCGGGGGTGGATGACGGACTCGGAAGAGATGGTGATGAGGTTTGTACCGGTGAGGAGGGCCGATTCGGCGATGGTGATGGAGGAGGAGAATTGGACTGGTGGTTTAGGGCCTGCTGAGACGGCGGGGAGGATGGAGTGGCGTTTGGAAGACATCTTTGCTAAAAGTCGAGAGTTTTGTTTTGTGGTGATGTTTGGTGGTGTTGATCACTGGCCAAGGCTGACACTGCTAGATTGTCGAGAGCTTGGGCGCATGGCACAGTATACGTAGTTGCAAGGAAAGGAGTGGTAGCTGGACAAAAGCAATATAGCATTGACTGATAACTAGAGCCACACGCAGCTCCTCGTCCCGAGGGCGTTGTGGGCGGATGGTCGAGGCTGGAGCGCAAGGCTGACGATGGTTTGTCGAGACAAAGAGATGGTGTTGTTCAGGGAACTTTTTGTTGAAGCTCTCGGAGCTCTTCAGCGAACAGCTTCCCCCACACTGCGTCAGCGATCTTGGCAGCTCTCGCCACAGGCGGCCCAAGTGCCTGCCCGCCACATCCCGGTAAATTTCAGCCAATCATCGACGTTGCGAAACCAAATCTCAAAGAAGCCGCTCACAATCGCTCAATTGAGCCACAGGCCAACCTCAACCTCCCTCGTCGTGGTCGTCCCCAGGAACGAACGAACCCCTCGACGACCTCTTCTCCCTCTTCTCAACCCACCACCCCCCCGGCCCCGGCCCACTGGCATTCCGCCTCCCTCTGTCTCTGCCGAGCAGAGACACGAATCTATACCAACATGTTGTCCCGCACTGCTGCGCCCACCAAGGCGTCGGCCAAGACCCTCACAAACGCTGTCGCGGCCGCCACGACGCAACAACAATGCCGTTCGTTCGCTACCGTCCAGGACGGCGCTGCCCCTAGCCGTACCTATGGTGGCCTTCGCGACCAGGACCGCATCTTCCAGAACCTCTACGGCCGCTTCCCCCCCGACCTCAAGAGCGCCAAGAAGATGGGCGACTGGCACAAGACCAAGGAGATCCTCCTCAAGGGCCACGACTGGATCATTGGCGAGATCAAGGCCTCCGGTCTCCGCGGACGTGGTGGTGCTGGTTTCCCCTCGGGTCTGAAATGGGTGCGTTTGGAGCTTTGGACGACAGAAGGAGTAAGCTTACTAACGCTGTTACGCAGTCGTTCATGAACTTCAAGGACTGGGACAAGGACAACAAACCGAGATACCTGGTTGTCAACGCCGATGAGGGTGAGCCGGGAACCTGCAAGGATCGCGAGATTATGCGCAAGGACCCCCACAAGCTGGTGGAGGGCTGCTTGGTCGCTGGCCGTGCCATGAACGCTTCGGCTGCTTACATCTACATTCGTGGAGAGTTTATCCACGAGGCTGCCGTTCTCCAAAACGCCATCAACGAGGCTTATGCCGACGGTCTTATTGGCAAGAACGCCTGCGGTTCCGGTTATGACTTTGATGTCTACGTTCACCGTGGTGGCGGTGCCTACGTCTGCGGTGAGGAGACCAGCTTGATCGAGTCTCTTGAGGGCAAGCCTGGCAAGCCCCGCTTGAAGCCTCCTTTTCCTGCCGCTGTCGGTCTTTTCGGTTGCCCTTCCACTGTTGCCAACGTCGAGACTGTTGCTGTTGCCCCTACCATCTGCCGTCGCGGTGGCAGCTGGTTCGCCGGCTTCGGCCGTGAGCGCAACCAGGGCACCAAGCTCTTCTGCATCAGCGGTCACGTCAACAACCCCTGCACAGTCGAGGAGGAGATGAGCATTCCTCTCCGGGAACTTATCGACAAGCACTGCGGCGGTGTCCGTGGCGGCTGGGACAACCTCCTGGCTGTCATCCCCGGTGGTTCTTCCACCCCTATCCTGCCCAAGCACGTCTGCGACGACCAGCTCATGGATTTCGATGCCCTGAAGGACAGCCAGTCCGGTCTCGGCACCGCTGCTGTCATCGTCATGGACAAGAGCACCGATGTTGTCCGCGCCATCTCCCGTCTCAGCCACTTCTACCGCCACGAGTCTTGCGGCCAGTGCACTCCTTGCCGTGAAGGCAGCAAGTGGACCGAGCAGATCATGCAAAGATTCGAGAAAGGCCAGGGTCGCGAGCGTGAGATTGACATGTTGCAGGAGCTGACCAAGCAGGTGGAGGGTCACACCATTTGCGGTATGTTTCTTCCCTTCTCCTGATTGATAAATAACTACTTTTTGCTGACCCAATTCCTAGCTTTGGGTGAGGCTTTTGCCTGGCCTATCCAGGGTCTTATCCGCCACTTCAGGCCAGAGCTTGAGGCGCGCATGCAAAAGTTTGCTCAGGAGAACGGTGGCGAGGCGCTTGCTGGTGGGTGGAAGCGTGACTCTAGGGAGAAGGGTGTGCTTGTCTCTCCTGGTATGTAAGGGTATAGAGTGTACAGCTGGTGGGAGGCCTTAGATAAAAGGAGGCATGAAGTTTGGAATTGAGAGATAATTTGTTGCAGCCATTGTGTACATGTGCATCATTCTCTCGCTGGGCGGTGTTGTATTTACTTGAAGATTAGGGGGCATATGGAAGGCAACGAATACATGTGGTGTTTGAACATTTGCGTGTGTTTATCCCTTGCCACAGGAGTCAGGGGCTGATTCGAGGGAGCTGAACGGATGCGCGCTAGGAAATGCACCAACCATAAACAGCAAAAACCAGCCACCCAATGGAGCGACATTTGTGCCTGAAACCTGACAGCTCATCTCACGATTTGTCGATTTTGTTTTTCACCGACGCGATTCTTCTTGAGACCTGAGCATCTTTTCATCTCAACTTTACTTTTGATACCGAATTTAAGACGACCGTTTAGTTCTTGCCAAGGACACGCATACTTCTCATGAGTGAACAGCTTGCCCGACCCATCTCGCTCTCGTAAAAAGATACACCGCCAAGACATTGAATCACCCACACTTCACGTCTCACTCTCACCACCATCAGAACAACATCTCACAACAACCACGTCCAAAACAAGCCATCACAATATTCACACGACACAACACAACCGATTCTTACCGCCCACCCCCGTGACGATCCCCTCCGTCCCCTCAAAATGTCACAAAACACCTTCCACCAATTCATCAAATTCTCCACCGACGCCTACGGCCTCGAACGCACCCTCCGCTTCCTCCAATCCCTCACCCAGCTTTTACTTTCTTACCCCTCCCTCCCCCTGGCCTTCCTCCCCTTCCTCGGCTTCCCCGCCGAGAAAATCCCCCGCACCCTCTCCCCTCGAAAGAAACTCACCCTCACCGAACTCAAATCCCGGCTCTCCCTGGGGCGGCGCTACTTCCGCCTCTTCCGCTTCCTAGAGTCCTTCTCCCAAGCCTTTGATAAATACATCGAGGCCTCGGCAAAGTCGAAAGCGGAAGGGAAGCCACCATCCTCGGGCGCAAAAAAGGCCAAAGCCGGGCTGGCAGTCGGCCTCCTCCTAGGCGGCGTCGGCATCGAGAAATGGCTAGAGATACTGAGCAAATCCTTCAACGGGGTCTATTACTGTGCTGAGACGGCCACGTTTGTTGACGAGCTCAAGGTCGACGGGCTGGGGGTCTGGGGCAGGGAGCTTGCAAGGAAGGTGATGAAGGAAGGGAACAGGATGTGGTTTTTTGCGTTGATTCTGGCTGTTCTCGCCGGGGGTTGGAAGGTCGGCAGGTTGGGGGCCGAGATTGCGCAGACGAGGAGGGAGGTGAGGCATCTTGAGAAGGAGGTGAGGAGGGAAAGAAGTGCCGCAGGGCCGACGCTGGTGAAGCCCCCTCCTCCCCAGACGAGTAGCAGGTCGAAGGGGGGCCACGGGGGGTGGGAGGAGCAGCAGCAGCAGTGGAGGGAGCAGGAGACGAGGTTGGGGCGGGTGAGGGTTGGGGAGGAAAAGTTGGAGGAGTTACGGACAAAGTTGGACAAGTTGTTGGACACGAGGTATAAGGCGGGGAGGCGGGCGGTGGCGGATGTGTTGGATATGGCTGTGCCAGGGAAGGCGGTGGGGTGGGTGCCGTTTTCGACGGGGGCGGTGTCGGCGTTGATGTTGGCGAGTACGTGGTTGACGGGGTTGGAGGTTTGGGAGAAGTGCGGGGAGAGTGTTGCCAAGTCGGAGGCGAAGGGGGAGGCGAAGGCTAAGCCGAAGAGTGAGTGAGTGAGTGGAGGGGGTGGAAGGGATGGTGTATATATATATGTGGGCAGCGTAATCACAGGGAGGTCACAAGGGGGTGGTAGAATAAGGCAGCAGGATATAGACATCATGGTCGAACATGATCTATCACCAAAACTTTCAAACAACCATCATCACCCTCAACCCCAATATTTCTTTGCAAAGATACCACAACCCAACCACAACCCAACCACAACCGCCACCCCCACCCCCACATTCCTCAACGCCCCCAGTATATACCTCCTCGCCAACCTCCTCTCATGCCCAACCCACCCCTTGGCAGCATTAACATGAGGAAACTCCTCCTTCGGAACCTCCTTTTCCAAAAACTCGCAAAGCCGCCCCCACCCATCCTCCACGCTCCACTCCAGCAGCCTCTCCTTGGGTACCAACCCCCGAACCATGGCGTAATGTTCCCTAGCCACCCACCTCCCATTTCCTTTGACACCCCTTTCCACATTCCCGTCCAAACACCTAAACAAACCGGGCCACATGAAACGGAGATAGACGTGCCAGCTCCAAAAACAGGGTCCCGAAGTCCAGGACATGAGCCAGAGGTGCCAGAGGGACTCGCCGCGGGCGATGGTGGTGGAGATGCTGTTGTGCCAGGCGTCTTCGTCCGGGCGGTGGTTGAGGATTACTTTTGCGGAGGGGTAGGCTTGGATGAGCTCGGCGGCGAAGACGGAGGCGGCGGCGTCGGTGAGGGCGGTGGAGTGGCCGATGAGGGGGTCAAAGTCGAGGGGGGTGAAGGTTGTGCGGCCGGAAGGGGGGCCGAACCATTTCTTGCGGCAGAGCTTGACCCATTCTTGGGCGTAGTTCGGTTCTTCGTAGATGATGTCCCAGCCGTGGTAGGTGTGGTCGTAGCCGAGGGTGAGGAGGGCGTGCTGGAGGGATTCGGTGCCGCTTCTGGGGAGGCCGACGCAGATTACTTCTAGGGGTTTTGTGCGGATGCGAGGGGGGGGAGGAGGGAGGGCGTAGATGTAGTTTTCGAGGATGTACCAGATTGGGTTGCTTAGGGGTACCATGTTGGTGGTGGTAATGAACTGGGAGATGGTGGGATTTGAGAACAATGGGCAGGAGGAGCGGGGTGCTCAGGATATATGAGAGAGGAAATGTGGCTGTGAGGATCATGAGGTGTGAGAATGTGGTTGGACGAGTCGGTCTTGAGTTTCTGGCTGGCCAATCGTTTCTCGCGGATATGGTACTTTTGATGATGGTTGTATCATTGTATTGTGTTGGTGCTGACTGCCTGCCAAGTTGGTTGTGTAGATCAGTCACAATCAAATATGTAAGCAGGAACATGTTCCTTGCATAGGTACCTTATGGTATCTCGATGCTTTTGGGAATCTAGAACTCGAAACTCACTGCGCATCTTCTACAACATACATCAGACTTATCCCCATCACCGGCGCCAACCCTCCCCCGTGTACCATCGGCGCGTGCTTCGTAAAGTCATAGTTCGCCTTGACAGTCCACTCGTCTCCCTTCTCGATCCGGCCTGGGAGGGTGCAAGTGCTGATACTGGAGATGTGAAGACCCTGTCTCGGAGGAGTGGAAAGCTCCTCGTCACCATCATCATAATCAGGCACTGTCCCCTTGCCTTTTCCCTTTTTCTTCCCCCTGCTCTTCCCTTTCCCTAGAGCTCTCCACTGCCTTCTATCAACACGACCATCATCTCCATACCGGTAGCCTCCTGAATGACCTTCGTCAGAGATATACCCCTCCGTCTCCCCATACTTCGCCCTCCCATCACAAACAACCCCCCCATTCCTCCTCACCTCCACCCCCGTCCCCCCATCGTGGACACGCCCCACGACATACACAATATCCCCACTTATATCACTCCTCCAAGCCGGCTCCATCTCCAGACCAAACCTCTCCCCTACCCCCCTCGGCACCGTGACAGCTCCCGCATCAGGCGAGCAAGTCCCGTCTACATCCAGCCATACCGGCGTGACCTTCTTCATCCCAGCCTCAACAGACAGATCGGACAAAGGAACAAACTCATAATCAACCGCAATGACCGCTTCCTGTGTGATGTGGGCTGTGTTCATCAGTTCAGGCAAGAGGAACAACAGATCGTGGGGATTGATATAATACCCCGCGGATACCGTCCCATCAAGCGAGATCTTTGCCTCGGTCCTCTCATTCCCGCTCGCGAATACGATCTCTGCTCCGTCTGGGCAGGTGGTGGAGGACTGGACTAGGTTCATGATTGCTACGTGGTGCAGCCAGAGGGAGGTGTTTGTGTTGGCGGTTGTGCCGTTGGGGTACTGGAGGGTCGCTTTGACGGCGGTGAGGTAGCAGTCGTAGCATGGGGGGTTGGTGCGGAAGTAGGTTTTGAAATGGCCGTTGTTCTCGTGAGATGGGGGGGTGGTGAAGGGGCCGTAGGAGATTCGGAGGCGTTCAGACTCCAGCTCAGGGAAGAATCGTGGTTCGAGAGAAGAGACGTCGTAGCAGTAATCCCCAGCTGAGGTGTGGAGATTAGCGGTTGTTTGAAATTTGTGAAGTGAGGGCACTTACTGCATGGTTGATAATGATATAGCTCAGGATCACGGGCTACCAGGGCTGTGGTGGTTGCCGCCCATAGTAGTGTTTGCGTATGCCACGATGCCTTCATTCTGACGATAACCACATATCAGAAAACAACAGCATTGCAGGAATAGACAAAAAGGTGGTGAAACGCGGTTTATATATAGTATCGTTCCTCTCTGATCTCGACGTGGTGGGTGGGTATCATCAAAAGTGAGACTGGTATGCAGCCGTGGTGATATTGCTTCCCCCATGCCAACACCGAGGCGTGAGACTGAGACCTGTCTCGTCATTGTTTGTTTGAAATGCGGGACAGTTCCTGGTCCATTGTTTATGATTCCCATGCTAGGAAGAAGAAATAGCCCGCAAGTATGATTGGGGAGATAGCTGGTCTGAGTATAAGTCCTTGTTGGCCCGGTCAGCTTTTGATATGTCCGGCCGTGGCAACCTCGAGGATATCTTTCTCGAAGCCCTCAACGGCAACAACTTGAATGCCTGCATCTTGGAGACTCTTCTTGCCCGTGTTCTCGGCGACAAAGGTCTCGGGCTCCAAAATACCGACATGGACTGTCTTGATACAACCCGCCAGCCTCTTGACTCTTTCCACACAGGGGAGGTTCCCGCTCAGCCGCTTGGAGCATGGCTCGACTGTGGTGTACAAGGCCAGGTTTGTCGGCAAGACATCTCCCAGATTCTCTTCAGAGACACCATGTTTCTCGGCCAGCTTCAAGAGACAGCACTGTTCGGCATGGGTGTTACCCGGAAGCTCCAAGGTGTAACCAGTTGCGAGGATCTCGTTGGAGGCTGTATCCACGATGACAGCACCAACCCGGTAGTTTGTGGGTTTTGGTGGTGATTTCTTGGCTTGCTCCAGCGCGAGCTGCATGTAGCCTTTGTGGTCAGCGGGCTGGATGTCGGTCATGTTGAGGCTATTGAATTGATTTTTTTTTTTTCTGGCTGGCAAGAGAGGCTGGGAGGAGATGCTCTGTGATAGCTTCCAGCTTGTCAGTGTAAGAGTGGGGAAGATACCAGGTAGCTTGGAGGGGCACCTGAGATCTAGCTTGGCAGCGGCAGATGTTACAGTGCAGATAGCATGTGCGACACCGTGTACGTCCCACCACCGACAGCTGACGCGACGCGACGTGTGCTGGGAATCCATTAAACATTCCACCATCAGGAGCAGACAACCGAATTCAAGACATCACAATAGTTCTTTGTCTCCCATCACAATTCAAAATGCCCCGCCCAAAACGCCCAGTCCTCCCCTCCGACTTCGAGTCCGACGACGAGAGAGTCGACGACCTCACCACCGACGAGCCCCCAACCATTGACCCCTACGAGGTCCTCTCCCTCGAGCGCAATGCCACCCTCGATCAAATAAAGTCTGCCTATCGAAAATCAGCCCTAAAGCACCACCCAGACAAAGCCACTCCCGAGAATCAATCCTCTGCCAAGGAAAAGTTCCACGAAATCGCATTTGCCTACGCCATCCTCTCCGACCCTGTGCGTCGGCAGCGCTATGATGAAACCGGCTCGACCTCTGAAGCAGTCGTAGACTCGGAAGGCTTCAGCTGGACAGAGTTCTACGCCGCACAATACCAAGATGCCATCTCCGAAGAGGCCATTGAGGCGTTCCGCGAGAAATATAAGGGGAGCGAAGAGGAGAAGGAGGATTTACTAGCGGCATACGAGGAGTTTGAGGGTGATATGGACGGGGTGTATGAGAGTGTGATGCTGAGCGATGTTATCGAGGATGATGAGAGGTTCAGGAAGATAATTGACGAGGCGATCGAACAAGGGGAGGTGGAGGCTTATAAGAATTATACCAGGGAGACAAAAAAGTCACGACAGCAAAGGCAGAAGAATGCGAAGAAGGAAGAAAAGGAGGCGGATGAACTGGCGAAGGAATTGGGCGTGTATGATAAACTGAGAGGGGTTGGGAAGGGGAAGAAGGGCGGGAAGAAGGAGGATGATCAGGCAGGGCTGGCAGCACTGATTCAGAGGAATCAGAAGAATAGGATGAACATGTTTGATCAGTTGGCGGAGAAGTATGGGGCGAAGCCAGAGAAGAAAGGGAAGAAGAGGGTGGTGGAGGAGCCGGATGTCGATGAGGAGGCGTTTCAGAAGCTGCAGGCGGATATGATGAAGAAGGCCAAGAAGAGGAAGGCTTAGTTGCTTGATGCGGTTCGCCAGGAAGGATGGAACATGGGAACTGGATGTCTAATGATCAACGGGTATGGGTATGCTATTCAGGACATAAGCAAGGCGTTCACATGTAGGTTATTGTACGGGAACAATCAACATCAGCCGCAGAACACTGCGATGCCTTTTTCTTTCAACGCGGTCCTGCACACGAGACCACTTCCCCAGACTTCGGGCCGATCTCGCCAGTCCCATGACGTTGGATCTCTCATGCATGTATGTCTTGAGTTTCTTTAATCAAAGAGGGCATCGTCAGTCGGTCATCTGGTAGATATGCTGCGCCAGGGCAAGTGGTGGGCTGTGATTGGCCAGGTGGGCGTCACCTGGCCAACCAATCTGGGCTTGGCAAATGTTGGTTTCTGGCCTGCGGCGCGCTCTTGGAAAATGGCACGCGTCCTGCCGGCATTGAACAATGACGTTGGGCGTGCCGCATCGACCTCCTTTGGATCAGGCACCGGATCAAGGGATAGTGCCAGACTGGGTGAAGCCATCTACATCTTTTACCACATCGACCATGGCCGACTCGGGCAGCGCGTCATCAGAGTTGGAGTTCTACCCGCAGTTCTGCTTCCACCTGTCGCCAACAGCAGGTCGTTGGTGTCACTTGCAGGCAACAGACATTGCAGCCTTGACATTCAACCCGGGTTTCGAAGGTGTGTACCAATTGTCGCAAACAATTGCAGCCAGCAGCCTCCTCGTACCGTCGCTTACCCAACTTCCCCTCCAGGCCAAGATGTCTACTTCTACCTCAACCATCCCATAAAATGGGCGCGCATTGCCGGCGTCGTGGTCGCCATACAAGAATTTGCCCACAGGATAATCTACACCATTGACGACAGCAGCGGTGCGACCATTGAATGTGTTGTCGCAACCCCGCCCCAGTACCCAGCCGTTACCAACTACAAAAACCCTAGAGACCCCGATACCTCAGCCGATGGGAAGCCTCTTCCTAAAACCGATGGGCCAATTGATATCGGCCACGTAATCGACATCAAAGGTGGCATATCCGTCTTCCGCGATGTGAGGCAAATTCGCGCCGAGAAGATCACCCATCTACGCACGACAGAGCAGGAGGCAGTATTTTGGCAGAAGATTGCCTTGCTAAGGAAGGAGGTCTTGTGCCGACCATGGGTGGTTGATCCGAAGGAGGTCAGGAAGCTCAGGAGGGAAGAAGAAGGAAGAGTCAAGAAATCGAAGCTGACGGGGCTCGAGCGGGAAAGCAAGAGGAGGAAGCTCGAGGAAGACACAGTGGTGGAGGGAGAGGGTAGGCCATCACGGGTCTCTCGCAAGACCGGTTTGGAAAAGGGCACGCAGAGCGGTGGTGTGCTGGTGGCGGAGGTGGCGACGGATGGCCGCCACTCTCACCATCACCGGACAGGACTCGAGCGGCGAGCAACGACGAGGGCGGAAGTGCTGCATCACGAGTCCGGCAGCCCTGACCGTCGTCGGCGGAAGACGGGATTGGAACCGCGGCGTCCGTCGGTTGGTGATGGAGGACGACCGGCAGCCCGGCTTAGGCAACCGCTGGAGCGACCAGATCTTGATGAGACGATGTCTGGAAGTCACAGTCAGCTTAGAACTGGACTGGAACGACGAAGCACTCGGTCAAAAGCACAGGATCCGATACCTAGCAGTCTTCGATCCCGCCAGACTGGCCCGGAGAAGACAAGCATCTTGGAGGTTGCTGACCATGATACAGCTCTGAGCACAAGCCGGTTGACTGGTCTCGAAAGACGCAGCTTATTGAGGAAAGCAGAGCTCGGGCCAGCAGTCCGTGAAATCAAACACCGAAAGACTGGGCTGGAGAAATCAAGCATATTAGAGGCCACAGACGACACGACGCTGAGCACAACACGGCCAACTGGTCTTGAAAAGAGGAGCTCCCGAACGATCGAACAGGCGCCTGCATCTGCTTGTCGGTCCCAAAAGACCGGCCTGGAAAGGACGAGCAGGCCAAAGAGGCAAGACATGACAGAAGACGCCACTGTGATATCAACCGGCAGCCGCCCTTATAAAACTGGCCTCGAGAGAGCAGCAAGTCAACGCACAGGAGACCTTGGTCACAAGACTGGTCTTGAAAGGCAACGTAGCAGAGACCTGGAGAAGCAGCCAAATACCCATTATCGCGCCGCTGGGCTAGAACCACGGAAACAGGGCCAGCACAGCTCTGATCCCAGTCAGGCCCGGATCACAGGTTTGGAAAGGCAGGGTTCTAGGAGAGCTCTCGTGGAGAAAAGCTCCCAAAATTCCCAAAATTCCCAGTCTGATCAGCAGCTGCAAGAAGACAAGTGTGAGCCTGGGACTACCACACTGCGCTCGAGCAGCATTAAAAGGCCCGAGAGCCCGGTTTTGGTGAGGGGAAAGATGAGGTTAACTGGGTTGGAGAGGGTGACAAAGCCTATCACAAGGAGCTCTCCTGTGACAAGCAAATACAACTCTATGGGTCGGTAAAAGAGTGAGAGCTCACAATGTACAACAAGACACTGCAACAATAGCATTGCATCGTTACAGACAGCTCGGCTGCACTGTTGGTATCCCTTACCCCATAACTCGGGAGATATTACTGCTAGAGGAAGCTTACCACCACCAACCTGACCCCCTCGTTGATCCTATGAATGTCACCAGCAACACGCACATGTTTTTTGCACCCTTCTTCTTCTTCCATCTCATCAACATCAACACTCGAGATGGAGGTGACCATCCAGCATTCCGGCCCCAACCTTTTTCTTCTTTTCTTTTTTTCCTTGGGAGGTGATCACTTGAAATGTTCTCTCTCTCTCGGAATCCTGGGCATTGCAGGCTTGGCGTCTGGGCTGGGCCTTAGTCATTATGTTTTCCGAAGGAGTGATCTGGTGAAGAGTCTGATTTTTCTTATTCATTTCGCCGTCTGAAGTCGTGATACCAACCTCCCACATGGCAGCTATTGCAGCTTGAATCCCTGACGTATCCGCATCCCCACCGGCTCGGGAATCGCCTGACAGGGACGTCCTTCCTCGCGAATCTACAAATAGTAGCTCCACTCCAGGCCCGATGAGAGAGAAGGCACCAAGAGCACGCAAAGAAGAAGTTCCACTCCCGCTCGGGGGACGAGTGGAATACTACCTTTCATCTGCAAATCATCATTGACTGCCGCAACTCTATTTTGTTGACCGTGTTTACAATAATCTAGCTCTGGACGACCGTCATCCTTCAGCATCACTACACGCCGCCACCTCCCACAACGCCACCTAAAATCCTCGAAATACCTGGATCACTCGAATTTCATCATCTACAACCGCCCACGACGCCCTCATCTTTCTGAATCGAGTCATTCTCGCCCTTCTAGAGCTGTCTCGCTGGCCAGCTGAAACCCAGGACCTTGCCTCCAGCCATTCCGTTGACTCTCGGTTCCACCGCGAAGCATTCCAGCCTCACAGTTCAACGACAACACGCAAACAAAGAGACTCCATATATATATATATATAACGAATAGGTATGAGGTCCAATGTCTCATTTTTTTTTCTGGGTCCTCCTCCACAAAGACAGCACACTCACTATCCCGCACCATCATCACATCATCTCGCTTGTATCATATCTGTCTCTCTCTGTACATACCAGTGACGGAGAGACCGCCTGTTACTATTTCTTGTTTTGGGTCTTCCAGCCCAAGTGACGCACATGGAAGACATCTTTTCCAGACGGGAAAGCATCCTTGTTATTATTATTACTGCTACTTTTTGCTTTCTCCATCATTTATAGCCAGGTTGGGACTCTGCTGTCAACCACCACTGGCTTTTTCGAGGGCTATTTCCTTTTCTTTCCCTCTCTCTTTTTTCCAACATATCCGACATCTCCATTCTTTCACAATCGATGGTGGAGCGGATGGATACCACCAAGATGAGGCTTTTCTTGTTCGCGTGGCTGACCTTACTTCAGGTCGTCCTAGCTGTCCCACCACCAGACGGCCGGAAGTACCCACGACCTTGGTTCCCGATCTGGAGGACGGTTACCGTCACTGCTCAGGGTCAACCGGCAGCTGCTACTGGTACTTGCGTGGCGGTGACAGGAGATTCGAGCTCTTCTACCGCCAGCAAGAGGAGCCACTCTATCCCCTTTGGATCGCCTGGGTGGACAACGGAACGTCCTTCGGTCATCATCAGCACACGTTCTGATTCGGGGTCAGAGGCGGAGCAGACTATCCAGGCCGTTTCCGAGGAGAGTCCTGACGGGGACACGACTCTCTTTTCGGACGAGACGAGTCCCGCTTCTGGTCAACAACCTGCCAGCAGCACCGGCTCGGGCGAGGTCGCCTCTGAAGTGACACCAACCCCTGAGGTTGTCACACAGCCAGCTTCTCCTACCAGCAGCACGCAACCAACATCGACAACTGACCTCGGTGACACCAACACTGTCAGTGTCATCACCAGTGTCAACCCCTCGGGAACGCTTCAGATCCTGCCCACGGACGTTCCTATCGAGTCGACCAACACGGGCACCATTCCTACCGACGCTCCGTCGAGCGGGTATCCTACCTCTCAACCGCTTATTACTTCCCCTATCCCGTCTCCGACAGAGCTCATCTCTGCCACGGCGTCGGTTCCGACCGATCAGCCGTCCGCGCCCTCGGAAACGGTCAGCATGATTGTCCCCAACATTTTCGCGGCGCCGATTTCTACGGACCCGCCCCCGTCTCAGATCCCCCAGAGGAAGGACCACCCCGCCCCTAGAATCGGCATCAAGTCGGCTGGTCCCATTGGGACGAACAAGTTTTACAATAATTTCTTCTTGGGGAATCAGACCTCGCCTAGTTACCTGTTTCCCTACAGTGTCACCTGGGCGAGGGGAGGTGGTGCCTCGGGGACGTGGGGCATGGCCATTTCGCATGTCGATGCTAGCCAGAGGGTGTACGGGCAGAACGACCCTGGTTCGGGAGCGGCGAGGTATTACATCAATCCTATTGGGATCCACTCGGTGTGCTTGAGCGCGAAGGAGCTCGGGCCGGGGACGGTGTTGACTAGTGACAACCTGACGGACTTTTCGAGCCTGGTGAGCTTGAGGGCGCGAGAGGGGGGCCAGGCGGTGATCCAGTTCCCGCTGGTTCAGGGGGCGGGGTTCGTGACGGGGGTGTACAACGGGGGCCAGCCGGTGGTTCAGACGGGAATCTTCTTCAAGACCGTGACGAGGGCGTCCAAGGAGGCGAAGGAGGGGGTGGTCAAGTATAGACTGCATTTGGAGGACGGGACGACGTGGTTGGTGTATGCTTATCACACGAAAGGGGAGGCCTTGAACTTGCAGGTTGTGAACAATGGAAGGGCGGAGTCGACGGGGCCGTTTTATGGCATCGTTCAGGTTGCCAAGGCGAGCGATGGGGAGTCAGAAAAAGTTTACGACCAGGCTTGTGGGACGTATGCGGTGGGGGTTGACCTGAGCGGGGGGGTGAATGGGAAGACGGGGACGTATCGGTTTGGGTTTAGGAAGCAGGGGATGTATCAGAGTCCTGTCGCGCAGTTTGCGCTGCCGCATCATCTGAGTTCTTTTGATGATGGGACGAGGGGGAAGGTGACGGGGGTGAAGCTGCAGACGCCGACGAAGGGGGTGGCGTATCTGGTGCTGGCGGACAGCTGGACCATGGTGGAGACGGAGCTGCCGACGGGGATTGGGTTTTTGCCTTGGAGCCCCGAGGCGGGGGAGGTGAAGGGGTTGAGCGAGGGGGTGAGGAGTTTTGTGAAGGGGGTTGCGTTGCAGGAGGTGAGCCAGGATATGCTGCAGCAGAGCGATCAGAATTCGATGTATTTCAGTGGGAAGGTGAGTTTTTTTTTTTTTTTTTTCCTTTTTTCTTCTTTCCGATACTGGCTGGTGAAGAGGAAGGGGTGCTAACGGGTGAAATAGGCGTTGGCCAAGTTTGCTAGCATTATCTTGGTTATTCGGGACATGCTTGGTGACGAGGCGCTGGCGTTGACGGCGCTGAACCAGCTCAAGCAGGCGTTCGCGCGGTTCGCCGAGAACAGGCAACAGTTCCCGCTTGTGTACGAGGGCGGTTGGGGAGGCGTCGTCTCTTCGGCGAGCTACGTCACGGGCAACTCTGGCGCCGACTTTGGCAACTCCTACTACAACGACCACCACTTCCACTACGGGTACTTCATCCTCACCGCCGCGATCATCGGACATCTCGATCCTTCCTGGATCCCGGCCAACAAGGCCTACGTCAACACGCTGGTCCGGGACGTGGCCAACCCGAGCGCGGCGGACCAGTACTTCCCCGTGTGGAGGAACTTTGACTGGTACCACGGCCACAGCTGGGCCCACGGGCTGTTCGACACGCTCGACGGCAAGGACCAGGAGTCGAGCTCGGAGGACACGATGGCGTCGTACGCGCTCAAGATGTGGGGGACGGTGAGCGGCGACCAGAACCTGGCGGCGAGGGGGAATCTGATGCTGGCTGTGCAGGCGAGGTCGCTGAACTCGTATTACCTGTACACCGAGAGCAACACGGTGCAGCCGAAGAATTTTATTGGGAACAAGGTTGCGGGGATTTTGTTTGAGAACAAGGTGGACCACACGACGTATTTTGGGACGAATATTGAGTATGTGCAGGGGATTCACATGCTGCCTCTGTTGCCGCACACGCCCATGGTGAGGAGGAAGGAGTTTGTGAGGGAGGAGTGGGATGCGTACTTTTCGGGAGGGAGGGCGGAGCAGGTCACTGGGGGGTGGAAGGGGATTTTGATGGGGAATTATGGGACGATTGATCCGAGGGGAGGGTATGACTTTTTTAGCGGGGGAGGAAGGGGAGGGGTGTTTAAGGGGGAGTGGTTGGACGGGGGGGCGAGTTTGACTTGGTATCTGGCTTATTGTGCGGCGCTTGGGGGGTTGTGAGTGATGGGATGGAAGAGAATGTGAAATGTGAGGGATGAGGGATGAGAGATAAAAAGATGAGGCGAAGGGAGTTTAGTTTTCTTGCTACTTTTTTTTCGCTTGGTGGTTTGAAGGATACACACACATCATTGTTGGATTGGGATGGGAGTTTGGGTTTTGCTTTTGTGTCTTGGACAAAGTATATATTACTTATTCTCATGTATTTTATTTTGTTTGTGGGGGAAGGTATGGACAGAAGTATATACAATATGAATATGTCGAATATTATCATCGAGTTGGATTGGTGGCTGTGATGTGGGTATCATAGATACATGTTCATCATGGTAGACAAGCCATAATGCTTGTCTTTTGTCTATGTGGTGGGTGGTTCTAGTGAGCAGGAACAACCACGGCGCTCTTTTCTCCTCCTCCTCCCTCTGAATCATCTGCTGCCTTGGCTCTATGCCGTTGAATCTTTTTCCAACTCAGACCGCACGCCGCCACAAAGGCACCACAGGCGCAACCAACCGCGATGTAATACGTGTTTCTCAACCCCTGGAGGTAGGCGTTCAAGACGATATTCACATCATCTGGTCTCCCCAGCCCAGCGGGGGGAGGGGCGGAGACCACCTGGCTGACCTGAGAGGCGCCAATATTGAGAAACAGTTCCGCTGGCAGGCCAGGCGCGTCTTTAGCCAAGGTGTCAATGAGGCCGTTCTGGAAGACTGCCTGCGCAACGGCGATGAAGATGGCGCCGCCGATGGACTGGAAGAACTGGATGCAGGCAGTGGCGACGGGGACCCACTCGAGGGGCATGACGTTTTGGACTACCAGAACCCCGGTCTGGAAGCCGACGCCGATCCCGAGGCCGGCGAGGACCTGGTAGCCGAACCAGGCGCTGAAGGGGGTGGTGAGGGAGAAGGTGGTGATCATGCCCGCGCCGGTGGCGAAGAGGACCATGCAGGGGAGGATGAAGGGGTTGTAGTAGCCGACGACGGTGACGAGGCCGCCGGTTGCGACGGAGGTGATGACGACTGAGATGAGGAGGGGGAGGAGTTTGATGCCGGCTGTTACGGCGGTGTCGCCTTGGACGGCTTGGAAGTAGAGGGCTTGATTGACATGGAGAGTTAGCCCCTTGAGCCCCTGAATAGATGTAGGTACCGTCAAAACAACAACAACACAAGATAAAAAATATAATATAAAAAAAAAAATAAGAAAAAATATCCCCCAAAAAACCCCCAAAAAAACAAGACAAAGAAAACGAAAATAGAAAAAAATGGAAAAAAAAATGGAAACTTACCAAGATAATAAACCAAAGGAAAAAACCCCGCCCCAAAGAAAAACGCAAACAACATCGCGCAGACAACATCCCTATTCTTGAACAACCTCGGCGGCAACGTCCCCCTATCCCCCTTCCAAACCTGAATCACAGCAAAAGCCCCAATCATCAGCGCAAACCCGACAAACAGCCCAATAATCACCGAGCTGTTCCAGGCGTGCTCGGTCCCGCCCCACTGCAGGGCGAGCAACAAGCAGATAACAGCCGGGATGAGCATCGCCGTCCCCGCCAGATCAAGCCTCAAGATCCTTTCCAGAAACGTGAGCCCCTCAGGGTTATCAACCCGGTTGATCTTGAGGAAGAAGAATATCGCCGCCATGGCGAACGCTCCGATGGGGAGGTTGATGTAGAAACACCACCTCCACCCCGGGTTGGGCGCATCGCTGAACGCCCCCCCCAGCAACGGACCGGCGACGGAGCTGATCCCCCACATCCCTCCTATCAACCCGAACGCGGCCGGCCGTTTCCTCAGTGGCAAGGTGTAGCTCAAAATCACAATCGATCCCGAAAACAGACCCGCGGTGCCCATACCGGCAACGGCCCTCCCGGCGATGAAGGCGTTGGAGGTGGGGGCGACGGCGCAGATGAGCGAGCCGATTTCAAAGATGAAGACGGCGACGAGGTAGGTGTACTTGACGGAGAACATGCGGTAGAGGGAGCCGTAGCAGGGCTGGAGGGCGGTGGTGGTGAGGAGGTAGCTGGCGCCGTACCAGCCAATGTCCCTCACGGAGGAGAACTCGGTCGTGATGGCGCCGAGGGCGGGGGCGATGATTGTTTGGTCGAGGGCTACCAGGAAGACGGAGAGGCAGAGGGAGGAGATGATGAGGTAGAGTTTTGGGCCGGTGGGGTAGACCATGTTGGAGTCGTCTCGGGGTGGTGTTGGGGGCTTTTCGGCATCTGAGGGGAGGGCGGCGGCGGTGTCTTGGATAGGGGTTGGGGAGGGGGCTCGGTCAGGGGATTTCGAGGAGGTGGAGGGTGGCTGGGTGGAGGATGTGGTGATGGCGTCTTTTTCTTTGTCTTTGTCGGCCATTTTGAGGTTTGATGGAAGATATCGAGAGGGTGTGGTGATGTTGAAGGCAAAAGTGAAGACGAGCCTGGCAAGGCTGTCAGTTGGGTTGAGATGAGAGTTCAGCTGTTGCTGTGTCGGCACGCTTGCATACGCAATGCTCGAGTATCGTCAATCCGATTCCTTGTCGTAAAGCAAACCGAGTAACTCTAAATCGAAGTCTCAAGTCCAATCGTCTCAAGTCGTGCCAAGGATCGTGATGCTCACACCACCATCAACCAATGGTGTTTTGCTGGTCTCGCGTCTATAAACTCTCTAATCAGAGTTGACCAAAAAAACACTCGCAATTCAAAAACGTCACAATCTTTTCGTCAAAGACGGGAGTATATTCTATGACTTGTTCCTAAGCAGATAATAAAAAAAAAACCAAAAAAAAACCCGGGCGTGTCAAGCTCTTTATTCTTTATCCCTTCCCCCTGTCAACTGTGACCTGACGTGCACGTCAGATGTCCAGGCGGGCGGCAAACGCCAAGGCCAATTGCGGTAGGCACTTCGCCGGCCTAGCGCAGTAGCAGCGACAGCAGTGTTGTATTCGGGTGTCCTCCCTGTCGGGTTCTAGATCTGTGCCGAGAGGTCAGATGAGATTTCCGGGAAAGGGAAATCATAGCCGTCAAGGTAGAGGAGATACTGGAGTGCTGATGTCCCTTGATCTGAAGCCCAAAGCTCTGAGCTTTTCGTCCCTCCCCGAGTCCATGACGAACAGAGTCGAGAGAGAAAGAAATCGGCACAAAACGACCTCCGAGTGCCGAATGCTGCAGCCACTCAGCAGTCACTCAACTCATTCAGCCGTCCCAAGTCGGAGTGGTGCATCGTGCAGTACTAATTCGGATGCGGCTCGAGCGAGGGCGGGTGGACCAGGGTGGCCACGAGCCCCCGTCAGCCAATGACATGATTTCTCGATCGTGGTGACAGCTGCGTGGAGACGTGAATCAGTGTTCCTGTGTCTCCCTTCCAGAAGTTCCCAGCGTCGTGGTGATCCAAAAATAAAATAAAACGCTCCATTCGACCGCTCTGTTCAAAATATTTCCCTCCTGGTATCGTACCTAGTTAGCCATGATATAAAACCAACCATTCCCATCAATCCAGATGTTCTGTATGTACACCAACCAAACAACCTGACCAAAATATCAAACAAACAACAGACAAGTCTACTTCCTGTTCCTCGTCTTCTTTTGTGTCGTGCCCACATCCTCTTCCACTTCGTCCTCTCCCTTCTTCAAGTCTTCTGTCAGGCCCCACTCCTCCTTGTCGTACCAGTCTTCCCCGTCCGACATGTGGTTGTTTGGTCCGCAGTGCGCCTCTGCCTTGGCCCACATCAACACCTGTTTCCGCAGCCTGTCTGCACGAAGGAGCTGTTCATAAAGCTTCTTTGCACCCCGACACACTTCTTCCTGTTTTTGCACATATGCTTGTAGCCATCGCCGCAGCTCTTCTGCCTCGTGCTCGGCCAGTCCCATGTTGCGATCCTGGCGAACTTCTCGAGGAGCGATAAACATGGGATGTATAAAAGGGGCGTCTGGGCCGAACGGGTCGCTTGTGGGCGCCACGGCTGGTGTACCATTGCTGCGCGGCGGTTCTAGTCGAATATCTGGTCGGTTCAGAATATCTCGTCTTTTTGGCGCCTCGGCCATGACCACGTCTTCGTCGTCTTCTTCATCCTTGGTCGTGTCGCCCGAATGCGCCTCCTCCGCTGGCCTTTCATCTGGTTTGCTGTCGCCGTTCACTAGTGGAGGCTCTTTCGGGCACTCTGCTGGCTTCGGCGCCTCTGTATTTGTTTCGCCGTTTGTAACAACTGGGGCATCTGGTAATGTTTCTCCATCGACTGTGTCTTCCGAAGCTGGAGCACTTGGCCCCGAAAGAACGCCCTCGATCCTTTCACGTACAGCCGACTCGGCAAATGTGCCTTCATGAGCCGACATTACCCCATTCGTAAGGGCCGCAACAGGGGGCGCTGTTGGGCGAAGACGCTGCCGGTCGGGGCGATTGAAGAACCTTGTAGGATCTGTAAAGAGAGAAGCGTCGCTGGGACCGCTCATAAGTCCACATGGAACCCAAGTATTATCCCCAACCAGCTTGGTCAACAGAGGCTTGACCTTCCAAAGCGCCTTATTTTCGCTCTGCATGATGATGCGCGCCTGGTCAACCAATTCGGTAAGGGCTTTCGAAGTGAAGGGTTTCGACATGGCCGGATGTGTAGGCAGGTCGGTAACCGAGGTTAAGGGGGCAAAGATCTGTTCGAGGTGAACATCAGAGTACGGGTTTTCATCCATGGCGCTCGCGATGGCCTCCTGCACCTCCTGTTCATCGTCGTCGCTCGTGATATCGTAGCCATCCTCGTCAATCAGCGGCGGGTTGTGGTTAATAATGGCTCTTTGGTAGCCTGCGTGCTCGGCGATCTGTATCCAGTCAGCCTTGGGTTGCCAGGGCTTCGTCTCGTGGTGCGCACCTCTTTATATGCAGCGGGGCCCGCGGAGCCGGTAAGCCTCCCTCGCGCGACGAATCTCGACCTCTTTTTGAGTTTGTTTCCGCGGTTAGTGGGTTGGTCAATCGAGGAGTCGGAGTCGGAGTCTGTCGACATGATGGTGTTAGCACATTGTCACAGCAGCAGAGGGAGTGTCACTCGGAGGGGGGGGGGGCCATACCGTAGGATTTCCTCTTAAGCTTTTTCCGGATGCCTATTATGGTCTCCATGACCAAAGCTTGCTGCTGGTTTGACATTTTGGCGGTTTCTGGCCTGGGGCGCCCTCCTTTGCAGATTTCCGGTTTCTGTTGGCCGAAGCTCCCTGGGACCTGGGCGCAAGCAGTGTATGGGGAGAAGATGTTGGTAGTAAATGAGATATTGTCGCGCGGTTTCAATTTCTTTTTTTTTTTTCAAGAAAAGGGCTCTGGGTGTGGTGACGAGCGTGGCTGGTGAAGCTCAAATGCTGTCGCGAAAATGATGGCGACCAGGCGATGACGGGAACGGAGATGCCCAGAACCCCAGCTTTGGCGCTTGTTCCTGGAACTGACGGCGGGCAGCCACGGCAGAAAGTGGGGAAAGACCTGTGCCGAGCTCACCGCCTTTGGTTGGGAATCTAGGGTTAGGGTACTCAGCTTTTGTGATCATTTATCCACCAACCCTGAGCCTTCACCAACACTGACAACCCTGACGAGTATCAACCGCACCATCCAAGGGAGATCGAGAAACATCACAGGAACCGCGGGCGGGTTTGTTCGCTTCTTGTACATATATATCACCATCAATTTTATTTCCCGTTCATATTTTCTTTCCAAGAAATCCGTGTCGTTGACCAACCAGAAACTCCAAACACGCAACGTCACAGCCTCTCACGTCTTTGCCGTGCCTTCAATATCCAAGCCGGGTAATTGACCACCACCACCACCACCGCCACGTCTACAATTTTCGAAAAGGCCACTTGTTTTGTTTGACCATTCGGTCATCTCTACCATCACATATATTCATCTTTATCATCCCAATTGATGATATTTAGCCCTCATCCTCAGTCTCACCAATGCCAAACCCCCCAAAATGTCCTCCATCTACACCCTCAACCTAACCGCCCTCCTCGCCCTCAACGCCGCCCTCTTCTACACCCGCCAAAAAGTCCACCCCATCCCACCAACATCAAAACCCTCCCCCAACCCCAACCCCAAACCCCAAAATGCCTCGCCCCTCCAATCCCTCCTCACCTCCCCTCTAACCCCCTTCCTAACAGTCTACACCCTCACCATGACCTCCGACTGGCTCCAAGGACCCTACCTCTACCCCCTCTACACCTCAACCCACCTCCTCCCCCCATCCTCCCTCCCCCCCCTCTTCACAACCGGCTTCCTCTCGGGCGCCATCTCGGGCTCCTTCATCGGCTCCCTAGCCGACACCCACGGCCGCAAGAAAGCCTGCCTCGCCTTCTGCCTCATCTACGCCCTTTCCTGTCTCTTAACAACCATCTCCCCTTCTTTACCAGTCCTCTATCTCGGGAGGGTACTAGGAGGGCTAGGAACAAGTCTCTTGTTCACCGTCTTTGAAAGTTTCTTGGTTTCGGATTTTAAAAACAGGGGGTTGGAGGGGAGGTTAGGCGAGACGTTTGGGGTGATGAGCACGTTGAATAGTATGGTGGCGATAGCGAGCGGGATCGGGGGGGAGTGGCTTGTGGCGGGGACGGGGACGAATAAAGCGCCGTTTTGGTTGGCGGCGGGGGTGTTGATGGTTGCGGGAGGGGTGATGAAGATGACTTGGGTAAGCTGCCTGTTTGTGTGGTTGTGGCATGGATTGTGCTGACCTGATAGCAGAAGGAGAACTATGCCCTGAACGAGGGGCCAGATAAAAAGAGTGATGAAGAAGCCAAGGAAGAGAAGTCGTTGTTCAAGACGCTGTCTGACCCGAAGATACTGGCTCTGGGGCTGTCGACTACCGTGTTTGAAGGGTCGATGTATCTGTTTGTCTTCTTCTGGGCTCCCGCGTTGCAGTCCTCCTCCTCCTCCTCCTCCTCCTCCTCCTCCTCCCCATCAGGGGCGTCACTGCCTTATGGTGTCATTTTCGCGGCGTTTATGGCTTCGACGCTGGCGTCTTCATTGATCTTTGGCAAGATCACAGAGAGACTGCCGTTTGGCTCGCTGTTGCTCTCCCTTTTAGGGGTGTCATCGCTTTGCTTTTTAGCGGCGTCGAACACGTCCTCTTCGCAGTTCACCTTCTGGGTGTTTTGTCTGTTTGAGGCTTGTGTGGGGATTTATTTCCCTACCATGGGGTTTTTAAAGGGGAAGTTGATCGATGATGGGGTCAGGAGCCAGGTGTACGGGTTTCTGAGGATACCGCTCAACGTTTTTGTGGTGGTGGCTTTGCTGGTTACGGGGAGGATGGAGAGCGACAAGGCGTTTGTGGTGGTATTTAGGGTGTGCTCTGGCTTGCTTTTGCTGGCCGCGGGAGGGTTTTGGGGGTTGGTGGTGAGGAAAAGCGGAGTTGATGTGCAGGTAGAGTGACTGATAAGGGGGGTTGAACAAGCCGTTAACATGAAGACTTTCTGAACTCAAGTCTCCAGGGACGAGTGTCTCACTCCTCGATATCTGCCTCCAGCTTGACGACCTCTGACGATCTCAACGACTGAGCTTCCTCCGGGGTGATAGTCAAAAACTTGACAAAATCTCCCCGTCCCGCCCATCCCCAGAGGTATCAAGAACACTGCAAAGGGAATTAAGCGTCCAGCCCCCATTGAGCAGTTTCGTCCACGTCTCCAAGGCAGCCAAAGTTGCTTCGGGGCTGTCAAAACGGCTTCGTACCATCGAGAAAAATCTTGAAAAAGCGCAAGCAGTCACTCGGCGCTATGGAAAGCATTTGGCAAATTACGGTATGCCGGTACAGAGCCGAAAGACTGTCCGAGGTAAGCCATCCGGTTTCATCTCCCAGGCCTGCTGCCTTCCTAAGTGCTGAAAAGTGCTGCTGCGACCATTTCAAAACCTGGCAAACGCGCATTTCTACCTCGTCGATGGTAAGGTGTTTGCCCTCACGCTCCAGAGGGCTTATGCTCGCCGTTCTTTGGCTGGTGGAAAGCCGTGGAGAGTCGCTCAGGTGCGGCCGGAGGGAGGAGTTTGGTGTGCAGAAATGACCTTTCACCGAAGAAGTCCATGGGGTCCCCAGAGAGGTGGCAGCGCAGCGCGGGCAATATCATACTGAGTGCCTAGCTTGGCAATAGCAGACAGGCTCTTGATCACAAAAGGGGGTGGTTGCAGAGAGTTCAGGGGTTTGTAGTGGCGCTGAAGACTTCCCGGTGGCGGTTTGTTGAAGCTCAAGATTTCTCAAGCAATATACTGCAGCATCCAATTCCTTGATCGAACGCCCGAGCTTCGATTTGAGACGGATGGAAGCCTGCAATCTCCAGCACCAAATCATCGGTCAGTGGGTTTGGTCCGCTAGCCAGCAGACGCAAGTCTTCGATAGAGCTGGTAAGCTTCGCAGAACCATCTTTGCTGACAACGGCAAGGTCCTGGGAGAAAATCTGTGTCTTGACGAGGTCTCCATCGCGAAAAGTCTCGACAAGCTTGGGAGATAAAAGTCCGAAGCTGCGGAAGGTCTGCAGAGCTTCGTGGTGGGACTTGTTGAAAGGGAACACTGAGAAGGGTACAGCTACTGAGATATCACCTTGTCATACACAAACTCGTCGGTGTTGCCCGTGTCACGGTAGGTTGGAACTGCCTGTGCATCACCATGGCACACGATGTCTGTAGGGATTGAGGGCTGCCAGCTAGCGACCTGGAATTTGGTCGGAGAGTCCTTGTCGGCTTGGTAGCGGATATGTGATTCCAGAACCTCGTTGACGAGACTAATGTGAGATATCTTTGTCCGAGAATCGGCACATGTAAGTTCGAGAGATATCACATCTCGTCTTCTGTTGCATAGTATGTCGAACATAGTGGGCTCCTGCTTCAGATTGCCCATCATGTCTGCAAAGTAGGCTGACAGGCTATTTTGGTGGTGGCAAATCTCACACGCACCGCCCTCCATGAGGAAGAGATCTGTGAGATTCTGCCGAGCATGGAGGCCCCCTTCCATTGTCATTCTGGGTTCGAATATGTCGTTCCCAACACCCAACCCAAAGGCTGGACGGCGCGGAAACTGGGGCCGAGCCTCCATTGTGTCCATCCACAAGTGCTGGTTCTGGCTGCTTATTTGCTGTGCTGAATCATGTATTTTCCCGATCCAGCAATCATCGTCTCTGGAGGAACTGTTTCCTTGCCATTTTGACGGCTCAAGCAGAGCAGCTTTGAACACTTTGAGCGGTGTCATTGCTATGCTGGGCATTGTATAGAATTTCTTGTCGCACAGCAGGAGTATGTCTTCCGGCTCTTGAACAAGGAAAGAAAGGTCCCGGAGTTGATGAACAAGCTGTATAGCGCAGGTAAAATCGAGTCTGAGGTTCACCGAAGCCGGTGCTGTCTGTTTGTGTTCGGCAGCCACAGCTCTAGAGAACAGATCGGGATCCCCAAAGTGAATAGCCCAGCCTGGCGGGATGCAAAGCTCGCCGAGAAGCCAAGCGGCAAACTTAGCACAGGCAACGGTCACGCCAGATGCTGTAAGTTCTTCGTCGGCGTTCCATCTCATCAGCACTTGAAGAGAAAAGAAGGGTTCTGCTTCGAAATTCTTCTGAGAGAGCCTTGCCCTCCCGAAGAATCGAGTCTACCAGTCTGACGGCAGTATCGAGTGTGCCGTCTTTGTCAACCTGGCCGAGATGACGGTCATAAACGACATGAAGGTTGTTGGTTGCCATGAAGCCGGTTGGCGTGTGTCTCCAACAGACTTGGGAGGTTACAAAGATGGTAGAAAGAGGGTATGAAACGGAAATGTTTGTTGATGCTTGTTCAAAGAGCTTGGGTTTGAAGGAGTGTGGATATCAGGCAGGCAACAGTACACTCCCCCCACACATACATAGCACCCATCTCAGCTGAAAACATGTTGGTGAGGTCGAAGCATGCCACATCGAGCATTGGGAAATCGATAGTGCTCATGAGAATGTCAGGATGGGACTAGCACCCTCCCCCCTAGGTACACTGCCCAAAGTGCAAGAAGGTGAGGTGTACCAAAACACTGTATGGACATAAATAACCGCGCTGTATATTTTCTGGCTAGTGGTTGCTTGGCAATCAACCTCGTCAAGTTGAGAGCAATGAAAAGAGGACAGCGACAATGCCCGAGCATCAAAGAGTCGATTTTAACGAATGTGTGGGGTAGTCTGGGCTGCAGTTCCCGAGACCACACCTTGCCCTAAGTGAAAAAGGGTACATGAGGTACCTAAGTGGTTATTCCACCAATTTCCCCCCATCGGCGACTCGACAACAAGGTTCCCGATGACCCCCAAAGCCGTACAAAACCAAGCACCACAGCTACTTGATCGAAGCACCCCTTCCTCTCATTCCACTTCCGTCACCAACTAGCATGTGACTTTGAAACTCCAAAACTCCCATCCGGCCCAGCAAAGAAGGCCAGTGGTGGTGGTGGAAACAACAGTGCCAGGATTGCAGTTGGTCGACGAATAGAAGGTAACAGTGGCCGGGGAACCACTCCACAAAGCACGTCTGAAAAGTTGGGCGGCCCCAGAACCGTGAGTGTAGCACTGGCCGCTGTTAGGGTTGGTGATGACCTGACCGGCAGTTCCTGTGCATGTTGTAGAGGATGAGGTCCAGGTACTGAGGGAGCCGGAACAGGTGGCCCGCTTACTGTGCGTGCCGGATATCTGGTCAGTTACGTGTATTCTTCGGGGGGAAACCTGGGAGGAGGAAGGGCGGAATCCTACGCAAGCAACTCGTCAGCCACGGTGGTGTTGCTGATGGTAGGGTACTCGGGTTCAGGGGTCGGGGAGGCGATGCTGGGCCCGCTCAAGACTAAGAGGACCGGGGCGATAACGCTGAGGAACTTCATGATGGCAGAGCTTTGGGTGTCTGTGTTGTCGTTGTTGTATCTGGTGTGTGCTGATGATGGAAATGAGACATGTTGGGGAGGACCATTTCTTCTATTTATGCTTCTCCTGGCACAGCAAAATGCTCAAAGACAACCCCGAAGTAGCTATTTGGCCCAACTAGGTATTAGAACCAATTCTGCACTTCCCTTTTGACTGCAAGACGCTGAATCATTGAGATGTTTGTTTAGTCAACATATACACACGCACACGATGCCGACATAGGTACCTAGATGGTTCATGAGCCTCGCTGTCCTTGAAGGCAAGTAGGCTTGCAAGAGCAATGTCTTCCCTAAGTTGCTATCCATTGATCAGTATTCATGCTCTAGCTTGTATTAGTGACGCTGCAGTGCCATGTTCTTAGTATCGCCCAACTTATGCGGCCACCGTATATTAGAGCGATGCATGTCATCAACACATGCAATATAAACACCAAAGCGAAACGCTTGAAGTCATAACCAGGCTGAGGATGGTACTGCGATGAGTACTAGTGCAAGGTACACTTACTCAGCGTATGACTTCCGAGACAAGGGGTCCACACACAAGACACAGATCATTTTCATCCACCACATCTCCTGAAGAGACAAAAAGGAGATCTCTCTGGTGGTGTCAGTATCCAGACACAAATATATATATATATGTAAAGAAGATGCAAAAGTGATAGCTGATACCAGCTGGAATCAGTTTGCACCCGACGTGGGACTCGAACCCACAGCCTTAAGATTAGAAGTCTTACGCGCTACCATTGCGCTAGCCGGGCTGAACAATTGCTCCTTGTTGGAGGTTAGTACGCTGGAAATAGCGTACTTAGTGGAATCAAATAGGTGATGATCGGCTAGATCTGAGAAGCTTGGGCCACTTTACCGACGTCAGACCAGATCTCGGTGGGGGCTGGAGGCTTGGAGCTCTCAAGAGCTCTCCCTTGCATCATCAAATTGATTCAAGCAACTTCACTCAAATTTGCTCACCGAAACTACAAAATGCCTCTACCAGACGACTCTGTGGCCGAAATGGGCTCTTCAGACGATAATAACCAATTCGACATGGGCGATGGCACCCCAACCAAGCCGTTGCTCGACAAGAATGGCATGCCAAGGATAGTCATGACACCCGAGGAAAGGCATCGCATCCTCCGACAGCTTAGCTTCCCCGTCGAGAACCTCACGGCCCCGTTCTGGGTGAAGAGCGGCGGCGACAACTCTCTTTTGGCCAAGCAGATCTCCGTCTCACTCAACATTGCTCACATCATGGCAAAACGCCCTCTGAGAACCGATGAGGCCAACGCTGTTGCCAACTTCAGAACCACATATGTCAACACCATGGAGCTCGAGACACCTGTATGGATTGCCACCACCATTGCCCTTGAACGCCGGGGCCGTGACAAGCTCCGTTTCCCTCATTACACCCCAAGCCCGGAAAAATACAACATCAATGCCTTCCCATCTCTGGCCAATCCCAAGTGGACAGGTGAGGCTGCCGTTCGAGCTTGGCGCCTGGCCCGTCTGGCTGCGTATGGTTTTGTGGTCAACATCTGGACCACTGTTTTGTTCGCAAGCTTCGCCAATACCTCTTACAGCGTCAAGCTGTTGAGGATGTTCAAGGAGTCAGACGAGCAGCAAAAGCACCGCCCGGAGATGGGTGATTTTTACGGGCAGGACCGTGCGCCACAGCAAGACTATCAACGAGGGCAACAGCAAGAAGAGACACCACAACAGCCAGTCCAGTATCAACGACCAAAGTGGGCACAACAGGCGGCCCAGGCAGCGTCGAAGCCTGAGCCCCCAAAGAGCTGGGAGGACGACGATGGCTTCCTCTTTGACGACGCCTCACCTGTTGCACCTGTTCAAAGAGATGGCGCTCGTTCATCAACGGGTGGAAAGACTGGCCATTCCCCTCCGAAGCTGACCAACTCGTGGGACAAGATCAGAGAGGCGGCAAAGTCGGGTGAGAATCCTGCCTCGTGGGGCAAGGACAATCAAGCAGCGCCGGTGCGCAAGTCAGAGTCGTATACTTATACGGAGAATGAGAAGGACTATGCGAAGAATCAGGCGCAGAAGGAGTTTGATGCCATGTTGGAGCGTGAGAGGAGCGGTAAGGCAGATGCTGGGAATCGGAGGTACTGAGGGGCGCTGAGGGCGGTCAAGTAAGGGAGGCTGTACGATATCATGGTCAACAGTTATTTGGGCAGTTGTTTTTCTTGATGTCGGCTGGCATCCACATAGCACTCTGAACAAAACGTAGAAGCATTTCTTGGAGAAATCTCAAAGCGATCAAAACGTAGTTTCTGCTCAACCCTTATAACTGTCAAAAAAGCCATTTGATGTGATAGGTCAGACTGGTATGAAACAACGCATGGCACTTCACCTCTACACTTTGAGCACTGATTAGATCTGCTGATGTTTGCCGAGAGATTGAAGAGTAAGGGAGATGCGCCAGGTGCTCACCTTGATAAAGGTGACGACTGCAAGTCCCCCTTCCAGGAGCATTGGGCTCAAGCTTGAAGAACAAAGAATGCTGCGAATAATGTTGTTATTGAGCATAAATATGCGGTTGTGTTTGACTAGTTGTGGTTGAGAAACTCTAGGGGATGCTTTTGAATCAGCCGTAGACTGTATCCTCGCTGTATCAACATAAGGTGAAAACAAGAAGTAGACTCGGTGTATAGCACAGGCTGGTTGTGGAAGAGATGTATTGTCAGGTTAATCTGATTTAGATGAGTTCAAACCACTAGTACAATCAGTGAAGACCGGCATAGATAAGGTGCTGCGTCTACACTTGAGGTATTGTGATCCAACAGAGCCAGTGTATATCAACATAAACCAGTTGTGGTCAACACACACTCGCCTTGTTCCGCTCATGAGAATCTCATCATCATGGTCTGTTTAATCAGGCTTCATCCTCAACAACCTCAAGAAGACCTTTCCTTTCCTCATCGGACTACCATCATCCACACTCACACATCACCAAAACAACACTCACCACCACCACCACCACCACCACCACCATTCACCAAAATGACTTCCACAACCCCCAACAACACCCGCGTGATTCTCACCCTATTCTCCCGGCTCGTGGCTCACACCCACGACCCCAAGGTCACCATCAACCCCCCGATCGTCAACTGCCACCTCTGCCTCGAAGACTCCGAGATCCTCACCCCCCTCACCTCCGCTCACCCCCGAGCCACCACCCTCCCAGGCGTGGTTCTCCTTTGCGGCCACATGGTCTGCAAGCCCTGCTTCAAGGGCTGACACGACTCCATCCGCAACCGCCAAACAAACGCTACCCCCGCCAACTTCACCCCCTCCCCTGAGGCCGCCATCCACAGACCCCCGCACCCCCCGTGGTGCCCTGCCCCATCTGACGTCGTTCCCTCTCCTTCCTCAACACCTCCCACTGCAGGCACCTCCTCTCCCCAGTACCCCTCCTCCCAATCTCCGCCGTGCCGCGCACGCTGCCGAACGGGGGGCGGGCCCCGAAAATCTGCTCCGACTGCAGGTTGCTCCGGGGGAGGAAGCTAGGGGAGCTGGTCCGCACTTTCAAGGAGTTGAACGTTCAGGCCGACGAAATCGAGACGGAGGTCAGGTCTTGGAGGTTGGGGGGTGGACTCCGCTTTACCGAGGAGGAGATCAGGCTTTGTTTTCCACACGTGGTCAACAGCCGGGATCCGGCTGGTCATGCAATGGGGGTTATAAGAGGGAGGATGGTACAAGAGGAGCTAGCAAGAAAGACTTGGGCTGGGAGCAGTTGGCAGGCGATGGGGATGGATTTTGGGGAGGCGAGGGGGGAGTATATGAAGTAAGGAGGTGATCGTGTAAATAATGTACATCTTTCGCTTGTTATTGTGATGGCGGAGGAAACAACATGCATGATGATGACTCTCTCAGCATAGTCTCATTGGGATAGGGAGGAGGAAGTAGGTTGGATTGGAAAGAATGGTAATGTTCGGTAGATGATATTTGGAAATGGTTTTACGATCACCAGAAAAAGAAAAAAAAAAGAAAAAAGAAAAGGAAAAAAAACACAAAAATAAAAACATTCACAATCTCAAAGATGTTTTTTTGTACTCCTTCGGGAGGTTTTGTTTTGGTTTCGGGGTTCATGTTGTTCAGTGAACAACAGGACAACGGGACAGCAGAGAAATGGCTTTGTGTGAGACTGAAGCTGATTGGATCGCTGACTTGCCCCCTGAGCTCTCGACAGGACTTACCCAGTCTCTTCCTACTACCTCTCGCTACTCACCACCACCTTCCTTAGTTGCCTCAAAGCTTCAAAGTATGACCGACCACCAGGGTAGCACTGGGTACCTGTGACGAACCCCTGTACAGAACCTCTGAAAGGGATACGGGTTGAAGGTAACTTCTGACAATTGGTTCGGTGCAGCTAAACAGTGCACAACAAGATGTCTCAATGTAAACACAAGATACCGTGAATACAATCTGAATCGCATACTGCGGAACTGTCTATCTACGCCAGCCAGTTCCTCCGTATATATAGACCCGTGGATCACATGGATCACCTTTCCCTCCAGTGGCTCACTCTGCTCACCGTGATCCTGTCGCTCCCGCTCACTTGGATCACTGCGAGCCTTTCGCTCCACTTCCGATTGGTCCGTAATGATTGGACAGGAGCGTCCCGTGCTCCGTGCATTGGTTCCTCCAACGACTGTGACAATGTTGACTGACGTCTTGGCATTGCCCCCCTTTTTGCCCCTATTCTCACCACTCATGCTGTGACTAAGAAAAGGGAACTCAAAAGATGACCAACAGGCCCTCAAAAGAGTGCAGAGATATTCGGAAGAGCTAACTAATTACGAAAGCCATTCTTAGGAACCTCAACCCGCAGTCTCCGTTTCCGTAGTTTGACAGCTACCGTTGGGCGTTCGACGAGATGCCGTCATTACCACAGTTCCGTGGTTCATTCCTCTATGCGTGAGACATTTTCTCTAGTGCACCTTGCAGTAAGATGGCGATCCGAGACATAGGTTGGCTATCATCTGAATGGTGAAGCTCGGGTGAAGCTGGCTGGCTGGCTGGCTCGATACCTACCTGGTCGTTTCGTCTTTAATGTTGTTGAATTGTTGTTGCGGGAGTGAGGGTGATACAATGGAAGCAGTTTTGTATTGTATACTAGTTTCCCTGACGCGCCTGTTCCTGCATATTTCCATACTTCCTGACCAGCATAGTTCAGGAATGCTGGGCAGAAAGTCGGGCCGCAGCTCACCTGCTGAACAGTCGGCAAGATCTGCAGGGATGAAAAGTTGGAAGAGTGGAAAGTGAGGTTGGTCACCGAATTCCACGGCATATTATACGGTCCGTTGGTCCACCCCTGAACCGATTCTCCATCGTGAGCTCGATGGCCCGGTAAGCACGAGGGATATGGGATTCTGGATAGTGGCTGGTCGCTAGCTTGAGTGAGGTTGGTTGTATCGTGTACTCTACGGTCGTGATGGCAACCATTCCGTACCCGTGATAGAATAGTCAGAGAATAAAACCTATACCTTCTTTCCTTCCCCCTCGTTGATGCAATTTTCCTCTCCTGTGTTGTCATCGGTCATCCTTTTCTCTTCCAGACCGAGCCCCGGGCTCTCACTCTTCACAATGAAGTCCCTCACCCTCCTTTCCCTCCTCTTCTCCCTCACCGGCGCCCACGCCGCCGTAGCCTCGGAAGCCAACACGGCAGAGGTCGCCGCCGACGCCATCGCCCTCAACACCTTCAAAGACGCCATCTGGTCGGCCGAATCCCTCCCCACCCCCCTCCGAGGACCAGGCTACAGACCCCTCATCCCTCCCTCGTACGAACGCTGCGCCGTCGACCCAAACGGGCCTCGCGACTTCACCTACCTCACCCCCAACGGCCTCGCCGTCACCCGCGACCGGCGCACCAGCCGCGCCATCGAGGAGACCGATCCCGACGACCAATTCCAAGGCCTCGTCTTCGAACCCCCCAACAATGTCTTCTCCCCCAGAGGCGTCTTTGACGTCCGCCTCCCCGGCCGGGGCGACAGACCATCCCGCTACCTCGCCATCTTCAAAAACGGGGAAGTAGGCTGGGTCCTCCGCAGCACAAACGGGCAGACCGCCCTCCGCGATGAACGGGGCCAGCCCTACGTCACCACAGTCTTTTCCGTCCAGTGCGACGGTCTTTCCACTGCGGGTGTGATCAACGGGCTAGAGTTTGAGTTTGCCGTCAAGGACGGCAAGCTTTACGCTCGGGGTATCCCCCCTACCAAGAAGCACTCCCACGTCTTTTCCAAGAGGCAGGAGAACGGTGGTGTCCAGGTTTCCGAGAGCAGCGGGGGTCGGTCGAGCATCACGGTGGGATTGTACGTCCTCCCACGACTCCCAGACGTCATCGCCGACCCCCCCGTCACCAAGACTTGCCCCAAAGGCGCAGACTACACCACCCGCGACCCCGCCCCCCCGGTGACGTCCAACGGATGCGGCCCGACAGATTGGTGGAGGTGGTATTTCGCGCCAAAGCTGCACGAGACGTTTGAAGATGCCTGTAACTGGGTGGATGTCTGTTGGAGTGAGTTTTTTTCACCCCTTTCTCTCTCCCCCCCTCCTTCCTTTGTGTTCGAGATATTAACCCACCCACCCGACAGCCGACTGCACCCAAACCTTCACCACCTGCAACTCGGGCTTCGCCGCCCGCCTCCTCGACCGCTGCAACGAGCGCTTCCGCACCGAGTCCTCCCTCTCCTCCTGCCGCAACCTAGCCTCCGCCTACGTGGCCTACTACAGCATGGCCAACGCCGCCCTCACCTACGAGGGCGTCAAGGACAAGTACTGCGGCTGCCAGTGCGCCGATCCCGAGCAGCACCTCTGCGGTGACGTCTGCGTCTACAAGAACGACCCCAACAACTGCGGTCGCTGCAATAAAGTAGTACGTCTTACCCCCTTCCCCTTCCCAATCCCCTTACCAACCCTATATAGTGCCCCTCCGGCTGCATAAACGGCGTCTGCGCCTCCACCTGCCAAAACCCCTGGTCCTGCAACACCCCAGGCGACCTCTGCTCGGCCGACGGCGCAACCCCCAACCCGGAAACCATCGACGACTACACCGACCTCTGCCTCTGCGCTGAGGCCGCCGAGTCGGCAGGCAACGTCTGCGCCTGGGCCGGCGACGTCTGCGGCGCAAAGGGCTGCGCCGTCAACTCCGACTGCGAGTACGGCTCCGCCTGCATCCTGCTGTCCTGCTGCCGCGGCAAGCCCGGTGTCTGCATCAGCGTGAGGGACGACTACTGCAACAACCCTGCGCTGCCCAGGAACGGGCTGTTGAGGAGTCCGCCTGAGGGGAACAGGCTTTTTGAGGGTGCGTTCGCGAAAAAGGTTGTGGGTTGAGAGAAAAGAAGGGGAAGAAGCTATGGATGGGTAGGTAGGTAGGTAGGTAGGTAGGTAGGTAGGTAGGTAGGTAGGTAGTAAGTTAGTTAGTCTAGCACGTCAGCAAACATCTTTGTTTTCCTTGGGAGCAGGAAAATAAATCAACACTGTAACAATAACACGACTGACTCTCTATTCTAGTCCAATCTCTCTTTCATAAAAATCTAAACATCGTTGCCATAACATCATGCCAGTCAGTCTATCCTAATCTTTCCTACCTATCATATCAAGTTATATCAATCTTTACCATCCCCCTCCCTTGCCATGATACCCTTCGAAAAAAAAAAAACCAAAAAAAAAAAACCAAAGAAAATTCCTACCCGCAACCTTCTATAAAAACATATAGAACTCGGGTATCAAAAAGAGAATCATAACATGTGTTTCATCAAATCATCCAAGAAAAGAAAAATAAAAAGCCCTCCCTTACTCTCTCATGTGATGGTGACAGTTCCCCTCACACCTAATGCACCTAGGGTCCTCCCTCCCCTTACCCCCAAAAAAAAAAAAAAAAGAAAAAAAAAGAAAAATGACGCCATTACCCGCTGGCACATGACATTCCCCACAAACTGCCCTGTTGGTACAGAAAAAGTAGAACACGTAGAAAGCGGGTAGATCGCGTGCTCCCCATCGCGCAATCTTTGCATCTCCGCGGAAGTTTTGAGGGGATCAGATAAAGGCAGTTTCCAGCTCTCTGACTGCATCGTCAAGCTGAAAATCTGCCAATATTGTGTGTTCCCAAATGGGAAGTCGTGGCGACTGCCACCTCCGCACCACCACTCTCCACTTCCTTCTTCCCCGTATGGCAGGAAATTCCCGTCTTGAACCCGAGCTCCCCCATATAAAGCAGAGCGCAACTCAAAAATCCACACACGAAACCCCCGTCTGACCTCTCCCCCCCCCAGTTCAAAACCGTCAAGTAGGCTCAGTTCCCAACCGAAAAACTCACATACCCCCCCCCTTCCCCTTCCCCCTCCCCATCATCCTCACTGTCCATCTCCTCCCCCTCCTCCTCCCCAATATCACTCCTGGGACTCTGCATCCCCAAACTAAACCCCCCTCCCGTCCCCCCTCCCACCACCCCCAGCCATGCTGTTCAAACTCGCCGAACTCCCCCCCGCATGCCCCAAGGCAAACAAGCTGCTCCTCCTCACCTGATCCACCCCCCCTGGCCCTCCAAACCCAACCTCACTCCCGCTCCGACTCAACAACGGCTTCTCCGGCAGCTTCTTCAACAACCCCGTGCTGATATCCAGCATCCCCATCGCAAACTCGGTCAACCCCTTGCTCGTCCCCTCCCCCGGCTTGCTTGACACGCTCAGCGTCCACCTGTACTCGCCCAGCCGCCGTCTATACCACTCCGCCTCCTCCCTCCCCGGGCTCGTCCCCCACAGCAGGCTCCCAAACGTCCCGATCAGCGCAAAGTTTGTCTTGGAGGCAAAGTACCAAAACGCCCTCAGGTGGGACGGAGTGAGCCGGTTGACAAAATCCATTGCAGAGATGAGTCTGGCCTTGGCGGCCGAGCGGCAAATGTGCTGGATGTAAGGGTCGATGGACGGCGTGTTGGGGTTGTTGTCCTCCGGAAGGGCGGACATGGACCTGATGATGCGGCGGTGGAGCGTGATCTCGGTTGCAAAGTAGGCCAGGTGCAGATAGCCGATCGGGGAGAACCTGCTCCCCGAAGAGGACGAGGGTGTGGTCTGAAAGGTCGAGTCCATCCTGACGAGGGCCGGGAGGGCGGAATACCACTCCTTGAGCTTGAGCTGGATGGGCTTGGCGAGGGACAAGACGAGCTGAGTGCCCTGCGGGCCGGCGTTGGCGATCTGAGAGGTTGCCTGCAAAGTGTAAAACGTGTCCAGGATTTCGGCCAGGATTTGGGAAAGCTGGACCATTTGCCTGAAAAGGACCCGACCCCTCTCAAGCTCGAGCCGTTCCTCGGCGTCGGTCTCGTCGCATTCAATGTCGGGAAAGTCGTTGGGGTTGAGCGGCTGGACGGCCCAGTTGGACGCAAAGATGTGGGAAGGTCGGCCGTGGACGAGGGCGCCCCATTTATCCTGGACAACAAGTCAATATCATACAAGTCATACACTACGAGAATGAAAAAAAATGAAAAAGAAGAAAAAAAATGGAAAAAAAAAAGACAAAAAATGAATATAAAAGAAGAAAAAAAGAAAAAAACAAGAAAAAAAAACAAGAAAAAAAAAAGAACAAAAAAACACTAACCTGCAAATACAGAGCCCAAGCCAGCCTCTTCCTCAACCCCCTCTCCCAAGGCGGAATCTTCCAGTTCGTGCAATCCAAATGCAACCCCAGCTCCTGTCCCACCGCCACAAGCTGCGCAGTCGGCGCCCACTGATCCCCTTCCGGCCTCTGGCTCAACAGCAACCCCGCCTGTATCGTCGACAGCTTCGGCCTGTACATGGCATCCGCCAACGTGGTCCTCACCAACCTCTCCAGCTCCCTCACATTCGGCTTCGGCAACCCCGCTAGCTCCTCCTCGTGCTCCCACCAGTTGATGGCCAGGATGTACACGGCCGCCAGCAACGGCGGCGAAAACTCGCGGTGGCTCCTCTCGTACTTTTCATAAAACACACTCCGTTGAATGATGGGAAAGCCCGGGTGCACTACCCGAAAGTAGAGGTCGATCAGCCTCCTCCCGTGCGGCGCCACAATGTTCTCAATCTCGTCCGCGTCCTCGACGATGTGCTCATACCCCGGCGTGATGTTGTCCGGCAGCAACAAGAACGTGTCGTTGTCGCTCACCCTCCTCAACGTCCCCCTCGCGAGCAGACTCTCATCTTGCGGGTCGAATGATGACAGGTTGATGAGCGAGGGCTCAAAGTCGGTGGTGGGCCCAATGTACTGGCAGTACCGATCCGCCTGCAGCCCCAACGTGCGCTTGAGCAGCGTGGGCCCGCCAAAGTTGGCCATGTCTTCGATTAGGGAGCTACTGGTCGTGGTGCACGAGACGCTGGGTTGCTGGTGGTGCTGGTTCTGCCGCCGACGCTGCGATCTGTTATCAGACCGTCCTGGGGAACTATTGACCAATCAACATGTCAGGTAAGTCCTGGTAGAGACACAAGATCTCGATGGCCTATCTTGGCCTTTGGTGGGGGTGGGCATAGGTAGGTAAGAAGTAGAAAAGAAAACAGAAAGGAATGTGATGATGATGATGAAGAAGAAGAAGAAGAAGAGAGCCATTCACATAAAACGTGGGCCCCCACCCCTCCCATCCTGTCATCAGCAAAAAAAAAAAAAGAAAAAAAGAATTTTAAAAAAGAAAATTGTTCTGTCTCACCTCCTCTTACTCCTCCCCTCCTCCGCCCCATCCCCTCCATTCAACTTCCTCTTCCTCGCCCCCAAAGGGCTGCTACTCCCACTGCTCTCCACCAACGAGCACTCGGTCCCACTATACTGACAAGCCACGCAGTGCTCCTCGGTATCCTCACCCATAACGCACTCACTCCTCCTGTTCCGGCAAGCCTCGCACGGCGGCGTGTTCAAGCTCAGCACCGACCCCGAATCAGGCGAGTTGAACCCGCTCCCATAAGAGTCAAAGTTGTGGCCGTGGTGGTGCACACTGCCCTGTCGACTCGGTGGGAAGCGTGCCGCGGGGGGTTTTGGCGCGATAGCTATGGGGGCCGTCCTTGGGACGGCGATCGAGGTGGACATGGTTGCTTGTTAAAAAGGGACGTCTATGTTCGGGAACTCCCGAATGTTCAAAAAAAAAAATAATAAGTCCGGGCAGCCCCCAAAATCAAAACTGCGTGTTCCAACAGTTCCGAGGAAAAAAAACGGACGGGAGGGGGTGGTGGTATCGCAAGCCGTGTCTGGTTGGAATATGCACGAAAATGACCTCTCCTTCCGCTGTCAGCCTCTCAGAGAGATGGATGGACAAGAAGACAGTATTTTCCCCCGCGGAATATCCAGTCAATGACGGCGGCCCAGAGAAAAGACCACACAACTCACAACTCCACTTTCCTATCCTCAAATCCTTCAGCCCAGAAAAGGATGATCAAACGGTATGTCACCACCCCGCGTGGAGAACCAAACAGATCGATCGAGCTTTGACCGAATTCCTTAAGCCGAGAGAGAGAGAGAACAGGGTCCGCGCCTGTGGTCGTCACGAGATGGAATCACACACACCCCAACGAGGAAAACCGTTATGTCAGCAGTTTCTCAAAGAGGCAGGCTGGTAAAAGGTGTTGCTGGTTGGTGGTTGGGCCGAAGTCGATAACTGATAAGAGATGTGTAATGAACAACAGGGCCTTTGTAGATAAGGTTGCCTTGCCTTGCTTGCTGCTCGGTTTCGGCACAGTTATCGCAGGGGGCTATGTACCCGGAAAGTTTCCCTATCTCTCTATCAAGGAAGAAGCACTTGGCTGGGTTGGTTGAGCTGTTGCCGCTGCTGTTGATGACACAACACAGGGGCGTACCGTAAACACAGAGGGGGGGGCGTGTTGATGACCGAAAATAGTCGTCCCGATGTAAGAAAAAAGCCGTTGAATATGTGAGCTTATCTCTCGCCAGTCGATTCCAAGTTTTCCGTGTTCCCGTCCGTCCCCAGATGACGTTCACCTCGGTATGGGGGTGGTTGGTGGTGTAGTAGTACTTCCGTCTGTATGTATGCGGTGGTGAACGATGATGTCTCGGGAAAGATAAAGAAAACACGGCCACCTAGCCCTGTAGATGAGGCAGGAATATCAGAGATGTGGTGTTGTCTTCAAATTGATGTGGGGGATAAGGATAAGAAAGGGGGTAAGGGGAGGATCTAGGTGATGATCGAGACTAGGGCGAGATAAGCCAGGCTTATCTGCGTCATTTGTGTAGTCGTCGAAGAATGGTTCAAACGTACACACACGCGTGGAAATCCGTTTTGAAAGTGATGTGGGCAGGGGTCCCAGTTTGAACGTCGTAATTAATAAAACGTTGTGGTTTTCTCGTTGTTGTTGTTGTTGTTGTTGTTGTTGTTGTTGTTGATTGTTGCTGTCTGTTTTTTTGGGGCTGGTGGTGATGGTGGTGATGGTGGTGATGGTGGTGGTGGTGGCTGCTTGTGACGTTGGAGTCTTCCCCACTGATGGAGAATGTAAGGAACAACGAACGGGCGGTCTGTTCTGGAGCCAGGCCAATGGGTAATAAGGAATGGCTCAGACAGCAGCAAGATGGAAGCTCGAGATGTCCCAGAATGTGTGAGGTAACGAAACGCAGAAAGTGGACTGTCAGAACTGGTGCCCAGACATTCGGAGACGATCAAGGCGGAATTAGCGATGGACCTCTGTGGACCAGGATCCGCTGCGGCGGTTCTTGGTGATGGAAACGTCATTCACTAACACCTACACTACAGTGTACGACGGGAAGAGCACCCACCCCCTCCTTTGAAGACTGGGCTTCCCGTGAGATAGGTAGATGCCGCCTGTAATAGGTGGTAGATAGGTAGGTAGGTAGGGTGATAGTGTAGGTGTGTCCATCACCCATCTGTTCCCGTTTCTGTGGTCGCTTGTGCTTGTCTTCTCTGGCTGTTTGATGATATGCATGTCCAACCGATAGCGAAACGAAACAAACAGCCTTATCAGAGGCCCCCTCTCCGAGATTCAATTGCGAGAAACATAATTGTAAGCCGGCGATAACGGTCGCGTGTGTACGTACCCCTGGGGAAAAACACTCGCTGCAGCCCGCTGTGGGGCGGCCAACGGTAAGCCCAGATCGAAAAAGAGCCGGGCCTGATGACTGCCCGGCGCCGGAACCTGGAATGTCTTCCGCATGTAGCTGCGGGGCCCCTTGCTGCTGTCCGCCCGTTTGGGAATACTTGTAACGTAATGGTTCGAGTCAGTCACTCGCTCTCCTCCAGAAAAACAAAAACAAAATAAAAATGCCGACTTGTGCTGCTGTCGCAGCCAAATGCACGACACACACGACACCGACACCACACCAGTTTTGAATCGGAAAAGGCGGTCTTGAAACCAACTTGGCAAACGCTTGGGGATTTCTTGGATGGCATGGCCCTCTGCCGATTATTGCTGATTTGACGAGGCTGGTGTTACCATCCGACTCTTTTTCGTTGTGGTGTTCCATTTGTTGTCTGCGTAGTTCTGTTCGTCAAGCATTTGCTGTCAGTCCCGTCTCTATCATCATCATCATCAGTCTTCCCCCACAGAACATCATGTCACAACCCCCTCCAAAAACTTTGACACCGCCATGTTGCCTGCCGGAATCGCTAAAAAACAATTGGATGAACAACAATCCGATGTGGTGTGAAAGAAAATTGACGAGCATTCGATATGCCATGTGCCACCCTTCCCTTCCCACTCATTATCATCATTCCGCTGAACCCCTCCATCCATCCATCCATCCATCCTGCCCCGCCCCCCCACCCCGCAATGCGGAGAGGAGACATCCACAGGGTCCCCCCCCGGCTGCTTTGTGCGGTTGCACGCACACGGCAGGGCCGCGGGGGTTCTAATTCTGGGGTTGAACAGGAGGTCTTGTTCAACCCCAAGGCTGAAGCTCAGAAGAGGTCAAGTGATGCAGAACATATAACCCGTCCTGATCCTCTACTGTCGTGCGACACATGTGTCGGGTGGAACCTTGTTTCTCTTTTGTTGAAGGAACAGACCCTATATTGGAGAACTTGTTGTTGGAGTCCAAAAAGCACGTGTCGAGGGTGGAAATGTGGGGTTGTTTTCCCCAGTATGAAGCCCGTCATCAGGGTGTGTGTGTGGGGGGTTAGTTAGCAGCCAGCAGCCAGCAACCGTTGCCTTGATCCGGATCTAGTGTAAGTGTATCAGTTGGAATCTTCTTTTTGTTCAACGCTTTCTGAAATTGGCCAATCCGAGGCCGGATAATATCTTTGCTACTATCGACTGTAATGTATGACCGACATTGGGAAAGGACCGATTCGTTGTGTGTGTTAGTCGGCCGGGAATTGCTATCTTTGGCCAGAAGGGTACCATATCATGCACACCTCCTTGTAAACCACCCTCTCTGTCTCTTGTCGGCCCGGAATTTGCATTTCGAAACTGTCGATAGCACGGAATCCAAGTCTTTGATAAATTGAGACAGCCACATCGGTGCTCTCCAGGTAGACCGCCAGGTTGTCCTCCTCGGCCAGCTCCAACACCTTCCGAGTCAACTGCGTACCTATCCCTCTACCTTGATATTCAGGATCCGCACAGACGAAACTCAATTCTAACCCGTACAGTCGATTAGCTTTGCCTGAAAACATCGGAGGAGGCGGCCCGGCCCGGGTGACGATTATCATGAAAACGGACGTAAACAAGGCTCCCCTCGGACGTTCTCGGAGCCAGATATTGATGACGGCATTGAAACTTCCCCAGACTTTGCATATCTGTCTAGGATACACCCGCGCCGCCAAGCAACGCCAGCACGGGATAAGCTGGTGGGAGCACACTTACGGTAGCAAGGCGGCTCATCTCGCACCGATCTCTCCTTGGCTTGCTCGGCGAGCGAAGCGTATTCATCCAAAAACCGACGGCAGCATCCCTCCAGGTGGACAATATCGCCCCTTTCAAGCTTGACATCCTGGGGATGGGATGGGGAGGTCCATTTCACGAACCCAGTCACCGGTCCATCTGGGCCATCCCGCGAGACCAAAACACCAGACACTGCGTCGCGAATCTCGTCGAGCGTCTCGGTCTCGAGAAAGCGGCGAAGCGCCTGGAGACCTTCTGGCGTGGGAAACTGTGCATGCAGGAGTGGGTTCGAACCCATGGCGGAGATGTGGATTTCTGCGATGCGCCCGGCATCAGCCTCGGAGGGCCGGGAGATGACGATATCGTGACCCATTGCGGCGGTACACACACACACACACACACAACGCTGGTCGTTGATGTTGTGGTGGAGCGGTGGGTGACCGACTGGTCTCAGGCTGAGATGGTCCAGTTTGCCCAGAGAAATCATGTGACATAGGGCACTGTGTAGCCACTCATGGATCGTCGAGTCCTGAATGGCTCCAGGTTGGCAGGGGTGAAGCCGAGGCGATGCTGGTGGCAGAGGACCGGGTGTTGAGTTTGTCCTCCTCCAAAGACTCCCGCAGCATTTGACATGGCTTCTCCAACCAGGCCGACCACTCTGGGCCGAGCTGGTTGAGGTGAGTGGCGACCGATGTCAACAGAAACTGGCCCGAGTTTCCAATCAGCCAGATGTCACGACAGAAATGCAGGGCGACATAAAAGTAGGCGAGTATGGCCAGCGCTTCAGGCTTGCCTACCTCGACAGCGTCGACAAAGGGTCTAGGAATCATCACACTGCTAAAGTCAGTCGTCGTCTCACGATTCGTGCGAAGTCAACTTACGCAAAACTGCACAACATATGAGCTCGGCTGCGATAGTTGGGCGTGGCATCAAACACCCACTGGAGATACTTGAGGACCTTGAAAAACGCCTCCCGCTGCCCGTCATCCAGATCTGGGGATTCCCGAATTCGTTGTTTGATGTCGTCGCAATCCGAGCCCCCGTCATCATCACTGATCTCATACCAACGAGGGACGATGTGGTCAAAGAGGATGCTAAGCTCTGTCTTCTTGAGATCTTCCCAGTGGCCTTCCATAACGGAAAGAATGCCTCGATGGAGACGAAAGTATCCTGTAAGCCTGGCCAGGTTGGAGGAATAGGTGTCGTCTTGGTACGCCAGCATGTCGCACAAGGCATGGAAGCCTAGGATCGCAGAGAACAGGAAGACGGGCACTCGTCGCTCGATCGACTGGGCAAAATGCTCGACATTGAAGCTGTTGAATAGAGACAAGGCTTGCGTCTGAAGCTCAATGGCAAGGTCGTGGTAGTAGGCCGTGTTGCCGGTTCCGGTCATGCTCAGATGCCGGCTTGCCATTGCGAGGATCGAGTGCAAAAGAAACGGCTCTCGGAGGGCAACTTCGATAATGATGCGTTTCAGTCCACCATCGTAATCGACAAACGGATAGATGACCGAGTGATTGGTCACGTAGTGATAAAACAGCTGCATGTGCACGATGTCGACTTTGCCGTTCATGTCCCCAGTGTGAGGAAAAGTTCGCATGTCCAGCATAGGTGGTGCCGGTGCCTCCGGCGAGAGAGCCGGAGCGGGCATGCTGTGGTCCGAGGCCGCCACCGAGGCAGGGGTCGAGACGGAGCCTGGGAAGGGCGTCTGTTGAGATACCGGCGCGGGACTCCCGGAGGTCTCGGAAGGTGATTGATATCCAGGGGTCGAGTACTGGCACTCCCTCTCCACAGTCGTGCAGTTGATGCACCGTGGCCGGGTTTCATCGCACTGCAAACCGTTGTCGGCGGTTGAACATGTTACTGTATAGTGACCGAGCACAACTCACCTTGATATGCCGCTTCTTGCACTCCAGACATCCCCGGCGTGATTTCTTGTGGCGTCTGCGCATCATTTTTGAAAGCTTTCTGCCAAGGTAGACCTTGTAGGCGGGATTAAGGTGGTCAAGACTTGGCTGTGTTTGTTTGAGGCGATTGAGCTTCGTCACGAATGCTTCTATCGTTATATGTCAACGGCAGCCAATCCCTGTGGACCAAAGCCGCGTAGTCGTAATTTCCCTCTGACGCGGAGGCCACGCAAAGCATGTTCGAAGAGTCCATTCACAGCCACGGGAGGGTCTCAGCAGCTGGACCGTGCCGCCAAGACCGGCGTTGACAGGGGTATGCGCGCTCAGCAAATGGAACCACCTCCGGCAGCCGTCGATATCGTCAAGAGCTTTCGATGACAACACCGCACAGACAGGAAATGCCTTACTGTATTCCAGGGTAGAAGCCTAAGGCAGCTGGGTATCGTCGTCCGGTGGTCGTTCCCAACGACGCTTGGGGTTGGCCAGCTTGTTCTTGGACTTGCCCTGGTGCCGGGCACCACCACCGACAAAGTTCAGAACCCAATCTCGAACCTGGCGAGTCTTGTCCAGCTGGGGATGCCGATTGGTCGTGGACGCCAGATCCGATGCTGCGTAGTGGCCGCCGCTCTCTTGGGAGTCGAGTTTCACGCGGTAGAGAAGGTGGACCTTGGAGAGATCCTTGCGGAGACTGGACCCATAGACCTTTTTCAGAAACACATTCAGCCCAATGTTCTGCATTAGGACAATGTCTCCGGGCCGCAGTCCGGCAAGGCAGCTTTTCTCAACATCATCCGATGGTAGCCAGTAGGTAACGGTGAAACCAGCTCTGGTCTCGTCACCAACCAAAATCTCCACCAGATGCTTTGAGCCCCATCGGGTGTTGACAACTCGAGGCCGGGCAACCGAGATGATGCCTACAATCAAGTTGACGCTCGCGGTCTGCGGCATGATCTTGGTAAGACACGAGGCTGGTGGGATATCTTTCAGGTCGGTGAGGTGAGAATCTCCCCGAAAAGGCAACGGCCCCCTCGCGGGCTCGTGTTGGCTGGGGCCATCAGACAGGAAAGAGGTAGTCTCGTTGCTGATACAAGAGTCTAACTGGTCGCTTTGGCTGTGGTGATTGACAAGGTGGGAAGAGGGCATTTCCTGATGGATTGCTATTGAGTGCTCGTAGAGCTGTGACAACGCATGGTTCTGGGACTCGGCCCGAGACTGAAACTGAGATTGAGATTCTCCGTTTCTGGTCGATGCGAAAGAGGCAGTATAAACTGTTGTGAAGAAGTCGGGTCCCGTCCCTGGAAGAAAGTCTGCTGATTCATCGTAGCAGGGGTCAAGAGCGACCTGCTTCTGGCGGTCGTGTGGGATATCAGTCCTCTCCAGTGTCAACGATCTCCAGGCAGCGTGATCCTCGATTGCTGGACGAGGCTGTTGGCTGTCTGTTGTGATTCCTGCAAACCGGGCAATCGGATCGGAAAAGGCTGACAGCAGCCCGGATTCCCAATCAAGCGTGCTACTCTCGGGAGCGCCAGTAAAGATCAGGACTTTTGACGGCATCATGTCGATTGGATGTTGTTGTCAAGATGTCAGATGCCAGTCTTCAGTCTTGTTAGATTGGGGGCACAAAGTTAAAGTGGGGATGGCACGGGTGGTGCCGCTGAGGTAACAGGGTGTGATGGGAAAGCGGGGACAACAAAAGTCCAGCTACACCAGATGCCGATTATCGAGGAATTGTCAAGTAATTGTCGAGGAGTTGTCGATGCGGCCGGTCAGACAAAACCTGACTGTCTGCTCAGATGGTCTCGGGCGGTCTCAAAGCTCTTTGACTGTCTTGATTAGGGAACGCTCCATCGAGTGATCCGTGCTCTAAGCTGAAAAGTCCGAACTAAAGTGAACACTTTGGGTTAGACTGATGATGTCCGCCTTACCTTGCTCCAGCTGCTGATCGATCCACCGGGAAATTTGGCAGTTTGGATATCAACAGCTCCACCGACTCGCCCAGCAAACTGAACTTGTTGTGTACTGTACCACCACCACTGCTGACCTGACAACGTATCACCAAGGCAAAAAGAAGCCATAGCTTTGCTGTCACGGCGGCATAATATTAATAAATCATTCCGAACCAGTGGTTTTCAGCCACCAACCCACTCCAAATACCGGATTCTCTCCACCTTGTACCGGATCTATAAAGGCAACCCAACCAGCTCTTATAGCTCAGCGGGCCCCCCGATACTTCTTCGACCACGCTTCAAACACTGTTCATCTTTAATCGACACCATGGTACCACCACCTTGGGACCGAGCTCCTGAAAAGGACAACTTATTTGTCCTGGTGACAGGTGCCAACAGGTGAGTCCCAATCCATCCCATCTCGAACGTTTAAGCTCCCAGCGGCCCCTGACATCTGCCCCAACAGCGGCATCGGCTTCGGCATCTGTCAACGCCTCATCGACGACTACCTCTCCACCCGCTCCCTGACCTCCCACCTCATCCTCATTCCCACCACCCGCTCGGCCAAAAAGTCCCAAGAAACCGTCACCGCCCTCCGCGCCCACGCCCAACAGTTCGCCGAATCCTCCCCCGCCCTCCGCTCCCGCACCGGCCAAAACTACGACTCCCACCAAGCCACCCGCCGCATTCACATCCTCTCGGTCCAACTCGACCTCTGCAACCTCCCCACCATCACCGCCGCCGCCGACCAGCTCCTCCATGGCACCCTCTCCTCCTCCCCCTCCACGTCCCCCGACTTTGAATCCCTGGAAGACGTCAAGATCCCCCGGTTGGACTCCATAATCTTCAACGCCGGCATCGGCGGCTGGTACGGTCTCAACTGGGGAAAAGTCGCCCACAACATCCTCACCAAGGGCATCGTCTCAGCAACAACATGGCCGACCTTCAAGGGGGGCAACTCGGGCCAAACCATCGCCCCCGTCCCGGGGAGCAAGGAGACAATGGGAGAAGTCTTTTGCGCAAACGTCTTTGGCCACTACCTCTTTGCGCAGAAACTGGTCCCCTTGCTCTCCCGCCCCAAGCCATCCGCCCTGCCCCCCGGAAGAATCATCTGGGAGAGCAGCATCGACGCAGACTGGGACACGTTTTCCCTGGAAGATTTTCAAGCCCTCAAAACCGACGCCGCCTACGAGTCGACCAAACGACTGACTGACGTTTTGGCGCTGACGTCGTCCCTCCCGACGTCGAAACCGTACGTTGATCAATATTTTTCTGTGGCGGAAGACAAGACGCCACCCAAGATGTACCTAGCGCATCCGGGCATCGTCCAGACGACGCTTTTTCCGCTCAACGCGTTCATGTTTTTTTGGTATCAGGTTGTGCTTTATCTGGTGAGGTGGCTGGGTTCGCCGTGGCATCCGATCACGGGGTACAACGGGAGTATGGCGCCTGCTTGGCTGGCGCTGCAGGAGCAGGAGGCGTTGGATAGTGAGCGGGCCGAGAGGGTCAAGTGGGGGAGTGCGGCGGATCGGTGGGGGAATGTGTATGTCAGGAAGACGGAGGTGGATGGGTGGGGGTGGGAGGGGAGGGTGGAAGATGTTGAAGAGTTGAAGGAGAAGGGGTTGTTGAGTGGACGGAAGGGGGGGATGGAGATGGTCAAAGAGGAGAGGTTGGTGGAATTCAAGGAGTTGGGTGGAAGGGTGTGGAAGAGGTTGGAGGAGTTGAGGGGGGAGTGGGAGAGGAAGGTTTGATAATTGATGAGTGATGGGTGCAGGGGGGGAGGGAAGGTTATTTTTCTTGGATATTTACTTTGTAATGGTAATGATGAGCCGGTTCTTGGTGGTTGCCGAGCAAGTTTTTCCGGTCAAGACGCGCTCCAATATTGTGCTTTGACGAGGTATGATGTGCCTTTGATGAGGTGTGCTATCAGAGCGCGTCTTGACCGAAAAGACTTGCTCGGCAATCATTGGTAACCGGTGTTTTGGAGGTGATGGTGGTGTTTTCTCTTCTGATAATTATGAGAAGGAAGGGGTTGTTGGAATATATGAATGACTATCAAGATGGATGAAAGACAGCGGCATCCTCACTGCAAAACAGTTGATACACACAAGTAGGTTAACCCCATGTCATGTTGTAAAACTATGCCTTCAATGATGGTCATTGCGCCTTTTAAAGATAGTGGTAGTAGGGGGGGATGGGTATATGCCCGGTATGGGACATTGTACCGACTAGGTAAGGTATGCCAATGGCCGGTGTAACCTAATGAAAGAAATGCGGCCAAGATGGATGGAAAACTGGGTTGGGGAAATGTTGCTGAAGAGCAGAATGGGAGAGAAAAGTTTTTAAATGGGTGAGGGGGGGGGTTTGTTATCAAGTAGAGCAAACCCTGAAACGCGTTTCCTTTATTATTTAGAACGGCGCCGGAATTGTCTACCTAGAACGGGACCGGTGCCTCCTCTTGTAAACTTAATACTCCACCATCTCGGCCGCACTCACTCACACTCACCACCCCCCCACGATCCAGCATCACCCCTTCTTTCCTATCTATATATCCCTTGTTACCATAACAGCCTCGTTCAATCCAATCTATACCTCCCCCGAGACCCGTCCTCAGCCCAACCCTACCTATCACTCCCCCCTCTTCTCCCTCCCCTTACCCCCTCCACCCCCCATACTTCTCCCTCCCGCCCGCGACCCTGATCGGATGCGCCTCGGTATTAAACACAAACCGATTCTCAAGCCCGGCCTTCACCTGCCACGGCGCCTCCTCCGCAAAGACCAAATAAGCATATTTCATCACCTCCGCAAACCAAAAACTCTCCTGAAAATCCGTCCACCCACCCCCCTCCGGCAAGTTGACATCCATCAAACTACTATACCCGCTCCCAACCCTGCACGTGGCATTCACAGCCAAAAACGCCTCCCAAACCCACTCCTGATATTTCTGATGGCCAGTTGCCCGGTAGGCGTAGTAATAGCTCTCAATCACCTCAGGACGCAGCTGATACCCCCCGTTCGTAACCCAGAACCCAGCCCGGCTGTACATGAGTTTCTGATGGGTCGGGGGAGGGGAGTTGTTGCTTGCGTTCAGGGGGGCGGTGTTGTCCTGCCATTGGAAGATTTCCGGTCCTATTCCCGTGAGGGTGCCGGTGTAGGTTGCTCTGCACCCGGCGACGAGGTCGAGGCCGAGGCCGAGGTAGGCTGGGGAGTCGAGGGTCAGGCCGCCGAGGATGAAGTTTCCCCCGCTGAAGCAGGCGAGGTGCTCGGAGAAGTAGTGCAGGGTGCGGTTGCGCCACATGGCGAGGAAGGTTAGGTCGGGCCGGGTGGTGGGGTGGGATATCAGATACCGGATGGAGCTGTCGGCCGCCAACACCCAGCGGTCGCGATAGACGGAAAAGCGGGAGGGGTCGTAGAGGTACATCTTGATGAGGTATTCGTAGAAGCTATCTGTACCGCCGCCCCAGCCGCCGGCGCCGTCTTCAAAGAGGCCGGTGTCGAGGTTGAGGGAGGAGCCGAGGAGGCCAGGGAAGGGTTCCCCCATGGCTGGATTTTTGGGGTGGAGGAGGTACTTTTCTGCCTTTTGTGCCAGGCGGGCGTATTGAGGGTCGCCGGTGAGGTCCGAGAGGCGGGTCCATTCGAGGACCAGGGTTCCGGCTGTGGCGAGGCCGTTGGAGGTTGAGCCCTTTTTGCGAGGGGGGGAAAAGAAGAGGTCGTTGTCGGGGATTCCGGTCGGGGTGTCGAAGGCGACTTTGAGGTTGTCGGCCAGGCGGACAGCCTGGTGGAGGATGAGAGAGGTTTGGTGGGTGCTGTAGTCGAAACGGGGTTTCAGGGGGCCGGTGAGGAGGTCGTAGGCAGATAACAGCCCACCTAGATATCGAATCGTCGTCTCAAACAACGACACCTCACTGTCGGTGTGGTTGAAGTTGATGTCGGGGATGTAGCGCAAGATCTGGTCAATGATCTTGTGTTCCCCCATGATCAACGCCGTGCTGAAGGCGTCGACAGCACTGGCTCCCCATCCGTTCCTGTCATCCTCGAATGAATTTGACACGGGCCTCAGCGAATCATGAGGAAACGCATGCTTGTAGTAACCATCCCACGAAATCCTGAAAGCCTGCTTGACAGCATTCGCCCTCTTGCGGTCAGGGTGGTACTTTGGGTTCTGATAAGATGGGAGCTTCTGGTTTGCAGATGCTGGCTCCGCTGAAGGCCAGGCCATATGTTGTCGTTGTTGTGGTGCTTCTGCTGCAGCCACCACCACCACCACCACAACGGAGTGGCTTGCCGCCAGAAAGGCGGCCACTCCACAGGGGATACGCATGGCTGTTTATGCTTATTCCTCTCTGGGTTCTGTGAAAGGAAAGGTGACAGTCCAAAAGGAAGGGAGGGATGTCCGTCTGGCCAAGGGCGAGAAGGCGAAGGTAGGTATAAATCGCCAATATGGCCTCATGAAGCACTGTGATAACAAGAAACAAAACGACGAGGCTCAATCAGCAAAACCAAAACCTAAAGCGGGAGGAGTGCAGTATGATATAATAACCCACCACCGCAAGAAACACACCTATCCAAAATCCCCGGTTGGCAATGATGAGACAAGAGAACAAGACCCAAAATGTGGGAAGGGAAAGGAAAAGATGGTGGTCAGGAATGCCACCCCGGGGCAAGACATCATTAAAACCAGAATCAAACCACTCACTCCCCCCTCCTGCCCCTACCTTACTCAAGGCAGGCAGACACATGGCTACCTACCTCCCCTACTCATGGTAGCAAGCAACCTGACAAAAAAGTAGATTGCCCATCCCATCCCATCCCATCTCACCCACCCAACCTCCTCCTCCTCCTCCTCCTCCAAAGCACCCACGCACACACACACATGCTGGCGAGTCGGACGACATATGCGGACCAACCACCGTCCTGCAATGCAAGAATGGTTGACCCATTGCTCGCATGCAGCAGGTAGAAGGCCGTTACACACTCCACCACACCAAGAGCCAAGGTGAAGCGTCAAAGTTAAAAAAAAGAAAAAACTGCTGTCCGGAAAATGCCATGTGTGTGTTTCGGTCGAATCTTTTGGCGGCTCGTCGATGTTGTCGTTGACGATGATGGTCTGGCTCTGTGTAAGTCAAAATAAATGCCGAAGGGTGTAAGAGTATAGCTCAATGGAAATAGATCATGATTGGTCAATCCTTCTCAGACCTGCCTAATCCAGCAGGAGCTCAAAGAGTGAGTGAGACACAAGCAAGCATACACGATAGAATTCGAATGGTAGCACTGAGTGGTAAATGATGATGATGATGATGCGATAGTCTTTTGACCTAGCCCATATGACGAGATTGCGCCGTCCGATCTACCAGACGAACTCGATGAGATGACCAAAACTTGAATCCCCCGGTGCCTGACTAGACAGCTAGGTCCCATCCCCTTCGGATGGTGGTTTCCATTTTTTTTTTTTAAATTTTTTTTTTTATTTCGGATTGATTTGACATGACCTTGCTGAGATCCAGGTACCGCAGCAAAACAAGCATTTCAAGTATCAAACCTCGCCTTGGATAGAACATGTGAACAACCCCCATCCAGCCGTGTCACCCTGCGTGATATATTGCTGATCAGTACCCCCCAAAAGAACGTGCTTATATTCCAGAGTTGTATGACTGACAACATCACCCTGCACCTTTCCTCCTTCTTTAAACCCGCCTCCCCGCAGCAGGAATCCGACGTGAGCTTCATGCATGAACAGCGTCACAGGGCGTCAACCATGTGGACCACCCTTTCGATACTACTGCAGCCACCCGCAAGCCCTTCCCGTCCAAACTGCTACTGGGCAGATGATCAAAGTCTCTTTTCCAAGACTCATGAACTCTCCCGAGGCAAACCCAAATCCGTTCAAAAAAACAAAACCGATGTTTGCCGTCTGAACCTGATGCTGTCCATTCCTTGAGCAACACCAAAAACCCCATATGTATACCGACATAGTTCCCAATCTCACATATCCACGTAGCTGGTCTCAGCTGTGGGACATGATTACTCCAAGATGGGCAAACCGCCGATACGGGACCTCTCACGGCAGGTCCGACCTGAAGAATAACCCAACCTACTTTGGTTGTTCAACAGGCACCGCACCAAAGCAGAGAAACTGAAAAGCACTACCATGCCCTTGACTAGCAAAAATGCCGAACAACACATTTCGGTGCTAGCAGCATGCTGTGTCGAGGTGTACAAGCCCAGGGTTCCGCCTGGTGCTGTGACGTGCAGTGCTGTTGTGACCGAGGATGTTCCAACCCGAAGCCACCCGAAGCTCGCCCATCTAACCATTGTTCCTGAGCTTTGCCAACGCAGCAGCAATCCCCTCACTGAGCTCAGGCTCCTTCCTCTTCGCAGCGGGAGCCGGAGCCGGCGCCGGAGCAGAAATCGAACTCCCCGCAGCCTGACTCACCCCTTGCTGCCCCCGCTCCCCCCCCTCAACCACCCTCATAGCCTCCTCCCCCTCCTCATCCTCATCCTCATCCTCATCACTCCCAAACCTCACCTCCCCCACCACCTCCAAGCTCTTCCCCACCCTCCTCACCGCCCCCCACTCGTCTTCCTCACCCCTCCCCCCCTCCCCCCCCTCACCCCTTGCGTCCCCTTCCAGCACCACCACCACTCGGCACCCCCCGATAGAAACCGCCCCCTCAACACCCCCTTTCCCCCCTCCCTCTTCCTCCCCTGAACGGGCCTCCACCGCCCTCCTCCAAGCCTTAACCTTCCTCTCCCCCCCCCCCCCACAGTCCCCAACGTCTCCCCATCAGCATTAACCGCTCCCCTCAAACTCCCAAACGTCCCCACCAGCGCCACCGCATCCGCCTTGTTCACCACCCTCGGCACGGTCACAAACTCAACCAAACTCTCCGCATACCCCGTCGCCTGCTGCCCCTTTATCCCCGCCGCGCTTGCATGCTCATAGCTTTTATACAGCTCGAGATACCGCCCCGCCTCGGCCGCCGACCAACATAAAATAACAGTGACGTTATTCACAAGGGAAGTCTTGGAGAGCTCGCGGAGGGAGTCCTCGTGGTTGGGAATGTCGACAAGCACCAACAAGATCCGGAGGAGGAACCTTTGTTGGAGGAGGCGGATGCGGGTGTAGATGTATTCTGGGTGGAGGCGGTGGTATTTAAGGCTCAGGAAAAGGGCGCAGGTGGTCGCCCCGAGGGCATAGTCGGCTGGTATGTCTGAGTACTCCCACGGTATGGACTTTATGCAGGCTAGCACTGGGTTTCCTTTTTGCCGCGGGGATACGAGGATTGAAGACCCCGAGCCGCTGGCTCGGGAGGGGAGGGGTTGGGGGGTTGGTTGGACTATTTTTGGGGGACCTGACGCGGTGGAGGCGTGCCGCTGCGGTGGTGGTGGTTTTTCTACTCGCTGGGGGGTGGGTTGTTGGATTTTGGGTGGGAGAAAGGCGGGCGGGCCCGGGGGTCGCTGTTGTTGCGGTGGCGATGGTAGTGGTGGTGGTGGTAGTGGTTGTTTGTTGGTTTTGTTGTTATTCAAAGAAGTGATGGCATCGGCTGAGGAAGCCAGGGCATCCAAAAACTCGGCGTCGGCGCCAAAATCGTCGTCCATTTTTGTGGTGGTGGTGGTGGTTGGTGGTGTTCTCTCTGTCTGGCGATGGACGATGGCTTCGTTCGTTCAGTGACGCGCCAGGTGGGGCTTGGAAAGCCGCGCTGACACGTGCCAAGGATCGGGGCTTCGGCAGTTGGCCGAGCGAGAGTGGAGACGACGTCACAGCAGTCGCTAAAAGCGGGGGTTGAAGGTGCGGGGGCCATGAGAATCATCACCAGTGTCACTCTCGAGATATTGAAGGGCAGTTGATATCCTAGCAGAATATTTGTGCTTGTGATGTGATAAAAACATGCCCAAAACGCCTCGATATCCAACCATTCCCAGGGCATCACTTTCCAGTTCTAATCCAGGTCCTCCGTCTCAAAGCTCCTCCCCATAATCGCTCTCGCTATATCGATCACCCCCCGTCAAATTATCATGTATCGAATACAACGCCCTCAACCAAAAGTTCAACATGCCCTCCAACGCACCATACTCCTCGCACCCCAGCCCAGCACTCCCCAACTGATCCCTCAGCCGTTCATAAGCCTCAATCATAACCCAAACCTGCAGCGCCGACGTCTCCGAATGCGTCCTGCTAGGCCGACTTGCCAGCGCAGAAGCCAGATCCCTCGTAAGCAAATCCAGACATATCTGCAGACTCAGATTATCAGGCGCCGGCGAATTTGCGATGCTGCCTGGCGGTGGTCGGGGTGATGGTTCCGGGGAGAAGGACACAGGCTTAAAGTACACCGTCTCCTCCTCGAAGCTCACCAGCGTCCCATCGTCTGATATCGGTGAGCTAGAAGCCGTATCCACCGGGCGGGGGGCTCTCGATTCATCCCGCAAATGGTCTGAACTTTGTCGGCGTCGGATGGATAACCGCCTTTCTTGGCGGGATGGAGGCGGTTCTGAATGGGATTCGGAATGTGACGCCTCACGAGCTGCGTTGTCTGATTCCAAAAGAGCCCGGTATTGTTCTGCGATGAGTTCAATGGTCGATGCCCTGGCCAGCGCGTTGCTTGGTCTGGGAATGCCCTCCAGCTGTCCTATTGAGAATATGGGTGTCTTGGCTCGCCGTCTCATGGCCGTCCTGGGACTTGCTGGGGCTTCCGAGTTGGAGCACATTGACATTCGCTTCTGGGCGTCACTGTCGCTGATGACGAGGTGCGAAAGTTCGGGAACAATCTGGCCTTCATGTAGGGTATCTAGTGATTCTGCTGGCTGCAAGGCCTTCGAGGGCTCTGAGAGCGAGGGTTTTGAAGCCTTCGGGGACTGTGAGGGCTTCGAAGACTCCAAAGACACCGAAGTCTGCGATGTCTGCGCGGGTTTCACGGATTCATCCTGTGGATAAAAGCATCCCCCATTCTTGAAGAACTCTGACCATTTTGGATCGCTCAGGTCGGGAGATGGCAACGACAAGACAGGCGGCTTGTCTGCGGTTTCGGATTGATCATTCTTGGTGGATGCTGAGCTCGAGAAGCCGAGCCGCCAGGAAACGGTGCTTCGTTGTTTTGACACGGTCTTTCTGAGCTTCTTTCTGAGTTTCGGCCCGGTATGTCCTCTGGCGGGTGAGGCGACCAACAAACCGCCCTTGAGTTGCTCCATTGCTGATCAAAAGGAATTTCCAGTTTTAGGCAGTAGAAAACGTGAACAATGCGGGTTGATATCAAGGTAAGTGTGTGAGAGACACGGGTAGAACTTCCAGAATGACGGGTCAAGATGAAGGCTCATCTATGACTTATAAACTTGGACGGGAGTGTGGTAGGATTCGCATATGACGTCCGCACCAGCCCGGGGTCCAGCCCACCGACCCACCCATCAAGTGGTCTACTCGGGACTTGGGGCCCGATCTGGATTCTTGGAACACTGGACGAGCAGCCAACACCAAAACAGGATGCAGGCATAGTCCCTGCAAATCATCATGAGATTGAATCGTGGAATTATTCCTGTTGGACCCCCAGAGCGTCTGAGAAAAAGCCAAGACCCGCATCATGGGCAGGTGGCCCTGCCGCTGGGGGAGCGATCATGGTAGAAGAGTAGCCTGCACACAAAGTCCAGGGTTGGTGAGTCCAAGAACAGCCTGTCTCGAGTATGTTGATGGTGGCGGGACTCCATCATCCGTCAGCGGGAGGGGTGTGCTCTGCACAAGGGCGTCCACTTGACCGCTGCAGACTGTCGGCCGAGATCTTAATAAAGTTTCCTTTCTGAGCCTTATAGGGCGGGACGCGACCTTTCAACCCGCAGTGGAAGGGAGGGGGGGGGTGGATGCGTAGATGGATGGTGGCAGGAAACGTTAGAGCCATCCATATATGGTCTCGCGAGAAGCTAGGGATCTGAGTCGAGGAAAATGGCACCGCCGATGTTTTCTGCCGTCCACGAGACACTTTCTGAAAAAGGGGACGAGGGCTGGGGAACCCATCGGAATATATCGTTAGATCTTTGAAGAGGAATGTCTTCTGGAAGCCTTCAGTTCTTCTTCGGGTCTCAGGGTTCTATTCACTTTAACACTGCAGGGCTCAAAATGCGGGGAAAGAGAAACCTCTTGATGGAAAACAATGGTTGGAGCCACTGCCGGCCATTTGCTGAAACGCGGAGTGCATGCATGTATTTTACCAAACTTGGGATCTCAAGGGCTGGTGATGGATAGCTTGTTGTTGACCATAACCCTACGACTACACTTGTGCAATGTCGCTCAAGGGGCTGACGAAGGAAGAAAGAGACCGATTCGGTGCCGGGCATCCCGTAACCACAAGGAATATTCCGATGTCTCGCCCGGCGGTGACGTCTTGTACCGCTTGTGGATTTCTGTCAGCACCTTACTGACCGCAAGTCTCAAGACCGACCCCGGAGTTCCCGATAATCAGCTTTACGCTTCAACATCCGACTCGAATTCCTAGACATCAGACTGTTTTCAACACCAACCCAAGGAAAACACATAACCCCGCCCCTGCCAAAAGGCTGGCCACCGGGACCAGCTGAAGGCCAGCCGCATACCGGGCACCCTTACCTCCGAAAGTCCGACCCGCCGCCGCCGGGAGCTCACACCCTTTGGCGCCTGTCACCCTTAGCTCATGCTTGACAAACTTCTTTATTCGTTATTCCAACAGCTTCGCAACGGTCAACAGACACGATGGCGAGCGGCATCAAATCACTCATCAACAGCGCCAAGGCCCTCTACATAGGCAACTCGGGCAGCAAGGCCGAGCTCCCGGACCTTTTTCCCGTCGTAGACAAGGAGATCGACGGCGAGGATTGCGACCGCGACTGCAGCAATTGCGTTGTTCAGTACCCAAAATCATTCAAGATTGACGAAACCGATGCGCTCTACGGCTTTGTGAAAGGATGGAGCACGCATGTTCTGGTTGCGACGGGCAAATCAGACTGGGTGCGCGATGTTGCGGATGAAAAGGGGAGCATCATGCAGGCCATCTCGCATGCCAAAGCTCCCAGCAATGGTGTACGTTCCCGATGGCTTCCGTCAGTTGATGGACAAACTTACTGACACGCATGTGACCATCTTCCAGCGCCTCATGGTCTCTGCCTCCAACATTCCCACACCGCATCGGACCACCTCGTACTCTGAACCGACGACCGTCCTCGTACTGCCTGCCTTCGCCGTCGTCGAAAACGTCACACCTGCTACTGTGCCTACATTGGTGTCCATAATCAACGATTCACCTACCAACACCTCGCCACTCGAGCCAATTTCCATCCCCCCATCCATGACAGCCCATCTTCCAGAACCAACGCCTGCCATGCTGAAGGACATCACAACACGGCCGTCACCACATCGCGCTCTTATCCTGCTCTGCTCTCAAAAGACCCGCGATGCACGCTGCGGCCAGAGCGCGCCTCTTCTCCGAAAAGAATTCCAGAGGCACCTAGCACCACTAGGTCTCTACCGCGATTTAGACGATGAACGACCAGGGGGCGTGGGCATCTATTTTATCAGTCACGTCGGAGGACACAAGTACAGCGCCAATGTGATGATTTATCGGAGGCCAGACGCATTCGGTTTGGACGAGGTGGAGTTGGGCAAGCTGACCGAGGAGGAGAGGCAGCGTGTGGTGCCAATCAAGCCACAGGAGGGCGAGGACGACTTGGGCGCAGCGCAATGCATCTGGCTGGCGAGAGTGAAGCCAGAAGACTGCGAAGGCATCGTCAAATTTACGGTTTTGCAGGGCAAGGTGGTGAAACCACAAAGCCAGTTGCGAGGAGGGTTCGATAGAGGAAGAGGGTTGATGAGTTGGTAGTAGAGCTTGTAGATGGATGGTGTTTGTTTACTTTTGGTGCTTGTCTAGAGCGGTGGGCCCTGTCTGCTAAATCCAAGTTTTGTTGTTGATTTGCTTTGTGGCCAAAGGGTACAAGGGAACAAAATCATGGTGGGGTCAAATCGCGGGGCATGTACTCTGTATCTATCTTATCAAACGGCCTCGGCACGTCCAAGCGGTTCCGGTGTTTCGGGCCTTGATTTCGAGGCGCAATCACCCTGGCAACGGGGCGACCCCCGGTAAACAAGCACACAACCACCCTCATTGGGCCTACCAGAAGCCAGAACTGGGAAACTTCCAGCCAACCTGAGCGCAGGAAACATCCCTACTTTGTCCACATCCACTTCACCCACTCACTCTCCACGCGCGCGTTCGACGTCACCCGAAGCAACACGCAGCAGCAGCAGCAGCAGCAGCAGCAGAAGCGCAAAGCATGGCATAACTTTACGACTACGACCAGCACCGACACACCACACGACACGACGAGAGTGTTTTTTGTCTTTTCTTTTTGTGGGCATTTTTTCTAGTTGTCGTCGTCGCCGGAGAGAGAAATTGGCATTTTTACATCGCGAGCGACCTAAACCGGGTGTGTTTCCAAGTCAAGCCCAGTTCAAGTCGAGTCGGTATTTCACTACCTACCAAGCATTTCTTTTGCATCTCAACGAAACGCGGGCTTTCAGGGAGAAGGATACAGCATTCCGAGGAACGACCTTGAGTTGATTGAGAGAGACAATTGGGCATCTCCATACCATGGTGCCCCCGCCGCTGGACAACAACAACAACAACAGCAGCAGCAGGGGAGAGGCATATGATGCTGCTGCTTACCCTTCCTCCCAACACCACCACCATCACCAGCGCAACAAATCCTCCGTCTTCCGCTCCTTCATCAGCGGCAACAGCAACAGCCACAGCACTCCTACCCCCCCCGTCCACGGCCACCCCCATCACAAGCGCAACAACTCCGACGGCACAACCACCCTCCCCCCACCAAACATAGCCACCAACCCAGACTTTTACGCCTCGGAGCAAAACCTCGCCGCCATCAACCGCGCCGGAGTGTACCACGTAGGCTGGGAACCGCCCACCTCCCCGGTCATGCCCCCGACAAACCCAATCAGCACAAGCCGCTACCCCCCCATAACCCGGCACGGGTACGCCCTGGAGGAATTGGTTCAGAACCGTCAGGATAACACCCGCTCCCCCGCTGCTGAACGTCCACCCCCCGTTCCGAGAGGGCGGTTCGACCCGCAATACACCTCCAACAACCCCCCGCCATCCTCCCCGACAAAACTTTCTTCTTTTTCTACCCTCAAGGCGCTGGGGACTTCCAAACCGCCCAAATCATCATCCTCGCCGGTTAAGCCGAAAAAGGCGAAATCGGCCACCAATCTTGGGGGGTTGCTTCTCCGGCCGAAGAGTTATAAGAACCTCAAGAACGGGGAGGATGAGAGCGGGCAGGGGAAGGACAAGGAGAACCGCTCACCGGGGGGAGTGGAGAGTCCGCCCCCGATCTACGCCCAGTTTGCGAGCGGGGGGTTGAGCACCAGTCCGCCGGTGGAGTTGCCTATCAGGAACAGCAGCTCGGGGACTCATTCTGTGATTCCAGGTGGTGGGGATAAAGGAGGAGGGAAAGGGGAAAGGGGGGGGGATGGGGTCTCGAGACCGCCAATCACGACGAGGCCGGGGGGGATGGGGGTTAGGCCTCGGCCGAAGAGCTTCACGAGTTATGTTACGGGGAGTGGGCTGAGGGATAAGAGTAGGGAACGGGGGGAGGAAGAGCGGGGGAGGGAGAGGGAGAAAGGGGTGGGGATCAGTTTCAAGAGGTTGACTTGGGGACGGGGGGGGGATAAGAACAAGGATTCTGGGGGGGTGGTGGTGGGGGAGAGGCCGCCGGCTGGTTTGAATAACCATTTGGGTGGAGGGTCGGGGAGTTCAAACAGGAGCAAGAGCACCACGCGGGTTCCCAACGGCGGGAGCGGCGGGAGACCCAGGGGACGAGCGGGGAGCAATACTGCCGACTTACCGGCTATTGAGCCGCAGGATATTGACAGGCATCTGGAGGCTATGCTTGACAGGAGGAACATCCCTGAGAATCAGCGGTACAAGATGAGGAACTTGTCCGACACGGTGAAGATGGAGTTTATTCGTCAGGATTGGGCCGAGATGGTGGCCAAAAAGAATGAGGAGGTGGGGATGGAGGGGAGGCAGAGTGTGAATCTCGCGCGGGGGTCGATGGATGTTGGAGCGAGGGGACGGCCGACGGAGAGGGAACTGGATGAGGCAGCGGCCGGGGATAAGTCGACAAAGAAGAAGAAGCACGGGAGGGGGTTGTCTTTGACGCTTGGGAGGGGGAGGTGGGAAGGGGATGGGAGTGGTGGTGGTGGTGGTGGTGGTGGCGGGGAGAAGAGCCCGACGAAGAAGAAGGGGGATAGTAGTCTCGGGAGGCATTTTAGGGGGAAGAGCAGCAGTGAGAGTTTGGTTGGGGGGAGAGTGGGGGGAGGGACAGCAGGGGAGGGGGGATGGGCAGCAGCTGACGGGCGGGGGCTGTATACTGGCTTCATAGCCAAGGTGAAGGGCCAGCAGCTGCCGGGGGACTTTGTCAGTTATTTGCGCAAGGTTCAGAAGCCGGAGCTGGTGGAGGTGGGGAAGCTGCACAAGTTGAGGTTGTTGTTGAGGAATGAGACGGTGGCGTGGATCGAGGAGTTTATCAGGCAGTGCGGGATGGAGGAGATTGTGGATTTGCTGAAGAGGATCATGGCGTTGGAGTGGAGGTTTGTTTTCCCCTTATTTCCCGCCCCTCTCGGTCATGTTACTAACACTTTTTTGACTCGCAAGAGAGGAACACGAAGACGCGCTCCTCCACGAAGTCCTCCTCTGCCTCAAGGCGCTCTGCACCACCTCGCTGGCGCTGAAATACCTCCACACCATCCACGCGACCCTCTTCCCCTCTTTGTTGCATCTCATCTTTGACCCCGAAAAGAAGGGGCCGTCCGAGTTCACCACGAGGAACATTATCACTTCCATCCTGTTCACTTACATCCAGCACGCGCCCTCTCCCGGCGAGAAAATCACCCGCGCCAGCACCGTCTTGTCTTTTCTCCGCGACCCTGACCCGATAAAAACAAGCCAGACAATCGAGTTCATCGCCCAGATGCAGAAACCGCGACCCTACCGGGTCTGGAACAAGGAGGTGGTCAACGTCACCAAGGAAGTCTTTTGGATCTTTCTGCACAACCTCAACATTGTAGCCTTGCCCCCTCCACGGGATGAGACCTCGCCTGAGATTGTGTTTACTCACGAGGGGTACATGGAGCGGCATTTCCCACAGGAACGACCTCCCGTTCCGGCGGCGCCCTACGTCGGGGGTGTGGAGTGGGACGCGACGAATTATTTGGCTTCTCATTTGGACCTGCTGAACGCGATTATTGCGTGTACGGGGCCGACGAGGGAGGAGAGGAATCAACTGAGGGAAGAGCTGAGGGTTAGCGGTTGGGAGAAGGCGATGGGGGGCACGATGAGGATGTGCAAGGAAAAGTTTTATGGGGGCGTTCACGATGGGCTGAGGACGTGGGTCAAGGCGGCGGTGGAGGACGGGTGGGATGTGAGGGATGTCAGGTTTGGTCCGCCGGTGGAGGCCAAGTCGAGGGGGGCGAGCCCGGCCAAGAAGCAGCAGCCGCCTGTCCAGCCGCCGAGGTTGGAGATGCCCAAGTTTGACTTTGGGCCGTTGCCGCAGGTTGTTCCGGCTGTTGTTGGGGACGGTGGTAGTGGGAGTCAAGGGGTTGGGTTGGGGATTAATACTTCTGTTGCGCATGTTGGTAACGGTGGTGGTGGTGGAGGTGGAGGGATGACGCCAAAGATTGGGACGCCCAGGGTGGGGGGGGTGGTGAAGGCGGATGATTTTTGGTTGTCTTGAGGGGGCGTTTGTACAAAAAGTTGTATGAAACCGAGGGTTAGGGATGTGAGATCTAGAAAGGGTCAAGGTGGGATGACCTAGTGTTGGAACAGCAAGGAGGAGGGTTAGGGGTTGGACATGAAAGACCAGGAGATAGACAGAGACGAGGAGGAACAGCACCACACACACATCCGCATCTCACATCACGAAACGACATGTACATGAACTGGAGTAAGGCTAGGGAACTTTTTTTTTTTTTTGTTAGGATTAATTCAAACCGGTTTATTACCAACCTTATGCTGACTTGGTATGGACTTGTCTGTAAAACTGGGCTCCGTGTGTTGGCCAGCATGTGAATGGGCAGGTTTGCTCGTCCTCTTACTGTCACTGCTGTTGTTGTTATTGCTGCAGTCGTGGTTGTGGTTGTGGTTGTTGTTGTTGCAGCTGTGGCAGCGCTGCTGAGTTGTCTTGACCTCGCCTACAATTTCATGATTTCTTTTTTTTTACCTTCTCGCCCCTCTCTACCCCCTTCGGCAAACATTCGCCTCCCAAGACGTGCGTCTCAAGGCATCTCCCGTATGCTCACCACGGAAAAAGAGACACGGCTCCTGTCTGATCTAGACATCAAGGCCCATCATATCATACATGATCCCAAAACGGGAAGGGGTATCGAGCCGTTCGCGTACGGGATTTGTGTCGTCTGGGTGGTGGGTGGCTGACACAGACCGCTGCTTGTCTACACCACAATCGATGTCCTTGTGTATTTTTGAAAAAGTCCTAGAGGAGTGGCGAGATGGCAAGGACGGCAGACCTCCCCGCTGCTAGGCTCCCAAGTCAGCAGTATTGTCCGCTCTATGGGGTTGCTTCCGGGTATGGGGCACGAAGGCTGGAAGGTGTGGGCCACAATAGGCTCTGGGGCGAGAACATAAAAAGGAGATTGCACATTCATCAGGGATGACTTATGACTGGATTGACCTTGTTTCCTTCCCCACACACCCCCTCCCTGATCTCCAGATGCCGGGGATGTTTCTCTGTGTCATCGATATGATCATGGTTGGGAGTTCGGAGAGTCGTTTGGCTAATGAAGCTCTCGTCATGACTGTATGGTTGATGAAAATTTCATCATGTATTTACCACAAGAACCATTTTACCGAGACTCATCAGTACAACGTGCTCACCTGCCTCTTTCGATGCTCTTTGATCCGCTTTCCAGGAGGATGGGCCCAAGAAGCTGACCTGCCCGTCGAGGAATCCACACATTATGCTCTTGAGCTGGTGTCCGGGATAGCCGATATTCGAGTGTCCATAGGTCGCTAACGGCCTCGTCGGGGAGCAGGGACAACCGCCACATGCGTTGACAGGGAGGTCGGTGGGGAGGAGATTCTGTAGGTGCCCAAAGACCCAGCCGGATGTTTCGACCCCCTTCTGAGAGTCAGCTGAGCCGACAACAGACTGCTCTTGCTGGCCCGCAGGTGCTCCCTTCGCCATGATGCCCAATCACACCGACAGATTGTGTGGACGGGAGTAGAGAGGGTGTGCTTGCGATTCCAATCAGTGTCTGCCTGGGGTGAGTTCGGTATCACCAACTCGAACCACCATCCCCCTGTTGCCCATGTCTGCCCGATGCTATAGGCTGTCTTGACCCTTGGCAACCGAGAGAAGGGCCGGAGAAAAGGCAGGCCTTCTGGGGATAGAAGTGACTGATCACCCCCTCCTGTGGGAAACCGAGCTGGCTTGCAGCTGTCGGAGAAAGATGTCCTGACTGAGGCAAGTTCTTGACAACGGCAATGCCTCCCGAGAGTCCCCTATACTTTCAGGCAGCATCGATCCCAGGCACAAGCATGCCCCAGCTTCTCTTTGTGCTGTTCCCTCTGACAGCGGCAGGTACGGAAACCACTTGACGCCCGATGACTCGAGACAGACAGGATCTCCGCGGCTATCTTCTGTCGAATGCGTGCCAGCTCAGTAAATCTGTTCAGCCGCCGCTTATCAATCTCGGAGAGTGTTGTCCTTGAAAATCCTCTGGACGCAGTAGATTGTTCTCGGCCGTCTTGGGGGACCACGCACCCTCTTATAAGGAGAGGGATCCCGAAGCGAGGCGTCTCTTTTGATGACCAATACATCCCGATAGGGAAACACACCAGGCGAAACGGCTGTCGGGCTGCGCGGTCCTGTGTAGCGGATGTGTAGTGTGCAGGCACAGTTACGCAAGGATCCGCCTCCCGACAGCCCCAGAACTAAGAGGCGATGTGCTGAAGATCAGGTCTGTGTTACTGTCAGAAACGGTCAACATCACGCTCTACTACTGCCGCATAACACTTAACCACGAGTCTTACCGCCCGAACAACAAGATCGTTCCAGGGGGGTGTTGACAAGCAGTCCGGACGACCGCAGCCCGGCTTTCCACATTTGGGGGGGTGAGCTGGTGAGTCCGACGATGAACGAACGTGACCAAGCCGTCAAGATGCAGCCATGTACAGCACGGTCGTTTCTCGAAGCACCGAGGCAGGTTCTCGCAAAAGCGGTAGGAAGACGTTGGTGCATGAGCTTGGCAGCGGGTCTCCCCTGAATATGATGAGGATGTGGAAAACCTGACGAACAGCGTCTAGGGCACCCGGAGACGTCGCCCTGGCGGCCATCATTGGAGTACAGAGGATGCAGGTTGGGTGATCCTGCGCATATCTCAGGAACCATGTCAGACTGGAGAGGCCGAGCTTGCGAGGCGGATGAGCAGTGATGAGGTGTGTCGTCGAGCGATGCGACATGAGGCGCCGGCTGATTGCATCTTCTAGCCGTTCCCGGGGATAAAAGTGGCTCGAGTCTGGTACGAAAAAGAAAAGCAATGACAAAATCATGCCCGGAGAAGAAGCACTAGATAGTTTTGCATCTTGGACCCTGAGACGATCACTGACAGCAGGGCTGAGATCTCCAGACACCTCAACACACATTGTCGTCAAAAGCGTGGAAAGAAGAACATGATCGGCCGGAAGGCTGCTGTCGTCCTGCTGCAGGAGAAGAGGAGAGAAAACCTGTACGTGTGTGCAAGTGGCACGGTGTTAGAACCGCGGTAGTTCATTGACCCGGGCCAAGGGCCCCAGACTAGGTATCTATTGGTCCGAGCTATGCTCAGTTGTTGTAACGGCGGTGGGCAGGACGTGGGCGAGACCGGACGGGTCCCCGGTTGGAAGACAAAAAGACGTCATGCTTCAATGGGCAGGCAGGCAGTTGGCATGAATGATGAAGAAGAGGTGATCGGGAAACGCCCTGGAGAGCCCCACCAAAGGTACCGATGTCGTCGTCGGAGCTGGTCCCTTGCGGGCCTCATGGTAACCGTTTCACTGGCTGGTGATTCGGGCGGTGAGCCTTCCATTGGGTTGGAGAAGGCCGGGCCCTTCGGGAAAGCGCCCTGCGGCCCCTGATACTCGGTGAGAGATCCGCAGTCTTGATAGGTGGCAAGGCGAGGCAAGCAGGGACACCAGCGAGCCCAGCTAGTTGGTACTTACTTGGCAATGCTAGCCCTAACGCAAGGTCTGCCAGGTCTGCCCTTGGCGGTGGCATGGTATGTACTCCGTACTGCAGAATGTACTCCGTACCGGGACAACAGAACAGCCGGGGGCAGCGACGCTGGATATTCGACGAGAGGGTGCAGAGGTCACAGCAGAGCAGAGCATTGACAAGTGGCTCCCCTCCCGCGGACTTGCAGATTGGGGGTTCTGGTCCAGATATGGGACAAGACGAAAAGGGGGTGCCCACCATTCCCGTCACCCCCGCGGCGCACCGAGAGGCTGGCCCGTGTGGGCGTCCCGGCAGCCAGGGACAGGGGTACCTGTGCAGCTCTATCAGAGATCTGTTTCGGTACAGTATTTTTGGACGACCACCACCTCTCTTCTTGGGGCTTGGCCCTGGATTGTTTGTAGTAGCTGTCGAACTGACTACTTGACCACTGCCTGGAGAAAGAAACGACAAGAGGCTCAAACAGCAGTGGATTCCCAACGGTCGCCGGGGACAGGACGGGAAACGGGAGAGATGATGGAGGCTCCATTACGAAACTCAATTGACGATAAGCAGGGGGACGACTGGGAGTGAGGTTACATTCCAACAGCAGAGAGGCGGCGTGTACGAATAACGACGGGCGAAGTGTCGTCGAGCGCGGGGAGCATGAGCAGGGCACCTCCAGTCTGACTTGCTTCTCCTGTCCCTAGCAGCCGGTACTCTATTAGCTGGGAATTAGCTGGGACCCCCAAAGAGGGGAGTTGACCTGCACGTCGCGCGTCGCCGGCTGTCCGTACATACGTAGATGGGCAGGTAGTAGTGTAGTAGTAGTTCGCTGGCCGGCAGATGGCGTTCTTGCTTGGGTTCGTGGCCCTCGTGCGACGAGAAAAAAGCATGGAACTTGCAGGTCTGAGATTGGACTGACCAAAGAGAGCATTGCCTATTCTAAGGCAGATACCGTAGGTAGATATCAGACCAGCAGCCTGGATGGAAGAGGTGCCCGTGGTGATGGGAAGGTGGGTTGAGAGAATGACGTGGGCAATGCAAGGTTGTCTATATCCCGCCTTCCTTCCATTTTTATCACCGATTGTCAAATCAGAGAGGGACCTAATGGCTTGAGCCTGAAACGAAATCGTGAGATTCCAGCCGGGCCTCTGACAGGTTGATAAATGGCTGTAGTGCTGTGGTGTACTGTAGGTACTGTATCATCGGTTTTGTTGCGGTCAGGCTGAAGGTGAGAGGTCCCACTGGTTCCCGCCGCATTGGCCAGCGCGGGGTTCTAGTGTAGTGTACCCAGCGGGCGGACGGTTTTTGTCTTTTCCATGCCGCGCCTCACATGAGACCCTACTACTACCAGGTATTGTAGGTAGTTGTGTAGGAAAGCTCCGTTGTATCATCGCCATCCGCCTTCTCGGGAAGATTTATCAAACACCGCCCCCTACCTTTTTTAGCTCCCGCCTCCTGAAGCCGATCTGATCTGGCAGCATTTTTGCCATCACTGGGCCGACTGACTGCCTCTGACCTCTCCCGTCTTCCCGTCTGGCGACAGCTCACCTCACCTTGACCACCCACCTACATACACCCATCCATCTGCCAGGTTGGCTTGCCGAGGTGCATCGCAGCATCAAGTCGAGGAAAGAAAGCATAGGCTAGCAGCACCTACAACAGGCTGGGCCCGGTCCACTCAAAAATACCACGGCAGCCGTACAGTAATATTCTTTGACACCATCCATATAGGTAGCTTACCAGATCGAAGCCGCTAGTTACCATTAACTGTGTAAACCCTGCTGCCTGCTAGCGACCCAAAGCAACGAATCGAGACCGAGCCCCATCGAGCTCTCTGCCCCCCCTACCTTGGACCTGGTGTGGGACGCACCCAAGACCACCATCTCTGCGGGTAGCGGGCCATCTGCAGCCGACTAACCACACCCGCCTCCTCATCATGTCAATAAAGTAAGTGTGCTTTGCCCTTCTGACCCGAATCAAGCCCTCCTCATGTCTTCTACTCTTCACCTACCTTCCCCCCCTGCCGCGCCCCCTTACCACCTCCCCCTCACCCATCCATGACACCGCTGCCGTCTCCTTCCCACCTGTCGTGAACAGTTCTAAGCCTGTTCCTCGCCAACCCCACATCCAATACACATTCTTTTCTTCTCGCCTAATGGATCAGGCCTTGGCCGAGCAGCATCAATGGACCATCTTGCGATATTCTCGGTCTAACGATGAGGACAGCTGGGTCATGCTGACCCGTGACGGCGAGATTGTGCCTATCCCCGGGGAGAAAATCCTGCACACCTCACGGCCACGAGTCTCGCTGGAGATCACGACGCCGAAAGAGCTCAATATCGCCAACCCATACACTCTCAAAGTCGATAATGGCATTGCCTACATTACCAACGAGCGGGTAAGACCATCCATCCCACCGCCCCCTCTCCTTGTTAGGAAGTTGCTCAGAGCTCACCGGTCCCCCCTCTCACAGGTGATATATCTCCCTATTAGACCTAGCGAGAATTTCAAGTCGTTCTTTGCGCCCGCCTTGAACTTTACCGACACCCATGTACAGTCGTCATGGATTGGTCCCTGGAGCTGGGGTGGCACCGTCAGGCCTGTCCCCGGCGGCGGCATCCCCATGCACATCCCCCGGATCGAGGTCAAGTTTGTCTTCAGGGATGGGGGTCACAGCGACTTCCAGAACAAGTACGAGTGGCTCAAGGAACGTCTTCACCATGCCCGGGAAATGGGGCTGAACCCCGGTTCGAACTTGGAGCCTCCTCCGCCCTACGAGGACAACGCGCCCGGACCTTCCTCCGGCCCGGCCGGCAGTGCCCCGGCCGGCACTTCTGATCAGCCTCAGCCGCCTCCACCCGTTCCCGACGAGCCGCCCCCGGACTATGTCGAGGCGCAGACTCAGGCTATTTCGACGCAGTACGAGGAGAGAGTGAGGCAGGATGCAGAGCGGCAATGAATTTCGAGCTGGGGAGTAGCAAACGAACAGGTGGGAAACCGTGGTGAAAATGGGACAACTTCTTTGGACCGCATTCATGCTTTCTTTTTTCTTCTTGTATTTCTTCTTCTTGTTCTTCTTCTTGTTCTTCTTCTTGTTTTTCTTCTTGTTCTTCTTTTTGTTCTTCTTCTTGTTCTTCTTCTTGTTCTTCTTGTTCTTCTTGTTCTTCTTCACCTGCGTCTTTTTTTTTTGGTCAAGCCCTGCTGAATAACGCAATCCCTCTTCAACCTTTTCTCGATACCAACAGTTTACGGATACTCAGATTCTTTTGTGGTCTTGTAGGGTTTTTATTCTAATGTGTGATTGCTTTGTTTTGGTGCTTGATGATTGGGGGAATGAGTGGGTATAGGAGTGTGGAACAGAAACAACACGGAAGGTTTTTTTTATCTGCATTGCGTTGGGCGTGTTATCCTGTCTTTTTGTCTTTTTTAGTTTGATGATTTTTGCATCTACTTTTCTTTTCCCCTAAAACACAGAGGCCTCTGGTGGATGGAGGAGGGACGTGGAGGATTTGGTATGTAAGCTGGAGTCGGAAGAAGAAAACATTGCTTTTCCCAATCATCTCAAAGATCCGGGAAACCTGCGGCTTACTCGCTTGGAGATTGCGTCGTGTGACTTGAGAAACTGGGTTATTCCCGTTTGGTATTTGTACATAGTCTTCGGTACAGCAAAGGTATGAATGAGGTAAGAGAGGGCTGTGTAAGGTAGGCTGTGCCTTTTGCTGTCACAGAGTCACAGTTACAACTACGAGATCCTTCAGGCTTCCCATGGGTTGGTTGCCTTGCTGAAGATGGATCTGATCAGGAGGGCCTCTCTCTGCTGTGCTCTCGTCAGTAAAGGTCACAAATAATTACCTCAGCATTTCACGTGATCGGGCGGAAGTAGCCGGGTGCAGCTCGTCACTCCTCCTCGGGCGGGCGGCCAATCAAAATCCCGCAATTGCAAGCCCGGCCGGTTTTCGATGTGGCCGATTTTTGCGAGCTTCCAACGTCGCGCGATACCTTGGAGGAGGCACTTGACTGCTCACGCCCATTCTTGCCATTGACTATCCACCAAAGGCCCCGGCTTGCAACAATGGGTTTCTGGGATACCATCACTGACCTCGTCGAGGCTGCCACCCCTTGGTCGGTGGCCGAGGCCGAGGCTCCCGCTCACGAAACGGTATGCGCCCTTTCTCCTTGAGCCCTGAAGGTTAGCTGTTTGCCGGCTGCCCACCACCTCCGGGGGTTGCTGGCTAACCCCGGGTGATATGGACCGACAACAACACTTTCATGTCATGCTAGAGAGGATCGAAAGCTCTGGAAGCTATATATTTACTTTTTTGTTGCTTTGAAACAGCTGACTGACTAGCGGGATAATTCGACGACGTATACAGACCGAGGAGACCACCGCCGAGACCACCCAGGAGGACACCAAGACCAAGGCCGAGGCTGCTGCCGCTGAGGAGGAGCCCGCCGCTGAGGAGGCTGCTGAGGAGGAGGATGAAGAGGAGGAGGAGGAGGAGGAGGAGGAGGAGCTCCAAGATCCCAAGGATGTTTTCGAGGAAGGTGGGTACATCGCTGCTGCTACCCCCGTCGCCGTCGCCGCCTATGCCGTCACCAACAAATCACCACACACCACCACCACCACCCAAACATGCACACCACGGAGCCGCCAGCAGCAGCGAGCTATAGTTGTCGAGGAGGAGGAGCAAGAGATGTGGCGTGCTGCCATGTCGCTCTGCGAGCTGAGCGGGCAGGCGTGGGCCCGCAGTGGCCGACCGACTCGATGACACATCTGCCGCTTCTGCTGGCATGCTGTTGTGCCCTTGCTTTTTTGTGAGAACAACTGCTGACGCTGGGGGTTGTTTTTTGATGTATACAGAGTGTCGGAACTCCAAGGAGTGCGCCCCTGCCAAGCACCACTTTGACGAGTGCGTCGAGCGTGTCACCGCTGCCCAGTCCGAGGAGGGCGGCGCCAAGGAGGACTGCGTCGAGGAGTGTAAGTTATATGTCTTGATTGTCCATGAGTTCTACATGTCCACGGCACTGACTTGGCTGGTTACACAAAACAGTCTTCCACCTTGCCCACTGCGCTACCGCCTGCGCCGCGCCCAAGCTCTGGTCCGTCCTCAAATAAATTCACACAAATTTATCAACCCTTCTCGATGGTCCCCCTCTCTGTTTACCAACCACCAATCACGGACCCGGCTTTCTTCCTCTAGACTCTTAGGATACGGATGGGGCGCCCTTTTTTTCTCGGCACATTGCATGCATGGCTTTGATAGAATGGGTTACGGTGTTCCGATAGACAAATGCGAGAGAGAGGAAGGGAGAGGGGGGGGGGGAAGGGGGGAGGCACGAGAAGGGGGGGAATTTGGGCCTGGAAAAAATGGCTGGGTGGAGGGGAGGGAATTCGCTCTCTCTTCACTGTATAATCGAATGATGTGTGTGTACCTTGGGGGGATAGGTGGAAACTGCTCCAGCTGTTTGTTTGTATCATAACTCTCTCTCTCTCTCTCCCTCCCGACATTGTCACTTTACCATGACTCACACACCTTGTAAAGAAAAACGGAAAACGCATTAGATTTTTGGGGGTAAATGATTGTTTATGAGTGTTTTTGCAGGTATTGACAGTGTTGATGGTCTTTACTGGACCGTTTACATAGCGCATACGACAGCCAAAATTGGCCAAGCAGCCCAAGTTCAGGATACAGGCAGAGAGCACACCTGCCGTCATCGATTGGGAAGAGCAATGCCGACTACCTAAAAGAGAACTACCACTACCATGGCCCGAAGGACCGGACCAAAAAACCCATCAGGGAACATATGCAGTGTCACACACATATTTGTCCGGTTTGTGCTGTTGACCGGATCTGACGTGCTCTGTGAGATGAGATGAGGGGACCCCCACGGTTTTGGGATGTACCTACGCGCATGTGTTTGCTGGTATCACAAGGCTTTGAACAATTGAGTGATGGATGAGGCCACTGTTGACGCAGTCAGCACCTGGGCTGTCACTATCACTTGAAGTGAGACATAGATGGTCCCGGAAATGTACATTCGACCACATGACTTTACATCGGCTCTGGGGTTTACCCTGATGGGATTTTGCGAGGTTGGTATGATCTGCTTGTGGTTACACGGGTGTGGTTACACGGGGGCTAGACATGGTGATTGTTGCACGGTTACGGTGTTTGGGTGAGCATGACGGGATCGTGGAGGTTGTTTTGTGCAGCGGTGGCGGAGTGGGTGAGTTAACCAAGACCCTGGGAAAGCTGGGAGTTGGGATGAGAGCCATCGCTCTGTTCAGTTGGGGTTTTTCCATCTCATCTCAACTCGGATCGAACAGGGAGCAAGCTGCTTTAAAATCAGGGAGCTTTTCGTCTCATCATGGTAGTGAGCAGCACTGAATTTGTATGTAAGATCTCGTTGTGTGCTTTCCTCACTTGATTTGAGAACTTTTCTTCTTATTATCATTAATTAACAACTGAGCAGTGAAGCAAGAGAGGGACACAGCCACATGAACCGTACTTTGCCTCCTCTTTTGCCCCTTGCAGCATCTCAAAGTCTACGGCACCTGGTTTCACATTTCACATTTTGAAGGCTTTTGGGGTCCCATTGATGGATATCTTGGAGGTGGAATCTCAAGACCATACATATACACACTTGTACCACAAACCACATGAACTACCCGCAGTTCACTCATGCACAAAACATCCCAGCCAATCACCACCCCCTATAGAACCACCTACATACTTGATAAATAAACCGTGATTTCTGTTACTATTGAGGATATCACCCCGTCTCAGGTGGTGACCACCCCCCTCCTTTGACCTCCTACGTCGAACCAAGAAGGTTAGACACTCCCCTCCGTCTCCAATGTCACCCTTCCTTCTTTACAGACAATCCCTCAGCTCAACCTGGTTTAGTCGCCAAGACATTTACCCCAGAGAGAGGTTTCCCCCCCTCCCCTTTCATCACCTGCGCACCTTTCCCATGTGCAAGGAAGCGACGTCGAGGAGGGGAATAACAACCGTCATCTCTCGTCCGATCCGTATCTATTTCCCTTCTCCTTCTCCAACCTCTCTCGCGCCTTTTTTTGACCAGACTGAAACCCCACGCACCCCGCGGACAGCAACTGAGCCCAAACACATTCGCAAATTTACCGATCCCAGCCAGTCAGAGCGCAGGAACACGGTCGTGTGCCGCGGCCGCCGTTTCCATCCTGCTGTGCCTTGCATACCGTACACTACCAACTTATTGTTGGGCCATACATTTGGCGATATAAGGGTCGCGCGTGGCCCTTCTTTTTCGTAATGGCGAGGAAGGAGGATGGATTGACGTCGCCGACCACACAATCGACGGCGGATGAGAAAGAGGTTTTGACACCAAACAACGACGCGATGAACGCCACTGGGACTGGGTGGCGAAAGCTATCAGAGGGGGATGAACGACGAGGGGCTGCATCAGGGGAGGAGATGCAGATTGAACTAAACGAAACTGTCGCGACAACAAGGGACACAGCAAAAAAGGCGGATGCCGGGTCGGGGGGCGCGAGTGTGAGCGCGGCGGAGATGGTCGAGTACAAAGTCTACAGGAGGAGGTGGTTTGGGCTGGTGCAGTTGACGTTGTTGAATGTGATTGTTAGTTGGGATGTAAGCCTATCTACCTCGTCGGGGCCAGATCTGACCGGTGTCGTGGCCTTGAATTGAATCCCGCCGTTGGGTTGGACCAAGCATGTCCTGAGCTGGGTAGAGTGGGTTGCTAACATGTCACCAGTGGCTCACCTTCTCCCCCGTCGCCAGCCACGCAGCTCGGTATTTTTCCACAGACGAGAACACCATCAACTGGCTCAGCACGGCGTTTTTGTTTGCTTTTACGGCCATCACCCCGCTGGTGATTTATGTGTTGCATCTCGGGCCGAAGCCGTCGATTGTCACCTCGGCGACCTTGATTCTCGTGGGCAACTGGATCCGCTATGCGGGGTGTCGCTCTGGTGAAAAGGGGCTGTTTGGGGTGGTGATGTTTGGCCAGATCCTTACCGGTCTTGCTCAGCCTTTTGTCCTTGCGGCTCCGACGCGGTATTCGGACTTGTGGTTCACCAACCGGGGGCGGGTGGCGGCTACGGCCTTGACCTCGCTTGCGAACCCGTTTGGGGCTGCGCTGGGGCAGCTGATTATTCCGTTTTGGGTTGAGGGTCCGGGGGATGTTTCGAGGATGGTGTTGTATGTTTCTGTGATTGTGAGTTCCACCTTTGTATCCTCCCTTCCCCCCCGCCGCCGTTTGCCTGTTTATATCTCTAACCCTGAGGTGGCAAAGTCGACGGTCTGCGCGCTCCCCGCGTTTTTTATTCCTGCCCGTCCCCCTACACCGGTGGCACCTTCTTCACAAACACCGAAACTGTCGTTGATATCGTCGGCCAAATTCCTGCTTCGCCAAACGGAATTCTATCTCTTGTTCGTCCCCTTTGCGATTTATGTCGGTTTGTTCAATAGTATCTCGTCTCTCCTCAACCAAGTCTTGTTGCCACACGGTTACAACGATGAGGAAGCTGGTGTTGCTGGGGCACTGCTCATCGTCGTCGGCCTTGTTGCTTCGGCCATCACGTCGCCTTTGATCGACAAGTATAAATCATACCTCTTGGCCATCCGGTTCGCGGTCCCCATTGTTGGACTTTGTTACTTGGTTTTCATCTGGATGCCTGGCACTAGGGACAGCGGGGGGGTGGCAGGGCCGTATGTGGTCATGGCTGCGATGGGGGCGGCGAGCTTCAGTCTCGTGCCGGTGGTGGTGGAGTTTTTGGTTGAGCTGACGCATCCGATCAGTCCCGAGGTTACGAGCACGTTAGCCTGGAGCGGGGGACAGGTGTTGGGCGGGATATTCATTGTTGTGAGTGGTGCGCTGAAGGGAGAAGGAGGAAAGATGGAGAGGGCGTTGGTTTTTCATGCGGTTTTGGCCTTGGTTGCGGTGCCGTTGCCGCTTTGTCTGGGGTGCTTTGGACGGGGGGAGAAGTTGGTTTTGAGGAGGGTGAGGAGTGATGAGGTTGAGGGGAGAAGAGGGGCTGAGGCGTAGAGTGAGTGGGTGTGGGTGTGGGTGTGGGTGTTGTGGTTTGTGAAGTTGAGCGTGTACTTGTTGATGATGATACCCCCTATCTTATGATATCTCGTATTCTTTTATGCTTCAATTCATGTTTGGTTTCGCGGAGTATATAAGATGTGGGATGATGATGATGATGATGCAAAAGAGACGTAAACATTCATGATGAAACATAACCTCTTATCTATATCCCCTTTCACTGCCCGCTGCCCACTGTTCTCCTCCCTTTTTTGCTCCCCCCTTTTTCACTGAGCAACCTGCACCGAAATAGTTGACAACACACACACAAAATCGGTTGGCCCATATTTTATTGCGAACCATACCTTGAAGGATGACTACCAGACTTTCAACGATAGTTAATAGGCCTTTAAAGATAATTCAAAGGCTTATTGACTTTCTTTAAAGGTCTTTTACTGCATTATTATAGTAAAGGTATGCTCGGTATGGGCGGGATATTGTACCCGACTATGCGAATGACTGGTGTAAGCTGAAGGAAGTGTGGCCACGGCTGATGGAGACTGGATTGGCGAAATGTTGCCGGAGAGAAGAATGGGAGAGAAAATCTTCAAAAGGGTGAAGAGGGGCTTTCATCAAGAGAGAACCTTTACAAAGCCCCTTACATGTCTTACCAGCAGTCCCCCCACTACCTATTTACCTACCCATCCTCCTCTCAGTAGCACTCCAAAGAGCACAAGCATCGGTACCAATTCAATGCCCAGTACACCCGCCACTCAGCCTACCTCTCAGCCTGTTTCGACTTGCATCAATGGCCAAGCCATCTCCGCCCTTACCGCGACTCTCAACACGGATAACGGTTTGCAGAAAGTGCATGACGAGGTCGTGATGTAAGGCAATCAATGAGGACCCGTTAGCTCCTGTGGAATGAACTGAAGCCGTCTTTACGTGTTCCGAGGTTGGCCTTGTTGTTGGGACATCCCCTTTCTAGAGGTGTTGATCAATGGAAGGCTGGTGGTTGGTTTGGGTCGGGTGACCCTGGAAATGATGGTGGTGGTGGTGGTGGATTGAGGAGTGGGGGGTAGTGGGATTGGTAGGCTCGTTGAGGGGGATCATGGCATTCTTGGTTTGATGATGGTGGCATTGTGTTGAGTGGTGAGAGCGAACTTTCTGATCTGGTTTGATGTGTTTGTTCTGGCCCCGAGTCAACTCAGATGAGATTGTGATTGATGGTTTGATCCGATCCATCCATGAGATGAAAGAGTATCAAGTTCAAGTCCAAGCAAAAAGAAATGATTCAAAGAACAGACGTCTTATACGCCCCCTCGGACTTCTGTGCCAAACTTACTATACCCCTCAAAGCCGAATGAAATTTATCACAAAATCTGTCTTGATCCTGTCAGAAAACAAGAGAAATTCCCATTATACACAGAACCCAACAAAATGCCACATGGTATAAACTCATCTCTTTTTTAACCACATAGCCCTCAGCCTCACCCACTCGCTCGTGTCCTCGTGCTCATCACTTTTTCCTCCTGACCTTGAACGTCTTCAACGGATCCCCCTTCCTCCCCCCACCAACCTTGAACGACCTCCCCTTCCCCTTCGCCCCAAACTTGCCCTTGTGCTTCTTGTCCTTGTCCACCTTCTTAAACGGCACAAACCCGACCGACCCCTTCGTGATCTCCTTCTTTGCCTCCTTGGGCAAAAGATAATCAGGGACGTGCTTCAGATGGGCCTGCTGTCTCGCCTTGTGGCCCAGCTCGCCGTCGTGACGGAGGTGGGAGAGCTCGGCGGGGTTTTCCTCAAAGTATCTATCAACAGAAAATTAGCAATTGCTACTGACTGGGGGAGCAAAGGGGCAATATATACCTCTTCAAAGTCTCACTCCTCAACAGCTCCTGCCTCAGTTCCCTCGTCCTCGCTTCTCTGATCGCCACCTTTGTTACGGCGCGGAGGGCTAGATAATGTCAGTTTGATGGCTTTAGTTAGAGCAGAAAGAGGGCAAACACACCATCGTTCATCCGATACCTAAATGCCTCCATCTGCTCCTTGCTGAAATTATACGGCTCCAACTTCCGATTCATCTTCCCCTGCGCCCTCACAATCTTGGCCAGCACTTTCTCATCCTTCTCACAGCTCTTTATCGACGTCGGCTTGTGCTTCCCAAACAACTCCTTCGGCACCACGAACGACATCGCAATCCCCGTCCTCCCCGCTCTCGCCGTCCTCCCAATCCTGTGGGTATATGATGACGCAGACGTGGGCAGGTCAAAGTTGACAACTGCAGCCACATTCTTGAAGTCGATGCCTCTCGAAACACCATACTCCTCATCCCTCTTCCCCTTCCTCCCCCCCTTCTTCTTTCCCTTCTTCTCCTCCCCTTCCCCCTCTTCCTTTGTCTCCTCCTCCTTCTCATCCCCAAAAACCTCACTCCTCTCATCGCTAGCAATAATAATATCATAAATCCCCTTGTTAAACTCCTCAATCACCTTGATCCTCGTGTTGACCGGCAGCTCCGAGTTGAGGATACAGCTCCTGATAGAAAACTGCTCAAAAAACAGCTTCAGCCGATAACTCCTGTCAATATCCGCCACAAAAATCAAGCAAGGCCCCTTGATCAGCTGCAGCTTAAAGATCAAGTAGCTAATCAGCCACTTGTCATCCTCCCCGGTCCTGACATAATACTGCGTCAACTTCTCATCCTCCTCCCCAAACTCCTCCTTCAAATCCAGCAGCGTCGGGTTCCTGCAGAAAATCCCCTTCAGCGTGTCCAGCTCCGCCGACAAAAGCGTCGCAGACATCATGGTAGTCTGCACCCCCTTCGGCATCGACCTCGCCAGATTCTCCATGTCCTCATCATACCCATAAGACAAGACAAGATCCGCCTCGTCAAGCACAAGGTACTTAAGATTCGCGACCGAAAGCGCGCCCGAGTCGACACTCTTCCACGCCCGGGCAGGCGTGGAAACAACCACATCCGGCACGTTGGCCAACAAGCTCCTCTGAACAGCATCAGAAACATTCTCCGTCAGCTTCGCCGCCGTCACATCCTTTGCGCAAAAGGCCGAAAACTCCTCGATCGCCTTGTGGACTTGGTCGGCGAGTTCGCGCGTCGGTACGAGGATCAGGCCCGCCGTGGTGGGTGTGTTATCGGTCTATCATCCCCCCCCCACCCCCCCAAGATTAGCATTCCCTTCCAATCCCTCCTCCCCTTTCCCCCGAGAAAACGTACCTTCTTCCTCCCCAAAATCCCCTGCAACACAGGCAGCACATACGCCGCCGTCTTCCCACTCCCCGTCTTGGCCTTGCAGAGAACATCCTCCCCCTTGAGCGCAAGCGGGATCGCTCTCCTCTGCACCAAGGTCGGCTTCTCAAACCCGAGCTTCGCAACCGCCTGGACCAATCTGGGATCTAGTCCCAGCTCGGCGAAGCTCAGCTCTTTTTCTTCCTCGACCGCCTTCTTTTCTTTCTTTTCCTTTTTTTCCTTTTTCTTTTCTGGTTCGGCAACGGCGGCCGCATCGGCCGCTGGTGGCTCGTCGTCTTGGTTGAGTTTGCGCTTCATGGTTGCGTTGTGAGAGAGTTGGTGTTGATGGATGGGATTGGTTTGCGATGCACGGCAAAGAACGTTTTTTTTGGGGGGGGAGAGAGGGAAGTGTTCCAGCAGCAGCGCGCAGGCATTCGCCAACCAGAGGGGCCCCGAAAATTTTGGAGCTGTCAGTCCGCTGAATTTCTCTTATCGCGCCTGGCCGATAAGATAAGATTACACAGTTGACCCACTAAAGTGCATGCGGTCCAAGCCTGTTCCCCGCAAAGCTTAATTAACCCCCTGTCAGCTGGCCACCAGGGTCCTCACTTGATATGGACTGCACGGCTGATGATGGTCTCATCGACTACAGAACATATATAGATATACATGAGGATATCGAATCACTGACGATCACTAATGTCACGAATATCACAGCGCAAAAGTGAAAACTACAAAATCAATTGAAAACTACCGAAACCCATCGCCTAAGCGTACATGAATGACCAGGACGAATCCCATCAAAACTATCATTACCACACGTTGCCGCGTTGCGTTTCCGATAACTCCACCGTCGTCCAGCCGGTCCCGATCCAGGCCGAGGAAAGTCGAGGGTAACACAAACAGTGTGTGACCACGAGAGATGCCATCGCCGATAATACTTTTCAAAGACCGACCAAGAGAAAGACTCCCACAATAACAAACTGATCCAGAGCTCAACCGTGCAACGCCTTCCGAATAACAACAGAGCTTCTGAGCCGAAACTCGCCCAATTGTGCCGTCTCTGGCCCAAGCCAAAACCATCCAATCCAATCATGACTGCTGCCGAAAGGGCTGCACACCACTGACCAAAACAACATGCTCCATACAATTGCTCAACAAGACTTCAAGGAGAGATATCACCGGGAGGAGTTCCGACTTTTGGAAACTCAGATCTGATTGTCAAAGATTCAGATCCAGATGACCGAGGACTGCGTCGAGGGCTATGTCGAGACGAGACAGGCGACACAGGCTTCTTCAAAGGCGCCTTGGGCTTATCCCGAGGTGGGCTATATTGAGGGTTCAGGGGACCTATATCCATGCTGGGAAGAACCTACATCGAGCTGTTTAGACCTATCGCGAGGTGATGTAGGGTCCATGGAAGTTGGTGTGACGGCGTCGCCTAATAACGCCGATCATACTCCCGAGGGTAGGGCTCCCGGACATAGGGGTCCCGCGGAGCAAAGTCCCGAGGAGGAGGAGGACGATCATAGGGCCGTCCGCCGCCATTCATGTACGGGTCAGGAGGAGGGTAGTCCCGGGGCGGTCCACGATAGGGGTCATCGTAGCGGCGCGCCGGCGGGTAGTCATCCATTGGGGGTCCACGGCGGGGAGGGGAGCGGTAGGGCCTGGCACGGTCCTCGTAGTAATCGCGCCGAGGAACAGGGGACCGGTCGCGGTAATCAGGCCTGTAGTCACCGTTGCGGTGGGGACTGTATGCGCGAGGCGGACCCCGGCGATCGTAGTCATTCATGCGGCCCGGCCCGCGACGAGGTGACATGGATCGCCCGCGGTCTCCACGGGGAATGTCAGCCTGAGTCTGTGTTTGTTAGCAACCAGCGCAAACTCGGCCAGCGGCAAGGCTACATACGTTGGCAGTGCAAGTGACGCGAACACCTTTGAAGTCGCGCTCGTTCAGTTTCTCAACAGCTGTGCGGAGGTCGGCAGCCGTCTCGAACTCGACAAATCTGCACGTCGCGTTAGTCACTTGCATTTTGCATGATGTGTGCGACGCATCGGAATGACATACCCTTCGCTGCTGCCGTTGCGCCCCGTTTCACTGTAGACGACATCAAGGCCGGGTGTGCGAGCAAAGTCTTTGAGATCCTATAGAGCCAGTCCCATGTAAGTGGAAGTCCAGGTAGGTGCGTGCCGGGATTTGTCAGGTTCGACGCGGAAAGACGAAGTCCAGAAAGCCCGGTGCCGCCAGCCCCGGTTTGATCGTAGCTTTGGAGCTCTATGCCATCCCCAACCGCAAAACAGACATTGCAAACAAAAACAAGAGTGCTCGGGCAGTGAGTGCATATCCTTGTGATGCAAGGACGGGGGGCTGGCCGAATAGGAACATCACCATCCAGGAGACGGAACCATGCCAGGGGGAGGGACCAAGCGGGGGAGGAGGGGCAGAAAATGCACTTCGAGTCCAATGCTGACCAAACCGGTAAACTGAGGGGCAGAGGAGTCCTTCATGGCCAGAATTTTCGGCCCGGTCCAAATGTGTCCAAAGGGGGAGCAGGAGAGAGGTAACAGACCTGCCAGCTGGTGTCTGGGGGAAGTCCCGAAATCTGCAAGCGGTGCGGTGTGCGGCGCGGCCGGGGGGCACTGCTGCGGTCGTTGTTGAATCCGCCGCCGCCGCCGCCGCCGCCATTGTTTTCGCGGTGTCGGTTACCACGGGCGAACTGGACAGTCAAGCGCTCGCCAAGGAAGGTCGAGCCATCTTGCACATTATCGTCGTTAGCCACAGCAGTACGAGGGTCAGTGGGAGGGGTGATGGTGAACATACGGAATGCTAGAAGCACGCGCAAGACGTCAGCATGATGTTTACGACTATGTACAATAACCTTGGGCGAGGGTGTGGGTAGCTTACCTGGAACAACATCGCGTGCATCCATGGGATCCTTGTACTCAATGAAGCCGAAGCCGTTCATGAGCTTGATCTCAGCAATGTCACCGGTGCCATGGGTGGAGAAGTGAGCTTCGATATCGGCTTTGGTAGCTGTCATGGGCAAAAGTGTCAGCAAAGCACGCCCAGGTGGCCACCTCGCGAGCAGCTCGCGAGCAGCTCGCTGCGCCGCTCGAGTTTGTCGAGGAGGAGCGCGACGCGAAAGCAAACTTACCATTCCGAGGCAGATTGCCCAGGTAAAGACGAGTAGCCGATACCTCAGTCATTGTCGCTGATGAACGACCAGTCGCGTGCCAAGGTGAAAGCTATTCAGACAGAGAGAGAAAGAGAGAGTTGAGATGAACGAGCAAGAGGAGGGAGGAAGCTCTCGGAGCGTGGAGTGATACGGAGGTCTTGTGCCTGTGTGTCAAAGGGAAGGCTCCGTCCAGCGGGTGGGGTTGACCTGGCCTGGTGCCCGGTGGTGTCCTTCTGGCTGGCTGAAGTGTAAATAAATGCGCCCAGAACCAATTCCTCCCAGCACCTGGTAGCTTTCGGGGTGACTGGGTGGGCGGGCGATGCGGGCAGGCTACAAACAAAAAAACGAGGCGCGCGTGGGGAGAGACGCGATGAAAAAGTAGGTACGGGCACGATGGATGGGGGGGTGGTGAACGATGATGCGCAAATGTGGAGGGGAGAGAGTGGCGATGACAGGCCTGGGGAAAAAGAGATGGAGAAAAGCTCCAGCTGATGGAGAGGAGATGGGTGGATGGAGGGCGGAGATGGAGCGAAGTGGAAAAGAAGAAAAATTGGCTCGAGCACGAGCATGAATCGCTTGAGAATGACGGGGGGTCTCTGGGGGGGGCTACGCAAGACCTCACATGCCCCCCCCAACTTCCAAACGCACACCACTCGACACACTGTGTGGGAGCCAATCACATGGCCGAATCCCTCCAGAGCCTGCGCCAAGTCTTCGCTCACCCAACGGGAGGCTCGCCGCGAAAGATCCCTGACACAAAGCTCCCGTCTGGATGGATGGTCCAAGCGATACAGAAGACTCCTTTCACTTCTTTCTGCCTTTTTGCCCATAAGGTGCTGTTTTTGTTATTGAAGGGTGCCACGGCATAATCTGGTCCGTACAACAGTTTCTAGAGAAGCAGCCTTTGTGGCACGATCAACACTCGGCTGTATCACTTTTTACACGGTACAAAAAACACTGGCTGGTATGCTGGCCACTCAGGACACAGTTTCCCCAGCCTTGAGTCTCAGATCTGCGTCTCACCTGAATTTTGTCTGATTAAGTCTTTGTACAGTTCTGTCTGCCGCGTTGCCCGTGGCGTGTGTTATGGAGATAGATATCTACCCTCTATTATGAAGCAATCGACAACATCATAGCCGCCAAAATAGTAAAACGCCATTGGCTATGCAACTAAGCCGGAAATCCCCAAGGCCGCATGACCTCTCCTGACCTGACCAGTCCATTACTACTAGTGTAATAAATCATATGCAGGACATAAACCATATTCTCAAGTCCTAGGCTCCTTCGAAAAGGATGTCGATGATCTCGTCCAGAAAGGTAAATGCCAGATGCGCGCTACAGAAGCAGAATGCATGTTAGCATAGGGTACTCATTCCTCAGCCTCGTCCATGCATGGGCTGCAGCCTTCCACCCAAAAACACTAGAAAAAGAAACTTACTTCAACCTCCCGTTATTCAACGTAGCAAAAACCCTCCTGCTTGCCGCCTGCGCATTCAATCTGCCCACCACACTCCCCGCCAAATCCGGCACCAGTGTCGCCAGCATCAAGCTCGCCTCCGTCCTCGTCTTCAACTTCTCCTGCTTCGTCCTCGGAACCTTGTCCCTCACCATCTCCCCTCCAGGCCACATCACCCCCTTGACCATATCCACATACCGCAGTATCTGCTCCTCCCCCACCAGCATCTTGACATTGTCCCTCAGCTTCCTCTCAATCGTGCCGCCCAGCAACTGATGCAGCACCACCACCACCGCTCTCCCCCTCAGCCAGTTGTTCCCCTTGTTCAACTCAAACACCTCCAAAAAGATGTCGCAGATGGGCTTGACGAACGGTTCCAGTTCCTTCCCTGCCCCAGTGCCATTCTCAAAAGCGTTCAGTTCCGCCTCTGCTTCTGCAGCATTGAGCACCACCCCTGTGCCCGAAACCGTCTCGTCGTTCAGAGGCAGCTGTGACAGTTGACTCGTAGCAGCAGCAATAAGGTTCTGTCCCGCAAGACTGAGCTGGTCCAGAACCGGAATACTCCCCAAAATATCCTCCATCCCATCCGCCACACTGTCATACAACCTACTGATCATATCCTTCCTGCTCCCCTCCCCATTACTCCCCCCATCAATCACCCTCTGGCTCAGAAACGCCCTCAAGTCCCTGCTCCTGCAAACATCCGGCAGCAACAACAACTCGCTCAGATACCTCTCCAACCCCGCCCTCCTCTTCTGCAAAAACCCCTGCTCCAGTTTCATCACCATCCTCCGCCTCGGAAACTCCAACCCCCTCACGCTCGGGTAACCCCCCCTCAGCTTCTGATGCAGCTCCAAAAACTCGCTATACCTCCTCTTCACCACCCACCTCGCCGCCGGCATCTTCTCCCCCGCGTTCCTCGACACCTCCACCGCATAAACCGCAAACTCCTTCCCCTCCTCGTCCCTCCCCACCTCAATCTCCCTCAGGATCCTCACCGTCGACCTCCCATACAAGCTATTATCGCTTTCCTGAATCACATACTGCCTCCTCTGCAGCTCTTTTCGTCTCAGCTCCCTCTGCAGCGACGCCTTGCTCTTTCTCAAGATCCTCAGCTCCGCCGTATTATTCGTCAACTCCGCCTTCCTCAGCAACGAATCCACCACCGCCTCCTGCGTGACCAGCTTGTCAATCTCATTCGTCAGACTGGTGATCGCCTCCGCCAGGCCCAAATCGCCCGGAGCAGCCAGGTGGACAGCAGCAACGTCATCCTCCGAGTCTTTAGCTTCGTCAATGTCCGAGGGCTCGTCCGACAAGAACCTGTTCTCGTCACCAAACAAGTCGTCATCCACAAACACCCCTATCCTTGACGCTGCCGACACCAGACCCAACGATGCGAGTGACGGTTTCTCCATCTTGTTGTTGTTGTTGTTGTTGTTGTTTGTAGTAATAGTAGTAGTAGTAGTAGTAGTAGTAGTATTTGTCGTGTCCAAAGACCCACGTGATGAACGGGTAGCCAAGTCCATACTCCCACGCTTGTTAGCGGCAGACCTATCGTCTGACGGAGCTCGCTGTTTCCCTGCTGCGGTGGTAGAAGTTGTCCCGAATAAACCCCCGTCCATGTTGCCGTTGTCGGCGTCTTCGTCCCCAAATAAACCGCCGTGTAGGTCCTCCACCTTTAGTGGTGTCTGCTGGCTGTCCTCAAGAATATTATTCAGCGCCCTCTCCATCGCTTGCACGACTTTTGTGTCTGGCACATTGTTGTTACTGCCGCTGTCTTGGTCCAGGCTCGCGATCGAGTCCGCCATGGGGTCGTTATCCCCTGTTCCTCCTCCTACTTCGTCGTCAAATAAGGGGTTGGGTGAATAAGACCCCCGACCCTCGTCCAATGAACCTGACCGGCGGATGTCGCGGAGGTCAGGGACCGAGCTTATCAAAGGGCCGAGGTCGCTCCCTCCGTTAGAGTTGAAGGAAATGGCCCGGAGATCGGTTGCCGAGCCCGCTCGTCGGTTGTTGTTTTGGGGGTTATTGGTGGTTTGTAGCCTGGGGGCTAGGCGAGACACGGGGTGTGGTTTTGATGATGATGATGATGATGATGATGGGGCGGCATATGAGGCCGCTCGGGGAAGTGCTGTGGTGGGAACAGAGGCGGTAGTGCGTCTTGAGGCCTCCTCTGCAGCGAGGGCCTTGTAAAAGATCTCAGACTTGCGGAAGTTTTGAAAGTGTTTGACGCGCATCTCTTCCAGAACCGCGCTCTGAGCCCGTAGAATCTCACGACGAGCGCGGTAGTATTGCTCCGGCGTGGCCCGCTTCCCAGCCTTGAGGAAGTCGGAAATGATCCTCTTGCTAGAGTCCGGGACCTTGAGCTCAGGCCGGCTGAGGTAGGCAGCATCAATCTGTGCAAGATCAAGGCGATCCGACTCTGTCCATGGCGGTAGCTGCAGCGGCAGCTGTTCCCCCTCAAGCCCATCATCCTCGAGCGGATTCCGAAACCCATCCACCACGAGCCAGAACTGGACCAGCGGCATCAACCGCTGCCTATCCATATACTCCATGAAATAAGACAACCCCGACGGGTCCCTCAACAAATCCGTCAGAGAAGCCTTCTCCAGCTTGGAATCACTAGGCACGACATTGCTCCCCCCCTGCTGCGGCTGGAACCCCCTCCTATCCCCAGGAGTAGCCAAATGCTGCACCTTCTGATCCAACAACCTCTTCCCCATTTCCAGCCGTCTCATATAAACCTGATCCACCCCCTCCTGTTGTGAGTCCCTCTTCAACTGACTAGCAACCTCGCTCCTAAACCTCCTCGCATCCGAAAGGTTATTCACCTTCCTGATCGCCCTCACAAACTTCTCAAACCGTCTCTCGCTATCCCCCACCCCCAGCCTCGGAAACGCAACCACCTGCTTCCCCCCCGTCTTCGGCGCAGGAGAAGCATGCTGATCCAACGCCGCCCTCAGCTTCCTCACAGTCGACCTATCCTGCAGCATACTCCTCCCATACCCCTCCATCAACTGATTCCACGTATCCGGCTCCGCCAACAACCCCATCACCGGCCCCAACACCGCACAAGCCACAATCTCCCTAACCACAATCCCCACCGCCCTCGACCCCAACACCTCCCTCCCCAGCACCTTTGGCAAAACTCGTCCCATCAACCCCCTCAAATAATCCTGCTGCGCCGTCTTGACATCACTAAACCCCAACCCCACCGCCGGATGCAGCCTCCCCTCCCGGTACTTACTCGCAATCGCCAAATCCAACTCCTCCGTCTCCGTCACACTCCTGTTCAGCTTCCTCCCCCTCACCGACTTCTCCGCCTCCGCAAAGTCCCTCAAATGCGCCGTCAAAATCGGCACCAACCTCATCGTCACCACCCCCGCCAAATCAACCTCTGCCAAACGATCCCTAACCCTCAGCAGCGCCCCCCTGATCGCCCTGTCAACCTCATTCTCAAACACCGGGTTCGAACTGATAACCCCGTACCAAACCCGGATGAAATCCCTAATCACAAACCCCAGCACCTCATCCACCGCCGCCGCCACCTTGGGACTGTCAGGGCAAAGCGAGGCTTTCTCATAGCCCTGTCGTTGTCTCAGAGCCGCAACTTCCCTCCTCCAGTTCTCTCGTCCAGTGAATAAAGCGCCATTCGGTCGGCTGGTGATACTCCGCAGTTTTCGCAACTGGTACCCGCTCCGGGATGTCAGCACCGTCAGGGCGAGCAGTGCCGCGAGTGATAGTGTGATGCCAGCGATGAAGGCGTACCCGGCCCATCGCAAGGCAGGGAGGAGGTCGACTGCGTACCCCCAGGCGATGAAGCTCGCTGTGGCGGCGAGGGCTAGCTGTTTCTTCTTGCCGATGCCGTAGTAAAGGGCTGCCATGGCCGATGTGAAGACTCGAGAGGGACAGAACCAGGCATGTGTATTGCAGTGGTGTTATCGTCGTCGGCGCATCGTATGTTGTTTTCGTTGGATGCTTGTTCGAGGGGTGGTGGTGGGAGAGAGAGAGGGGAGGGAGCTATCGATAGCAGCGGGCAAGAAAGCGGGTATCGCGTCAGTGGTTGTCAGTAGCTCCATGCAGGGTAGCAGTGACAGGGGTCACCTTGCACCACGGGTCGTTGTGGCTTCTCTGACATCAGATGTTAACCCTAACCCTTGGATCATGCTAGACGATCGGGAAAAGGGACATACGACCAAGTTATAGATGGTCTATATGTCCCGGTCCAGGGCAGTATGATCCATGAAAATGATGAATTGCCTGTCCACAATGTACAGCCATCCAATCAACACCCACAAGTCACTCATCATTGGGTATCAAAACAAGCCTTCTTCTGTTCTATCCCTTCCTAAAACACAGGATCCTCCAACCTCCTAAACAACGCCACAAACTTCTCCCCCTTGTTCCTCTCCACCTTCTTCCCCTCCTCCGTCGCATTCCTCATAATCTCCACACACGGATCCCCCTCCTGCTCCTCCACCCCAACCCTCTCAAACATCGGATGCGCCTCAAAATGCTGCACCATCCACCCATGCAGATCCGGCACGTCCGTAATCGTGTACACAACCCCCCCCGGCCTCACCGCATAAGCATACTCCGAATTCAGCGTTGTGCTCACAATCCTCTGCTTGTGCTTCCTCGCCTTGAAGTGCGGGTCGGGAAAACAGATGAAAATCTTGGACAGCTGCCCCTGCCTGAAAAAGTTGGGCAAGAACTTCATCGTGTTGGCGCGGAGAACAGACACGTTTTGGTAGGCTTTGCTTTCTTCGTTTTGCCGACGGAGGACCTTGATTCTGTCCTCGACGAACTGGGTGACGCTCACGCGGATCTCGAGGCCGAGGACGAGGGTCTGGGGCATGACGGGGGCGAGGGCGATGAGGAGGCCGCCGAAGCCGCAGCCTATGTCGGCTACTTCGACGTCTTGGGTGAGCTTTTTTACTTTGACTGGTGCCGAGAGGTCTTCTGTTGTTGATGATGGGGTGGCTTCTGGCTGTGACTCTTCTTGGGCGACATAGGCTGGATAGAGGGTGGACCAGTCCATTTGGTCAGGGTGTGGTGGGCTGGTTGTGTGTTAGTATTGAAAATCTCAATTTTATTTTTTATTTTTTTTACAAGGTAGGAATGGCTCACTAGACTAATTGATGGTCGGAGAAGGGGTTGGCGTGGGCTCTTTGGCGGTAAAACTTCTTGCGAGGCATGGTGAGGACATCGTCCTGCTTCATGGCGGCGCGATAGTCCTCGCGCTTTTGCTTCTTGTTCTTTTTGGCGGCCATTTTGACTAATTTCGAGTCCGGTTGAGTTTGGGGATTCGTTCAATAACAGATCTCAAGGGTGCTGTGTCTTGTCGTCGGCGATATCTTGACTTGATAGTGTCGCTGTATGAGTTTGATGCAGAGCGCAAACTTGTGAAGCCAATGACCAGGAACCAGCACCTAAAAGTTCAACAGTGGGGCGCCATCCCACCTCCAGGGCTCCACCCGGCGCCATGCAAGGATCACGCCCCGCGAGTCCGCTATCGGGCCAGGGCTGCATGGCGACATTTTAAAGTACCCCGCGATGCAGTGTGAGCAATTGTTGTCGTATTTTGGGTCCCGGCCTGTAGAATTCCATCTTTAATCCCAAGAACCATCTCGTTCCTCGCTCAATTCACAATGGCTGCCGCGAAACAGGTCAACATTGCCATTATTGGTATGTGTACTCTCTGTCCAGTGTTACTCCTGACCTGATGCTTACAGCTGTCACCCTTCAGGCGCTGGCGGGGTAGGAAAGTGCTTCCTCGGCCAGCTCGAGACGCTCGCCCAGCGCAGACCCAGCCCCAAGCTCGTCCTCACCTACATCAGCACCAGCAAGAAGGCTATCTACAACTCGGACTATGCCGCTATTGCCATCAATGATGTCTCCTCCAAGCTCGCCTCCTCCTCCCAGGCTCCCCTCGCCCCTCCCAAGTTGATCGAGTACCTCAAGTCCTCCGGCTCCAAGACCGTCCTCGTCGACAACACCAGCTCCCAAGACGTCGCCGACGCCTACCCACTCTTCCTTGGCAATGGCATCAGCATCGTCACTCCCAACAAGAAGGCCTTCTCTGGCTCCTACAAGCTTTGGCAGGAGATCTTCAGCGCTGCCGAGCAGTCTGGCGCCAAGGTCTACCACGAGTCCTCCGTCGGTGCCGGTCTCCCCGTCATCTCGACCCTCAACGACCTTGTCAACACCGGTGACGAGGTCACCAAGATCGAGGGTGTCTTCAGCGGCACCATGTCCTTCCTCTTCAACTCTTTCGCCCCCACCTCCGGCAAGGGCGGCCAATGGTCCGCCGAGGTCAGGAAGGCCAAGGAGCTCGGTTACACTGAGCCCGACCCGCGTGACGATCTCAACGGCTTGGACGTTGCCCGGAAGCTCACCATCCTCGCCCGCCTTGCCGGTCTCGAGGTTGAGTCTCCCACCTCGTTCCCTGTCCAGAGCTTGATCCCCAAAGAGCTCGAGTCTGTTGCCACCGGTGATGAGTTCCTCGAGAAGCTCCCCGCCTTTGACTCTCAGATGGAGGAGACAAAGGCGGCGGCTGAGAAGGAGGGCAAGGTGGTTCGGTTTGTGGGCAGCATCGACGTCGCCTCAAAGCAGGTCAAGGTTGGACTCGAGAAGTTCGATCTCTCCCACCCCATTGCGGCACTGAAGGGCAGCGATAACATCATTAGCTTCTATACTAAGCGGTACGGAAGCAACCCCTTGATCATCCAGGGCGCGGGCGCCGGTGGTGAAGTCACGGCCATGGGCGTCACCAGCGACCTCATCAAGGTGCTCTCTCAGGTCGCTTGAGCATAATTCCAGCAAAATATTTCAAGCCACATGGCTGTCGAAAAAACAAGGTTGTTTTGTGCTTTCTCTGGCTATGCTGTGTCTCCTCCTCTGCCCCCTTATCCCGCCCTATCCAACTACTTGGGCCCTTGTTACTGTGTCTTTTCGGATGGTGCATGACCATTGGGAGTCGATCCATTCCCGTTTATAGGTAGTTTCGATTGTTGTGGTTGGGTAGCTTGGCGAGCTCGCAGCGCATTCGTAAATGTTTCGCAGGCAGAACCGGTGAGTCTGAATACGTAGAGGGTGATGTCGTAGATGACGAGGCAGATGATTGGTACAATGAAGAGAGAACCAAGGGTCATCTAGAACAGGTTAGTATGGTACGAAGGTCCAGCGGTCCCTGTACTTACAAAGAAACCAGAAATGCCATGCAAGAAAGGATGAAACTGCGACGGGATCCAGCTCGGCTCCGTCATGGCGTAGTAGATCCAAGCCAATACCTCCAAAAGGCCAGCCATCACGGATGTGTTCCTAAGACTGGTGATGGAGATGAGGTAGATAACACGGAGGTCCGAGTAGGTAAGAGTAAGCAATGGGGTATCGTAGTAGCAATGGACGCTCGAATGCCGGTCGCGTTGTCAAGAGGATGAGCTATGCAGCAGGGGTATATCTAGTGTATTATATCGTAAAAGGAGCGTAATCGTATCGAGATTTAGGAGGAGCAATGCGTAGGTAGGGAACTAGCTGTTGGGATATGTGCCGATGGTGTTCTTTCCTCGGTCGCGATACACTTCCATCAGGGCCACCTATGTCAAGCTTATAAAAGAGAAAGGGAAGAATGAAAAAAGGAGTGGGCAGCGCGTGGGGGTTAACGAAAGGAGGCCACGAGGCACCAAGGTTTATGCGGGTTAGATACCGTGCCGTTCTCTTGGGTCTAGTCTGCGCAGTTGCTAGGGATGAAAGATGGCGTGCCGGTGCCAAAGTCAAGTCCGCACGACGGTGGAAGAAGAGCTCCGAGCCGAAGCATGCTTGTGCGAGGTGGCCGAGATGCATGACGACGGAATGTCAGGCGCACGCTGGGTAAAAGGTGCCAAGATGCGCCAGCAGTGCTAGCACCCCTGTTTTAGTGCCAGATCCACTGTCTGAGGAAGCTGGCGGGAGCTGGGCGCGCACTGTGCGATCTCACTTCATCTGAAGATTCACTTTGACATAGCTCACCTCATCAACTCATCAACATCTTTCTGTTCCGACAACTGACGATTCAACTCATACAGTCACTCACCAAATAAATACCCACCTCTCACACCGTTCTCACCACTATTAGTCACGTTCTTACATCACCACAACCATGCCCCGTCCCCAAGACCCTCACTTATACGGCCAACCACCCCCCAAAAAACAAAAGAAATCCTCCCCCACCGACCTCTCCGGCTCCCTCGCCTTCACCTCCCAACTCACCTCCCTCCTCGCATCGTCCTCATCCACCCCGTCCACCGGCCGCCCCCGCCCCTCCAAATCCAAAACCGAAGACCTCTTCAAATCAGTCAAAATCAAACGCAAAGACCGCCCAAAAGACCAAGATGAAAAACTCACCCTCAAATCCCCCACCACCACCACCTCCTCCTCCTCCGCCGAACTCGAAGACTTAGCCCGCTCCCGTCAACGCCTAGAATCCAAATCCCGCCTCTACGCCGCCATGCAAAGAGGCGACTACATAGGCAAAGAATACGGCCTCGTAGATTTCGACCGTAAATGGGCAGAATCCAACCCCGGTCCCCCAGAAGACCTTTCCTCCTCCTCCTCTTCCGAACCAGAAGAAGAAGAAGAAGAAGCCACAATCGAATACACCGACACCTACGGCCGAACCCGCCTCCTAACCCCCTCCCAAAAAGCAGCCCTCGACCGCGCGGCCGCCTCGGAAATCGACCTGGAGAAAATGGCCGGCCGCCCTGTCGCTGTGCCCTCTGATCTTATCTTTGGGGATACCATCCAGGCTCGGGCGTTTGAGGAGACGAATCAGATGGAGGAGTTGGCGAGGAAGAGGGATAGGAGCGCTACGCCGCCGCCGGAGACGCATTATGATGCTAATTGGGAGATACGGACCAAGGGGGTGGGGTTCTACAAGTTTAGTCAGGATGGGGAGACGAGGCAGAAGGAGATGGAGGGGTTGGAGGAGGAAAGGAAACGGACGGAGAGGGAGAGGGAGGGGAGGGAAAGGGAGAAGCTGAGGAGGAGGGAGGAGATGGAAAGGAGGAGGAGGGAGATTGAGGGGAGGAGGAGGGAGATGGGGGTGAAGAAGGCGGAGAGGGAGGCCAGCAGGTTTTTGGAGGAGTTGGGGGATGTTCTTGGGGGAGGGGGTGGTGATGATGGGAGTAGTAGTGTGACGGAGAAGAAGAAGGAGGCGGAAAAGGAAGGGCAGGTTTAAGCAAGAGGCTTGATTCAAGGCTTGGGAAAAAAGAGCTGTTCAGTCTAGGCTATTTAAGCGAGTAAATGAACAAGCAAGCAATTATCATTTCGACGATGTGAGTGTTGATACTTATTTGAACAATTGGAGACTTTTGTATGTGGCTTTTCCTATCGACAAATGGATCAAACAAGAGATTGAAAGCACCACACATGGACATTGCAAGTCAGTAGAACAACAACACGAGAACTGTAAACTACTACAGCAAGAGAGGTGACTCTCTAATAACCAGGTCGGGATAGCGTGATATTTTGATATGAAAAGCAGGTGCATGCGACTCTTCTCCTCTCTCCCTGTGCCTCCAACATCTCGACATTCAACTTCACATACAACTTCACAAGCAATAACCACCTACAGACACCAACCTAATCTTCCTCATAGCCCAACAAAAGTCAAGTCCATAATGAAAAAAAATAAAAATAAAAAAAAATTAAAAAAAAAAATCCATCTCTCCTCAAAGGAGAAAAAAGCCAACAGAAATTATAGCCTTGAAATACACCTTCCCCAAAAGTCAGAGCAATTCAATAATGACCCCCCATCTAAAAGGGAAAAGGACAGAAAGAGCAGATGGGGGGTAAAAAAAAAAAAAAGAAACCAGTATCATCATGCAACGCCCAAGAACGTTCTTGATCTCCTTGGGTTACCGGCCAGTAAATCTGGTACAGGATACTCCTGGTATATAAGGACAAAAGGAGAAAAGAGAAGGGTGTGGGAGGAACTTATAGGGAGGGGGGTGGGTGGCCCTTGCACGGTTGCTAATTTGGAGGAGGTGTGTAAAGGGGCTGTGCGTGGGGAGGGGAGGGTGTTGAAGAGAAAGGAGCGAGAGGGTTGAAGAGGAAGGCGTGAGGGTGTCACAGAGGAAGGCGTGAGGACGATAAAGAGGAAGGAGTGGGGGAGGGGAGGAGCCAAGGTATAGGTGGAACAACTACAGTTTGGAAGGAATAGCAAAATCGAGAATCAGAATCATCTCACGCTGGCTGGCAGGCAAAAAGAAAAGACTGGTCTCATATGTAAAGAGGAGGCAAAAGACATGTGGTTTGATTCCGTCCAGGCTCGAACTGGAGACCTTCAGTGTGTTAGACTGACGTGATAACCAACTACACCACGGAACCTCATAATTCGTTGGAGACCAATGACGGGTTTTCAATTCAAGTCTGCGCTATCCTTGCTGTGCACTGCTCTCAAAACTTTGCGGAACAAAACACTCCCAACTGACAAAGCAAACCCATCGGCTTCACAAGTCAAGTCCCGTATGCCCGTTTTCCGGCCCCGGTCCCGTTGCCGAACGGAATTCAAATCCGGGGAAGCGGCCGTGGGTCTTGGTTTTCCCGCGGGGCGTTGCATGCCTCGGCACTTTCCCATCTGGGGTCTCCCCAAGCGAACCTCACTGTTGGCCGGCACCTATAACAGCCTGCCTTGCATTGATGCATCTCAACCTCACATGAGCTTCATATGAGAGAGAGATACGGAATTCGCGTGTCGATGGAATCTTATCTCAATTGAATCTCTCTTGTGATTTTACGACTGCCAACCAGTACATAAAACCACCCTCTCTCACTCGCGTAGACTGCCGTCCACCTTGACCAAGCCACATAACCGAACTAAACTGAACGGGTAAACTGATCCTTGACTTACATATGCAACCTCACATCTCACAAACTCACCCTTCACTTCTTCACTTCCAACCCAGCCAACCGCCAAAATGGCCTCTTCATTCCTGATCAAGAACCACACCATCGAATCCCAACACATCCGCGAATACCCCCACGCCACCGCCCACTCCCAAGAAGAACCCCTCCTCCTCGCCGTCAAACAATACATCCCCCTCAACAACCTCACCCCCTCCCCCGGCGACGTCTCCATCATCGCCGCCCACGCAAATGGCTTCCCCAAAGAACTCTACGAGCCCCTCTGGGAAGACCTCCTATCCCTCCTCAACAGCCGCGGCGTCCAAATCCGCGGCATCTGGATAGCAGACGTAACCCACCAAGGCCAATCCGGCATCCTCAACGAAGCCAACCTAGGCAACGACCGTATGCCCACACCTCCACCCAATCCATTGTTCATGGTGCTAACAATCGCATAGCCTCGTGGATAGACCACACTCGCGACCTCCTCCACCTGACCAATCACTTCCGCCACTCCCTCCCCCGCCCCCTCATCGGTGTCGGGCACTCCTTCGGCGCAAACATCATAGTCAACCTCTCCCTCCTCCACCCCCGCCTCCTCTCCTCCCTCATCCTTTTGGACCCGGTCCTCTCCAGGTTCCAATCCAAAGGCCCCAAATACGGCTTCGCCCCCATGAAAGCCTCCGCCTTCCGCCGCGACATCTGGCCCTCCCTCGCCGCCGCCAAATCAGCCTTCCAATCCAACCCCTTCTACCGCACTTGGGACCCCCGCGTGTTCAACTCCTGGCTCGAACACGGCCTCCGACCAACCCCCACAAGAATCTACCCCGACGCCCCTGCTGGCTCAGTCACACTGTTGACAACCAAACACATGGAGAGTTTCACCTACTACCGCCCCATCCGTCAGAAGTTGATGGGGGGGGGTAAACACGAACTTGACTGGGATCTCATCCCCGACGCAGACGAAGTCGTGCATAAAAACCCCGACTTCCCCTTCTACCGCCCCGAAGGCGGCCCAGCAACGGCGAACAAGCTCCCCCACCTCCGGCCGGGCTGCATCTGGATTTTCGGCTCAGAGTCAAACGTCAACCCGCCCGACGTCCGGCAGGAGAAGCTCGACCTGACCGGAGTCGGTCCGGGCGGTTCTGGAGGCGCGAAGAACGGAAGGGTGAAAGCTGTCACCATCGAAGGGTACGGCCACCTTGTCCCAATGGAGAGGACGACCGAGGTCGCCACCTACGCCGCTGACTTCCTCGTCGAGGACCTTGAGCACTGGAGGAGGGAGCAGGAAGAGTTTGAGCGGTGGGCCAAGAAGAGAGACGAGGAAAAGTGGGTGATTAGTGAGGAGTTTGAGGGGTGGATGGGGGGACGGCCGGTGAGGAAGCCCAAGAAGGAAGGGGGAGACAAGTCAAAGTTGTAGTAGATATCAGAGGACAAAGAGGTTTAATGTTCCCATTTCCATAGAACAACTCACAATAGATATCAGGACATTTCAAACATACAACCGTTCCATCCCATTGTCCATCGCCACGACATCCGATCCTGACCGTACATTCAACAATATCCAGCAACACCAAACGTCCAGCCGCCCCACCACCATCCCCTGAACGCCGGCTCAAACCTCAGGCAACAAAACACTCATGATACACCAACAACCGCAAGAATGAAATCATGGTATTAAACGCTCTATTACGTCCTCCCACCCCACCTTTCCTATCCCGTCCCGTCCCGTCCAACCCGTATCCCAGTACCATTCCCAATATAATACCCGACTGCCGGCATCCGGCCGGTCCTCCAGTCGTCGTCTATGGGTATGTAATGCCGCCTCCCGTCTTGTCTTTGAACACAAAATATTACTTCCTCCTCTCTTGGTATATATTCATCATCCATGCTTTTTGTTTCGTTTTACTCCTTCTTGGTTTACTCCTTGACGGCGTAGAACCTCTTGAACATGTCGTCGACCTTCTCGAGGTAGTAGGTGCCGGGGGCAATGGTGGACACCTCGCCGGTGGGGACGTAGTCCTTCTGGAGATGGGCCTTCTTGCGGAGGTCGCACATCTGAGACAAGTTAGCAATGGTTACCTGACAGTCAAAAGGTGAGAAGACATACCGAGTCGTAGGTCTCTGGGGGGACGGCGCGGCGAGCGACAAGTCTCTGGGGAATGTCAAGAGTCTTGGAAATGGTCTCGGTGCTGCCGTTGATGCGGAAAGAGAAGAAGGAGGCGGCAAGACCGGAGCCGTAGGAGAAGAGGGCGATGCGCTTGCCCTGGAGGTTGGCGCTGTCGACGTGGCCGATCAAGCTGGCAAGACCGCCCCAGACGCTGGCGCAGTACATGTTACCGCAAAGAGTAGCAACCTGGATGGCGGGGTTGACGCGCTCCTGGAAGCGCTTCTTGGTGAGGGTCATGAAGGTCTTCTCGACAACCTTGTCGGTCAGAGACTTCTTGTAGTCCATGTCGCGGATGTCGGCGGGAACCTCGGCGAAGGCCTTGTGCTCAGGGTCGGCAAGGTAGTCGTGGTAGAGGAGGCGGGCATACGACTTTTGCACGAGCTTGCAGGTAGGGGCGTGGAAAGCCATGTAGTCGAAGCGGTCAAGGGGAGTCTTGAGGATGTCGTCTGTTACGCCGTTGGCGTTGCCGTTGGCATGGCCGTTGACACCCTTGGTGAGCTGGGCCTCGCGCTTGCAGTAGGCGCGGTAAGCACCGTCGAGGGCCTCGGAGTAGCAGTTGATGGAGTAGTGGCCATCAACATAGGGGTACTCGGAGGTGAGGTCGGGCTTGTAGAAGTCATAGGCGTGCTGCATGTAGCTGCCACGCATGCCGGGCTCGAAAACGATGGGCGCATCAGGACCAATCAAGAGCGCAACGGCACCGGCACCACCAGTCGGGCGGGCATTGCCCTTGGCGTAGAGGGCAATATCACCGGCAACAACAATGGCATCGCGGCCATCCCAGGCAGAAGACTCGATCCAGTTGACAGAGTTGAAAACGGCGTTGGTGCCGCCGTAGCAGGCGTTTACTGTGTCGACACCCTCAATGTTGGTGTTGTCGCCAAACAGCTGCATCAACACTGACTTGACCGACTTGGACTTGTCGAGGATGGTCTCGGTACCGACCTCGAGACGGCCGATCGAGTTGGTGTCGATGTTGTACTTCTTGAGGAGGTTGGACACGACGGTCAAGCTGAACGAGTAGATATCTAGAAAGGCGGGGCCCGCATGTCAGCCCCTGAATACCACCACCACAACACAACGAGCCCCCACTGCCATGGATACCCCACTGTCCGACGCCTGCCGCCCAGGGGCTGGGGAACAGGAACCCGGTGGTGGCGCAACGCAATAAAGACAAGGCACCACACACCACAGCAGGGGGTAAAATTCTCTGTGTAACGATGGGGTGTTGTTGAATTTTGTTGGGGAGGCAAAAGTGAAGTGAAGTGTTGTGTTGCTAGAGATGGAGATAATAAACACATACCCTCACGGTCGTCGCAGAAGCTCATCTTAGTCTGGCCGAGACCAATTGTATACTTGCCCGTGCTAACGCCATCGAACTTTTCAAGCTCGGTTTGCTCCACATACTATGCCCGTGACAGCTGTCAGCGATATTGGGTCCAAAGCCAGAGCCAGAGCCAGAACCAGAACCAGAACCAGAACCAGAACCAGAATAGTTTGTTGACTCGTCGTCTCTCAGTAGCGTAAACTGACCTGGCTGGGGAAGTAGATTTCGATGGCCTTGATGCCAATGTTCTGGGGACGGGAGGCCATGGTGCTGAGAGGAGGTGCTGGGAGGTAACTGGAAGGTGCTGGAGGGTGCTGGAGGGTGCAACTGGGTTCGGCGAGCGTTTGTTTGTTGGGGGGGGGGAGTCGTGTCGTAAAAAAAAAGGGACGAGGAGATGGGACGTGAGGCGGGAGACGGAGGGTCTTTAGACTTTTGGAGGGGTAGTCAGCTAGCGCTCAAAGTGGGCTCATCTAATGTTTTGCTGGAGCTGTCCTGGTCACCGCCTTTTGTTGCCCATTGAGGAACGAGGAACCACCTAAGCAGACCCCACTATCTCTTGCCCCAGCAGTCTTCCCAATATCTGTCCAATATTGGCTATCGATTTTTTAGGAATGGAACAACAGATGGCGGTGATGTGGTAGATCTGCATATTCGACAAACCAGAGTGTCACGAATGTCTGTGGCTGTCTGAGGTGACAGGAAAAAAAAAAAAGAGTGGGGACAACTGTACCTGTCTCTCGTCTTATCTCTATTTTTCCTCTGTTGGGGTTGGGGATGTTGGAGAAGGGTATGTATACAACAACACAGCACCAGGAACTAGGATTTCAAGAAAGAATAAAAATGATAGGGAACACAAGAGACAAGGCACAACACCGACAGAAAGAGGATGCGGGAGGTTCAAATACTTTGACCACAGCGGGGACGGCGACGAGGACAACGGCGGGTGACAACAGGGGGTGGACAACGGGAGGTGGACAACGGACAGGGAACAATACCTCCTGCCGGGTTCCAACACAATACTAGCAAGGACGTACGTGGGCGTCTCCCCGCCAGACACGCCATACGATATTTCTTGGGGACGATGTCGGACGCGCAACCACCACACACATGTCGTCTCGAGTGCCTCACCAGTCACCACCAACCCTCGACTCTCTCGTGGTCCCTCTCTCGTGGTCCCTCTCTCGGCCTTCTCCCCCCGCTGTGGGTTTCCCTCGTCGGCCTTGCGCGGATCTAATCTCTGAAGTGGAGGTTTCATGCAAGATTGATAAAGAAAAATCCCCACCAGCCAGCCCAGTTTGACGGAGTTGAACCCACTGCCCAGTCCGACGACGTTGGAGCTTGCGGTCGTTTTTCGATGTTGGAGAGACTTGTGACTGACAAGCCTCTCCGGTGACTACTAAAAGAGTCTCTAATTACTAGATACCCGTCTTTGCTCTGGTGGTACACTGACCAGACAGGTCGAAGAGCACAGCAGCTGATCCGGTGTCGTACTCCAAAACCATCGACAGCCGTTGTGGTTCACGCCGTCGATATCCCTCTCTGGAAATCCCTCCTTCGGGAACTGCAACGGAGAAAATAACCGGAGACGACCCAGAACGGGCCCACCATCACCATGTCCCAGTCGTCCGGCCTTGAGTTTTCGTGCTGGAGCATCAAAGAGGGAAATAATAAAAAAATCTCATTGTACGTACGTATGTACAAGGTCCCTCGGGTCGTGGCAACGGTAACCGCGACAAGAGCCCCTTGTGCCCGCCCCTCGACCAACTTTTCCTTGTGATTCAGGGTCTTACAAAAAAATACTACAAAACCCTCCCATTCGCCAGATCGACACGACCAACCCCCATCGTGTCGTTCGCCTCTGCAGGAACAACCCAGCCCGCCTCCCCCGATGCATCCCACCATCCCCTCCCCTTCAGGTGGCTGAGTTGGAACCGAAACCGGTCGGTCAAGTTCCCATTTGGGAGAATACCCGCTGTCTCGATCACCATCATCAGAGAGATATTCACCGAGCATTTCGGGTTTCCATGATGATGATGCGTCCCTCCTACGTCCTCACTGTGGCTTGGCAAGGTCAACCTTCATCAACCCCACTATTTATCGTATCGATCTTGAGGCAGCTCAGGCGGGCACGAGCCGTTTCTTATTGCAACCACCCTCGTGAGGCGGTGGAGCTGATTGCGTGACATGATGGTGGTTCCCTGGCAGAGATAATCTTATCAATCTACAGGGGGGGCACCGATCACGGAGGGTCTTCCAGGTAGCCCTCATTTTCATTTTCGTCAGAGACTGTAACACACAGTGTCACTTGGTCATTCACACTCACTATACACTCTTGATATTTACAACCCTCTCTCACACACTCATCATCTCTCATTCCACTGATCCTCTTACACACTCACACACTTTTCATCCTCTCACTGCCCTCTCACAACTTCTTACACGCTCAGCACACTTTTCTACACTCATGCTCACAAAAACATATCACTCACTCACGATTGATCTCCACCATCCATTGAATCATTTTCATTTTTGTTCGTAATCTTCCAGCTCTTCTAGTAGAATGCTCAACACTCGACGCACTTAAACGTAGTATGTATGTAGTATGCTAAGAAACGCCCCCTAGATGCACATAAAAAGCCCAAGGCAAAATAAAGCCTTCCTTCCTTACCGATCCCATATCACAACCCATATTATATCATACATCATCCTCCCTCACCTTTCTCAAGCAACCACCTCAACGGGAGCAGCAGCATCCCTCTCAGCAGCAGTAGCACCATACCCCGAATCCCCCGACACCTGCGCCCTTTCCACCTCCTCCTCATTAGCCTTTTTTGTATCAATCGTCATCGCCTTCGCCGGAGGAGCAGCAACTACAACAGCAGCAGCGGGCTTCTCATCCAGCTTGAGTTCAGGCACGGCCCCCTTGTCGGCTTCAGAGCCGCTCGGAGGGGGTGTATCAACCCTAACCTCCACCGCCAACTTCTTCTCCTTTTCCTTCCCCTTCTTCTTCTTCTCAGTCCTCTTCCCCTCCTTATTCTTCTTTTTCGTCTTCTCCTCCTCACTCTCGCTCCCCTCACTATCACTCTCCTCCGCCTCACTCCCGCTCTCACTGTCCGTCCCGTCCTCACTCTCAGTGGTATCATCCCCCCTCCTCTTCTTCCCCCTCGCCTTCCTCTTCGCGGCCTTCTTCTTTGCCTTTTTCGCAGCCTTCTTCGCCGCCTTCTTCGCCTCCTCCTCCTTCTTCTTGGCCTGTTCCACCTCTCTTTCTTTCTGCTCCTTCCTCGCAACAACAAGCCACTCCTCCACCCCCTCGACGGCCTTTTCAGGGTTGCGTTTATTTTTCAGGAGAAAACCCTGGATCTCGGCAGGGGAGAACTCCATGGTGGGGATTTTGGAGGCGAATTCTTTTGCTAGGGCGTCGACTTTGTTCAAGACCTCTTGTTTTTTCTCGTCCTTTTCTTTCCGGGAGGCGTCGGAACGGGGGTTGAGTCTTTTCTCGAGCGCGGCAAGAGCAGGGGATTGAGATGAAGATAGCGGGGCGGGGGCGGTGTCTTCTTCAAGGGGGGCGTAGATGGCGCGGAAGATGGCGGCAATCATGGAGGTGTCCGCCTTGTCGAATTTGACTTGCATGTCTACCCTGCCGGGGCGGATGAGGGCCTTGTCGAGTTTCTCGAGGTGGTTGGTCGTCATTATCAACACGCGGCCTTCCTGGCTGGCGACGCCGTCGAGGATGTTGAGGAGGCCTGAGAGGGAGAGGCGACCGGGGAGGGAGGTGGGTTTACCTTTCGGGTCTGGGACTGGGGGGCCGGCGAGGAGGACGGGGGGTTCGCCGCCGGGGGAGGAGGAATCAGGTTGGGAAGCAGGGTCGCGGGTGTGGGTCAAACCGGCCGTGTCAATGTCCTCCAGCAGCACGACGCACCGCCGGGGGAGTTCAGCGAAGAGGGAGGCGAGGTTTTCTTCTGTGGCGGTCATGGACGACAAAGAGACGATGTAGATTCTCATTTTGAAGAAGCCTGCCAACGCGAGGGAGAGGGATGACTTCCCTGTGCCTGGGGGGCCCCAGAGGAGATACCCGCGGCGGTAGGGGATGCCTCGGTTGGCGTACCACCTCCTTGTGGCAGGGTTGAGGTAATCAGTCACATCGTCGATGAGCTTCTTCTTTACGTCCTCATTGAGGATGACAGTGGAGAAGGGGCGGGAGGTGCGCGCCATGCAACGTTGCCAGGTGGGCTCCAACCCGGTCCCCTTAAGTGCGCCGCGGTAAATGAGAGTTTTGGCCTCGTCGCGCTTGAGGTACATGCTTCTCGCTTCGTTGAGCAACTCCTTCAACACCCAGGGGTTTCTCCCAAAGCAAGAAATGGAGATCTCTTCCCTCTCGCTGGTGGTGTAAAAAGGGCTTTGTGTCGCGGGCTGCTGGCGCTTGAAGATGAGCAGGCGGCGCTTGTAGAAAAACCAGTGACTCCCAAACGTGGGCGTGTAAGCCAGAGCCTTTTTCTTCTTCTTGGTGACCACACAGCCGGATTCGTCAATCTCGGCTCCGTCATCTTCGTCGTCGTCGTCGCTGGACCCCCACATCCACCAGTACATCCTCGAGTTGAGGTTGGTGTTTGCCACGAACCGCCGGGCGCCTTGGGAGAAGGTCTGCTGGGCGACCCAACCCATGAGCATGTTGTAGATTTCGTCGTCGGTGCGGACGTCGACGACGGACATGAGGTAGGATTCCATCAGGTCGTTGAGGTATGACGACAAATAGCGCCATGCGGCGGCAACGAAGGCAAAGGACATAATAACGGGGATGTAGAGGTTGAGGTTGATGCCGAGGTGAGATTGCAGAAAGTTGGCGAGGAGGGTGAAGCCGGGGAAGAGGTAGTCCAACATGGCGATGGGGCTTAGGGCGGCGGACTCGCCGCCGATCCCCGGCGGGATGAGAGTTTCGTTCATGGTGGTTACAGTGTTGAGTGGGAAGATGCTATGGTGACAACAAAGATGAAGGTAGGAGAAAAAAAGGAGGGAAACAACGGTAAGATATGGACAATCAATTCGACACCAAAAGGGGGAACGTTTGATAAGGTGTGTGTGCGTGTGGTGTGTCAAAACAGAACAAAGTGAAGACTTGAATCTTGCAGACGAAAGAAAACAAGACTGGTCCTGTAGAACTCAAGAACTTGTGTGATGTGAAAAGAAGATGAAAAGCACCATCTTATATATAGCTAACCAACCCCCCCCCCCTCCCCCCCTTCTTGCCCCCCTGTCCTGTCCAGACCAGAGCCTCATCATTGTAGATCCCAGGTCAACTCACAAGGCAGCACAGCCAGGCCGGCAAGGCACGCCTACTTACGTTGAGCATGCATATGATACCTCTCCAAAGGTGCAACTTTAATCCCTGCCCCGTTCAATGCTTGTCAAAAGAGGCATCCGCCATGTGCATCGTCAACCCTCCCATTGGCTCACCACCTCCATGCAGCTTACTTTTCTCTCGGTACAGGTCCTAGGAAGGTGAATTAGGTAGGTAGCCAGGCTGGCGGCCTTGCGACGAGAGAGAGAGGGAGCGAGGGGCGCAGGCGGGGTAGTCCAAACCCGTAGGATTGGGAGGCCACAACCAACAACAAGTGAGGACGAAAAAGACTACCTAGCATCCATCATGGTCTGTCTGTCTGTCTGTCTGTCTCTGCCCTACGGCCCGCGCCCTGTAGGGAGATCCACTCATGGTTTCAACACTTCGAATTGGGACTAAGAACCAGTTGCCAAGATAGGTACCTTGAGTTCGACGCCACCAACAACAAACTTGTTGTTGATAACGCCGTTGACATGTTCCACTCCCTCGCACTTGAACACATTTTCCTGGAGCTTTCTCTTATCCTGTGTCTCCCTTCCCTGTCTTGTGGCAAAGCGTTCGTTGGCTGTCTTACCAAATTCTGGACTGGAGTTGTCCTCAGATCTAAACAAAGCCACCTACCCGGCCAGATGTGTAACACGCCGGGATATACATAGACTGGTAGTATCCACAAGGCATCAGTGCTATTCACGGCGTCAGTCACCGGCGAAGAAGAGTGTAGCACAAAGAGTTTGGGCTATAATACCTACAAACGGCGGTATCCCAACAAACACCATTCGAACAACCATTGGTCCATGTTTGCGAGGACAAATGCTTGGTATGCTTGGTATGCTTGGGTTAGCGAGAGGTAGCTGAGTGTTAGTGAGAATTATAACTCAGCCTCCTTCCCCACGTACCTAGTTACGCTGGTTGCAAATCAAACAAGACGTCACTTCCAACCAAGAGGACTGGAAAACAACGCCCTCGAAATCGCCTTGCCGCAATGTGCAAGAAGTCAAATCAATGTTTGGGAAAAAAGAAGAAAAAGTTCTATTTCAACCCATGTCGCGCTGGGAATCTTGTCAGATCCGGCCATTGCTGTAGTTAAAGTCTTTCTGGTAAGTCTGGCTTTTGCGCAGCTGTCAGGCATCAACTGTGCTGACGGTTGAATTGGGCAGGTTTTCTGGTTTTGGATAGCTTTGCAGAGAGAAGACGAGTTAATTAATAATCTCAGGGGAATACCTAACTACCTACCTGTTCACCTACAGAAGCTGCCATCAAGGTAGCCCACCCAGAGCGGGTGTAACAACATCACAATGTCTCGCACACGCCAGCCCAGAACGTGGAGCCGGCCGCCCCTGCTGCTGTGCAACAACTCACTCTTCCACATCCAGTTCGGTGCCTGCTTGTGAATGAAGAACAGTAAAAATCCTCGTGCAAGTGCGGGAAGGATGTGAAACCATAGCTTTACCCCGCCATAGAAGATCAATGCCTGTGAAAGATGGTAGTAGACCTATCTTGAAATGCAGGCACTTTCATCTGTCTGCCTAGAGAATCGAGACCGTGGTGTACCTCAACGGCGGTTGCGGGGTAGCTGCTAGTCTTGGTCCGCGAACTGCGGACGAATGCGGGGCACACCACTTCCTGTGAGGGCGGTGGTGAATGAATTGGTGTGTGCCTTGCTGCTGCAGCATCTCCAAATGGTTGGCTACCTACCCGGATGAACCGGTCGGTGGCCGTCGCAAAAGTTCAGATCATCTGCAGCTGCCGGCTACGCCGACAGTGCCCCTCCTGCACAGTCATTAACTCTCGGGATGCGCTCTGAAGCAGTGCCTCAATGGCTGCCTCATCACTTTGAGTGAAGTGAATGATTCCGTGACGCAAAGTCCCTCAATTGGAACCGTGGTGATGCTACAGCGTAAGCGCTGTGATGATTGGCCACATGTGTGTACCCCTTGAAGCCTTGGATGGCGCTTGCGAGATGCTTGAATGTGATATCGAAAAACTGCAGAACACTGGTGTCGTGTTGGTATCCTGAGAGATTAGGTGAGCTGCCAGGGTTAAGGTTCAGTGATGAGAGCATCAGGATGTCATACAAGACAATGAGCAACTGCAATGGAGCGCAAAAGAAGTAACTTCATAGTGCATCAGAGACCATAATCGTTAACCATAAATAGGTATGCTCCAAATGTCCAACCATCGTCGCGCCCCCCTCCCCCACCCCCCCCCCTCAACTCCAGAAACGCCATGAAAACAGCACTCGGTTTTTTTTTTTCTGAATGCAATTCCGAGATTTGGTCTTCGAAACCAAGTACGTCCGTGCTGTTGTCCAGACCAACCTGTGATGTGATGTTACCAGAAACCTAAACGCCGTATCATAACTCATATTCCATGTTTGTAAATGCCTTCCCTGTCACGTTGATCACCACCTCCCGAAAAGGTAAGAGATCCTTAATGACCGCCTGGGAAAGGTCCAGGATGACCAGCTCCTGGAGGTGGAGGGGGCATCCCCATTCCCATCGGGGGTCTGAATCCTTGCGGAGGCGGCATACCATGTCCTGGGGGAGGCATCTGCGGATGAGGGGAAGGTCGCGGCATTCCGGCAAAGCCTGGTGGAAATCCTCCAGGTGGAGGACCCGGAGGACCACCCATCGGAGGGGGGCCGCTCATCATGGGAGGGCGACCCGTTGGAGGAGGACCGCCATTGGACATTCCCATCCTCATTGGACCTGGAGGTTGGGCAAAGGGGCCGGGTTGCTGATGCCCATACTCAGACTCACTGCTGTCGCTGCTGCTCCCGTCGTCTGAATCGGAATCATCATCCCCGTTGGCATCCCGAACACTGGCGTTTCTGGCCCAGGCAGCTGTGGCACTCGGCTGGGAGACTCTGCCACTTGGCCTTGATTTGGTGTTTTTGCTTTGCTCTGGGTACTCAGCGTAGTAGAGCCCCTTGGACTCGACGAGATAGTATTCGACATTGCTGCGGTTGCTGGTCCACGAGGACCACATGGAACTGTATGAGCCGTTGCTTCGAGTCTCAAAATCATCGTCGTAATAGTAGGCCCGGACGCCCTTGACTTTCCTGGGATCCCGCCCAGTGAACCATATCAGAGTGTTGACAGCTGGGGTTTTCGGAAGCATCCGCTGCTTCATCCGCCGCGAGCTCGAGCTCGAGCCGGCGCTGGAGCCAGAGCTGGAGCTGGATCGAGGCATGGCGAGGGGGCGAACTAAAATATATGTGACCGAAACGTAGAGGGGGGAGGCAGCTAGGAGCCTTGCTGCCTAGATTTGATATGTGGAGAGTAGGACAACAACTGTCCTACACCGAATAGATGAGCCAAGCAGTAAGACAGGCAAACTTGGGCAGCCTAGAGTGAGGGCATCACCGCCAATGGGGAGCGTCAAGAGAGTTCGAGGTGGAAGAGAGTTTGAAGTTGGGAATTGGAATTTCCAAGAGAACGGGAGATCGACGGAAGAGACGGGCGTAGAAGTAAATAGGGGACGCTCGGGGAGCTTACTCCCCCGAGAGCATAGGCGCGTGTCTAGGGGTGAGAAAGAGACTATGGGTGACACTCACATACGAGGTGGTGCTGCACATTCCTCTCTCTTGGAGTCTCTCCTGCAGCTGAGTTGGGCAAAGCGTGTGCTCGAGGCTGCAGAAGTGCATGGTCTCACACATAGAAACCGGGCCCAGGTGGGAGGATGCTGAGCTACTCAGCGCTGGACCAACAGGTAACCAACCCTGTGGGAGGCCGGATCCGACTGGTCTGATCTGTCCCAAAGCCATGGAGCCTCAGAGTCGTCCAGCTGTGATAGGCTGTCGCAGATCGGAAAGCTACAGCTGGCGCACAAGCCGGGCAACGATGAAGTGGCGATCCATCTGTAGAGCAGCATGCCCGGTATGTCTCGTGCATGTTGGATTCCAGCAGGCGGGTGCCCCGGTTTGCAGGCGAAGTGTTGTGACAGGCTGGGTGCGGGCATAGAGTGCTGTGGTTGGTGTTCACACTGCATCACAGCTTGGCGGTCAGGCTGCGGCTATCCGTCGAACTTGCTTCTCTCACCTCAGTCAGCTTGGGCGAGGTCGTGAGGGGCAGGAGAGTGAGGAGCAGGAGAGTGAGGGACAGGTCATGTCGTGTTCGGTTTCGAAAGTAGAGGAGAGCACTTTGGGCATCAAGGAGCCTCTCGGAGCCTCTCGTCTTATTAGAAGCCAGCAAACATGTTGACCAATTTTGAGCCGCACCAGACACAGGCTAAGAGGTTAAGAGTGATGCTTTGGTTGAGGTTATGGTGATGGTGCAAAGCCGGGCGTATCCAACGACGGGAGCGGGGCAAGATGGGTTGCTGACAACCACCAACCATCCAATGCCAGTTCTGGACACAGAGTCGGAAGGGTGCAGATGATCCTCTCGGCCATAATTGCCCTCAATGGACCTGGCGGGCCTAGGGCCTCGCTTCCTTGATCAGAGATTCTGCCATCTGCCTTTCTAAACAACTGTACCACGACGATGTGTTTCGTAGAGAGCTCCTGCATTCGCCCGAGATGTGGACGAAGTACAGCAGATGCAGCAAGACAGAATGGTTCGATTTTGACACTCGTAGAGGAGATGTAGGTCGGGATTGTTGATAAGGCTGTCAGACCAAGGCCAGCACCGTCCCAGAGATCGAGGCCATTCCGTGTCACGATGACTCGGGGATGAGAACCCGGCGATAAAATTGTGCGGTTAACATCCAAGGCTGTTTTGAATCCGACTACCCCGCATTTCCGCTGGTCGTGGAATAACAAACTACTGTATAGTGTAGAATGATTCGCAATTGAGGGCGGTAGTTTGTCGAGATTGTCGTGATGACCGATCAATGCTAATGAGACTCTCCCCCCATGGCCGCCACTGCTCTCTCATGAGGGTAGTCTTCGAATATCAACAATATACTGGCTGTCAAGATGCAATATCTGATGCTGTTGGCGGGGACAAGACGCTAGAAGCAACCGGCAATCGTGGCACCCCTGGCAGCCGACAGGGGAGTGGTAACTGCCGCGGGCTCTGTGCCATAACCGTGCAACGGCCCGGCAAGCCCACACTACCACACGATCGAGCTTGGCCGCAAAGAGGCAAGCTTCCAACGTTGATAATTGACCTTCCCGTCTGGATGTCTCTCCGTTTATTTACAAGAGAACGCTCCAGACCTTTCCCCCCCCCATTTAATTATAGCAGCCACCTGCCACCTCCTGCCTTCTCTCCTGCGGCCTGCGCATATCAACCGAACGAACGCTCTGCATCAGATGCTCCGCTCCGGCAGCACGAACTACTGCGTACACAGGTACCTAGCTCCTAACACTAGCATCGTCTCGGATCCGGAGTGGCCTCCCTATGGGCATGGACAGCCAGGAACAAGCTCACGATGTCATCTCTCCTGATCTCTTCTCGTGGCTTTGCGCAATGCCAAACGTTTCTTTCACACTTCATTTCGCCATAGCACAAATCTGACCAGCCGCCTCGCTTGTCCCACACTGTCCGGTGTTGCGTCCAGCTTGGGAATACTACCCACAGGCTCAAATCATCCAGGCGAATCCCGATGCTGCGAGATATTGCCCTCTCTGCGGCCTGTAGATTGCAATGTCTACCCCAGATTTTTTCCATTTCTCTTGCGAAAACGGCGGTTATTCACTGACATGACCAGTCAGTCCCAGGAATGGATGGGATGATGCCCCAGGGATACCCACGACTGACATCAGGAATTGGATGACTGTCTTCGGGAAAGCGGCAAGCTTTGGCCTTTTGGATGCTCCAGACGAACTGAGAGTTCGCTCGAGTTCGTCCGACGACCGGTTTTTGCTTGGGCACTCGAGACGAAAACGGCTTTGCCAGGACGCTTGTTATAGCTGCAGCCAGACACTGCCGGACCGTGAGGTTCCTTGGTTTGTCCGATGAAGTGATGAGGAACGGGCGAGATCCAAAGTCCCAGCCAATGGCCATGGTCCACTCTGCACATCCCTGCCGCACACAGCAGCTTGCCAAGCGCCTTGATGCTCCCGCCAGCGCAAATCCGCCCCGGAAGGCCCTGGGGGGGTGCCAGGGCATGTCCCCCGTGAACAGCCGACCAATGACAACATGCGCCTACGTGCCCCCCATATTGAGTCCGAAACGGTGCCAGTCTGTCTTGTTCCTGGCCAGTCCGACAACCTTTGGATTCTTGCGCGCTGTGATTCCGGCTGTTGACCAAGAAGTGGCTGGACCTCTTGCTGCAGAAGCGCACCTCTGATCCAGCTTGTCCCTTTTCAGCCGGAGGACTGGAACCTCACCTGCCAATCACCCTTGCAACTATCAAACAACCAACATCACCTCTGTCTACAAACCTTGAACGCCACATCCTAGGACGATCCGAGAACCAAAGGAGTCGATGACTCCGCTGGTCACCCTCGCCAGTCAATGAATAGTTGACGGTGCTGGCAAGCGGTTTATCTAACTCTTAGACCCGGAACAGCGCCAGTCATCGAGATACAGAACCCGAAACCATGGATTTTCCACCAAACAAGACTGACGAGCTGGAGAGGAGGTTATCGACGAGAAACTCGCTGAGGATATCAGTCATTAGTGCGGATGAGGACCCAGAGTTGGCCGCCATGGGAATGGTGGCAGATGGGTTCAGACCAGTCAACTCCGGCCCCGAGATCCAACCACCATCGACGCCATCACTCGCCTCCGGATCCAGCACACTTCTTGGCGATGGAAGTCCAGAATCAGCACGAATAGGTCGCTCTCCCAGCATCTCGAAGCCACCCAGGCCACGAGATGCATCGTCGACACGGCAACATGGAGGGCCAGAACAGGCTGACGAATCCTCGAGTTTGAGCAGGCAATTGAGCGGATCTACCGAATCCACAGCCTATCTAGCACCCGAGAGCCCGTACAGGGGACCGTCTGGACCATCGCATCCCTACCAGATGTATCCGCAGAACGTAAGGATGGCAAGGACAATGAGCACAACGACGACCTCGTCGACGCTACCGGCGTCGGAATTGTCGTACACTGGGCCTCGTGGACCAAGTCATCCGTATGGCCTCTATCCTCAGAGCGACGGGGTCGAAACGGGCGCTATGCCAGACACCGTTCCACTAGGTTTTCACGGTCTTCCCGATCAGTACCGGCGACGAGTTGGCGCAGACGGGGAGGAAGCTGGCGACATCATCGGCCCAGACGGCCATACCGAACAGCTTCCGCCATACACGCGATATCCGGATGAGGCATATGCTCGCAAGGTAGCGGCTGCCGATGCCTCGACCCCAACTGGAGTAGCACAAGCAACGACGAATACGCCAAATACAGCGGCAGCCGCGGTAACCGCACCACCATCCATCACAACGTCCGGTTCCACCATTGTCGGTGCGGGAGGGCTTGGGCTAGCCACACGAAATCCCGAATTTGATTCAACAGACGATCTCGGGTCTCCCCAGTCCCGCCACTCGTCGCGAAGTTTCACCTCGGACAGCACCAATCGGGTCATTAAGCCGTATGAAGAGGTTGTCAACGAAAAGGGGCAATCGCCAAAGGGGTGGAAACTGTGGATGAGGCGGAAGCTATGTGGTATCGTCCCATATTGGGTTATATGCCTGACGTTTCTGATATTATTGGTGGTGGGAGCAATTTTGGGCTCAGTTATCGGCACATTTTTGTCCAAACAAAAGCGGCCAATGCGCAAGGATGGCACATGGTGAGCATCTCAACAAGATGTGAGTAATCGTGGTTTGGTTTGTTAACTCGGTCTATAGGTCACCATTCAACTCGCCAGCCCCTGTACCAACGTTTGGTGCCGTTCCAATACCAAAACCAGCCGATCTTCAGCCACTACCGGTGGGCACCTTCAGCATGCCACTTACAACGAACCGCGTGTCCAATACTTGCTTTCAAGACCCGACTCTCTCGCAAGCATGGAACTGTTTTCTCGTCATCGCCGGCTTGCATCTAACAATAGCTGAGAATCACGGCGAACACAGCATGATGCTCAACTTTAACCATTCGTTCACGTTGATGAATAACGTATACTCGTATGGTGAACAGCCACCACTGGTAGAAAAACCGGTTACTCTGACACTGGTCAACGACACCTTTGAGCCAACACGGGGCCCGGCATTCTACAACATGCTGACCTACGACAAGACGGTCATTCTCCCCGAAGCTGCCCTCTCACCGACGACTCCTTCTGTGACAAGAAGAAACATTCGCAACCTGGCCGGCATGACCGACTTTAAGCGCAAAAATATCGCCAAGGTCGGGGACAAGCCGTGGGTGTGCAGATGGCCAGACACGTACCTCGAGATGTTCATCTATCCCCACCAAAACTCAAGCTGGTCTGGGATCCCCCCACTGTCAGCAGGGGGCCCGGGCGGTGGCCCGGGAAGTCCAGGGCGAGGGCCATATCAGTCCTTTCTCACCTCGACAACAACAACATTTTTCGAATCATCTTCCGCCACACTACTGACACAGACATCACCGCCAGGTGAAACCCCACCACCACAGACATCAACACTACCAGCCCCCATCGGCGGTGAGAATTCCAACAACCAACCTCCTGCCCCTGAGGGAAACCAATCACCACCACCACCACCACCACCACCAAGCGAAGGCCCCTCCCCAACAAACACCAACAAACCAAAGGGTTACTGGCCTGAACCACGAGACTCGAAGACGCTTGAGTTTCCCCCCTTTCCCACATCAACAGGGGGGTTCGGGTCAGGGTCAGGATGGGGACCGATAGATGAGAATTTTACGCCGCCACCACCGGGGTATCCAAGAGTTATCAAACTAGCAGAGAGGAGAGTTCCAACCATAACCACAGGGACGGCGGCGGCGAGAGTGCCGGAGTGCACCCAGATGGAGATTACGGGTTATGCGCAAGAGGCGAAGGTGGTGGTGGACGGGAAGGGGAAGGCGGTGACGATTAGGATTGTGGAGAATGAGCAGACTGTTGTTGGGCCTTTCGGCGGCGCCGGCCGGCCGGGGGGGCAGAAGAGGAGGAGGAAGAGGGAGGGAGAGGAGCGAGCGGGGCGTGAGGGCGGCGGGACGGAGGAGGGGGTTTTTACTCAGCAGGGAGGAGGACCGCCGGCTGCGGATATGAGTCCTTGTGGGTGTATGTGGTTTGTCACCTAAACAAGTCGGCTTTGGATATTTTTGGCGGACGGAGCACCCCCTATCGTTTTCATGAGGCATTGTGGCCCAATGGCGGTTTATTATTTCAGCTGTCGTTTTTTTGTACTTTTGTATCGGCATCAAAAAACGGCATTTTCTTTCCCACCAAGGCGGTTGGGTTGGTTTGGGTTGGGTTGATGGCGTTTTATATCGGGGAAATTCCGTGGTGGATATCTGGGACAAGTATATAAAGGATATCATGGACATTTATGGGGAGGATATGGGACAAGTCGGCGGGAAGGAAAGGGAGGGGTGGGAGTCAAAGACAACTCTCAACTGTCGCTTTTGGATATGTTGATTATACAAGATTTTTGGCATATGCTCTATTTCTCTCTCTCTCTCTCTTAGTTGGAGAAGCTCATATGGCAATGTTTTCTTTTTGCTATTTGAAAGTAGTTTTTTCTTTTCAACTTGTGGATACCAAATTACTTTTTCATCTTTTCTCTTGATACGAAAGACATTTTAGCAGAGAGCAAGATTATTTACACATACACGCACGCACTATCTCATTCCGCAACCTGTGACTTGAGCGTGGTGATTGAAACGGAACATTTCACTTCAGCCGTCTTCTGGTTGACGAGTTTATTTACAAGAGAACCTTTACGGAGCCCCCTGTTTATCTTGCAAACACCCCCCCTTAATATAGAATTGACTATATTTCAAAGGGTGATTACTAAAGGTTAAAAGATATTTAATAGGCTTTAAAGGATAGTTAAAGGACGTTAAAGGATAGTAAAAGGCTTTAGAAAGCGATTCACAAGGCTTAAAAAATAGTTCAAGGGTCTTAAAAGACAGGTAAAAGGTCTCTTATTATAGTATAGGAAGGGTAAATAAATCGGTGGATACGGAGGGGGGCGGGCGCTGGTAAGGCAAATAGGGAGCCTCGTAAAGGTTCTCTCTTTTTACCTACCTACCCACGTTCACAGTTGTTACATGTTGAAATGTATTCAGTTTCTTCTATCCTTCACTTGATCAACACCTATCAGCATACACCAACCCCCAAAAACACTAATGACCCACAAAAAAAAAAAAAAAAAAGCTTTTGTAAAGGCCATGCTCGCCAGAGGAAAAAAAACATATAATACATCATTCCAATCCTTCAGTCTAGATATAACCTTTTTATATTCAAGTAACAGACCTCCTCCCTCCCCCCCCCCCTCGCACCCCTCCCCTCAACCCCTCCTCTGAACCCCAAGAGCAACACCTAAGTCATATAATACTTCGGCCCCTCCCCCCCCTGCGGCACCTGCCAATTAATATCCTGCCTCGGCGCCTTAATATCACAGGTCTTGCAGTGAATGCAATTCTGCGCATTGATCTGAAATCTCACCCCCTCCTCCTTCCCCTCGTCCTCAACATACTCGTACACCCCCGCCGGGCAGAACCTATTCTCCAACCCCTTCCACCTCGGCCACGTCTCCCTCGTGTGCTTCTCCCAGTCCTTGACCTGCAGATGCACTGGCTGGTCCTCCTCATGGTTCGTCCCCGTCCTGCTCACACTGGTCAAGATGTCAAACGTAATCTCCCCGTCGGGCTTGGGGTACTCAATCTTGCTGCAGTCCTTCGCGTCCTTGGTCGCGGCGTGGTCCTGCGTCTTGTGCTTCAGCGTCCAGGGGACACGTCCCTTCAGAACAAACGCCTCGAGGCCGGAATACAGAATCCCGCCGTAGATTCCCAGAGGAGAATGAAAACTAGGGCGCATGTTCCTCACTTCTTTTAGCTCCTTCCAGATGCTCGACTTCCTCAAGGCATCCTCGTAGTCATAGAGGAAAATGGAGTTGTTATCCGGAACCTGCAGCGCGTTCCACGCCGCTTCGGCAGCCAACATACCGCTCTTCATGGCATTATGCGTCCCCTTCACTTTGGGCACGTTAACAAACCCAGCCGTATCCCCAATCAGCGCCCCTCCCGGAAAAGCCACCTTGGGAATCGACTGAAACCCCCCCTCCACCAACGCCCTAGCACCATAAGAGATACACTTCCCCCCCTCCAGCACACTCCTGTAAAGCGGGTGCTGCTTCAGCTTCTGAAACTCCCCATACGGCGACAGCCACGGGTTGTTATAATCCAACGCAACCACCTGCCCAACCGAAACAAGATTATCCCCAAAATGATACATCCACGCACCCCCATACGTATCCATCGGCAGCGGATACCCCATACTATGCACAATTTTCCCCTTATCAAACTTCTCCGGCTTCACCTCCCACACCTCCTTAATCCCCAGCCCATAAGTCTGCGGCTGCGACTCGGACCTCAAATCAAACTTCTTAATCACCTGCTTGGTCAACGACCCATGACACCCCTCCCCAAAAAGCGTAACCCTAGCATGAAACTCCATCCCTCTCTCAAAACTATCCTTTGGCTTCCCATTCCTCCCAATCCCCAGATCATTCGTCGCGACACCCTTGACTGACCCATCAGCCTTGTAAAGAACCTCGCTAGCCGCAAAACCGGGATAAACCTCCACCCCGACCTCCTCCGCCCGCTCCCCTAGCCACTTGGTGAATTCGTTAAGGGAAACGATGTAATTCCCGTCGTTATGCATCTGAGGCGGAGTAGGGCAGGGGATGGCCCATTTTTTGGTCAGGAAGCTCATCGAGTCCTTCCCCGCGGGTGTGGCGCCGGTGAAGCGGTTTTCATTGTCTTCGGAAAGCCAATCGGGGATGAGCTCGTCAATGGCGGTGGGTTGGATGACGGCTCCGGAGAGGATGTGGGCGCCGATCTCGCCGGCTTTTTCGAGGAGGAGGACGCGGAAGTCGTCGTTGCCGGCGGCGTTGGCTAGTTGCTTGAGGCGGATTGCGGCGGAGAGGCCTGCGGGGCCGCCGCCGATGATACAGACGTCTACTTCGTCGGATTCGCGGTCGATGGAGGCTGGGTCGAAGGAGTCTTCTTCTGCGGAGGTGGAAGAGTATAGACGGGTTGAGGGGAGCGTAGGGAGGGTGGCGGCTGTCCTTTGGAGGAGATTGGTTGTGCGGGAGAGGGTGGTAGGTCGTAACCTGCTGGGGGTTGTGGATGATATGCCCCTAATCCCGCGTGCGAGCTGTGGTGTCTGTACCCTTGTCGTCGAGGTAGCTGTGAGAGAGGGGGGGGTTGCAGTTGCGGCTGCCCGCCGGCAGAGGGTTGAGGTGAGTCTTGAAGAGGCCGACATGATGACTGTGTCTTTTCGTCTATCCTATTCAGATACAGTGTCTGTCTCGGTCGTCGAAGCGGGGGGGCAAGGGAACAATTTCGGCCGAGAGAGTATAGGTCTATGACCACATACGGCGTTCTTTCAGTCGGTCTCCCCAAGAAAAATTCCACAGCCGCGGGCAAACAAGAAACAAACAAGACAGCAGCAGAAAAGACGAGGGAAAGGATTGCACAGTCAGAGGAGGAGAAAAGAATCGGACTTGGTCACTCCGGCTTCCTCTCACACACAATTCAACCCGCTTGTCTTGTTCCAGCACTCACTCCACTCTCCACTTCGTCTCGAGGGCCGGCTCCGATTTCATTTTTCGGCCAAGAAAGCAGCCGTTCAAATGACGTCCCGCCCGAGGTGCAGCCACTCAAGCCTCTGACATTTGAAAACAGGGTGGGGCATCATTTTCGTGGGGTAAGGGACCCGCCCTAACCCCGCTCAGCCGAGGAAAGCCGCACATGGGAATTGAGGGCATTTGACGGCGAGGTCAAAAAGCTGAAAAGCAAAAACATACAACAGCAGGGGTTCCCCAGTGGTCACCTACCTGAGCACTAATCTGCCGATCATGTAATATGGCTGCGAGGATGGGCGACTCTAAAAAGGATATATTATTTACTTTAACACGTGGAAAAAAGCGTGCCGCTAAACGGTTCGTTAACTATGACGAACCATGATCCGAAACCTCTGAAAGTGATGCTTAGTTAAAGGTATTTTTAGACAATAGTTCAATAGTAGCTAATCAGTGCACAATAATAGCTTATCCTATTTATAATAGTCTTTAAAACTAACGAATAGAATTTATATTATATATTACGAAATTTTTTCTGTATGTATAAACTATTACTCTTTTAAGTTATTATTTCTCCCTAATAATTCCTAAAGCTAAATCATTAGATTATTATGATAATCTAATAATTCTTTTCCTAAATTATACTTCTAACTTTACAATTTTCTTATAAAATTTATTTCCTATTTCTCTAATTAATTATTCCGGTTTTTTTTCTGATTAGCTGATCTTACCAGAAGTTTGTATTTAAAATGTCACGGTTCTGGAAGACAGTGGGGCCACGAGGGACCAATCAGGACTGGACCGCGCGATCGAGCGGGGCTCACGGTCCAGGGAGGCAAACGGACCAATAAGATGAGGACCGGGGACCGCGGTGGAGCTCACGGTCCACGGTCCAGTATCGGCCAATCAGGAGCGGACCGAGGACCGTCTGTAAGTCAACGGTCCACGGTCCACTGGTCTATATATACGGAGGAACTGGCTGGTGTAGATAGACAGTTCCGCAGTATGCAATACAAGTCACAATCGTTGGTATTCAGACTATTGTGATTGAGATAAGCCACTGTTGTACACTGTTTAGCTGTACCGAACCAGGATTGTTCAGAAGTGCCTTCAACCAGTATCCCTTTCAGAGGTTCTGGATAGGGGTTCGTCACAAATGGTGAGAAAACATACAAATACAACCAAGACACTACAAATATACCCTCAACAGGTCCCTGAATCAATACACCTGCGTGACAGTGGCTCGCTCGCAGGCCGCACTTCACGTAGGACAAAGAAAAGACACTATGGGCTCGCAGGCTACATAATAAGCACCGGATTGGCCTGATCAGAGGGCCAGAATTGCCTGCACGCGTGCTAGGCAAAAAATACGAAGAAACAAAAGTCGATGTCCTGTCTAAAATAGCTTGTCAGAAGCAGACCGCTTATATACATGACCCCTGAACTCCCGAATCCTTCGAGAGCCCCACTTTCTCACCCCTCTGATCAGAAAGACCTTAGGCCTGTGGCCGCACCCCAAACCACTAGGGGAGAGCGGACGGGATCCCGTATTTTCGATTGTCTATGGTCGTATGTGATAGTGCGGTGCTGAAAATGGCCCTATATGAGGCGTTGGTAATACCTTCTGTCAAGACCCTAGTCGCACAGGCCTTGAAGATTTGTTGAAGGCATTTCTGTGAATGTATTATTTTGGATTACCATTACCTATCTCTATCCATCTCTTCATAATCATGATATATATCACCCCCTCAACGTTCTCCTATTCTGCTCCGGAATCTGATACCTAATCTTCCTCTGATTCTCCTTCACCTTGTCCCAAAAATCATACATCCCATCCTTATCCCACGCGGTCTGCTTCTCCACATACTTCCTCTTCTTCTCCTGTCTCCTCCTCCGTTTCTTCTCCTTCCTCCACATCGGCTCCAGCTTCTGGGTATACCCCTTTTTAACCTCCTTATAGCCCCCCCTTATAATCTTGTATATCCCCTTGAACCCTCTCTGGACTCTCCAGCTGAATGCTGCAACCAGCGAAAAAATGATTAGGAGGATCGAGGTAGGCAGGGAGATCCAGCCGACTTGCTCGAGGTCGGGCATGTGTTCTTCTTGCCAGTTGGTAACGTTCATACCGAATAGTCCGGTAAAAAAGGTGAGCGGGAGGAAGATGACGGTGAAGGTGGTGAAGATCATGACCGAGAGGTTTTGGGACGAGGCGAGCTCGGCTTGGAGGCGTGACCAGCGGACCTCGTCGACTTGGGCTTGGCGTTGGACCATTTCGAGCATTTTTTCATACTTCACATTATCCGTCAGCTTACTGCTTGGTCACGGTGTTTGAGTAGGGGAGAACTCACATCATTCCTCGTCGTATTAACCCTTTCAATCATCTCATTCACCGTCCCCTTAAAATCATCCAAATACTCCAACGCATCATCCAGCGGCTCCTGCCAATTCTTCCTTGTCTCCTTGCAATGGATCTCGTAGAAATCCTTCATTTGCTTGACGGTTGACTCCTGGTTCTTAAACAGGGTCTGCAGTACCGTTAATTCATCCTTGAGATCTGCCAGTTCGAGTAGAGCAGACGTGTTCTCTCTGTTTTCCCTCTCGGACCTTTCAAGCTCTTTTCTGTGCCGTTTTTTGATCGAGGCTGGGCTCTCCCCTTCCCAGTCAGAGTAGTCGGTGTCCTCGTCGTCTTCGTCATCGTCCATGCTGAGAGATTGGAGCCGGAATTGTTTCATATTAAGCGTCATCCTTTCGGCCAACATGCCAATGGCTTCGTCAAAGAGACGGAAGATCTCCAGGTCTGGGTGGGTGGAACGGTCGAGGAAGACGATGACAGCGTGGTAGACTATCAAAGCAGCCAGGTCGAGAGCGTTTTCGGTACGGCCGGTGAGGTCACCGTTGAGCTCGTTGTATACGCTGTTCCGTAGGTCGGCCTGGTGAAACAGGGTGCCTTCTGTTGGGGTCGAGTACCGGCGAGGGAAGAAGGTGGTGAGGGTGGTCTTGTCAATGGACCAGAGCCAGAGCTGGTCAACCATCAGTACGTAACCATCTCGAAGCTCGGCCTCGGTTTCTTCCTCGTATTCATCGTCGTCATTGTGGGAGCCGGCGTTGCTCCCATTGGAACCTTTGTTTGAATACATCGAGCTTCCAACCGGCCCAGCCTGGGACTTGGTGGCAACACCATTGAGCTGTTTCGTCAGGGAGAAGGCATCCTTTTTGGTGAGCTTGTACAGCATTTGGTCATCATCGCGGGAGTTGGTGTCTCTGAGGGAATGGTGGCCGAACTGGTCCAAGGTCCTACGACAATTGAGAGGAGGATCGAAGCCAATGTACTCCCAGATCATCTTGAGCTCAAGGGAGTCCTCATCAGCCACATGCTTCGGAACAGGTTTCGCCCTGCCACGCTCCCGGCGCTCTCTGATGATCTTCCGGCGCCTGATCATGCTTCGGTAGGTGTCAAAATGAAGGTATGGCATGTAGACAAACAGGCAGTTCGGTGTCAAAAACGATGAAGATGGTCCAACAAGAGGGGTAGGGCGTGGCGAGGTTATGCCTGTATTGGTCAGGTACTTGCAGGTTGGTTTGAGGAATGCTGGCTGAGATTCGGAATGGCGGTTCTGAATGTGCTTCGATTGCCAGTTGTCATAGTCAAAAAGCTTGGAAAAATCGTGCCCTTGGATGTCGGAAAGAACATTAAAGATCTCCTTAACCCAGACCGGGTTGTTGAAAGGCATATGAATCCACGTGAACTTTTTGAGTTGGGGATTCGGCCGGGAAAAGCCAGCAGACGCCCCGAGTTCATGCTCCTTGAGCATAATTTCTGCTTGTTGCCTGGCCAGCAAATCCACGGTCAAGGGCCCATCTCCTGCAAAGTCCTTCCTTTGAATGAACAACGGGTCCGACGCCGTGGTTGATACACTGGCCAAGCTCTCGGGGCTTGGAGGCCGTAGCTCAGGCATAGTTTGAGCTGGAACCCTCAACAGAGCCGGTCTTTCGAGAGCGACAGGTGAACCTCCACTGATGATGATTTCTGGGCCGATCCCAGCACCACCCTGATGTCCAACATCGAGCTGGCCCTGCGTGATACCGAGGACGTTGGCATCAGCGGTAGTTTCCTGAGGCAACTGAGGTGGCCGCAAGTCTGTCCGCCCGCCAGCCCGATTCGGGCTCCGTACTCTTCTCCTCTTCCTTTGCGATCGATCATGTAACCGTTCAGACAGGCACTTCTCTGGGCCTTTCTTCAAGAAGTCCTTGTAGGGGTATTTGGTGGCATACAAGCGTATGATAGAGCCCGATTCGGCACTCGCGTCCGACCCTTGACCAGCATACTGCTGTGTGGCAGCCATCCAGCCATCTGGATCCTCATAGAACCCAATGACTTCGACTTGGACATGGCTCTTGAGATATAGTGGGTGGTGAACATGATCCCGGCTAAGCTCTGCCGCTTTCAGGACGGCGCCTGCCAAGTCCCCAAGATATGAATGCAAAATCTCCTCATTATCAGGACCAAAAGCGGCGAGATGCGCGTGGTCACTTTCGACGCCAAAGATATCTTCTTGCCAGATTTCGAGTATAGCAGATTTCACCGAAACCAAAGGGGCAGTAAACTGTACTTCGTTTGTGAACTGGGCACCAGATCCGGAAAGCAAACACTCCCGAGTCTCGTAGAAGGACCAAAGACGGAGCTCGCTGGCAATGTCCACGAATTGCTCGTGCAGCTGTTTTAGCTTCGGATTATTGACGAGGATTTCATCTGTAAGGGACCTGGGGAGTGGCGATTCAAGCTGGAGAAGGTCTTGAATAGAATCCTTGAGGTTGGGCATCGACATGTAGCTTGAGCCGCGATGTGGTGTTCCTGTTGCTTTGTCAGCCTGGTTTTACCAAACGCCACAATATCAACATCATCACAAGAAGCCTACCAAAGAATGTGACACCATGACAGTCGTCCATTATATCCTGGTACTTTGTTTTCTGGCTAGCTCTCACCAAGGCACTCTTGACGACCAGCCCGCCAATGCTATGCGCAATGAAAAACAGGGGCCGAGACTATGAGATATTCATAATCAGCATCTGATTTTTGGGAAATACACACACGACAGAAACGAGACAGAAAGATGCATGCACTTACAGATCCCTTGCGAATGTCCTGCACTTGCTCAAGGAGATCATTCGCCAACGACTTCAAATTCATTCCCTCCTCAAGATGCCGGTGCCTATACAAGAATACCCGAGCAATGTTGACGCGCTCCCGCAGCCTCAAAGTGACCCATGGGCTTGACCTGCGAAGAGAACTCTGGGAGCTGCGGGTGCTCTGGGAGCTGCGGGTGATGTGCGATCCAACCTCGACATGATAGTTGGATTCGGCACTGCTGGAATCGCTGTCGTAGATCCATGTCTGGATCGGATCCGCCCCAGGACAGGGAACGGCAATGATATCTACCTCGGTCTCATCGTAGCCATGGCCGCCCACATCACCCCTATACTCTGCAAATCCAGCGCCAAGGTTGATACAGGGCGGGCTGGGGCTGCGTCCTTTGCTGATGCTTCGGCCGCGTTCCGTAAACTCTCTGGAAGACCGACTGGGAAGGGAATCTTTGAACTGAATCCGTGTTGGTAGCACTTCGAGGGCTATGACCTCTTCGGCCTCATCTTTCTCCTGACGTTTCTCCGCCCCCCTGTCGATGTCAGCCTTGTCTGTGGGGTTGTTTGCACCAGTGTTTCCGTCCATCGCTCTGTGGACCCTGAAAGATGCCGAGATGGGCTCAAGACGCGAGAGGGAGCTGGTCCAGCGTCCAGTCGGGGTGGTGAAAGTCACTAAACCATGGATCACCAGAAAGATGAAAAGAACAAGAGCATGGGAGAAGCGAGAAGTGATTAAAAGCCTGCCAAGGGCTCCGCCAAGCACGGGCAGGCTGATGAGGGGACAACGGCCAACGACGCTACATATTTGAAATGAACCTTGCCATCCATGAACATCGAGACCGAGCCTGGAAGTCTGTGCCGGACGAAACAGACGAGGGATCTCCCGCTTCTAACTATTGGGCCTGGCTGGCCATTGTTGCTATGCAGCGAGGGCAATGCCATTGGTTGCTGTACCACACCATGCAGCCGGGGGGTGACAGAATTCTGGGGGCGCTAGGAACAAAAGAAGCAGCTCGTGAGCCGCCTGTAAGTGGGTTATTCTGCATCACTGGACCAACAGCCATGTCGCAATTATGGTAGACTGGGTCGGATATAGCGGCGTGTGGCAGTGCGAAATGGATAGGATCATGCGTGTAACTGTGCTGTGCTGTGTATTGTGAACCAAAGACAAGCATCCTGATCAATCAACTGGCGCAAAAACAAAAGAAAGCTTGACTGGACAACTGGATGTCCTGTGGAAACCAAGAAACGAGGAAGAAAGCTTGACCTGTCAGGGGGCATAGTCGGAGGACCCACTAAAGTTGGGTATCAGCACAGTATGATGCGGTGAGCACAGGAACTTTGCAGGTGGCAGATATCGAGTGAAGCCGTCTGCTATAAAACCCGAATAGACCATACATTTTGAGATGGAGATTGAGGAGGGATGAGGTAGATGGGAATTGGTCAGCAACTTTTATGCAATGCCTTTCTCAACCGGGCACACACCCTCACCACAAAATAGTTGGCTCACAAAAGTAAGTTAACTATGCCTCGAAAGTAAATTAATAGGACTTTAAACGATCTTTCAAGGCCTATTAACTATCTTTAAAGGCCTACAGATTATCCTTCAAGGCATGTAAAAAAAAATAAAAAAAAAATAAAAAAAAAAACCTACTTTAGTGTCTCAATTATTGATTCAAGTGGCCCTACCTTTGCAAATGAACTCTTACTATACGATTTACACCTCATGCAAATGCGTCTCTTCCAAGAGATGTGTCATGTCGAATTAGCATCTGCCACAACTGTATATCAGGCTTGCCCAAGTGTAAACAAAGCTATTGGACATTAGTCTAGGCCTATCTACCTTTGCATTAGAACATACTTTTGACTGTATTGCAAATGCCCTTTTAACACAATCTTATTCCTCACACTATGGACAGGCTTCTTGAACGGACTGACATACTATTGTAGGCCTCGGGTGAATCCGATGCGTGCAGCCGCCTAATTCCTCAGGCACCTAACGGTCGGAGCCTTGTCACCCCACATTTGGCTCAGTGTCTCCAGGTACACTCTCACGTGATCACGCCGGTTCCGTCGCTACGATTGGCCGTGGGTGCCAAGCATCTCAGCGCCCCAAACTCAAAGGGATACCTAGCTCGGCAAGCAACACTTGCCATTCAACAACGTCGTAAAAAAGCGACTTTCGATCTTCCATCACCATCCCTATCTCACCCACCACCGTCCCTGGCCCCCTGCCGAGAGCCTGCTGCCAATACCATCCACGATATTACCAGACCGCGACCACCGTCACAGGCCTTACAAGCAACAGCCCTCGTTACTTCGTTACCCCAGCAGAGATCCGCAAAGAGACGGGAGAGAGAGAGAGACCCCTCTGCCGTACCACACACGTCTACAGAATACCTAGTAGCGCCTCGCGCTCCCCCCCTTCACCACCAAAAAAAGAGTCGCTCTGTCCCGCCTTGCCCTGGATAGCAGCACCGGCGATTCCACACATAATTCCTACCTGGTAATCCATGGTCCCCCACTCCAAGAAGGGAACCTTCACACCCAATCCCAATTCTGCCTCCCAGCCCCTCCACACTGGCCTCGCCCACTCGCAGAGTCCCTCCCATCATCACGGTGCGCTGAGTTCGGGTGCCAACCCCAGTACCAGCAGCCCCACTGGCTCCAGCTCCCTGGCCAAGATTGCAGTTGCCCAGGTTCTCCTGCTCCTGAGCACCATCAAAGAGGACAAGGGCGATCCGAGAAGGTGGAAGTCACAGACTGACGCTTTGCAAAAGGTGCGGTGCCAATCGCCCTTTATGCCGCTGTCAGCCTTCTGTCCTCCGCTGCCCCCTCTGCCCCACTGTCAACTGCCATATCCCATACCTATTCCTGCACCCTATTGACCGACTGCTAACCTACTGTTATGGCTTCTCCCCAGCTTATCCATGAGCACGGCATGGATGTCTATTCGAGATACTTCACGCGCCTGGTGGCCTCCAATGCCTCTCAGATCTTCCCCGGCGCGGGGCGGCCAGTAGCGAATTCCAACAATAACAACATGCAACTCCTCGTTGCCGAAATGGAGCTGCTTGCCAGAGACTTCAGCCAAGCGAGGAAGATCGCCGAGTCGATCGAGACCGGCACCGAAGATATATTCCACAATTTTGACTTGTCGACTTTTATGGAACACTTCCAACTCGATGCCCTCGAAAAGACACTGTTGGCCCTGGCCTTCAAACTAGGTAGCAGGGCTGACCTGAAGACCAAAGGTAAGACGCCCTTGCGCAGCGTGCCTACTCCCTCTGTTACTGACATGGTTTCACTGTCGCAGCGGATGCCGTTTTGTCTACCAACTACCCAACCTTTGTGAATATCTTGAGTCGACCGACTGGGGAACACATGGACATGCCCGCCGAATTCGTTGCCGAACTGCTCGACCGATTCATACAACTTCACCCGCCAAACTTCAATGCTGCCGCCAAGAAGGAGTTGGAGTACAAGGTGTCGATGCGGTATTCACAAGGAGGAGACGGAAAGCCGCCCCCCTCTCAGGTTCTGGCGGCCCTGGACCTGATTCGCCTCCTCGCCGACAGGCCACCGAATGCACTGGCCCTCTATATTTACCGTGTCGGGTCAGCCTTCACCAAGGACGAGGAGACATGCGTGAGCTACCTCCAGAACCGACCTTCCAACATCCAACTGTCCGAAGAACAAGTATCTGCCGCGCTTCTGTACACCACCATCAGCCAGACCCCGCCACACAAACCCTCGATTCTCGTTGCGGCCCTGAGGCGGATACTGCCCGACAGCTTCCAGTGGCAGGATGTCGTTTCGTATTTCGACCATGCGAATGCACGCGTAACTTCGGCGCAGTTTCTGCGGTTATACAATGCATTATTACCCATCGCGCTCGAGCATCTCGACAGGTTCAACATTCAACGGCTGTGGGGCGGAGAATGGGAGAATCCCGAAACCCAGCTGTCCTTCATTTGCGCCTATGCCTCACTCACCCCGGAGCAACTGGATGCCACCACCATCCCAGGCCTCAAGCCGACGTTTACGGTGGACGAATACGTACAATCCGACCGGGCAATTCAGGAAATAGCTGCCCTCGCTGTTAGACATCCACTGGTCTCCGAGGCTGCTTTGTCTGCTGTCTTCAATGTGGCTCTGCACTCGATGCATGCCTCACAGAGCACAGAGGCGAAGCGCCTGTTTCAAGACGTCGTTGTGCCTAATCTACATGTCTTTGTCACCTCAGCCTTTGGGGTTCCTAAGCCGTGGCCCACAATGGCCGAAGAGACGCTGGCGTCGCTATTCGAGGGGTTTCTGATCAACAAGACACCGACCTCCGACTTTGTGATGGAAAGCCTCTGGAGACGGGACAAGGTGTGGGTCATGCAGCGGCTGGAAGAACAGCATGCTCTCAAGCCTATTGTCTTGCCAACCATCTTCGAGTTTGCGGTGAGGCACAAGTGGCTCCAGGAGCTGGTTTTCCTTCCCACTGGCTTCGGGCTTGATCTCGTTGCCTATGCGCATGCGCAAGGTTTTCTGAACTTGGAGCAGTGGGCAAGCCAGAACGCTGAGCGACCCGGCGAGATGGCCAGGGCCATAAATCAGTTTCTGTTGATAAAAACGAACCTGGAGCAGACGTATCAGCGGAGCGGAGACAATGGACAAGCCCACACACCCTTGCAGGTCAAAACAGTCTATATGATGCTCGACATTTTGGACAGGTTCAACCTGAAAGCCCCTGTTGTGGATCTGATTCATGTTCAGAGACACTGCATAACAGCTTACCCCCGCCTGATTAACTATGGAGAAGGTTACGACGACATCATCGATGATAATGGGCGGGGCGGGAATATGCTTGCACCAGCAGCCACGACCAGGATGGAAGAGCACTACAAGAAAATGTACGGCGATGAATTGCAGGTTCGCAGTGTGGTCGAGGTTCTCGAACACTACAAACATTCGCGTGTGCCGCTGGAGCAGGACATTTTCGCGTGCATGATTCACGGTCTGTTTGACGAATACGCCCATTATGTCGACTATCCTCTCGAGGCCCTCGCCACTACAGCAGTGCTCTTCGGTGGGATAATCTCTCACAAGTTGATATCGAGACTCCCACTCAAAATTGGTTTGGGTATGATCTTGCAGGCCGTCAAAGAGAATCGTCCCGAGGAGCCCATGTACAAGTTCGGTCTTCAGGCGCTCATGCAGCTCTTTGGCCGGCTGCGGGAATGGCCTGCGTTCTGCAAGGACTTGATCCTGATACCTGGACTACAGGGAACGGAGGCGTACAGGAAGGCGGAAGAGGTGGTTCGCGAGCATGACGAGGAGTTGGCCCGAACCCTTCGCAACGGTCTTCCAGCCATCGCCGGCAGTGACAAGCAACTGACCAATGGCGGTCTGGAGGACAGTCTCAGCTCGGAACAGCACCCTCCCCCGTTCCTGTCCATCAATGTTGGCCCACCTCCCGCCGGGATCAACTACGAAGACCCCACGCCCGATGCCCAGGGCAAAATCCAGTTTGCTCTCAATAACGCCACCGACACGACCCTGCAGTCGATATTCAAGGAGCTCCAGAAGATGTTGGATGTCAAGCACCAGCAGTGGTTCGCCAGTCACCTGGTGGAGGAGCGCGCCAAGATGCAGCCGAACTATCACCATGTCTACCTCGAGCTGGTGAAGCAGTTTGAGGATAGGCTGCTGTGGACCGAAGTTCTGAGGGAGACCTATGTCAGCGTCCAGCGCATGCTCAACTCGGAGCAGACGCAATCGAATTCGACCGAGAGGACTCACCTCAAGAATCTGGGTGGCTGGCTTGGCCTGTTGACCCTTGCTCGTGACAAGCCTATCAAGCACAGCAACATCGCCTTCAGGCAACTCCTGATCGAAGCCCTCGATACCAAGCGTCTCATTGTCGTCATCCCCTTTGTCTGCAAGGTCTTGACCCAGGCAGCCAGCTCGAACGTGTTCAAACCGCCGAACCCCTGGCTCATGGACATTATCCACCTCCTCATTGAACTCTATCACAACGCCGAGCTCAAGCTCAATCTGAAGTTTGAGATCGAGGTGCTCTGCAAGTGCCTCGATCTCGATCATGAGGCGATCGAGCCATCTGGTGAGATCTTGAACCGGCCTCCTCTCGAGGACGTGGGTGACTTGGTTGGGCCAGATAATCTCGACAGTTTTGAGAGCCTATCCCTCAACGGCATGACGGGAGTGAACAGCTCACTTGTCTCGCACCCGGCTCTTGCCATCCCCGACTTGGGGCCCAACCTGAGCGTCCCGTCCACCGAGGTTGTCAGCGCCGCGAAGCTGCACGACATTGTCCGTCAAGCTCTCACGCGCGCGCTGCAAGAGATCATCCAGCCTGTTGTGGATAGGTCTGTGACCATCGCCGCCATCTCTACGCAGCAAATGATCCGCAAGGACTTCGCAACCGAGGGCGACCCGGACAGGGTTCGGATGGCTGCCGTCAACATGGTCAAGTCTACTGCTGGGAGCTTGGCACTTGTGACCTCCAAGGAGCCATTGCGCGCCAACTTCACCAACTATCTCCGCCAGCTCGCCTCGGAGCTTCCTCAGGGTCTCCCAGAAGGTATCATCATGCTGTGTGTCAACTCCAACATGGAGCTGGCTTCCAGCATCATCGAAAAGTCGGCCGAGGAGCGCGGTGTCCCCGAGATTGAGGACTTGCTCGCAGAAGATCTCGAGGCGCGCCGCCATCACCGCATCAACCGACCCAACGACCCATTCATGGATCCCCGCCTGAACCGCTGGGCCTGGACTATCCCCGCTCCTTTCAAGCTGCAGCCCAGCTTGAGCGGCCTCAATGATGAGCAAATGGCCATCTACGATGATTTTGCTCGGCAATCAAGGGTGACTGCTGCTGCGGCTGCTGCCGCCGCTGCCGCCGCCGCCGCCTCTGTTACGCCTTCGCACGTTCCTTCATCGTCGGATGCGAGATCAATTGCAAACGAAGTCCTCGGTGACCAGTACAACTCTGTGTCCACCATTCCTACCCCTGCTGAAACCCCATCGCTTCCCCACATGGGCGTCCAACCTCAGCATTACCCTCCTGTTCATGCTGGCATGGTCAATGGCCGACAACCTGGCATCAGCCCTGTCGACGCTCGGAACGTGGCGGAACGGGTGAACAGCTTGTTGGAAAAGCTGGCGACTGCCGTCAGCAACACGGCCGAGGAGCACTTTGAGGACCTCCCTCGGACCCATGAAGTTATCAACATTCATGACGCCGTCGTCCAGCTTACAATCAAGACTCAACAGACATCTGATGAATTTGCAGTCTATGTGGCGACCCAAATCTCCGGGCTTCTCTTCCGCCCGCAGCCCGAACCCACTTCCCTCCTCTTGGAGACTCTGGTCCACGTGCTGGAGACACTGCGAAAGGTTGCGGGCCCGGCGACGAGTCAACAGATCCGCTGGCTGTTTTACCAGCAGTCAGGTAGTACTTTTTTGAATCTGCCCCTGATCTTGGCGCTGCTCAGAACGGACCTCATTGATTGGCACAGCATCGATGCAGCCATGGCCAAGGCGTTGAATGAACGGAGCAGCGGTTCTATTGAGTTTCTGGAGTCCTTGATGGATCTTACGCTGTTCAGCGAGGCCCCTGTCAATCTCTATACCGATTTCGTTCAGAGCTTGGAGGAAGCCTGGGCGTGGATAACTGAAGAGCCCGAAGTGCCAGGTGGCCAGCGGTTCAAGGCCAAGGTGCTGGGGCCTTCGCCCGAGATTCATCCTGACCGAACCCCCGAGGCTCAGTTCGAGCAGTTTGACTACATCTTTGAGGAATGGGTGCAGCTATGCAACAACGACTGCGCCTCGGAAAAGGCTGCCACAAAGTTTGTGCAACAGTTGAACTGGCGGCGGCACATTGTCACCAAGGAGGACTTTTTCGTCTTTGCGAGGCAAGCAATTGACAAATCCGTCGACCGTGCTGAGCAAAGTGGCCACCTTGGTGAAGGCTTCAGCAACGAGAGCTTCCAGGCAGTTGACGCTCTCGTCAAGATGATCCTCATCTTCACTCAGTCCCACGACGCTCCTGGCACCAGCGAATCATCGCGTGTCGCCTTCCTGGACTCTGTCCTTGCTCTTGGTGTGCTTGTGTTGAACAACCACCACGTTAGACGTGGGGACGCTTTCAACCCACGCGTGTTCTTCCGCTTCTTCTCCAATCTCTTCCACCAGATCATGAACTTGACGGAGAGATTCTCAGACAGTGAGAGCGAAAAGATAGTGCTCAACTTTGCGGCACGTCTATGGGACCTTCGGCCGGTTGTGTACCCTGGCTTCTTGTTTCAATGGATGGGTCTCTTGGCTCACCGCGCCTTTCTCCCAGCGGTCATGCGCATGCCCAACCAGGCAGGCTGGGAGCCCTTCACCAAGCTTCTCACCCATCTCTTCTCTTATCTCGGCAACATGCTGAAAGCTTTCGAAGTGTCCCTTGCCGCTAAGGACCTGTACTCGGGCACGGTGAAGCTTGTGGCTGTGCTTTTCCACGACTTCCCGGAGTATCTTTCTGCCAACCATGTGCAGCTATGCCAGTGCCTGCCCTCGCATGCCACACAGCTCATCAACATGATCTTGTCGGCCTCCACGACGCCGTTCGACAAGGTGCCCGATCCCTTTCGGCCGGGACTCAAGATTGATCGGATCCCCGAGATGAAGGACCCGGTGGTGAGCCTTTATGACTGCGCCGGCCAGCTCAAGGAACTAGGGCTCTATGACATCCTGGAGCAGTCATTGCAAAACGGACCCTCGGAGGACGCCATCGCCCAAATTACGCACGCGATGCACCACGCCGATACCGACTTGACCACGTTTGGCTTTGTGCCTGTCAATGTCGACCGCCGAGTTGTCGACGCCGTGGTTTCCCACATCGCCAACGCGGCCTCCCAACGCGCTGTTAACAACAGTGACGCGCCCGTGTTCGTGTCCGGGGCTCCCGACGTCAAGACTCTGCACATGCTGGTCACCGAGGTGCCGGCCGAGACACGGTACTATCTTCTCAGCAGCATGGTCAACGAACTCCGGTTCGCCAACGCGTCGACAAACTATTTCAGCCATGCCATTGTCGAAATTTTTGGTCACGATCTTGACGACCCGGAGGAGACAGAGATTCGGCAGCAGATTGTGCGAGTTCTCTTGGAGCGCATGGTTGGGTACTGGCCCCAGCCATGGGGTCTCGTGGTCACGATCCTCGAGTTGCTCAAGAATGAAAAGTTTCATTTCTTTGAGCTGCCGTTTATCAAGGCGGCTCCTGAGGTACGTCATCCTTTTTCCTCCACTCTTGAATCTCTTCTAACATGGGTGTTCTAGGTTGCCGCCCGCTTCGAGGCTATCCTCCGCCCCGTTGTGGCGTAGAACGTTGTAATGTAGTACACAACTCTGGCTTCTCAAACCTTGACGAAGGAGGAACCTCGTACTTCTGCACGGCCAAGGCGGAGTTGCATTGCACGGCTGGGAGGGAGATTTTCCAAGAAACACCCAGGCGGGTACCGGAGGGAGTTGTTACTTGCATAATGACATGGCGTAATATTTTTTTTCATCACGGATGCGCGCGTTTATGGTCATTTTGGGGCGTGTCTTAGACAAGGTATACGTGAATCATGGATTGGGGCGTTTGGGTTGGGAAGAAATGTTTAAGGGCGGGGAGTTTGTTGTGGCTGTGTAGTATTAGGCTTTAGGGTTGAGCGCTCATATAAGCGGGGTTTTTTGCGTTGAGGTTTTGAGGGGTTGTGCTTGTAGAATTATGTCAGGAGAGGGAAAAGCGAGTGAGAATAAATAGTCTTGTGCTGTGCTGGAGTGCCGGGTGGTGTGACTGATGATGTGAGGACATGATGGCTGTGATGAGATGCTCTATATTCAAGTAAGTGGTGTAGGTAGTCTTTTGAATCTTCCTTGAAGGGGGTTGAAGGTGAGGTTGAGACTCGACGAACAAAACCAAGCCCACCACCCACCATCTTAATTCCCATCTCCGCGAAAAAAGAAACGACACTCGAGTGTTCTTGGATATAGCCTCTACCCAAGTGAGGAACTTGACATGACAAACAGTTCTACCCAACAACCTGCTGTGGAATTCTGGTTTTGGTCCCTGAAAATGCGGGATCACCCGCTATAACCCACCCCCCTCGGAGTCATCTTCAGCGCTCCGTCCCAATGCTCAGTTGGGCAATTACGCACGCTGTACGCCACCTTTTGCCACCAGCTCTACCTCACAAAGAGCTATAAGAAGACTTCACAACTCACCACGGCTTTCACAACACATCATCCATCCATCACACAATACACAAACTATCTGCTACCTCTTTTCTCAAAACATTACAAACAACCAAATAAAGAAACATCATGTCCGACAAAATCACCTCCTCCACCTCCTCGGCCCCCTCCAACAACCCCTCCTCCTCCTCCAACATCAACCCCCAGCAAACCTCCAACGTCCCCACCGGCGCTGGCGTCAACACTGGCGCCGGTGTCACCCGCCCCAAGACCGAAGCCGAAAAGGAGGCAGACAGGAAATACGAAGAGGCCATGGAGGAGGAGTACGCCAAGCGGGAGGGTGGTGCCTAAGCTTTCCCTCGTCACCATATCACAACCCTGGAGAGAGGTCACACATGTGTAGGATATGCAGGTGTAAATGAAATTCACACAAACGCCTTGATAACAAGAATACCCCCTTTTTAAAACCCACTTTATATCTCTGTACTGACTGTCTATATGAGCTCTTCCGATTTTTTTTTTTCTCTCGTACATCATGACCCAAACGTCCCAACCCCTTCAAACACTTTAACTAAACCCATAGCAGCCCCGGCCGCCATCCCCCCTACAATCACCATCTGCACACCCCCTAGCACACTCTTCTTTGCATGCTGCCTTCCAAACCCAACCACGACAGCCGTCTTGACATAGCCAAACGTGAACAACGCTACCCCCATGACTCCGATCGAGATGTACAGCCCCGCCATCAACTTTCCGATATGTCCGGCCACGAAAAAGTACGGTATAAGCGGTAGGAGCCCACCGAGGAAATACCCGGCCGCTATTGTGACGGCCGATTGCATTGCTCTCGTCCTGCTGTCATCTCTCTGTCTCCTTCTCCTCCGTTTCTCCTCGGCCTTTTGGTCATGGCTTTTTGTACAGTCGTTGTCGGTACATGATGAAGGAAGGGAAATGCCTTGTAACCTCAACAGTAACCCCACCCATTCTTCACTCTCGCCCTCGATAAGCTGGTGTTTCAGGTCCAGTCTGTGTACCTGCAGAGGAAACAAGGCTTGCTGTAACGCCTCAATGACAGCGTCTTGGCCGGCGGTGATGGCGGACTTGGTAGGCGGCCCAGGTTCTTGCAGGAGCGTCATCAGCCTAGAGTGTGACTCTTCGTATGCTGCCAATTCTCCCCTTGCTCCAAGATAACCTCCTAGTCCCATTGAGATGGCGCCTGCTATCAGTTCTGCCAGACCACCATAGATGACTGTGCGGGTGTCTCCTAGCGCGGTAAGTCCTGCTGTGAGAGCAAAGGGGACAGTGAGGCCGTCTGAGAGACCGATTGTAGCGTCGGATATAAGACGGGGGTTGATCAATGGCTTGTGAGCGTCGGGCCCCTGGGCATCATCTATAATCGCAGAAGCGGGAAGCTGAAGCTCTATATCCGTCGAGACATTGTCGAGACTCGGTGGTGGTGGTGGTGTTGATGACTTGGTCGATGTTGCCAGCTTACGCCTATTTTCCCTTATCTTTCTGAATTCCTCTATCGGCACGGCGAACATTTTGGTCTGAGGTCTCGAAAAATATCAAACCGAGAACGGGAGGACAATCTTTCACTTTGGAGACTTTGGAGGCATACTTGAATACCGACCTGACATGGCCAGCGTCGACGGCTAACCCATGGAGTCTTGGGTTATGGGGAGTGTGCAACTTGCGTACTTTCGAACAGGACAACGGGATTGCCAGAGCTGAACAAACGACGTGAAGATATTGAGGCTTCCCGAACTGTGGGGGTTACTGTTGAGCAGCGTAAAACAGAGCACGGTATATGGCAATCTCTGTGGCTCGGTAGATGGGTTGGACGTGTGTACGGCAAGACGAAGTACGTGTCCTGGTGGTTCAGGTGGAACCTGTCAGTTCTGAGTAGATGAGGAGTGGCCAATCCTGCTCGAGATCGGTGTCTGGAATCGATCAACCGCTTGCGGGTGAGAGCGTAAAAAGGGACATGCCAGGTTTGAAGTGTGATGAAATTTTTCGTTCGGACGACGTACCGTTGTACGTGGACGACTGTCATGGCTTCCACGATATGACGCGAAGATGGGATAGCCGAGTGCACCGTTCAACGAACATGGTGATAAATGTTGGATTCGTTCAACGAACATGGTGATAAATGTTGGATTGTGGTGAAGGGGCATGCGGCAGCCTTGGATGTGGGAAGGGAGAAAGGTTTTGAGAGAGTGTGATCCGGTCAGTCGTGACTATTTGAGCGAGTGGAACGTGACATCAGCCCTCAGCTGCTCCTTCTCCCATTGCCTAACTATCGTCATGTGATACCTCCACAGCAAAGCACGGAAGCTAACACGAAGTTCTGAAGCAAACAAGCCCAAAACGTCCAGAAGATCACAGCTTCCAATCCACATCCTTGTAATCAACGTCTCTCACGGGAACGCCTCCCACCCTGGCCATGAACTCAACCAAGGAATCCTCCTCTGTAAGCAACTTCCCACCCCAAACCTCCCTCTGAAAGGCCGCCACCATATCCGTCCCGTTCAGCAGAGCTCCACTCGTCCACAACTTGCCATCGCTCGCCCAGCGTTTCTCAATCCAGTTCGTTCCTGGTGCCAGCTGTCTCAGAATATCCAACATAAATCTCGGTCCCGTGGCAGTCTTGCCCTCCAAGATGCCAGCTCTCAAGGGGACCTCAATGCCGCCGCAGATGGTCATAAAGGCAGAGCAATTGTCGTACGCCTTGCGGACATAAGCCAACTCTGCCTCAGTCGGGTTATACCCAGCGTGGTAGGCTCCGATGAGGACAATGTCCAAGACAGGACAGGTTGCAAAGGAGTCGGTCGGCACGATGGTTGTGCGCGCGGTAAGGTTGCTGACTGAAGGGGTTTTGCCTGTCTCAGTCACCCAGTGAAATTCCATGTCTATGGCTTGTTGCAAGAGATGGACCGGAAGGAAAGCGCTTGACAAGGTTTGAAGAAACCTGGGCGTGAGGCTGTTGAAGAGGTCGACAGGTGCCACGTCGAGGAATTCGGTGAGACTGATACGATCTTGTCAGTGTCAAATTCTAGAACTGTTACAAGGGACGTACCCGCCGAGAAGGATCACACCGACTTGCACAGTTCGGTCTGGCTTGGAGAGGTTGAAGGTCTTGGAAGACATCTTGAAATAGGTTTGTGCAGTGAGTAGTGTGATCTTGATGCGGTAATGAGGTGAGTGAGGGGCATCTTAGAAAGGAGATGATGGGACTATTTAATTTTATTCTCGTCGAAATATCATCTGGCCAAAGATCATCGGAACTCGACCAGCATTGTCTCTGACCAGGACGCTCCGATCTGAACACGGCTTATACACAAAGTCCGAGGGTCCACGCGTCCACCCTCGCAATATTTTTCTACCACCAGCAAAAGAAGCTGTGGTTCATCTCAGAGAAGTTTGCTTTCCTTGCCCTTGTAGGAGCTCAAGTTTCCGCTCTGTTTGTCCCGAGTCGCCTTCGGAACTTAGCCTACTGGTGTTGCATCAGCAGCAGCAGCCCCTTTTGACCAAAATAAACTCCGTAAATATGTCGGACTCTACTTTTTCTCACTTGGGGTAGAAGCAGCCGTCCATCCACGTGCTATTCGGTAGGATACCGAGATCACGCTTGGGACTTACTACCCCTGAATTGAAAAGGGGCAATCCACAATCACAACCTCGTAGTCAATTGACCCGACCCCCAGTCAACGGTTATGTCATGGAACAGAGTACCACCCCCCCACGATTTATCCGTCAATCAAACGGCGCTCCTTCAACTGGTGTTTCCCCAGTTCACCCCACTGTTCCCCTCACAAACCCGAGCTATCCCCAAGCTGCCCCGCGTTCCTGGATCGGAGCTGTATTATGATGAGTTTCTGGATATGTTTACTTGGCTTTCTTCTTTAACTCTTCAAGAATACGCTCTTTTAGACCTTACATCCTAGCCACCATCTCATAGCCTCGTACACAGCTCAAAACCGCACACTCAAAGAGCCGGATATAGGATACAATCTACACACCCCCAAGATGGCCCCCAAAGAAATAACCATAACCTCCTTCTCAACCCGCGATGTCCGCTTCCCCACCTCCCTAGACAAAACCGGCTCCGATGCCATGAACACGGCAGGAGACTACTCAGCCGCCTACTGCATCCTCGAGACCGACTCCGACCTCACCGGCCATGGCATGGTCCGCTCCCCCACCAACCCCCCCTTCCCTTTATAAGCCACCCTTATTGCTAACCCCCATCACAGACCTTCACCATCGGCCGCGGAAACGACCTCGTCTGCGCCGCCATCTCCCACCTCGCCCCCCGCATCCTCCACACCCCCCTCTCCTCCCTCGTCGGCACAAACTTTGGCGCCACCTGGCGGCACCTAGTCAACGACTCCCAGCTCCGCTGGATAGGCCCAGAAAAAGGAGTCATCCACCTCGCCCTAGGCGCGGTAGTCAACGCGTTGTGGGATCTATGGGCCAAAACCCTCAACAAACCCGTCTGGAGGGTAGTAGCAGACATGACCCCAGAAGAATTCGTCGCCTGCATCGACTTCCGCTACATCATCGACGCCATCACCCCCGAGGAAGCCCTCTCCCTCCTGCAGTCAATGCAAGAGGGTAAGCCCGAACGAATCGCCCAGGCGGAAAGAAACGAAGCCGTACCCGCGTACACCACCTCCGCGGGCTGGCTTGGTTACGACGAATCCAAAATGAGGAGATTGCTCCGGGAAACAGTCGCACAGGGGTACAGGCACTTCAAGCTCAAAGTAGGCGGGTCACTACAGGAAGACATCAAACGGTTGACCATCGCCCGTCAAGTCCTCGACTCATCACCCACCCCGGGAGAGAAAATCCTCATGGTGGACGCCAACCAGATTTGGAGCGTGCCCGAGGCGATCGAGTACATGAAATCCCTTGCGGGTTTCAAACCTTGGTTTATTGAAGAGCCGACTTCTCCTGATGATGTCCTGGGGCATCTGGCTATAAGAACTGCGCTGAAACCCTACGGCATCAAGGTCGCCACGGGGGAGATGTGCCAGAACAGGGTCATGTTCAAGCAGTTCCTCATGTCGGGCGCCATAGACGTTTGCCAGATTGACGCCTGTCGGCTGGGTGGTGTCAATGAGGTTCTTGCGGTGATGCTGATGGCGAAGAAGTTTGGGGTTCCGATCGTGCCGCATAGTGGTGGGGTCGGGTTGCCGGAGTATACGCAGCACTTGTCGACGATTGACTATGTGGTGGTGAGCGGGCAGAAGTCGGTGTTGGAGTATGTGGATCATTTGCATGAGCATTTTGTCTGGCCGAGTGTCATTGAAAAGGGGTATTATGTCACGCCTACGCAGCCGGGGTATTCGGTTCAGATGAGGGGGGAGAGTATGGAGCGGTTTGGGTATCCGGGGGAGGAGGGGAAGAGTTGGTGGAGGGGGGGGGAGGCGAGGGGGATTTTGGAGGGGGAGAAGATTTGACGGGGAGGTTTTGTGGTCAAGAGGGATCAAAGGTAGGGTTTGTGGTGTGGTTGAATAAAAGAAAAAGAAGGTGAGGAAATAAATGCCCCTGAAGGAGCGTAGATGAGAGAGAGGTAGGAAAAAATGCAAAAGAGAAGTTGAGTTGCATCAGCCGTGAATCGAACACGGGGCCCATCGATGGCAACGATGGATTTTACCACTAAACCACTGATGCTGTTACTTGATTTGTTGGAGAAATTGCTCGGAAGGTGGGTTCATGTGTGGAGGTATGCGGAACACACCCTACTTGCACCAAGAAAAGGGGCAAGGTACGGGGGATGATTGAAGTTCACCTGGGGGAAGATTTGACATAAGGTATAAAGGCCTTGAAAGATGCTGCAGGAAGCCCAACTAGTAGTAATAGTCCTGTTGAATTATACATGCCGAGCTCTCTTGGAGGGCCTCTCGTCCGGATCATGAACTTCCAACCACTTGCGCACCTTTTCGCCTTGTCCCTTATAGGCTCTCTCTCCCAGAACCACTAGTCTTTGATCGGCTCATACTTTTCTAGCTTCTTCTACGAGCCGAACGTATCAATCAACCACTCGTTTGCCAACTCCTCGTTCTTTTCCCAGGCCTCTGGGAGCCAACGACCGAAAGGTTCGAGGAAGCATTTAGACCAGTATCTCTCAATCGGAGACTTCATCGGCCTCATCTCCGCCGCTGGCACGCCTAAGTCCCACCGCCCATCATAGATCTGGTTTGGGTGATCCTCCGTCTCGTCAAGATAGCGGTACACCTTTGCCTCTCTAAAAGTGATTAACTTGACGGATCCGTCGTTGCAGACAAAGATATTCTCCGTCTGGAGCCTCGCATTGCAAGGTGTAATGCTAATTTCGACGTTCCACATCATCCTGATTTCGGTTTCGATGATTTGTTTCATAATAGAGAGACGGTCTGCTTCGGGGGGAAGTTTGCCGTAGTCGAGGGTGTATTTATTGTTTGGTTCCCTGTAGTCGTCGTCGTCGTCGTCGTCCTTGGGTATGACTTGTTTGCCCATGATTTTATCCATCACTTCCCCTTCACAATGCTCCATCAGCACCATCCTCACCCACCGAGGCTTGCCAGCCTGATGCGTCGGCAGGGCAAACGTCCAACTGCCATGGTACGTCGGGACGATGTGCTTGAATTTCTCGTTCCCAGGCGCAGAAAAACCCTCATAAACAGCTGCTTCCATCGCGTAGTCCAGATCTGCGCGCGCTGTGCAATCCATACACTCGACGCAGGTTTCCCGGGGGCGGAGGTCACAGTTTGGATCACCCATCAAGGGGTTATCCAAAGCGTCGAATATTTGGGCCATGCGCTTGATTGTTAGGTCGTCATCCGAGTAGCAGGTGACTACACAGGGGCCTCCTTTACGCTCGATATCCTTGAAGTCGCGGGTGCTCAGGTCGCCGGTGATGGTCATGACGGCCTCACCAGGAGTCTCGGAGAGGTTCGGTTACCAACGGGGGGTTGTGAAGGACAAAGTTGACACGGCCCTTGAGAGTAAATTCGTCATCGTCTGGACGGCCAGAGCCTCGACATATTTCGCGCCTGGGGCGTGGTCCCCTGTAATTCGAGCAAAACGGCTCAGGGGCGCGATGTTTGTGGAGCTTGAGTCTGGTTCCCGCAGCGTAACGCTCATGCGAACCAAGGTTCGCAGTTGGGGTCGAACTCATGGCGATGGATTGATGTCGGAGGATGCTGTGTTAGTCGCGCCCTATTTATTGTGTGTGCGTGTAGGGTCGAAAAGCTTGCTCAGATATCGGTTCCCTTGTTGGATGTGGAGCAGGAGACGATTCGATAGAGAGAGAATGGCAAGGTCGAGGTTTATATAAAGGAAGTGACTGTTTAGAAAGTTGTTGTTTCAAAATTTACAGACTGCAAGCCCAAATTTCCACATTCGAATCGTGAACCAAACTTAATGTAGAAGCCATCCAGAAAAAACTGAATCTTTCCCGGCACGTGCAGGCAGATGGGATTTGTTCAGTCAGCCCAGTTCAGAAAAGAAGACGTATAAACCTGGAACCCACAGTTCATGACAACCTCAACATGACAGTTCAATGGCTGTAAGTCAGAACGACGCTGGCGTCACCTAATTCTCATGGGTACTTGGTTGTCACATCTCCCAAATGTTTTCCTGTCATCATGGGTTTCCCTTTGGGGGACTTTTGCCTGGCATTTTGTGCTTCAAGCGTGCTAATAACTTCCAAAGCGAGGCTTCAGACTCAGACATGAGAACTGCTGTTCCGAGGTTGTGGCCCTACGCGGGATGTCTGGTGTTATCTCGACCACAAGTCTGACACACAGGCGCTTCTGAAGTGTAAGTTGTGAAGACTTGCATAGACAACCTTACTTGAATGTATAAGTCAAGTGCCGTGTGAGCCGTTGGCTGGAGACAAGATGCAGCAAAGCCAAGACCACACCATGAGCCTCAGGCTTTCCCTCTCCAAACACTTGCCAAAATGAACCATCGCTTGCAAACTATCATGATATTATCTCTGCCGCCACAAGCGACTCAAATATCTTGTCCTGTTTTGTTTACTTCCTCGCTGTCCTCTCCCCGATCACATGAATTCAGACCGTTGGAGTTCATACTGCCACGACTACCCACATGCGCATACTACTTTAACCGACCCTTATTTAGCTAAAGATACTTAACCCTAGCATTAGCGCTTAAACAAGGAAAAAAAGACCGGATTGTTGTCATGCACCAACTAGCCCAATCGTCTTGTAAGGCGGTGAGCGAAGGTGGTGTGAAACTTGATCGATGTGTGGAAGCGGGATGGATGGTGAGGGGAAACCCAAAAAAAAAAAAGATGGATGAGGGGGAGGGGAACAAGGTCCAGTTCCCAAAGGCGGTGAGTTTCCGAGAAAACCCCAAATTTGTTTCGAGCTCGGTGTAATGTAAATTCCTACCCAATATTTGGTCGGGTTGATTGGTTCCCCGAAGCCGGGACGGGCTGAGAAGAAGAATTTGGGGTGCAGTGTCGCGTGTGGTTTGCTGCTGTCACTGGCTGGGTAAAAAAAAAAAAAAAGTTGGGGTTGCCATGCTCTCCGTTTGTAGGTGTAAGTGAGTGAGCGGCACACTACTGCCAGCCATCTCTTTTCTCTCTCAGCTAAAGTGATCAGTTTATGAGATCATTCGTGTAGGTGATTGGAATGGGCTAATTGGGCTCGAGAGATGAGCGAGAAACAAACTTGATTCTCGGGTCTCGAGAGACAGTGTTTGATGTGGGTATCCTTGAAGGTGGGTTACAGCTGGGACGCTCTGGGTCAGACTTGCATCTGTTGCCTCTGATTGCTCAATCTTGTCTATCGGCAACAGACATACATATTCACATTGATTAATTGATCAACTGGTCGAGACTCTGACTTGGAGTTTAGGGATCTCGGGGTCTCTCCTCTTTCTGAATCAGGGTCGAACATCTGGAACGGCAGTGGGAAATGTCTCATGATGGACGTAAGGGTGGTGGTCGGGTCTCACGTAACGACATCGGCGGTGGTCGGTGCGTTGAAAATCTGAGCGGGGTATGATTGGTGCCCCGCGGCCAAAAGAGGAAATCCAGTCCAATATACGTGCCGTGATTGGCCAGATCTAATTTTCTCGCCGTTCTCTAGCCGGGCCCACTTACCGCAAGAAGCGCCATGGCGGAGGTGGGGGTCTGTGTGTGTAAAAGTGGGGGGGAAGCTGTTAATAAACTGTGGTCCGTGGCAACCAGGCAAACGAACGGTTGTCTGGGGAAGAGGGTTGGTTACAAAAAACTTTGGCGCGGCTGGCGCAGTATATGCCACCAAGTTTATCAAAAATATATATATATATATATATAAAAAAAATTAAAAAAAGAGTCATCCGGGGAAGGCTGGTGGTGCTTGTTGCCTGCTGGTGTGACCGAGTACGGCGTTGGAACCGGTGCTGTGCTGCGGACAAGTCGTCGTGGCAGAATAATGGAGCGCCGTTGAAGAGGCTCGATGATGGGATGGAATTGTTTGCGCTTCGCGTGGTCACGACAACCAGAGTGAGCGAGCCCGGTCTAGTCGGCTTCTGGGACGTTCGTTTTGTGGAGAAAGTCTGGGATATTGCATCAGGGGCGAAGGGAACACTGACAAGGACAAAATCCACCTGCCATCCACTCCGATGCGGCCTTTTCGTCAGTTTTTGGACCCCGAAAAAGTCTTATCATTATCAATCATTCATCTGTCCACCCGGGTCCCGGACGCGAAACACACGACAGCACGTGAGACTCGCGAGATTTTGGTCGAGGCTGCTTGTTGTTTGGTCTGTCGAGATGGTTCTGCCGGTGCTCTTTGTTGATGGCGGGGTCTTGATGTCACAGATCAACGCCAACAACAGGCTATGTATGTAATATGTCCACTGATGCTCTGATGACGGAGCAATTCTGCCTGCCATTGTTCGCCGTGCCTCGGATGAGCGAGAACAGGGTCCTTTTTTGTTTCGACGGGGGGCGATCAGAACTGCCTTTCCTGGTTAACTGCTTCATCTTATTGGCGGATGTCCATTTTCGGCGTGACTGCCCCTCGGAGGCCATGCGATTTCCCCGCGATAACCAACAAACCCAGTCGACCTGAGTTGGTGGTGGTGAGCTCTGACATCGTGAGGGAACACAGGATTCGTGACAGTCAGAAAAATTATGTGGGCCCGCGCAGCTGGATGATGAGGAAGAGCGCAGTCGAGCGCAGCATTGCAGGCAAGAAAGTGCATGCGACTGCAGGTTTTTGCGCACGTCGGGGAGCTTCTTCTTTTTTTTACCCCACCTCTAGCGCCGATTCCCTAGCCCATACCGCCTTTTTAGACGGATTGTGATACCATCCCTGCCGTATCCTGCTGTGGCCCCCCTGTCGCAGCGGTCGTCTAGGGACTTGGCTGCCACTCGCTGGGGTCGCATCGACTGCCGTTGCCCCTTCCATCATCCAAACAGAGCCGGGGAGTCCCACCAACTTTTTTTTTTTCTGCCGTTTTCAATGAAGGGTTCATCCACCACATCCACCACCTCCACCACCTTCCGAACCCTCCGCCTCTCTCCGCCCGCCCATTTTGTTGTCTATTGTCTTCCCTTGCTCTTGTCTTGTTCCAACAAGTGACGGAACGGGTATTTCGTGCTTCCTGCAGGTAACGAAGTGTGAAGCGCGGTTGCAACAAAAAAAGAAAAGAAAAAGAAAAAGAAGGTTTGGTCTGGAGATAGCTTAGTATCTACTACCTACCCACTTCAAACCCTCTCGTTATCTTTTTTTAAAGTCTCGCTGTTGCCCCCGATGGCCCCAACCACAATCATGCGCCCCGAGCGTTCGGAGCGTCCATACAACACTCGTCGCAAGTCGTTGTCGTTGCACTCGTTGGGAATCCACGTTCCTGTAACTCACGCTGCCCGCGCCGCCGCTGCTGCCAGCCGAGCTTCTTCTTCCTCCAACAACCACAACTCTTCTACTCAGTCAAGTATGGCTTCATCAAACACAAAGGAAGCCCCCTCCAGGAGGCTAAAACGCGCGCACACTCAGGATGACGATGATGCGCACACCTCAGAGCCGCTGCCCAAGAGGCGCGATAGCCAGACAGTCAAGTTCGAAGACACTCCCCCGCCATCCCCTCCTGCTGCCCAACAGTCCATCGAGATGGACGAGGAGGACTCGAAACCAATCGACATGGACGCCGTCAACGATGAGATCGTCGAGGCTGTCATCGTTCAGCTCCAAAACACGGGCAACAGACCACACTTGGTGAAGGAGCTCGCTGCTGTCCTCATGCAGCAGCTCAAGATCGTTCAACAGTATGTTTTCCCCCTCTCTCTTTCTCTGAACCGTTTAGAGTTTCGGTCTCCCCCACCTCAGAGTCACTCTTGCTCACCATTTTCCTCTCAGGTCCGCCAACCCGTGCGCCATCATTTCATCAAGGTTAGCCACCTACTTGAAGCGCAGCGGCTGGTCAGCTCAGTCGCCTTGCCCGCTGGCCAAGGAGCTTGAGTCTGTCCACCCAAGGCGCACATACTTTTACCTCACCACCTGCCCGCACCAGCCGCTCCCGGACCCGGCGCAAGCGGCCACCTTGAGCCACCTTGCGCACAGTCGCACCATCATCTCTCCCTCTCTGTCCAGTGGAGCTTCCAACTCTGAGGACGCCGACTCCGACGCCATTCGGCGCCGCGAGCTGTCGCCCAGCCCGGAGGTGGATCTCTCAAGCCCAGAGTTTGATGATATGGATGACGAAATGCCGAGCACGCCTATCGGCTCTTATTCGCTTCCCGGCTTCTGCCTGCCCCCAACCTCTCGCTTCATTGCCCACCACAGCAATGGCCGCAGCAGCAGCCGTCGTGCGGCCTCGCCTCCTCTCGAAAAGGACGAGAAGGAGTTCACTCAGACGGCTACTGGCCTGCAAAAGAGGAAACTCAATGGCGATCTGCTCAGGGCCAACCCGCCTACCATTGTCGAGCCATTGCCCGTCTTGGATCTTGAAAAAGAAGAGGGATCGCTCTTTGGCGGGAACAACACAACCAGCAATAACAATGCGACCAATCTGTCGTTTGTTTCAAGTCCCGCGATCCGGTCTACAATGTACTTCCCCGTCAGCAGGAAAGACCTCGAGACCGAAAGCTGGAATAAATGGGACAGCATGCTGGAGTGGGACCGCAGCCCTGAAAATATCGAGCTTGACGAGCTTGATGGGCTATTGAGCGATTACTGAGCGCGAAGACGCGCAAGGCTCCGGTTTGGTGTACGTATGACAGGATGGGAGCATGCATGACGTTGTGTACGATCTGGGGGTTGGCAGTATTGGCTGTATCCGGGTGATTGCCGGCAGCATTTCCTTTGGGTCACATGTGGCCTGTTACGACTTGTCCGCGATGCTTTACGTTTTTTAACCTTTTCATTATTTCTTTCTTGTTATGTCTCTCTTGGGCGGTTGGTCGGGAACGGACGGCAAAAATGGGCCAGGTCTCCCCATAGACGAAGCTATGTCGTTTGGAACGGTACCATCATGGCGATATTGCATGGCATGGCGTTTTATGACTACTTAGCTGATGTGGGTTGCATATGGCGTTACAGGGGATTTTTACTATCTTGGCTTTTAGTTGGGGGTGGCTTTGCGATCGGTTTCTTTATATCCGGCGTTTATTGTTGGCTTTTTGACGTGTGCTTATGCAGTTTCGACTCTACTCTTTCTGCTCAATCTGGTACCACAAAAGGGGGCGATGGGATCAAAAAAGGAGGGTTTTGTTACGGAGCAGGAAAGGGAGATGGAAGAAGCTCTTGATCTCGAACTCAGCTCTCTCCGTTATTTTGTATTATTATTCAGCCCTCCGAGCAGGACGATGAGGATGGAGTCGTTTTTGGGAGGCAGTTGCTAGATACCACCTACTGGCTATAGACGACAGAGGACGGGAGTGCACGGATCCTTTCTACTCATTGGAGTGATGATGATAGAAAGGAGAAGAAGTGAGACCTAGATGTCCGGCTTGGCTGGAGGCCGTTGGTGCCAAGGGAATGAGGGCGTTAGAAATACAATATAGTCTCCTATCACTTTATCGTTCTCTCAATGACGTCCTTTGGTCGGAAGCAGTACTGCTACCTATCGTAGGAGAGTCTCCTTCCAATCTCCGACGGGCCTTATTCTTGCTGTCCATTTTGTTATAGGTCTCTTTAACATGAGGCCCATCAACTGTACTCTCTGCTTTCTTTTCCAACTTTATAACAGGGTATGGAGCACCCAAGCAAGGCTTGAACAAACAAGTTCGGTTGCATTCTGAAATGAGACGGGCATCTTTAGAGTCGGAGTTGATGATTGGGCACGTCAATGATATTGCCTACAAGCATGTTGACCAGAATTGTTTGGATCATTAGCAACTAAAGCATAACCAACCCACCGCCTTTGCAGATTACAAACGGCTTGTTTGATGACTCGAAAACTATGTCCCGTCTGAGAAACCCATAATTGACAGCGCCAGCGGGGACGAAACTCCCGCGCGCCTGCGAACGCTGATCGAACAGGAGCTGTTTGTGAGCTTTCTGTGGCCTCCGGATCCAGATGGACGCAAGTAGTTACAACGGGACCAACTCACCCAGCTCAATTGGACTCTATTATCCGAGGATCCTACCGTGATGCATCGAAAGATAACTAGCGCGTTCGCTCTCCAACCAGCACTGCCCTAGACTACGAGTTGACGGCTTTTACAACTATGGCAGATTCACTGTCCGGGACGTAGTAACAGGAATAACCATGCACATCCTGAGAGGATTCTTGATGATGTGTGCTTCGTCCATGGCATGGAGGCCAAACTTGAAAGGGTGGTGCGGCACAGTAAACAAGATGAGGCGGAGGCGTGGACCTAGAGAGTGTGTCATGGAGGGGTCAGAGATGCCTGATCCCCTTTCACAACGACAGTTGCTTGGTAGCTCGGATGGTGGAAAAGCGTCGCTGAGATGGGGGATCTTGGGCTGCTGTTTGGTGAATGGTGCGTGTTTGCGGGTGGTTTTGGTGGATGACTTTGGTTGGAATGAGATGGTGATATATAGGGGATTTTATCCGGTTTTTTTATTTTGTCTAGCTCAAAAAACTTTGGATCGTTTGTCTATTTGCCAGTGATACAAATACACGAGAGTACTCCATCACACATATCTGCCTTTTGTTATTCAGATCGTACACATTTCCTCATCACTCCCAATCCTACACATCACTTCCCTTCCCCCTCCTCCTTCACCCTCAACTCCAACACCACCGTCGTACCCGCATGATACCACGGCCTATCCATCCTCACCACCTCCAACCTCCCCCCCAGCTCCTCACTCGCCCCCTTCACCAACCCCTCAATATCCCTATTCCACCAACACCCAAACTTCTGAAAATGCCCCGGCGCGTACTTGTCTAGCAGTCCATTAATCCACCCAAACCAACCCCTCCCATGCTCCAGCAACAAAATCCTCCCCGTCCCGGGCACCACCCTCCCCGCCATCTTCACCAGCAACCCCTGTGGATCCTTCACCGAACAAAGCCCGAAACTCTGAATAACCGTATCATACCTCTCCCTCCCCCTTGGCAGTCCCGCCTCTGCATCCCCAAGCAGTAACTGAACCCTCCCATCCAGCGCAGCAACCACCGGCACGACCTCCTCAGGGTTCGTCAGTTTTGGGTAGGGCTCAGCCCTCTTCTTAGCCATCACCTGCCTCAACCCCGGCACTGACTCCCTTAGTCGATTGCGTGCAACAGACAACATCTCAGGCGAGACATCCACCGCCGTATATGACAAAACCTCACCCTCCATCCCCCCCACCCTCCTCTCACCAGCCGTAACCTTGGACTTTGTCCCATACCCCCACGAACTCCCCCTTTTAATATCCAATATCTTCGCCATCCTACTCCTCGCCTTGGCGAGCTGCTCCTCGGGGGAGTATTCCTCGAACGGGTGAACTACATACTCCCAGCTGTAATACGGCAGATTTCTCCCCGTGCCACAAGCTACTTCCAAGACGTGGCCTTTGGCGCGGCTGGCGAGGTAGGTTCTGTTGGCGGTGATACGGGAGAGACTTTCGGAGGTGTTGAGTGAGGTGTCGAATTCGAGGGCGGAGACGGGGGTTAATGAGGGGGGTAGGCCAGTTGGGGGGCAGCAGGAGGGGTGGGGTTGGGGGAGGGATGGGCCGAGGGGGTCGAGGTCGGAGACGGGGGTTTTTGAAGGTGTTTGTTACTACTGCCGAGATGTACAAGGAGGCGAGGAAGGCGACTGCGAGGGCGCCGTAGAGGGGTATTTTGCGGTGGCGTTGGATGTTTTCTTCTAGGGTGAGGGGGGGTTTTGAGGTGGGGTTGTCGTCGCGGTAGAGGGAGAGTTTTGGTTTTGGGGGGACGAAGTTGTTCGGTGGGGGGAGGGGGGACTTTTTGGAGCGGAGGGGGCTTTGGGGTGGCGAGGGTGGTGAGGATGGTGATGGTTTTCGTTTGGCGTATTGGAGGGCTGAAGAGAGGCTTAATTGGCGGGAGTAGCTGGACATGTTGGAAGGTGAATAGAGGTGAGGGTGTAATGAGAAGGGTGTCCTTGAGGACAGCCTTAGTCGGGAGGCCATGGTTGTGGTGTGAGAGAGGGGTGATGGGTGTTGCCCAGTTCTCATATAAGTCCGGGTACGGGATCCGGTGGTGGCCTGGGCGGGTGTGGTGTGAGCTCTCACTCACCCTTGATGGTCATTTGTGAAGCTTGAGTGAGCCAGAGCTTTCCGGCCAATCAAACTCTTGTTGAGTGTCGAATGTGGATATTACATAATCAACGCTCACCACGGTGAAGGCCCACCTTGTCAGGTCATGGACAAAATAATTAATGCCTTGGAAGATAATCGACAGACCTGAGAAAATGGTTAGCATGCCTCTTGACTGTCTTTCAAGGCCTCTCAACTCTATTGAAATGCCTGTTAATATCTTCGAAGGCCTATTAATATGTTTTGAAAGCCTTTTTAATATATTTTCAAGGCCTTTTGATACGTGTTCAAGGCCTATCAACTATCCCTAAAGGCCTGTTAATTATGTTTGAAGGCCTGTTGGTTGTCTTTCAAGGCCTTGCTATCTTGTTGCAGGTCTTTCTCTGTCAACGATGCCACCCCCCCACCTTCCCGCACACGGCTCCACAGGTGCCTAGATTCCCCACACAAAGATAGCCAGGGGTATCCTGATTCGCCCCTTCTCCTGACACTCACACGCGACCATCACTTCGTCTTCACGACATTTCTCACGAAGACGTCTACCGGCCTCATCGTTTTCCAGGCAGTCAGTCACATTGCAAAGATGGCTACCCAACAGGATCTCCAAGAACTCATACGGCTCATGACCGTCACAAGAAAAATGCCCATGCTCCAAGCTATGACATCAATCAAAGCCCTCCAGGCAGTTGATCTCAGGAGGTGAGCTATCGGCTTGATTTTGAGCCTCGACCTCATATTCGTTTGGGAATATACGACTTTATCGACATCTATACCGATTCAATATCAACTAACAAGTCAAAACAGCATCAAACAAATATCCGAAGCGTCCCTCCCCACCGTTCAGGAAGCTCTCAAAGACGACAAGGTCGCACGCGCTCTCCAAAACGCCTGCAAGGCCGTCATCAAGAGAAATGCCACACAGTCATCATCACCACCCTCTGGCGGCGGTGTTCTCAAGCGTGGATCATCAATATCATCCACATCACCGGTATCCAAACGCGCCAAAAGCGACGTTTTCATGACTGGCCCTGTTGAAATGACCCCCCAGGAATTGGAGGCTTCCCTGGAGCTGCCAATATGCACAGACGAGGATACTATAAAGGAGACGGTCATCGAAACTAACCGGGCGCCACTCGTACTTGCCTTTGCGGTGGAGATGCTTAGATATACCATGCCTGAGCAGCCGTTATCGAGTAGACTCAGCCTCGGTCAGGCGGTGGTGAGCGCCAACTCTCGGTCCAAGGCTGTGAGTTTGGGACTGGACAAAGGCCCCAGTGCGGATCAGGAGGGGTATGGGGAAGGTCAGCCGAGGGTGAAGGTAATGGGTAGGGAGGTTGCGGTTCTCAAAAGGAGTGGGTATGAGTGGAAAGGTGAGGAAAGGTCCGGCGACGAAAAAAAGGATGGAGCGGGAGGGTCACAGGAGACGAGTGCAACGACGGCCTCGACGCTGGACCCGACGCCTACACCTACGGCTACTTGGTCTACGAGCCCGCCGATTATTATGAAGGACTCCAAGTTTGTGGCGAGGGCCATTCATTTAACGTCACCGTCGCAGAGGAAGTACTTGATGGAGAGCTTGATGCATAATCACCCTGAGTTGAAGAGTGCAACGCATAATGCCTGGGCTTTCCGGCTGAAGCCGCCTGAGAATGCGAATTGGCTCACTCAGAGGACCATGAGGGAGGAGTCGTTTGATGATGGGGAGACTGGGTGTGGGGATCTCATGCTGAAGGTTATGCGGGAGGCTGGGGCGGTCGATACACTCGTCGTTCTCACCCGTTGGTTCGGAGGGACGATGTTAGGGCCGGACAGGTGGAGGTTGATGAGAAATGCGGTTACGTCTGCGCTCGGTGAACGAATGCGAAAGACGGGAGGAAGTATTTCACTCGGAGGCGAGGCTCTTTGGGGCCTGGATCTCGAGGCCATGAGAAAAGCCCAGCCTGGGACCACAGTTGGAGGTTACGGGTCAGGCAAGCAGCTGCAGCCGCTAACCCATGTGGTGGGGATGCATATTCACCGGCCCGAGGCGGCCAGATCGTATCTGCTGAGGAGTTTTGGGAAGCCATCACCACCGCCAGCCGACGAAACAGCGACGAGCCCTTCCAAGAAAAAAGCGGTGCATAAAACGGCCAAAGTACTGGAGGCGGAGAGGGAGGAGAACTTGGGGTTGTTGCTTGGGGCGTTGAGATTGCTTTTTGATAGCTGGGCGGATCATCTTGATGTGGCAGAACTCGATAGGAGGACGTGGGCTTGGTACTGCGCCATTCGTCCAGAGGTGGATAGTGGCCCAAATGGCTGGGGTGGGAAGGGGTCGGTGAAGTTGGTGGATCTTCTAAAGCTGAGACGAGGGGATCAGTCATGAATTTTGAGATCAGGAAAAAGAATCCCAACTTGAGGTTTGACCATACTGTGTAATTGTATTGAGTTTTGGCAGAGCTTCCCACCTCATATCCTGAAGATTTCATGATCTGGTCGACCATACACATACCAAATCAATGTCCAAAGCGCCTCTCTCTATAGTCCAAACATCTCTTAAACTAAACTAGACAAGTCCTCCCGAGCCCTTCAAAGCCATACTATACTAAGTCTTAAGCTTTCTTCATATAAGTAGTAAACAAGGCTGAATGGGAGAGTACGGTGGTTTTACGGCCTTGACCAGGATGATTTGGGGGAAAGAACGAACGAAGGGTCACTTTGGGGAAGGAACGAACAAGGTCGTATTAAAGGAAGGAGCGCACTGTGAAAGCCAAAAGCAAACAAAGAAATGCAGTCGTTCTCTTCCCTCTTTTCGTATTCTGCAGCTATCACGATTAACAATCGCCCGCAAGCCCAAGATGATGCCGTTGGGGGTTGCGTTGACCCGATTGTTAAAGGCCTGGGCGACTGCGGTTAGAGACGACATAGTGGGCTTGCGGGCGAGAGATCTTTTGCCACCTGCCCAAGCACCCATAAGCCGAGCGACTTTGGTTGCTGCGACTCAACTACCAGTGATGTTGATTGAGCTGGAACCCGAGCGATAGACGCTTAGGACCCGTCAATACCTAAAGAAGCACAATTTTGACCTTGGATAATGTGCCCCTTTCCGAAGAAGGCGGATCTGAGCACCACGTTGTTAGCGCAGGACAGCCAACGAATAGGGAGCAATCGAGCAAGGCTTTCCCAGCCCCTCCTTAACACATCATCAGCTCGTGAGGGTCTTCCCACTTTTCTGTCTGACCCACGACGACAATTCCCTCTCCAGAAACCATCCTCAATCTTGACAAAAGGCCTTGAGTTTGGTTTACCGTCGCCAAAACACCACAAAAGCAAGAAAGTGAGTAAAAGTCCCCCGCTAACCATCATTTCTTCAATGGTGGGGGAGGGCTGATCATGCAAGTCAGAGCGGCTCGGCGCTTGTGCAGTGTGGTTGCCCCTCGCGACCAACCCATCCAACCCGGCGTCAGCGGCAAAGGAAGTCAACACTTGTGCAGCAGGAAACCAAGAACTGTTGCTCTCTTTCCCTTTCTTCAACACCCATTATACATTCCAGATCCAACCCCCCCTTCTTAACTCACCCGGCATATTGAAACTGTCTTTACCAGCCCTTTTACCGCAGCGGCAATCTTCCTTTTGTGTGTCTTGTCTCGCTGGCCGACTTTGCGCGCGGGTTTTCCATATCGATTTTTGCAACACTATATCAGATTGAAGAGCACATTGCCCGCGACGCTGCGGCGCCATAGCAAAATTTCCTAGTGTTTTCCGGGGATTTACACTTGAAGCAGAAAGGAGAAATACCTAGGTCAATTTCAGTTTCGCTTCTCCGTCAGGCGCCATGACGGCCGATTACAACGATGGGCCGGCCGTCGCCCTTTCTTGTAAGTTTGATGGAGCTGGACAGCTTCGGAAGGGGGATTCAACGACTGACTTTTTCCGATAATAATAGTCGCCAACAACTTCTGGGGTAAAGACGATGCTGGTGTCGGACCCCTGCTCGAGCGCATGGCAAACGCCAAGCTCACATGCGATGAACTCAAGAACTTCTACAGCGGTGAGTTTCTCTCCTTTTCAGGCCAGGTGAGAATCGACTGACAGTCAGGGAAAAAAAACAGCCCGCGCATCTATCGAAGACGATTACGCCCGAAAACTACTCTCGCTATGCCGCAAGAACCTGGGTTCGCAGGAGACGGGGACTTTGAGACAGTCGCTGGATATTGTCCGGGCTGAAGTCGAGTCGATGGGCAAACAGCATCAGCATATCGCGCAGCAAATGAAGAGCGAACTCGAGGAACCCCTGGCTGCGTTTGCTGGTGGGATGAAGGAGCGACGAAAGATTGTGCAGAACACGGTGGAGAAGCTGCTCAAGACCAAGGTGCAGCAGACGCAGATGGTCAACAAGACGAGAGACAAGTACGAGCAGGAGTGTCTCAAGATCAAGGGCTACCTCGCGCAAGGGCACATGGTCATGGGCCAAGAGGAGAGAAAGAATAAGGCGAAGTTGGAGAAGACACAGATCAGCTTGGCTGCCTCCAACGCCGAGTACGAGGCTGCGGTCAGGGCGCTGGAGGAGACAACGGCGAGGTGGAACAGGGAGTGGAAGGCGGCGGCTGACAAGTTCCAGGATTTAGAGGAGGAGCGCTTGGATTTCACCAAGAGCAGCCTCTGGCAGTTTGCGAATATTGCATCGACTGTCTGCGTTAGTGACGACTCTTCCTGCGAAAAGATCAGGCTGTCCCTGGAACATATGGAGGTGGAGAAGGACATAATAACGTTCATCACCGAGAAGGGGACTGGTCAGGAGATCCCAGATGCGCCAAAGTACATCAACTTTTGCCGGGGGGATATGGATTCCCAGTCGGAGGTGTCGGACGATGATAATTATTCGGTCGCGCAGTTTTCGAGGAGTATAAACCCGGCTTTCCGCTCTTCGTCGCCACAACCCTCGACTTTTGAGTCTCATCACGATCCGAACTCGGCATTGGCACGGAAGCTTCATGGTGATCCTGAGCCGGCACGAGGCCAAGCGGCGGCGTTGCCTCAGAAGGCGATTGCTGCTGCGGTCCCGGTTATTCCCCAGCAAGACTTGAAACAAGATCAACGGAGGGCAGCGCCTAGAGGCTATCAGTCTCCTCAAGCCAGCAACATGGACTACGACCCCAACGAGTTCGCGCCTGTTCCTCACGATCCCTACCCAATGGATGGCATGACCATGCTCTGCCGGCCCACAGCTTCAGACCTCAGCACGGCGCCATCTGCCACATCAGCCCGACCCTCTAGCAGAGGCTCCCACAGCGAGACGTCCTTCTCTAGTCAAGAACCGCCCCAGCAAGCCATGGCGCCCGTCAAACAGCAGCAGCAGCAGCCACCAGCCCAACAGCGCCAACCCCCTGTCCAACAACAGCAACAGCAACCACCTCAACAACTCCAACAACAGCAACAGCCCCAACAAGGCAGTGAGTCCCCCGACAAAAAGGTCATCAAGAAGAAGAGCGGGTTCTTTGGAAACAACAGTCCCTTCCGCAGAAAGAGCACCAAGGAAGTCGCCCCCAACAGCAGAAACACCTGGCACCCCACCAACAACCAGCGTCCCCAGCTCACGGGGGCTTTTAACAAGAGCAACGACCAGGTCATCACCCCCGACCGAAGCGTCAGTCCCGATCCCATTGCTGCCAATGCTAGCCTCGCACTCAACGTGGGAGGAAACGTCTTCCAGGTTGACGACACTGCTCGTCAAAAACAGCAAGCTTCGCCGGCTACACCAGAAGACGACCCAATTGCTATGGCGCTTGCGGAGCTGAAGGGGGTGACGTCGGGGAGTAACAAGATGAATGGTAGCGGTGGTGGGGGAAGGGTGTCGGCAGATCACTATCATGGTATTGCCACGCCCGCTCCTGGAGGGAGGTCGGGAGCGATGAGTGTAAGCGGGAACAGCGCTGTTGTTGCTGCCATGAGGGGGACGCCGCCGCCAAGTTATGATCAGCAGGTTCAGGTTCAGCGGTTGGGGGTGCCGCCGCCGGCGGTCACGTCCAAGGCGATGAAGGCGGCTTCGGAGAAGTTTCAGACGCAGACGAGGAGCTTGTTTGATGGGGGACGGCCGGGGTCTGGGGGGGGTGGTGGGGGGGATTATGCTAGGAGTATGTCGAGGCCGGGGACGAGGGGGAATGATACGGTCAGGGCGGCGAGTCCGGCGCCGACGAGGAGTGCTAGTCCTAGACCGGGGTCGAGGGCTAGTCCCAGTGTCGGGTATGGGAATGGGAGTGCGAGTCCGAATATGTTTTCGAGTTCGACGGGGAGTCAGCATCAGAGTCAGCAGCATCGGGGGTCTGTGTCGTCACAGCAGCAGCATAGGGGGAGTTATTCTGGTCGGTATGAGCAGCCCGGGAGGGGGTCGCCGAGCGTGATGGGTGACGGGAGGAGTGCGAGCCCGGCGCCGTATAGTCAGAGGCCGGCGAGTAGTATGTCGGGACACCAGAATCATTCGATGGCGCTTTCGGTGGCGGGGTCGATCCCGACGGGTGGTGGTGGGGATGAGGGGAGTTTGTATGGGGGGAGTCAGAGGGGGAGGCATGGGAGGAGCAATACGGCCGGGAACGTCAGGGCGGGGAGCAGTGGGAATGTGGTGGCGAGCAATATGAGTTTGTATGAGGGGAGTGGTGGGAATGGAGGGGCGAGCAGGGCGAGGAGCAAGAGTGTTGCTGCTGGGGGGGCTGGGGGGAGGGATAGGCAGGTGGGAGATCCGGGGACGTATACTAGGGATGGGAGGGCTATTATGCATTTTGGTGAGTTTAACGGTGACAAGTTCATTTGGGGGGATGTTGGCTAACGTTGGTTGTAGCTCGAGCACTGTATATGTACCAAGCGGCGATTCCGGAGGAGCTGGGGTTTGCAAAGGGGGATGTTTTGGCTGTGTTGAGGCATCAGGATGATGGGTGGTGGGAGGCGACGGTGCAGGGTGGGAATGGGCAGGTTGGGTTGGTGCCCAGTAACTATTTGCAGCCTCTGAGTTAGGGGAGTTGAACAGGGCAAAGGAGATATGATGGGGAAAGGAGAAGATGGCGAGAGGAGGATAGTAGGAGGTTATGGGATGGAGGTGGAAAAGAAGATGTGGGAAAGGGGTGAATCCCTCCGACTTCTTCACGGCGGTATGGTTGGGGTTGGGTTGGGTTGGTGGATCTGTCATGGTTTGCTTATAATGATGGGGGATACCAAGGGCTTGGGTTGGACTTAAGAAGGGGATGGTGACGATTTGGGATGTCTGAAATGTGTACATGGAACGATGGGGTTTTGTATTGGGGATTTTTGCTCGAGCGAGCTTGTTCTGATTTTGATTGATGGATTCTTTTTCACTTTTTTTCTTTTTCAGCTTGTTTTCTTATGCTTGGGATCATTTTCCGGTTACTGCTACTACGACTACCCCATTGCTATGTTGTTGTTTAGTTTTAAGACAGAGATGGAAATAAACGTGGTCTATCCAGTTGCATGTGCGTCGGGAGAGATGTTTATCTTTCCTGCTACCAGGCCGGTAGTAGTTCGTACCATCGGAGTCATCAGTTGTTGACAGATGGGCGTTTACGCCATCTTCTCGTGTTCTTTGAACACACTCAGACGACCATGTTCCAGTTACGCTTTCATTCAGCCACACCAAAGGTTACCGCAACGACGTGAAGTTCTTCGCAAGACCCAAGTAGTGGATATCGGATATTGGATGCCAAGACCCATGTGAAGCGCTAAGTTGGGATGACATCAGGCGCTGCAGGGATGCCACAAAGTGGGTGGGGGGGGGGAGGATGAAAGCTCCTGGTCCCTAGCTCTTCCCCCAAACAGCCAGCTGCAATTTCGCACTTCACATGCCAATGAGAATGCGCCTGACATTTTTCGTGTGTGAGTGAAGTTACCTCAGTTGGGCAGGAACCACGGAACGGACACGGTATGTGGTAATAAAGAGAGGGCAGCGAATTCCTCCAGACGATTTCAGCATCACATCTTAATATTACATCCGGAGAATGAACCACGTTTGGTAGAGAGAGCGACAACCACCACAAGCTGGAGATACACTAGGTTTTTTTTTGATCCACGCGAGGCCATTGGATCCAGGTAATTGTGACAAGATGGTACGCGTCGCCCTCCCTTGAGTTTCATAAGTTCTCTATCTGGATCGCTAACCTTTTGATGTGGCCAGGCCCAACGCAACACTGTTGCCGCCGGCGAAGACGACGAATTTGCCCTCCTATCCCACCAATGGAGCCAGATCACATCCGGGCTCCGCGCGTTGTTGAGGGAGACGAAGAAGGGGGTTGTTTACCTGTTGACGTCTAGGACTGTTCAGAGGAGTTTGATATGGTCGATTTTGCTACTCACCGCGGCTGTCATACTATATCTTGTTGCTGCGGTGGTCTACGTGGCCTCTTACTATGTTTACCTGCCCAAACAGGTGCATGAGCAGGAGGTTTATCTGCATTATGGGTGTGCTCTCTTGCCTCTCTCTCCCTTCTCCCCTGTTTTTCTTAGAAGTCTGTGGCTGACTGTTGATGGCAGATACGGCCAAAACCCGGTCGCGTTAACAAGCCTGAAGCTCCTCCCTGACCAACCGTACGATATATCGGTTTCGTTGACGCTGCCTCTGACGCCGGAGAATACAAAGAGGGGGAATTTCATGGTGCTGATCCACTTGCTGGATACGGACCTGACGGAGCACACACCTGCTGGGGGGGCGGGGATGTATAATCCTGTTGTGTTGATGGATAAGACGACCGGGCAGACGGATTTGGTGACGAGTCTCAGTTTGGGGCCGTTGATGAAGTCCTCGACGGTGTTATTGACAAGTGCGAGGCCGGCAATTATTCCTTATACTGATCCGTTGGTTTCGTTGGCGAAGAGGATATTGTTTTTGCCGTATCACGTGTTGTTTACGCAACGGGCGGATGCTACGATGTTGGAGGTGAAGATGGTGGAGGGGGTGGCTTTTGGGAGTGGGAGGGGTGACTCTTGGTTGAGAAAGGGGCAGGGACAGGGGGAGAAGATGCCAAGGAGTATGGTGGTGGAGGTGCAGGCTGGGCAGGGATTGGGGGTATATGAATGCCGGGTCGAAATTGTGGCCAGGTTGAGGGGATTGAGGTGGGTGATGTATGAATGGCGTATCCTGTCGTTTTTTGGAATCACGGGGCTGTTTTGGGCGGTGGAGATGGGGTGTTTGGCGTTGGGGATTCTGCTTCTCGGGGGTATTCGTGGTAGCGATCAACAAAAGCAGATTGAAGACTGGGAACCGAGACAGGAACCGACGCTGGAACGGAGTCTGATTAAGGAGGAAGATGAGATGTCGGATACGGAAAGAACATTTCCTACTGGGACGGGAGAACCGCCGTTGAGGTATGAGAGTTCGTCGGCGCTGGAGGGGAAGATTAAGAAGGAGGAAGGCGACGAGGGATTGGACCTCTTAATGACCAAATTGCCAGATTTTGGTGAACAGGGGGATGATGAGGAGGATGGGGAGGGGAGCGATTGGAAGGACTCGGGCATTGGGACGAGTACGAATTATAGTGATGCTGCAAAAGGGGAGGCAGGGCCGAGGAGGAGAAGGGTGAGTAAGTCATAATGGGGGCTTATCATTTTCATTTATGGAAGATTAGGGGAGGTTGGAGCTTTGCGGTCAGACCTATACACAGCCATACGAAGTATAGCGATACTCTTCACATAGCGATATGATCGGCCAAACGGTGGTTCAATATGTGGCCAGAGCGATATTTTGGGCATTCAGAGAGTCGTTAGTTTTTAGTGCCAAGCCCCCATAATGATTTATCTTGGTTTAATTGAAGAGGTTAGGAACCAGGTGGCCTGCCGGAGTGTCTGCCGCTTATTTATACACTGGGATACTAAATGGCAAACGAAACGATACCCATAAAGTTACAGGTGTTTGCAAAATCATGTAGGTTTATCAGTCTAATTCTAACACATTCTAGCATCTAAGCTTAAGACAACAGTACGGCAAACCAAGCCATCTTTTCCACCACTGAAGGTTTTCTCTCTTCCTTAGACTTTGATTCTGTGTTAAACTTTCTCTCATGTGCTGAACTTTCCATAGTGGCTTGAAGTCTTTTGCTCTCTGTAGAGTTTAGCAAATCTATAAAGCCACCCTTCCTCACACCCAGCCCACACTTTTCCTCCTTACCCGACACATCACACTTAGCTGCCTCTCTCAACTGCCAATCTTTTCCATACCTGACATCTTCCCACACTATCTATCAACAAGGCAAAACCCGTTCGTCACCATGAGCACAGACAACACCATCACCATCACCTCGCCCGACCGCCTTGGTCCACATGGACGCTACCGCCCCGGCCGCGTCCTCACCCTCTTCAAACATCGAGCACCCGGGCCATGGGGTACACACTACAATGGTGAACCTCCCCGTCGTTACTCCCACGTCGGCCACAACCACCAGCAGCACCCCGGCCCCAAAAGCAGCTCCCTCACCGACCGTATCAACATTGCGCTTGACAACCCCCCCCCACGGAGACAAAACCTATCGACTTTGGGGATATCTACGAGATCACCATCCCTCAAGACATCGCCACCCGCAACTTTAACGATTTGGAAAACGAAGGGGGACCGCACGTGGTGATTTGCTACATGGACAACAAACCCAACAACACGTTCGTCGCGAAGATATACGACGGGGTGGATCGCCCACCCCACGGCAACCCAGGGTGTGATCTTCGGATGAAGGGGAAGGCGTGCTACGAGTATTTGGACTGCATGGCGAGGGTGGAGCTTGATTACGCTACCGAGACGCACGCGTACAAGTGTTTTCGTCCTTTTTTTTTTTGGGGAGGGGAAGGGTCTGAAGGTTATCGTCCCCCAGTTTAATGGGAGTTTTACTTTTGAGGTGGAGACGCACGTCCCGGAGTGGACGGCGAGGTGGGTGAGGATGGTGTTGATGGATCATTACAAGGGGGCGGAGACGATGGAGGAGAAGATTGGGAGGGCTCGTACCATTGATGGGACGGTGGGTCATGGTATGCTTCCTGATGAGAAGACTCGGTTGGATATTCTACGGAAGGTGTCGGAGGCGAGTCATAAAATGTGGTGGAATGTTGAGATTGGGATCAATGCTCTTGGCCCGGGCAAGGTGTTGATTCTGAGTGATGGGAGTGTCAAGCTGTTTGGCTTTACTCGTGCGTTTGTGTACAGATGGATGGACCAGGATGTTTTTGCTCATCCTAATCACCGTGGGGATAGGGCGATGATGGGCCTACCCGCGGAGAGGTTGAAGCCCTGAGTCGCCGATTATTCGGTGCTGGCCTGATAGGGGGACAGGTGCCCTCGGTCCGGAAGGTGCACTTCGGCGGTGGGTTCCCGCGAGGTGGCTTGGGAATGTGAATTTGGCTGCCGGATGGTTGTTGAATACGTTTTCTGACTTGAAGGCAGAGGTTTTTATGCCGCTGCCTCCTTGGCTTTTCTCTGCGGAAGTCTCACAACGTGGGATTGGCGAGGTGGTGAGGAAGCGGGTGGAGGGGATAAAAAGGAAGCAAGTGCCACGGGTTAATTTCCCTTCGCCTAGCACCAGGGACGTTGACGAGTCTGCTGAACGGCTGGCACGGCTGGCACGGCTGGAACGGCTGGCGGAGGAGGATGGGCAGTACGAGGAGCGTATGGCTCGTGAGTGTGGATATGGGGGTAACTAGGAGGGCGGCTCTGAGTAGGGATTATAAAGAGGACTGGTATCTGGGGAAGGGGCACGCCCCGGATAATATCAGCAGTGCTGCAAGTTAGCAAATGTACTTAGATGGGCGATCGACTTACGCCTCCTTACGATAAAGATAGGCCTGTTCACTATCATTTAATGGTTATTATTTATTATTGAATGCATCCTCAAGACACGGATAGGCATGTCCACTATCTTTGAATGGCCATCACTTATTATTCAAGGTCTATGAACTATCTTGAAAAAGCTATACACTATCTCTGGAGGAGTTTTGGCCAACCTTTGTCACGCAATCTAGAGGACGATGACATGTCAACTTACTTTGCCACCCCAGTCTTTACATCCAGAGTATTGCAGGCCAAGTTTGACATGTTGATGATCCCCCTTCTTTTTCTCATGCTGCCCAGAACGTATAAACAATCGGCATTCCCGTGAACTCACAAGGCAGACTTGGTCCATAACACACATTCAAGTGCACATCCTCTCCACCCCCAGAATACGAGCTACCCTTTCTGACTCCATCACCACAAAATCATCAGTCGGTATTCCCCGACAACAACCGGAGTTTACCAAAACAGCGTATTCCCTCCATACACCTTCTTCTCTTCGCTTCTTAAAAGCATCGAGATCAACCCATTCATTGCTCCCCTTCTCCGCAACGTTGCGGCCTCAGCTCGAAAGATATACCCCAAATCGGGCTGTAGAAAGCCAAGGCCAGGCTACAATACAACCTTGGTGTGATGCCAGTCAGCCAATTCAAAGCCAACCGCCGTAGAGATGAGTAAGCTCGCGGGCAGATAAATGTAAGGATGAATCATATCTGCATTTCAAACACCCATGTCCTGTAGAGAGTTTCTAAATCGCGTTGAAAAAGTTCGTGTATATTGTTGTTGATGTCTTGGTTGTTGGCTTCCTGTTTGCTCGCCGCCTTGTTCCTTGTTTCCAGTCTTGCCCCACCCCCCAAGTGATATCAAGTCCTGACCGTATACCTCGCCGCCTTCGGACTTCGCCCCCCTAACTAACCCAATACCCCAAGAAACACCACCCATGAATAAGAAACACGCCTCTTGATCCTCCCGTCGACCCAATCAAACGGGCCATGCATGTCTGCTACCACCGCACTTTCCAGGAGGAACCGGACCACCGGTGACGGTGATTAAACCCGTCTCCGCCGCAGAAGCGTCCTAGAGTCTCCCTCCCATCTTTTGCTTCTAGAAGTAGTTAGAGTTTACCAACCCCCCCCCCAACACACACACACACACATTCCGCCCTTCCCTTTGCCGCCGCTCAACCCCACCGGAATTGGTCCTTCCCGTGATGATTCTTGCTCCATCCGGCCTCGATATTCGAAGAGTTTCGGCGAGAAATGTGTGTGATGGTGGTGAGTTTCGTGATGGTGATATCCAAACCATTGGACCCTCTTCAGTCATCCTCCCCCCAACTCGGATTAGGCCCTGTCCCAAAATAAAAGAAATAATTCCAACTGGAGAGTAACTCCCACCCTGAAACCTATAACCAAGTGCCAAAAAACCGCCCCATAAACACCCAAAAAAGAACTTTGCTTAAGCGAATGAATTAGTCCCAGTACATCACTACTGCTGACTTCTACCCCATTCAAACGCAGCAGAGACACAAAGCGTAGGGCTCAATTGATGACATGCAGCAAAAGATAGACTTTCTCTGCAGTGTAGGCCGCATCGAGTGGTCACGTCTCTGGCAGTCATGATTGGGTTCTGCCACGCACCGGAAAGAAAATGAGATTCGATTAGGTACTGCCAAGTATGCCGTCATCTGTCCACACCCGCTGGTGCTATAGCCCTACGGACGGGAAGAGGATGTCACTTGTGAGGAGGAACCCGGTGGGCTGGATGACCCCGGTGGCGTCGAATAGAAGCTTCGGGCGTAGTTACTCAGATGGTTCTGCAGATAGGTCTCTTGAGATGTAGGGGCTTCATTGCAGGCGGAGAGAAACACGATGCCGAGTGGTGAAGCTGGTGAGGATACCCATTGCTGCTGTGAGAGTGATGGCCGAGATGTACTAGAGGAGTTTGTGGTTTGGTCAGTACTGCCGCTCATTGTGGTGTCGCGACGAGTGGGTGGCTCCCGGGTCGTAGCGGGCGTGGTGGTATGATGATGCTGATGATGCTGGCTGCGTTCGATGTGATGCCTCTCGATGTTCTATTATCAGAAACTTGCAATTCGATTTCCAAACAAGGGAACAAGTCAGCAAAGTATCTCGTTACTCATCCCATCAGATCCCAGGAGCAACGCCCTTTTAGTACTACTGCCCTTGTCACCCATTCTCAAAATGGAGCATTTTGAGACTAACATCTCGGACTTTGGTAGTGTCCACAGCTCGGATTATAAGCCGGCTGCAGGCTAGTGAAGGGTGCTGCGGTAATGCGAGGTTGCTTAGGTGCGAACGAGACCAACCAATGTGACCCTTTTCCGCTGGCGGCCAAGCGTCCAATCAGATGTCATTTCCGCGGTACTTGAAGCTCAAGGCGTAGTCCTAGAAGCTTTCTCCGTCTTCGATATCAGGGGTTCAAGGTCAAGAGTGGAGAAGTAGATATATATGCAGAATGCTTCCAAAGCTGCCCAAGACGCATAGCCTGTCAGGGAATCAGCTTCTCTTTTCCTATTTGAATCGAGCGTCCCTCGCCCTATCAGCAAACTCGTCAGCGTATTAGTCACTTACACCGAACCCGAAATCATGACAGGTCCGAGTCAAAGAATGCATTGTTTGGTACTTGACCGGAAAAAAGAACTATCCGAAGTGCGTTGATGCTGATGTTTCCGACTCCAAATTGCTGCCTGGGCTAACACTGAATTGATGACAGGCTCTCGAGATCACAGATGACTGGACTGGAGTAACTGATCCGACAGAGCGTAGGCGTCGTCAGAATCGGCTTCATCAGCGGGCATGGCGTAAGTCTTCAGAGTGGTGGTCCTGGCTCGAGGACAACCCATATGCTTTGAGTGACTGACACAAGGCTTTTGATATGTTGTGCAGGCAAGCGTAAGGCAGCCGCAAAACAAAAAGACCAGGACCAGACAGGGGTACCACGCGAGGAGACGGCTGCAGAATATCCATTGCCGGCAGATGCGTCCGATTTCTTCGTTGCACTAAAGGCCCCGATGACTAGTCCAACCGCATTCTCCGACTTCAACCCATCCTCTATCGCCGAATTCATGCCATTTCCGGCCACCTGCATCCCGTCAAGCAGCAGAGCCCCAGTTCAGGCGGCACCAACAGACATCTATAATGCGTCGTTCCCTTGGTCTTCGTCGGTCTCTCCTGATTCCTTCCCGCTTGCAGACTCTGGTTTGGCGGACCGTTCCTGGATACCGCTGGACCAATATAACTCGTCGAGGGCGTATATGACCGACGTGGTCGTGAGCGTCTTTCTCATACCCCTAAATATGGACCGAAGCTCCCTGCGGCCGACATCATTGCAGAAAAGCGTTCCACACGAGAGTTGGATCGACTCGGTGCCTTTTCCCAAGCTTCGAGATAACCTGATCATGTACCAAGACGTGTATAACACGACTGAATTTTACAATAACATCGCGAACGGCGGGTCTCAGGGGTATCAGGATGACGAGGTGGACATGGTGCTGTGTGATCCGTGGGGCGAGGAGGGATGGGAGATGAGTGAAGGTTTTGTAAGAAAATGGGGCCCCCTACTGGAAGGCTGTGAAATGTTGGTGAGGGTAACACAAGTATAGACTGTCAGATGAGGTGGGATGCAATGGATGGTATCTGATTTTAAAACGCAGAAAAGATGGAGATGCACTTGCATCGTCTGAGGTGACCCTGCAATATCTGATAACTAATCAAGCCTTGATGTCAGTTGCTGTAAGTGGTGATGCTCTTTGAGCGTCTAAGTGAGATGGTCCGTGCGTTCCTTCTAGAAGGATAGAAATAAATCCTGGGCAGGTGCAAGGATGGTGGTTGGTGGTTGAATGAATCCGCTCCCTGTGTGACATCAGGAGGACATCCCACTCGGGCTGCTGCTGTTGTGTTCTCAAGGTCCTGCAGGATATCAACAATGTGTCGTTTCTGTTGCTAATTGTGTTGCCACAGAGTACAGTATATGGCGTGGGCAACGGCTGCCACGAACACAACGAAGATTGCGTCATGAATCTGCTGAGCTGCTTGGATTGATGGGTGCGGTATTTCTTGGCACGTTAGACTGCAGTTCTCCGCAGGGACTCGAAGGAGCTTGAAGGAACAGGGGAGAGAAGACCCGGTCGGCCCTACGAATATCGTCGTCAGTTCGATGAGATCTGGGTGGAGTTTCGATTTTTTCGACCTGCTGAAAACGCCCAGGCTGGATAGGAACGCCAAGCGGACTGGCTTGGATGCCGGCCGGTTTGTGAAGGCCTAAAAAAGATGCTGGAAAAAAATGGTGTTGTATCGTGGAAAAGGCGGTCACCGGGAAACGAGGCCGGTGGGGTTACCGTGATTGGCAGGAGTTGGAAGAATTCTCTGATTTTGCATTAGCAGACTGCAATATTATCAAAATAGTAGGCAACAATGCAATATGCCACAAAGATGATGGATGGATGGCCCGGAGTCTTCGTGTCTTCGTCTCGAGGGAGGCATCATCACACGTGGATCTCAGAGCGGGCCAATCACATCACGTGAATATCCAAGCTCGATCGCCCAGCGGGCCCCGCACGTCAGTGAAAGATTCAGATACCCCGCCATTCTGGAGAAGCGGTCCTCTACAGGCTTTTTTCCAACGGTGTATCTGCTACGCTAGAGGGAACAGCTCATCGATCAATCGAGCAGGTCTCGTCGGTGAGAGGAAATCTCTTCTGGTCATTTGCATATTTGGGCAATTCCAGAACTTCTGTCAGCCATCTTGGCCAGCACGCCAGGTGGATGCCCATCGCGAGGTGGGGAAATGGTGGGGAAGAAATGACAGACCTCAGCCCAGATGCCAGGGGAAAAGGGCACCTGGGTCCGTGCTGCTAGACTGTGTACCTTGATGACTTTTGGCAATCTGGATTATTATTCGATGTTCATTGTGTTCAAGGCGTGATTGTAGTCTATTATGCTGTGTCTCGAAAGCAAGCAAAGGAAACAAGCCAGCTCACCATCCAGATTTAAACTTGCGGGATCCAAGACGTTGGCGGGACGAGAGACTATGATCGGGCGAGGAGAGCTGAACTCTAACATCGCCTCAAAACGACGTGGCTGCTTCAAGGTACGAAGTGGTACGTACAGGTACATACATGTTTCTGCTGTTGACTCCTGAGGAGAAACAGGAGTAGTCACTGGGTCGAATCAATTGCGGACGTGCTAGCCGGTTGAAGCGGACAAAACAGACCACGAGATCCCGGTGGTGCGAGCGTCTGCCGCTTTGGAATTTGGAGAGCTTCTCTCGTAACACAGTACGAACTCGAGTCCCGCACCCCACAGCTGGAGACCGGATTTGTACCAAATGACGAAGAAGGCATCCAAGTAGCGATATAAGTGGCCCGCCAGCGCCGCCCAGTTTGTGAACACAACAAGTTTCACGTTCTCATCCAACACCGCTGTGATTCTCATAAATCATTCAATTGCATTTTCTGTTCTCTTTTTAATCAACGGCAACCTCACCGCCGACCTCCTCCAAAGTAAGTTTTGACTCGCGGCCTTTCCCCACCACCTATGAGGCAGCTCCTTGCCCCTCCATCAGCCCCTTTTCTCCCAGTCAGATAGATGCAAGCGGTCTGCCAAACCACCATGCGCCCAGTTGGGGATGGACGAGTCGTTGATCTCCCATTGTGCGACATCGTGGGCCATTCCGGCTGTTTCCTTGGTTGCAGCAGGTCTGAGGCACACTTATATCCGCGATAGCAGCATGCCGCTTCTCCAGCTCGCTCTGTAACGCGGAGCCACATCTTCCTGCCATGTAACCGCATTAGCTAGAAGCTGTTTTTTTCTCTCCTCACTATCTCTACCTGTCTCGCTTCTTATCGACCCGCCATTCGCCTCGGTCTGGCGGTGACTCGTTATCTGCAGGCACAAGGCTGCGCGGCTCATGTACCGTGTTATCACGGCTGTCTGGGGCGGTCGAACATCTTGGGTCAGATTGTCGAGAGCTTCAACCGTTGGGCGCGCTTATCTCGCATCAGCTCCAAGCCTTCTCTCTACACTCACCGATCCTCCTGCTGCATGTGCTAACCTAGTCTCTGCCGTTGTTCCAGACGAGCTACCCTAGTGTACTTCCCCAGACACCACACACAGGCCTGTCTTCGTGGTACCGCACTCCGCACGAACCCGATCCTACCCATCCTCTCCGTCTTACCTGCTCGTTCTCCCTCTTTCCGCTATCGCAACCGAGCCACCAACGACACCTCCCTTGACACCACCACCGCACAACATATCTACCAGCCCGACCCTCCGCCGAGCTTGCCCACCATGTCCGCTACAACGGCTCAGCAACCTCCTGTCATACCCCCGAGACCCTCGAGGAGTCAAGAGAGAGCACCCCTTCCAATGGTCCCTCCACGCCCTGCCAACCGGCGCTTCCAGCGCTCAATAAGTCCCAACCCGGACCGATTTGCTCCCTCGCCGCTCAACGAGAGCCCTCTCGTCAAGTCCAAGTCCCTCCATCCTGGCGGCCGTACCCATGGGGATCCCATTCCCCGTTCCACCTCCGTCGACCTCCCCTCTCTCGGCGAAGAGGGTGCCGAGTATGCCAACCTGGCCCAAGAATCGAGCCCTTCCAATGAGGAGAGCACCAGTCCCGAGCACACCCGCACCGTCGGCGAGGATGTCAAGCTTCATGCGCCCAAGCCATCTCTGCCTGCCGCCAGCGCCAAGCAGCGCGTGATGGCGGTTACCCGTACCGACAGCGACCGTGCTGCCGCCTTTGGCATTGGCAGACCCAGCAGCAACGACGATTCCGCCGGCGCCTTGCCCTCGAACCGCAGCCTCAAGAAGAAGGCCAGCACAACCAGTCAGCTGTCCGCCAAGAGTGATATCGATGACGAGCATGGCATTCCCGAGATTGGTATCCAGGTTCCCATGCTCAAGCATGCCGGTGATGTCCAGGCTCCTTCACCTGCTCCTTCCACCGTCGAGAAGAAGCACCACAGTCGTCGGTCGTCCAGTCGTGGCAACCTGCCCCCTGGTAGCTACGGCTTGCACGGCCATGGTGTTGGTCCCCAGGACAAGCTCGACAAGGCCTACTTCGAGAAGCACCCCGAGCTTCTCAAGAAGGAGCATGTACTACACCACTATGATCGTGTCAAGGACTTTTCCATGAGCAGTGAGGAGCTGAACAAGATCGTCCGTGAGACCATCACCCGTGGTTCTGGTCTTGGCGTCAAGAACTACTCTGGCACCCCCACCGATCAGGTCGCCTGGCAAGCCCTGGAAGAGTCGACCTCCCGTGTCGCCTCGCCTGGTCCTGCTTCTCCCAAGAAGCCCTCTTCAGTGATCTCTGACTCAGACAAGGACAAGGAAGCCCGTCGCCCTTCTTCCATCAGTGACGTCATTCACGTCGAGGAGCCCAACCGCCGGAGGTCTGTGATGTTCAGCGACAACGAGTCGCCCGCCGTTGAGGAGGAGGCTTACGAGGCGCCCATCCTGGCCGAGGACGAGGTTGCCAAGGACCCGTCACCCTATGTTCACCAGCCTGCTGTTGAGCTTCCCAACGAAGATCAGCCTACTAGCCGCCCCACCAGTAGGCCTGCCAGCATCTACAAGGAGCATTCCTTTGAGCACCGCTCCACTCCCCTTGAGGATGTTGAGGAGTACGAGCCCCTTTTTGAGGACGATGACAAGGTTGTCAAGAAGGAGCCCGTCAAGGAGGAGAAGCCCAAGAGCGTCAAGAAGCAGCGTTTCCCTAGCGCGGATATCTGGGAGGACGCACCCAGCTCCGTCTACTACACGGCTGAGGTGTCTACCCCGGATCTCTTTGAAGGCGAAGACAAGTCAGAAAATGCCGCCAGCATTGTTCCTCCCACCAGAGATGGAGAAACTCCCGCTCAGGCATTTGCCCGCCACCAGGAGGAACTGGCCGAGAAGGAGGTCAGGGAACGCGGAGCCGATGGCTTCATCCCCGGCCGGAGCGCGAAGCCGCTCTGGGTCAAGCACCAACCCCATCTTGCCAGCGAAACCAAGGCTGCGGGCCGTCCCGGTATGCACAACCGCTTCCCTAGTCGGGACGTTTGGGAGGATACCCCAGAGTCCCTCCAGCTCGAGACCACCGTCTCCACTCCCCAGCAAGACGACTCTGTTCCTTCGCCAGTTGAAACCTCTTCTCCTACCACTGCCGCCAAGAAGCCCGAGATCCCCGCTCGTCCCAAGCCCAAGGTCTCCGGTGACGACAACAAGCCCGCCATCCCCGAGCGTCCCAAACCCGCGATTCCTGTCCGTCCCGTCAAGGCCGGCCCTACCTCTGGCGGGCTAGAACCTGCTGAGGCGGCTGCGCCCCCAAAGCAAAAGCCTGCTGTCCCGGCTAGACCAGTTGGTGGCAAGATCGCGGCGTTGCAGGCCGGGTTTATGAATGATCTTAATAGACGTCTGCAGCTCGGCCCTCAGGCGCCGGTGAAGAAGGAGGAGCCGGCGGAGGAGAAGGAGGAGGAAGAGAAGAAGGAGAAGGCGCCGCTTGTTGATGCGAGAAAGGGGAGGGCTAGAGGTCCGCAGAGACGGGCACCCAGTGCCAAGCAGGAGCCTCCCAAGGAAGCGCCTAAACCTACTGTCATCTTTGGTGTGTCATCGGCGTTTACTTTCTTTGAGATTGATCCTGAAGAGGGTGAGCTCAGTGTTGGTGCTGGGCATCCCAGTCTTGGAGAGCCTGAATCGCCGGTTGAGAAGACGGTGGAGGAGCAGGTTCTTGTTGAGGAGAAGAGGGAGGAGACTCCTGTTGTAGAGGAGAAGAAGGAGCCAGAACCGGTGCCAGAAGCCAAGGTTGAGGAGACCAAGGCCGAGGAACCTAAGGCTGAGGAGCCCAAGGAGGAGCCCAAGGTTGAAGAATCCAAGGAAGAACTGGAGGAGAAACCAAAACCCGAGGCGGAGCCTGAAAAGGAAGAAGAACCCGCCTCGAAACCGGGCATCATCGAGACGGTCAAGTCTCTGGTCACCAACATGGCTGGGGAGACGATTGTCCAGGAGAAGGTGGAGCAGGATGAGGAGAAGAAGACGGTTGAGTCTGCTACTGCTGAGGAGAAGTAATTTCTTCTGGCAGATGATTTGTGATGACTTTGTGATTTTTGAAAGCTGTTGAAATACACTCCTTTGATTGCTTTTGTTTTGTTTTACTCTGAGCTTTAGCGTCGAGTGGTATTTGGTTGTTTTGGGGAGGGGATTTTGAGAGAAAAGAAAGGCTTCGGTCGCTGATTTGTGTGGGGGGGTGGTATAAAAAGTTGATATAATGAAGATTATTCGTTCTTTTGTGAGACATCAACTCTTGTTTGTTCTGCGTATTATATGTGTGATGTGTGAGTTGCTTATGATGGGGCTGGGGGTGTGGGATGGGACTGGATAAGCTGTTAGGCTAGCCATGAAACGTCGAAGGAGTATTTGGATCGATGAGATTTGGTCTTGAATCTTGGAACAAGCCTTGCTTGCTGCGCCCGGTATTAAAACGTTGGTATTGCTGAAAAGTATATGTATTGCCCACACAGTAAGGTAGATACGTCTGAATCTCTTTCACCCCTGGCCTTCAATATTGCCACTGATGAACCCACCCTCCATCTCAAAGCAATATCGAGCTACCCACCGTACCGTCTTCCCTCACACCTGTGATCGTTTTGCCATTTCGCAGATTTCTTTAGCAGTCTTTTTCCCTCCCAAATAACCCAAACTCGCCGGTAATGGCTCCCAACACCCCTTACCCAGGGAAGAACCCCCCCTTCCTTCCTTCCCTTCCTTTTCCCCACCACCCAGGCAGCCAGCCTTCTCTTCCTTCCCTCCCTCCCTCAACAACCCCATATAATCCAATCCTCCTCACCTCCTTCCATCCCAAAACCAAGAAGAAGGCAGCAGAGTCCCATATGGTGTAGTGGTCAGCATATCAGGTTTTCAGTCCTCCTTGAGATTATCTCAGGATTCTGATACTCCCTGAAGTCCCGGGTTCAATTCCCGGTGTGGGAAATTCAATTTTATTTTTTTATTTTTTATTGCTTTTCTTTTCTTCCCCCATCGTTTATGCTTTGCGGGTTCGAGGGATAGGTTATGAAATCTGCCAAGATAGATAGATATACTCACTATGTAAGCCGTGACCAGATGATTCCCAGATACAGATAGATCAATATATACGCCTGAAAACTGGCTGGATTGGCAAGTCCCTTGCTAGATATTATTGGGTGGGCATTGAACTCTGATAGACTCGTTGAACAGATCCAGCTGAAATATCACATCTTCAAACACAGTACCTGGCAGAAGGTAATAGGAAAAAATGCTTCCCCATTACCCTAAACAAAAAAGCGAAGGTATTACCCTAACCGTACAAAAAACAACTCAACTCAAAAGAACAAACAAAAACACGAAAACAAAAAGCCGGCGCCAAAAACACCAATATTCGTTGGTTCCCTCTTTCTTTTTTTCCTTGCCTAGCGAAAAAAGTAATCCATATTTGAGGTACTGTCTCTGCTTCTTCTTCGTCTTCTTCTTCATCTTCTTCTTCTTCTTCCCTCACAACTAAGCATCTCGATAGTAGTATCAATAACAATAAAAGACAAGGAGCGGCTCCTTCATCAACATCACTTTACCCTCCCCGCCCCCTCTTCTCATCCAACTCCCCTTTAGTAATCATATTGAACTTTCCGGCCCAGCCAGCTTCTTCCCCTCCCCCATCATCCTTCAACAACCTCACACAATCATCTGCGCCACCCCCTGCCCGCCAAGCGTCTTACTCCCAACAAAAGCCTGCCCCTTCGCCCCCGCCAACCCATAACACGCCCCCGTCAAGGTCAAGAACACCGCCGCAGCGATCAAGCTCGTCCGAGTGCTGATGCAACTCAACCAGATCACCAGCGCCATAACTCCGTACGCCCCCGCACGCATGTAGTTTGTCGAGATCTTGCGGATTGCCGCGTCAAAGGAGGAGGAAGTAGGACAGATGCGGAGGAGGAGGGGGACTTCGACGAAGAGGATAACAAAGGAGAAAACCATGGCGAGGATGGAGAAGGCGATGATGACAATGTTGAGGGAGAAGATGGAGGAGATCATGTTGGAGAGGCCAAGGGCGAAGCAGAGGATCATGGAGAGGATTCCTAGCCATTGGCCGTAGATGCCTACACGGGGGGGGGGAGGGTCAGTAAATTGGGGAAAGGGGGGATAAGGGGGAGGGGAAAGGGACGGACTGAAGTTGCGGGTTTGGAATTCTTCTTTCAGGGTCATTTTGACGGCTGTTGGATCACCGGGTGGTGATGTTGAGGATTGTGGTGGTGGATAGTGGTGCTTCTTCGCGGTTCGAAGCTCGGTAGCTTTGCTTGCTTTGGCGGGTAGTTGCAGTGGCTATTCACGAGCTATTCTTGTCCTGTCTTTTTTAATGCGCCTATCCCTTTTCCTTTCGATACAAATCGTGCAGTTGATTATCCCTCCTGAGAACGTATCTATGCCTTTCGTCGCTGCTGGCGGTGGTAGTGGATTCGTGTTGCGACGGGCGACGGCAACAATTGACGACTCGTTCGATTGCGCCTCAATCCAGAAGATCGATGGGATAATTAAAACGTGGCTTCGTTGATCGCGTTTGTTCGGTCGTTGAGGGGGGGGGAAACTGCTCTCCTTTGTCTGTCTAGCAGAGGGAGTGAGCCAGTGTTCTAATGGTAGGTAGGTAGTAGAGCTAGAAGGAGAGAGAGAGAGAGCTATTGTCGTACGTAACAAACACCTTCACACTTTCTGAAGCGAAAGCACTGACACACACACACCGTTGGTCCTTTCGGATTCCCGGTACGCAAGAAGAGGTCCAAAGTGGGGCTAATGGTGAGGTTCCGCAAGCGCTGATTGGATAATCTGTGGCTGTAACACTGGTGACAGCAGGCCTGACAGGGATCGGTGCTGCCGCTTCTTCTTCTTTTTCTGTTGAGAACGGAGACGGAGGGAGCTTCTATTCTTCAGAGGTATTGATGAAATAGTGGTGTGCTGTTTGGTTTGGGTGTTGGTATTTATTCCACAGTGTTCTCTGTGAGGAATGCTGGCCCTGACAGCGAGCCAACTGACAATATCCTTTTCGCAGACCAGACCAAATGGCCAGCTTTTAATAAGTGGCCGCCAAACAGGCACCCGATTTCCGAGGTCCCCTGCTGACGTACCTACCTGGCCATGAGGCTCAAGAGGTTGCGCGGCATAGCTCCATCAATGCGAATTCACCTCTTGACGTTTAAAAGGTTTAATTAACCCCAAGGTGTAGCTACTGCTGCTTAATGCTGCCGAAAAAAATCAAAGTCCCCTCCCTCTTTCCCGTCAGTCCATCTCCAGACGCCGCCCACAGCAAACGTTCAGATGCCGCCGCTTCCTTTTCTGGTATCTTCACGTGTTTTTGGTGTATTTGGCTATGATATGCTCACGGCTCCGTCTAAGTGGTGTAAATATCGCTCCATCATACTCGTCGCAACCGCTTAACCGAAAACGAGCTTGAAGATATCGTTGAAAACGAACCACTGGCCCTGAGGATCCTGAACGAGCTGGAAAGCCTGGGAGAACTTGAGAGGGTTGGCCTCCTCGTCAACCTGTGTGAGAAATTCGTATCAGTATTCAGCCTCGCTTCTACATATCATGTTTGAAGCATACCAAGAGCTGGCCAGTGACCAAGATCACAATACCACCAGTGGCGGTGGGCTGGGCATCAGCAGTGTCGAAGTGGTGCTTAACCTTCTGGAATGGGAGGTTCTGTAACAAATCGAGTCAACGACCGTCCTCATCGTGTCGCGTAATCAGAGCATCTCTTACGGTGAGCTTCTCAGCAATGTTGGCGGTACCGAGGGCTTGCGCAGACTCAAAGGTCAACATGGAGTTCTCTCTCTGTTTACTCCATTAGTCACCAATTCCTCCAACAGCTCGCTCGATCGAGAACATACGTAGAGACCAGCCAGGGCCTTGCGGTCGGTATCAAAGGTGGTGTAGTAGTGGGTGACGAACTGCGCTGTTGCGGGGGGAACACAAAAACAGCGCGCGTTAGCTTCTCTTCTCGCGATCGTATGTAACTGGCTTCATTGGAGCTCTGGTGGTGGTGGAAACTCACTAGCAATTCCCTGGAAATCGACTGTTTACCATTTTGTTAGCTTTTGCTTCAGTTAAACCCGTAAACAAGTTTGCGCGCGCAAAGAGGAGGGCATCGCAAACACATTCGCCCTCTCCTCCTCGATAGCGCGATGGCGGGGTAACCCGAACATCTTCGATTTCCCAACCCCTCCTCCAGCTCTCCTTTTGCGCGCGCGCACAACACAGCCTTGTCATACTTCCAGAGGGGAAGTCGGTATAAAACTTACAAGCCATCTTGACGGTATTAGATTGCTTCGCAGCAGACTTCTACCCTGGGATTTTTTTGTGATAATGTAGTTGGCGAGTAAAAGAAAAAAAAGGGCGGCAAGTTCCTCACGGAGGGGGGAGATATCAGAAGATCACTTTCGAACCAGGCACCCGGCCAGCAGCAGGAGCCCAGTCCCACCGCCCGCCGCAGCCCAAGTTCAAAAGTGGGGTTTCCTGTGTCACTCACAAAGTGAATCTGACAGCCTTATCGATCAGGCACCGACCGAGAAAAAAAAAGAGGATTAAGCTTGGTCACCCCTCCTCCTCGGTCTGCACTTTTCCATTGGATATAAATTTCAACTCCAATTTTTTTGGAGACACTTTTTTCCTCTCTCTTTCCTTTCTTTTTCACGCACCCGCATCTTGAATGGTAAGACAGCACCCTGTTTCCTTTGCTTTTGCAACAAACAAACACCATTTACCATGATGACAAAAACTGCTCTTAAGAACGGCCAACAGAATAAATCATGTTGATTAAAAAAAATCATCAAACTCAACAGTCTGACATTATACCCAACACACACTACACACTTCACTGTTTTCACATTCAAAACAGGAGCGCTAACAATTGGATCATTAGATCGCATATACTTCGGCATCTTGACACCGCCGGTTTGGATTGGGACTTTGAGCAAGGCAGGAGTTGGGTTTTGGAGGAAAGAGGCAATCGAACCAGCCCAACAACCAACCACCGCGTTGGGCCGGCCCATTCATCAGCTTGTGAAACCCTTCACTCGCGTGTGGTGGACATCCAAGTCAGCCTTGGTTTTTCAAGGCGGAAGGGGGTGTCCATTTGCTTGTTTTCTTGGGCTTCATCGCTGCGGGTTGGAATTTTTCACTGGCTGGTGGTGGGCTGGATTGGCGTGTGGGTGTTGGGCAAGTTCGATGCTCTCCCGCTCGTGTGCTACACCATGGATAATAATAAACCAAATCTTTCCACACTTCCATGTCTTGTTCGCTTTGCCTGGCCGTGACATTGTTCTCTTGTGCAGCCCAACGGCCAAAGCCATACCTGTATTGCTGATTTTGGAATCGTCCTGGATGAGGTGTTCAGGCCCATGGTACATCGGCCTGGTCAAGCTCAAGCACCCATCAAGGCCCTCGTAAAACTGATTACGGCACTCTTGATCATGCTTCAGGAATCTCACTCGTTTCCTTCCCTTCCTAGGCTCCGGTCCTCAACCTTTCTCGATACAAGAGGTTGAAACACCTCTCCCGGATAGCAAGCTTCTGTGCTTACAAGATGGTGTCGAGTTCCAAATTAACCAAAGTTTCTAGTCATGAGAGCCAGCATATCTTCCACACATCACGAGTAGCTACATCACCAATGCATTCAACCCCCCCTTGATATTCTCTTTTACACACACAACAAACTACTCTACATAAACCCAATCCCCTCCCCATTTATCAGCCCAACCCCTTCCCAAATCCCCAAACTGCAAGAAAAGAAAAAACCGCTATGCCTTCCCCCCCAAAACATACACACCTCGACCAAGCAACCACCACCACCATCAAAGCAATTTCCCAGCATAGCATAGCAACCCTCCCAACTCCTCCCAAACTCCTGTCCTTGCAATATCAGCTTATTCTTATCTCAAGATAATATCTCCTAATCAGTTTGTGATATAACCTCAACCCCCACCCCCCCTCCTCTCCCCCTTCCCCCACCCCCCCTCATGTATTTTCAATTTCCTTCCACTTCATCCCACACACCCAACCGTTGTAATATATGCTCTCAAGAACAAACTGAGATTCGCTGGGTCGTCTTCTTTTATATCTTGTTTTTCCTTTCCTAGTTTGTCCCCCCACCGCAGACAGAACGTACACACACCCGCTTACAACCACAAACGCTCATATCCACTCAAAGCTCCTCCTCCTCCTCCATCAACATAGGCGGCGGCTGCGCTACCTGCCCCGCCGCAATCCCCGTTTGACCCTTGCTTGCCTGAGCAGCCTCAGCCTTGGCGAGTATATCACCGAGCGCAGACGTGAACCCTGCTCCGCTTGTCGTCCCTGGGCTTCCACTCCCCCCCAGCCCCCCTTTTAACTCCCCGATATCCCCCAGACTAGGCCTCGCCTTCTTCATCGGGCTCCCAATAATATTCGTGTCATCCGGCAGACTCTTCCCAAACATGGCCGCCAACCCCGTAGGCATGCTACCAGCGGCAGCAGAACCAACGCCAGTTCCGTCCGGAGGGGTTGCGGCTCCCGTGTTGGGTGACTTGCTGGGGCTTGAGGCGGCGTCTGGTTCGGCCGAGTGGGCTCTCTTGAGCTATTTTGCGGAGAATAAGTCAGTATAGTTCAAGAAAGGAAAATGCAACAGACTGGGAAAAACATACCCTGATCCTGTTTACACCATCCGCCAGCTCGCCCGTAAACTTGGCGTCCTCCGGGCCCAACTTTGACTTGTCATACTTGGTGTCAACATCCTCCATCTTGCCCAGGATCTGCTCGCTCAAGTCCTCGTCGTCGTCATCGTCATCGCTGTCGGCATCTATGCTCATACCCCCGTTGCTCTTCGTCCTCGACTTCTTCCGTCTTGCTGGTTGAGAGTCCCTGTCCCGGAACGCGGAAAAGCCCACAGTGCCGCTTGTCTTCAAGGGCCCAAGGCCAGAGAAATCGAGCTGGCCAGAGCGTCTCTTGAGGTTGGGCGAAGTGACTTGGGGCTTTGGAGGGGCGAGGACTCCCATCTTTTGTAGTTGACCTGTTTCAGCGTCAGCACCACGACCATACAAGTCAAAACAGCCAAATACTCACGTTCGCCTCTGTAAAAGAAAGTGAAGACCGCAAAAGGCTTATCCGGCCCGTCGATACCGGTCACGGTCTGAGTACTAATAGTCTTCGGATCAAGTGTCTTGGGCTTCGCGAAACTAGTCGTGTGCTCAACATCGGCATCGACCCCATTGTTGTTCCCCTTGCCCTCCTCTTCCGAGTCGTCGTGAGCATCAAACTGAGGAGAATACTCCCCCTTCTTGATCTCGCCAGACGCAATCACCCTAAACATGGCCACCTTGATCTGGCCAGTAGCCTCGGGCGGCTCATCATCCGAATCACTAGACGAAAGAGAGTCGTCGACAGCCTCCAGCGGGGCCTTGTCATCAGCGCCATACCTAAGGGCAGCACCACGAGACCCATGGTGGGAAGAACCCGCCTCCTCCTCGAGCTTCTTTTGGCGTCTTCTGCGCTTCTCAAACTTCTGCCTTCTGCGCTCCAGCTTTTCGGCAGCATCATGTCCCTGAAGATCAAGACCATTCAGCCAGCGCTCAAGGCCAACCTCGCGGAACAAAAACTCCCGTTCAGCCAGCCCGCCGCCTTCCGACTCAGGAATTTGGACCCATCTGCTGTTCACCCACGTTTCCTCACCGGGGCGAAGAAGCGTAGCGACCTCCTCCTTGGCACGACCATCAAAGTATATATAGGCGGCAATTGTCTCATTCTCGCTCTGAGTCATAGGAATGTAGGGAGCCACGATGCCGTGGAACTTGCCCCGCTCCCCAGTGCTCGAGGGGAGAGCGCCGACATATTGCGGCTTCGGGTACGGGTTACTTTCGGTGGCTTTGGGGGCAGAGTAGGGTATCGCGAGTCCGGGGGTCAGGAGGGTAATGGAAATGGCGAACTTGGCCGGCTCAGGCTTGTTATTCTCTGGGTTGACCTGGGGCTGCGGGACCGGGATGTAAGTGTTGATACGTGACAGCCGAGACTGTTTTTGAATGCCGTATTCGGGCACCGGGGCACCATTTGCATGGATGCTCACCGCGATGCCCTTGTAGCAGGGCATGTTTGCGGTGGTAAAGGTGGCGACTCTTGTAGAAGAAGACGAATGAGGCCCCGAAATCCGGAGCTGGTTACTTTGGTAGTAGGTAGGTAGGTATTGGCTATGAACCCCGCACACGATCTGGTGGTCGGAATGGTCGGGAGAGAGTCGCCCTGGTATTCTATGGTCCGACTCTTGCTAAATTGGTTTTGTCCTGTCTATGATTTCCTCTAATTTGCGTGCTTGCCCGTGTGAAAGCGGTGACGCTATCGTACAGTCTGGGCGTAGCGAGGGGTAAGGGGAAGCAGTCGGTCGGTCGTCGATCGAGGGGTAGGCTGGATCTGTTTTGTTGTCTGTAGTAGTCGGTCGCCGAGAAAGAGTGGCTCTGTCGACGACTAATCGAAGCGGGTCGCCGAGAGAGAGAGAGAGACGGTGTAGGAAGTAGAAGAGGGGGGGATATGCTCAAGCTGAACCAAAAGTCGGCCAAACGAGATCAAATTTCGGAAGAATGGTCGCCAGCAGAAGAAAATAGGACCTGCCAGGTGCACGGTGCCGAAACTGGATCTGGCGGGGGTCTGCGTTGGCAGTAATGGAGGGCGGTTGGGCTGGCTGTTGCAGGCAAGGCGAGCTGGATATGCTGACCTGGAGGGGATGGCGGATGGTACCTGAGCAAGCCGAGGAATTGATACGACGGTGTTTCTGATATCTTGTCGATCCAGAAACCAACCACACCTCCGATGTCGCGATTCAGTTGGCAATTTCTCTCTTCCTGTCGTTGCCAGGTTGAGGGGTGTCCAGATGAGGCTGACTATTCAAGCAGCGGAAAATAAGAGCCCGGAGTGGTGACGCCTACGGCTTGGGTTGCGCTGTGTTTCTCGCTGGCCGTGCGTTGGCTCTCACACAGGTAGCAATAGCGGCTGTTAGCGGCAACGCACGGCCCACCAGTGAATGTCTGGCCCTGTTTTTGTTGGCATTCAGGCACTGTCAATCACCTACCTGTTAAGGTGTTATTGTCATTCATATTTGGGCAATATCTCAAGTCCACAAATTGTTATTGTGGAAGAGTGAATGGAAATTGCCATCGGATGACTCCCTTTGAGGTGGTGGTATTGGAATGTGGTTTGAGGACTCCATGTTTAATTACGGTTGAAAGAACGATGAGCATGTGGCAGTGTGGATAGCATCTTGTTGTCTCTCACCTGTAAACAGCAACAATTTGTGAGAACTGATTCCTGAAAAGAAAAAAAAAAGATACTGGTCTGGTGTGCCAGCTGCACATCCAAAGTACTAAGGGGTTATTCAGGGGTATAATTTTGGCTGGTGTGGATAGATATGCATGGAAGTTTCTAAACTCACAGGGCATGATGAATTACGTCTACAATTACATATCGCGTAGGGACTAAATAAAAGAGACCTTGACCTAATCTGAAGACCCCAAGATCTCATAAACATGCCTCCTAATTGTCCTAAAACACCTGTCAGTTATGTTGTAAGGCCTATTGATTATTTTGAATGGCCTGTTAACTATCTTTTGAAGCCTATCAATCATGTCTAGAGCCTCTTGATGATTTTTAAAGGTCTATCACTTATTTATATTGAAAGGCGTGTTGATCATGTTCAAAGGCATATCAATCACGTTAAAAGGCCATATTAAACATATTGAAAGGCCTCTTAACTACACTTCAGGCATCCATTCCACATAGCAGTTTCACTTCCGTGCCCACAGCCTGCTACGCAATATCTACGTCTACAAATCTCACTAACATGTCATTCATAGGTATCTCAAAATAACACAACACCAAACATCTACACCATCACTCTCTCTAACCCCCTTACCCCCCCTTCCCTTCCCCCCCCTCCACCTCCCCCCGTCCCGGAATCCAAACCTCCACACCCCCCTCCTTTGTCCCCCTAACCCCCTCACCCCCGGGCACAACCCTCAGCACCTTCTGATAATACTTATCCCTAACCACCAACCCAACACCCACCCACCTCCCCACCTCCCCCAAATCATCAAACGGCACCAACCTATACTCCACCCCCCTCCTCTGCACAGGCAATAAGCTCAGACTAGTCTGCTTCGGCCCCGAAAACGCAAACTCGTCACTCGGCTCCATCGTCAGCCCAAACGTCAACAGATGATTCGACGCATTCTCAATATACACCGTCAAGACCACTAACGGGTGCGGTGTAAACATATGCGAGACCGTCGCCAAAACCCGCGGTTCTGTACCAAACAGATTGAACCGTGGCACTGGTAAAGTAGTGCTGTTGATTCGATCCGAGACCTCCGGACGAGACCATTTGATGACGAGGGAGACGTCCAATGGTGATGGACCTCGCTCGTCGAGGGAGGCCTTTTGGGCTTTGAGCTCAAAGGCTGCTTCCTCGATGGTTTTGGGGGCGACTAGTCGGCCTTCGCCCGAGGAGGGGAGATTATTGTGCTTGATTGCGTGGCATCTGACTGATGGGAGGGAAGACAGCACCACGTCGATGTCTACCACCCGTAGTGGCTCTGATGCAAAGGAGGCATAACGAGTCAACAGACACCAGGACTGAGATAGACCCTTGAAGGCTAAAGGAACGTCATCGTCTGGAGCGGCACTCCGGACACCATCCGCATCAAACAAGCTTGGCCATGGATCAGGGTGAACCCGCGGCAGGAGATCATAGTTTGCTTCAAACGGGTTGACAATGTTGAGTTGAAACGTCGTAGTTTGGGTGATCGGCGTACCAGGGTTGGTAGGGAGAAAGTAAGTGACCTTCAAGGTGAGGTCGTACTGGCTGGAGCGATCAACTGGTGGAAGTCGAAGTTGAACTGATGAGGTCTTGGAGCTTTCAATGGTGCCCAGGGGTGCCCCTATCAGTTTGCTCTCTTCGCTGCGGGAACTGGATGATGTCTGAGACTCATGGCCTGCAATATCAACAGTGAACGCTGGGGGATTCTCGCCAAAGAGTGTAGCATCAAGTTTGGCCAGCGCCTCGATATCTTCGCCATTGGTGAGCTCGAATTCGAGGACGATGGCCTCATCCGTGTAGTACTGATCCTTCCAGACCGGGCACTTGATCTCCAGCTTCGGTGGCCTAGGCTGCACCTTGATCGCGAGTGGATTCGGACGCGCAATGCGTTTCGTGGCAGAGCCAGAAAGATACCAAAAGTTGGTTTTTGGCGTCTGATGAAACTTCAACTCATGGTGCAAGTCGAACTCCTCAGTGTCCAGGTTCACCACCAATGACTGAGCTTCCGTCTCGCCTGGTTCTCGTAATGGAATTTCAAGGTTGAATACCAAAGTCTGGCCAGGGGTAAGCGTCAGGTCAGCAGCGCCTTGAAGTATGACGCTTTTGTTGGTAGCGCCCAGGTCTGTGACTTCGGCCTCGGCATCATCGCGCGTTAGCGGGACCGCAGATATTGATGTGTTGCCCCTCTTTTCCTGTACCGCAGCAGCATCATCATGCTCTATAACTACCCGGTCCAAGCTGCCGCTGAAGTTGAGGTAGAGACTGGTCAGAGAGACAGGAGTGGACCCCTGATGCGCATTGGACTTGATCGTGAGCTGACTTCGCACGTTCTGGCCCGCTTTGCCTTCCTCTTCTCGGAAAAGAAAAGACGTCCAGATGAAGGGGAGTACTTGACCGTCGGCTAGAGACACTATTGGCTTGGACTCGGTATCGATTTGGTCAAGAGCTTTGGTAATGTCATACTCCCAGTTGGGACGTTTTTGGAAAGCTGCAACAAAGTTAGCACGACGTAAACGTGAACCTGCCATAAGGACGTACTCTGGTTCAACAGCTCCCAATCAATAGTCACCACCAACTCAGCATCGTCAAGTTCCACTGCGGCAGCCCGGAGATTCCAACTCAACAATTCCGCAATTGTGGTCCAGCCCTCACTTCTGAATGGCAAGTCTTTCCACAACGGACGCAGAAGCTTGACAATGCCGGACCACTCCTCGGCCAGGCCGAGTTCTCGGGCACATTCCAGGGACACTTCTGCGGCCAGACGTACTTGTTCCCGCTTGAGAAACTCCGAACGTGCCTTCATCAACCTCTCCACCACAAACCGGCCGTGATCAAAGCCACCACGATGTAGAGGATACTCTTCAAAAGGATCCGGACACATGTAAGTGTCATAAGCAAACGCTGATTTGGCCACAAAAGACGCCGGCGACATGCTTGGAGACCTCCTATCGTCTTCGGGTATCGCATGTGCAAAGTCCCTCCTAGCTTGCATGTGCTTTGCCGACAGACGATACCAATATCCCATGTGATGCAGAAATTCCCATGGCTGCAACCGCTCTCCCATCACATTCTTCTCCGGCTGGAGGTACAGCTTGTGGGTCACCGGAGCAAACTCGGGGATGCTGGCCTTTTCCATCAGATTGGCCATGAGAAGCGCCCATCGAGATTCCCAAGCTTCCCATCCATAGTTTCCGGTGCCCCGACCTCGACGGTCGAGAAAGTCGGCTATCCTCTCCCGGTGGGACTGCCATCGTCGAGCAGCCGCGCTGTGCTGACCGTTCCACAACAGACATCGAAGACAGCGCACAGCCAAGACATCAGCGAGAAACCTAGCCTCGTTCCACCGTGGACTCCAACTTGGAATCACTTCCATCAGCTCCGAGCTGAGCAGGTTCTCGTAGGCCTGCTCATATGATCTTAGGGCAACATCCATCTCCTGCCGAAATTCCGCGAATACGGCGCTTTTGAAGTCATAGCGCACATTCCATCCCGCCAGCGAGAGTGTTTGTGATGTGCCCGAGGTCGGTGGTACCGTCGGCTGCGGTGCCACTCCCCTGCCCCTTTTCTTCCGTGAATGCCTCCCAAGGTCCCGGTAGTAGTCCAGTGAGGCTGTGTAGAGCGTTGTCAGCATGTTCTCAGCCATGCGCTCAAGCTCCTCCTTCGAATCACCGGGCGGTACAAGAAACAAAGATTTTGCATCTATGCCACATCCTCTTCGGAGACTCTCCAATCGGTCCTGCACATGATCACCTGAGGCAGATGTCTTGTCACTCAAGAGCACAACAGCCAAGCGCGTTTTATAGCCGGACTGGCTGAGAAGGGCCCTGATGTTGTTCACATCCGTCTTGATTTTGTTGTCATTAAGCGTCGCAAGTGTTGGGTCGGAAGTAAGGGTATAGAAGCACAGTAACACACTGGGGACGAGGTCCTGGTGTTTGCGAATCCACTGCGTATCGATCAGACCGTCGGGGTATAATGGTGAAATGGGACTCAGGGGAGAGTAGGGAGAGTGTAGCACAGCAGTCGGTGAGGGCATGTCGATGCCATCTGGGAGGCGCGCGCGGCGAGGCGGTAGGAGTATTGACTAGTTATGCACATAAACATCAGGTCCCTATCTTGGACAAGATAGACATTTGCGCGGAATCGTCCACCTACCCTCTCGGCCGTCTTGACGTGGAATCGGTGCTTATTTGGCGCATCTCGGCCATTACAGGGCAGGTTTGACGCATCGCGGTTCTGGATATATCGCAAGAGGGCATGCGCCTGGTCTGAATCGAGAGGTGGGAGCTCGGAACGGATCAGGATGGCCTGTTCCTTGAGCACTGCACTCAGGCCTGACTGGTAAGTTGAATCGCCAGATGTGCCGAGTGTGAGCAGGAACGGAACACTATGGTCCAGACTGCCAGCTGGGTATTCGTCCATGGTGCAGTGCTGTCGTTTGGTGCGCGAAACGAGGTTGACTAGAGTGGAGGTTTGGTATTTCCCCTCAACATGGAACCCCTCAAATTCGCCCACGAGAAATGACCCTAGAAGCTCGGCGATGCAAGTCTGGTGGGTTTCATTGGTAGCGTTTGACGTTTGCAATGTGTCCCAGATTTTCTGGTAACCTTCAGCAGCCACTGTCTTCAGCCATCTTCAAAATAGAGGAACCTTGAGGGGTTGGTGGTGCACACGGGGCAGCTGTCCCTGCCAGCTTCTGTGGAGTTTCCAGGGACCCCTGGTATTTGCTTATCTTATCAGTGGCATTATGCCTGGCCAAATGTTAGAGGGGCAGCATGGCAGCATGGCGGCACGTCAACACACGCGACCCCGACGCGTACCGTCTAAGTGCGTCGTCGAAAAAGGCACTTTCTTCCCCCGGTCTCCAGGCCACCAGGACAAGCCACAGACAGGTCCTGTCGACTCAATTGCTAGATACTTTGAACCTGGCTTTGCTCCATACACTTTTGCATCTCCATTTTGGTCCTCCATTCGTTTTGTCTTGCCCACTTCCGCACTGTGTTTTTTTCTGGTCTTTATTTATATCATCCATGTGGTGACGCCCCTACCACACGATACCATGCCTCCACTACAGAAGTCCTATTCGGACAGCAACAAGTTACCCTCCAAGGTTGGTCTTCCATCCCAACCGAACATGATTGCAGATGGTAACTAACAGGTGAATAGCGATCGCAATGGCAAAGATCGAAGACGCACCCCAACCCTGCTCCACCCAGACCTGCCCTCCGGGTCTCCTCCAAAACAAAGACCAAGCTCAAGGCATTTCAGTTTGATGCCAAAGACTGCGAGTCAGCCCCCGAGTCCGATTCTACCGTCGACTTCCTCAAGAAAGAAGAGATCGTCGACTCGATTCCACAAGTAGCTCCTCAGTCCTCGCCTTCCCTGGATGACGTCCCAAAAGCCGCCCCAAAAGCCGACCAAGAGGACTCCCCTAGCGAACGGCTGATGTGGGCAAACGACATTAACCCCCACGAATCTGGAATATCGACTATACTACTCTATCAAAATCGGAAAAGGCGTGCTAGAAGCTCGTCACCAGTCTCTTCGCCCATCACCAAGGGTACCACACCCGCCGCTGGTGTCAGGAAGACCTACCAAGGCCTCGGACCTCTTCGTGACGACCCAACATCAGCGCTCTGGGGTTCCTACAACATTATTGGGACAGACGCTAGTCCATCTCGCCTTGCGAATCCATCACCTGCCGATCTGATGGTGTCTTCGTCTCCTCGCCCCGCCCGGGATGGGATGGCACCTGGCAGCCAACGGTCTTTGAGGAAAACACTCAGTCTGGGTCGGAACTGGCCCAAGAGACGGAAGCTTGGGGGACTGGACGAAACAGAGCTTGGCACCCGAACGAACGCCTCACAGTCCAAATCGGTCATGGTTGAAGAAATGTTGAAAACCGTTGGTGGTGAGCTTAGTAGATCATTCGAGGTCCAAGCCCGAAAGTCGTCCTCACAAGGATCGCAAACTGTCGACACCAGCAGAAGCCGATCTCCTTCACGAGAACCTCCTGCAAGTTCTCCACTCGCCCAGAAGCTCTCCAGAGTCGCCCCGGACGGCGCCCCCGCAAGAAGTAAGACTTCCTCGGACTACGGCGATGATGATTTCGACGATGATACTCTCATGGAGCTTGACGCTACAATACTTCCTACGAAAGAGGTCGACCCTCCAAGGGAGGAAGTCCCAAGCGCCAAACCACAGCCAAAATCCGCAGCTGACGAATTCGACGACGACGAGTTTGATGATTTTGATGTGGATTTTTTGGAGGGCGCAGAAAATCTCATTACACAAATAGAAGCACAACATGCTTCCCAAAGTCAAACCCCAGCGCAGCAGCAAGCCCAGCCCGTTCTTGATGACGGTGGGGGGGATGATGATGATGATGCATATGGGGGTGGCTTTGATGACGATGATTTTGATGATGCCGACTTTGATGCAATGGAGCTAGCCGCCACACAAGGGGCATCTGCCCACGCCCTGCCAACACATGTACGTATCATACGGTAGCCAATATCAAAACACCGCGACGAGGTATGCTAAGACTTTCTTTGGTGTAGCCAAGCCAAAAGCCAAAAGCTATCCAGAGGTATTTGATTACAAATGTGCTGGAGAGCTCCTATGTCGATGACCGTGGACGTGAATCCGAGGAAAAGGTATGCCATGTGCTCAGAAAAGGTGATTATATGCCGCTAAGACAACAATAGGTCCTTTGGGTAGAGCATGAGGGCACCAAGACGACATACATGGTCCATCTCAGGGGTGACTGGGTTGATACGCAGGCTAACCCCAAAGCCTATGTTCATATCATTGGTGATTTTGAGCCTTCTCGCCGATGCATCATCGACAACAACCACAACATCATCATTTTGCACCCAGACCAGCTCATTTCCTCGACAGTGATTGCGGATTCTTTCACGTGCATGCGACGTGCTGTCCTCCAGGATCGCGTCAAGGCAACCAGCGAAGCGACGCCTGCTCTGGTCTATGGTACCATTCTCCACGAGGTGTTTCAGGCGGCTCTGATGGCCAACGAATGGACTATGGACTATCTACGGGATGTCATCGACAAGACGCTCCAGAAGCACCTGGAGGATATCTACGTCATCAAGGTCAGCATGGACGATGCCCGCAATCATCTTGTTTCGAAGATGCCGGAGCTCAGGTCCTGGGCCCAGGCATTTGTTTCTGCGGCACCCCAGGCGAATGCCAACGTTCAAGGACGAAACGGCGAAAAGGTTAACATGTGTGTCAGCAAGCTTTTGGATGTTGAGGAGCATGTCTGGTCTCCCATGTATGGCCTCAAAGGCAACATTGATGCGACAGTGCAGGTCACAATGCGCGAAGGCAATGTCTCACAGACGTTGACTGTACCTTTTGAGGTCAAGACCGGAAAGAACGCCACCGCCAACCATCAGGCTCAAACCGTCTTGTACAATCTGTTGTTGTCGGATCGATACGATATTGAAATCGCCTACGGTATTCTGTACTATATGGAGACGTCGCAGACTCTCCGAATTCCCGCCATCAGACATGAGCTTCGGCATATGATTATGCAGCGCAACGCGCTGGCCTGTTATATCCGCGAAAGAAGTGTTCAGCTACCGCCCATGAAGAGAAGCAAGAATGCTTGCGAAAGATGTTATGCTCAGACGTCCTGTTTCATCTACCATAAGCTTGCCGATGGTGGAAATGGCGACACGAGTGGGCTGAACGAGAAATTCGAGGCTGCCGTTCAACATCTTTCTCCGAGGCATCAAGAGTTCTTTTTGAAGTGGGAGGATCTCTTGACCAAGGAAGAAAAGGAAAGTCAGAAACTCCGCCGCGAGCTTTGGACTATGGTCAGCACCGAACGCGAGAAGGTCGGTCGATGTTTTGCTAATGTCATCATCGAGGAGGGCTCGGCGTTTGAGGATGAGAACCAGGCCAAGATTAACCGGTTCACGTACACGTTTATCAAGGAGAGTCCGGCGGCTGGGTTTTCTTTCATGGACTCGCAGCTTCAGGTTGGAGAGCCGATTGTTGTGTCTGACGAGCAGGGGCATTTCGCGCTTGCGTTGGGGTACGTGACGGCTGTGAGGAAGCAAAGGATTAGCGTGGCGGTTGACAGGAGATTACATAATGCCCGCATTCGACAGCCTGGGTTCGACGAGGTGGATAATCAGGTGTTTGCGAGTATCATGGAGGTGGCGCCCGAGGGGGCAGCTCCGGCACAAAGTCAGGGGAAGATCAAAGAGCCCCCTATTCGGTACAGACTCGACAAGGACGAGTTCAGCAACGGAATGGCGACGGTGCGGAATAATCTTGTTCAGATCATGACGAATGGTTCTCAGGGCTTTCAGCGGATACGTCAGCTTGTGGTAGATTTGATACCCCCCAGCTTCAAGTCTGCTCCCACTCAGTATTCCGTTCCGGGCAAGAACAGCTTGAACGTCGACCAAAAGGCAGCCGTGGAGAAGGTGATGAGTGCCAAGGACTACGCTTTGGTTCTGGGCATGCCCGGTACGGGCAAAACCACTACCATCGCGCACATCATCCGGGCTCTCATCGGTCAAGGCAAGACGCTTCTTCTGACGTCGTACACCCACACCGCTGTGGACAATATTCTCCTCAAGCTGAAAGACGATAAAATCCCCATCCTGCGTCTGGGAGCGCCAGCCAAGGTTCACCCCGAGGTTCGTGACTTTGTTACTCTCGCCAGTCAACCCATGTCCTCGTTTGACGAGATCCGCAGAACCTGGCATGGCACCCCTGTGGTGGCCACCACCTGTCTAGGCGTCAACCATCCCGTCTTCAACGAGCGGGTATTCGACTATTGTATTGTGGACGAAGCATCTCAGATCACCCTGCCCATCTGCCTTGGCCCGATCAGAATGGCCCGCACTTTTGTTCTCGTCGGTGATCACAACCAACTCCCGCCTCTGGTCCAAAACAACGAGGCCCGGATTGGTGGTCTTGATGTCTCCCTCTTCAAACTCCTCTCCGACGCCCACCCATCCTCAGTGGTCAATCTCGAGCATCAATACCGCATGTCAGAAGACATCATGACCCTTTCCAACACGCTCATCTACAAAGGCAGACTCAAATGCGGGACTGAATCCCTCCGCAACGCGGAACTTCACGTTCCTCATATCGAAACCTTGAAGCAGCGGCATCATGACGCGGAGACCTTCTCTCAGAAACCCCCCGCCGGTACCCACTGCTGCCCTGCGCCAAAACCAAACAGCTGCTGGCTACACGATCTCATCACACCCTCCACCCGCGTCAAGTTTATCAACACTGATCTCCTCCCCGATAGCCAGGAGCAAGCAAAAGGCAACCGCATCGTCAACCCCACCGAAGCCAAAATCATCACCCAGCTGGTCGATTCCCTTGTTTTGTGCGGTGTCCCCGCGGAAGAAATCGGAGTAATGACTCACTACCGCTCTCAGCTCGCGCTGCTGAAGTACCACCTGAGGGGAAGCACCGGGGGGAGAGATGTCGAGATGCACACCGCCGATCGTTTTCAAGGTCGGGACAAGTCTGTTATTTTACTTTCTCTCGTCCGCAGCAATGACTCTGGCTCCATTGGCGAGTTGTTGAAGGATTGGAGGAGGATCAATGTTGCGTTTACCAGGGCGAAGGTCAAGTTATTGGTGGTAGGGAGTAAGAAGACGCTTTTGGGGGAGGGGTCAGAGCAACAACAGGGACAAGAAGGGGAGAAGGACATGATCAAGCGGTTTGTGGAGTTGATGGTGCAGAGGCAGTGGGTGTATGATTTGGGGAGGGAGCAGTTTGAGGGGCATTATTTTTCGTTTGTGGAGGATTATTTGAGTCCGGCGAAGGGGAGGACGCCGGTGAGGAGGTCGGCGGTGGTGAAGAAGATGGTGGAGGAGAGTCCGTTGAAGGGGAGGAAGTTGATGGAGAGGTTTGTTGCTGGGGGGTTGGGGGTGAATAGGGTCGGGGATAGGAATAAGGAGAATGTCAGGGGGGGGGTGTCGAAGCAGCCGACGATGGGGAGGAAGAGGATTGGGGAGAGGATGTTGACTAAGGGGGGGCCGGTGGTGAGGGATATTTTGAATGAGTTGATGGGTTAGGATTATGGGTATGGTTTGGGGAGGGGGTTTGTTAGGGTATACTGTTGTTCAGGTTTGGTAATCATTATTGGGGATACAGTTTAGGATGGAGGTTATCAGGTTAGAGTTTTGTATTATATAGGGGTGTTTGGGTGTCATTGGCAACAAGGCAAGGGAAACAGGTATAGCAAGCGGTCTCATGGGATATACTAGAGCATGACAGCATGACAGCATGGCATGATCGTGGAGGAAGCATACACTGGCATGAGAATACCCTCATATATCGGAAGCATTGTGGTGTATAGTGAGCATACCTTAGGAAATGCATCATCAGCTTTCGACAGCCCATGTATGTCTTTGTTCGATGTCTATACCTACTAGGTATTTTCCTTTACAAATACTTTTCAACAAATGAATACAGCCTTGGTTTTACAGGTACCCCGCAGAAAGTCAACATCGTCATCACCATGCAGAGAGCTTGGAAGAACCCGGAGTCTTACTTACCCCAACTTCTCCAAGTAGGTTCATCATGGCACAGTGCGATGAAGTAACCAATCATTACGCTGAATTGAGGAGCGGGAAAAATCCAACTGACCTTGTGACCACTCTCACATGATGTTGAGAGGGGAGTTCAATGCTGTGGGAGAGGACTGGGAGCTGGATAGAAATGCAGATTAGACCCCCACGGATGACGTTGGTGCCCGAACGTGTACCTGGCGAAGTATAGAGAAGTCAACAGGTTGTCATTTCTCCTGAGTAAGTCACCATGCTGCGGATATAAAAGAAATAGACCTTTGCTGATAGCCAGTATGCCTGAAAAAGATCGTCAACAGGACTTGAAGACAACATGATAGGTATTCAGTAACAGTTAATAGACCTTTACAGATTGTCGAAAGGCATTGAAAAGAGAGCCCAAAGGCCTTGAAAAGATAGTCGAATATGTTTTCTATCATCTTTTAAGCCTTTCATTATGCGTTGCAGTCTGTATTATTTTGTCCACGACGTGGGGTCACCAAGCAAACCTCAAATCACAGAAGTCATAGTTGAGCACTCAAGTAAACAGTCCACAGAAAACATCATCAACGCTTCCACACTCTGCTTTATACTTCAAAGCTCTACCAAACAATGCTTGGACCATGCAAATCCCCAACATCAAAAAGCTCAAACGCCATGCCAACCACATGCAAAGTCGTAGTATACAAACAAATGTACCCAACCCCCAAACCCAGAATAACGGCCCACGGATGCGCTGTGTATCTACTGTGTGTGTGCTGTATCATAAACATCATTTTCTACCCCCCTTCCTCTCTTTCACTTGACAATAATCAAATCATCGTCATCATCATCATCCAACATCACCCGCCTCCTGCTCCTGCTCAACACACTCGCCGCTGGCAAAGCCGTCCCACTGCCAACCGAAACCCCCAACCCTTCTCCTAAACTATCCCTCCCCGCCTCTCGTATCCCCTTCTCCGTTACAAATCTCGTCTTTTTTCTGACTGGAGATTTGTCGTCTCTCGCTGCCCTGGAAGCAGCAATCAACGTTTCCACTTCCATTTTTCTCCCATCTAGGCGTTCCCCCTCCCTCATCCTCCCCAATTTCGTCGTCAACCCCGATCCCCATCCCAACGCCACCTTTGGCTGTGCCTTCTCCGCCACCCCCTGGACACTCGCACTCATAGTACTAACCGTCGAGCTACTGGCCGAAGACACCGGTCTCTTCCTCTTGACAGGACCCAGCTCCACCTTCGGCGCGTCCTGCCCTCTCCTCCCCGTCAACCCCAACGCGGCAGCATCATACCTCCTCTCCCTCTGCTGACTCCCCATCACAGCCCCCCCATCCAAACTCCCAAAACTCGTCCCCACCGTCGACCCAAAGCTCCCACTCACATTCACCGAGCTCCCCGTCTGCGGTTGTGTTTGTGAAGACCCAACAGTCGAACTAGTAAAACTCCCCCCTCCTTGCCCCCCCTTTCCAGCGGCCCTACTCATGTAATCCTTCCCCGCCCCACCCCCCCAACTCCCCAACTGCCTCGCAATATCCCTCTCCTTCTCCCTCTTCAACAACCTCCTCTTCAGCGCCTCCTGCCTCTCCACTCGATCTGCCATCCCCATCTCATCCCCATCATCCCCATCCGCCGTCCCCCTACTGACAAAATACTTCGTCCCCGTAAACCTATCATACCCCTGGTTCACATCCTTTTCCTTCTTCCCATACCACTCCCTCGAATTAGCCTTCTTCGCCCCATCCATCCCGCTCCCAACAGTATTGTTCAACTCCATCCTCCCCCCCCTAGCCTTCCTAACCGCCTCGTTCGTATGAAACTCACAATACTCCGTCCTCCTCCCATTCACCCACCCATTACAAAGCTGCCCATCCTTCTTCACCGACTTGCAGTACCCCAAATCCCTCGCCTTCCCCACCTCCAAGATCGTATCCTCATCACTATTAATCACCAGCCCAAACCTCCCCGTATCCTCCCTCCCCTTCGGCGGCGGCAAAACACTCGGGTTCAGAATCGCCACCACCGTCCCGGGCGTCAGTTTGTAGAACCGGTCAAACCCGCTGTTGAAGAGAAACAGCTCGACCTCAAACTGCAAATCAACCAACGTGAGCACCATGTACTTCCCCCTATCAGACTGCGTCCCGCTCGGTCCGGGCCGGTGAGACCTCGGGTCGGATTTCGATGCCAAAATCGCAAACACGACAATATCCGACTCTACATCCGGCAGACTCCAATCAGGGGCCTTGACGTGCTTGAGTAGGTCTTTAAGCTGGTATATCTTCTTTGACGAAACCGCCCTCGCCAAAACAGGGTGGGGTAATATCCGTTTAGAGAGGTGAAAGCTAGAAAAGATCTCGAAAGACGAGTCACTCGCGTTGTTGTTGTTGTTGTTGTTGTTGTTGTTGTTGTTGTCGTTGTTGTTGTTCGCCGGGGCAGAAAACGACGAGCTGACTGATGACGGGCCAAGAAACAAGTCTGACGAGTCTGCATTTGGGTTCTTCGTGGTGATGGTGTTGCGCAAGTCAGAAGCAGTCCGACTTCTCCTCAGGTATCCCGTCGGTGCACCGGTAGGCGCAGTGGCAGTGCTGTTTGTTCTCCCAAGCGCAGACAACAGCTGATCTCGCGAGAGCTCATCCGGCTTATACGGCACCTCTGGCAAGTCCTCCGCTTTGGCTTTATACTCCTCCATTTCCTGCCTGCCAATGCTGAACGCTGTGCTCCTCGCTTTTTGGACTCTCTTCGCTTGTTCCTGACGGGCGGCTTCCTCTGTCCTGGCTGAAGCAAGACGCTCGTTGAAACTGAGAGGGCGGGCGGCTTCTGGTGATTTCGCGCGCCGGGGAAAGTTGGACATGCCGCTCCCGCTCTGGGTCTGCTGGTGGTTGTTGGTTCCCAACTGCCTCTGACTTGCCGGTCGCTTCAGTGACATCTCGGTTGCTTTTCGTCCCTTGTCAATGCCTAGCAGAACTCGTTTCGGAGAGGCGTCCAGATTCGACATTGTCGCCGACTTCCGGACCGGCGAAGCTGGAACTTCAACAGGGGCTTGTGTTGGTGGTCTTTCAATCCTTTCCCGGGCCAATGCCAGTCTTGACTGAAAGGGAATCTCTCTCGTAACGCCTGCTCCAACTGCTCCTCCATTTTGTGGCCCAGGTTCTGACAGGGAAGACGCTTTTTTGTGTGCCCTTGCCGCCTGGAGCTTCTTCAGCTTCAGCTTTGCCTGAATCGCCTGAAGCTTGAGCTGCAACATCTCCTCATCCTCCTCGTCGTCGTCCAGGTCCATTGCGCCGTCGTACATTGGTTGTTCGCCCATTCCCAGGGATGGTTGCGATCGCGAGTTTCGGAGTTTGGAGGGTGATGGTGAGGGAGAGGAGCGGTCAGCCAAGCGACGCAGTTTTTCTCGTCCGCCGGGAGTGCTGAGGAGGGCTTCGCGGGGCGATCTCGGGGGCCACTGGGCGGCCATAACTTTGGGGGGGTGGTAGTCGCACGCCGGACTGCGTCAAGGGCTGCCTTGGTGTGGATTTCGATGTGCGCAAATAACCAATTATTCCCTGGGACTTGGTCGGGAGAGGGTGGGTGAGGTGAACTTGGGCTTGTTTATTTGGGACAGATGTATGTATGTAGTAGGTATTATGCAGGAGCAAGCGCATATGCAGGAAGAGTTGTTCTCTGCCAGCTCCTGCTGTGCCAGGGTTACTGCCCGCTATATCGACCAATTACTGTGGGACATGAACGACATGGCCGGCGGGCTGCAGAAGATCATGTACCCAGGCGATAATCTGTTTTCAGGATTGAGTTATGTTGTTTACTTTCCAATAGAGGTATCGAAAAAGCCGCTGTAGAAACCCGATAAGCCCAATGGCTGGGTCGATAAGGTGTGTGTTCTGGGTACGTTGTGTGGTGTGGGATGTCCGGCGGGTGTGATGCCCGTGGGAGGAATTCGTGAAAAGCTGGCTTAGCTTTAGTGCGCCCGCTTGACAGGGGTTGGAAGCACTATAGCGCGACGCGTCTTAAAACGGCCGAGACGCGTCTTCTCTTTTAATTGCAGGGGTTGCGCTTAAGCAGCTACTCTTCTCTGTACACTATATTACAAGAAATCTACCTGCGGTATCTCTCTTGGACCAATGCGATAGGCATAGAAGGGCGATTTTGGATTTTGGACTTCACATTCATTCAACCGTACTATGGCGCGAACACGATCAAAAGGCGGCCCTGCCTCGACGAGCGCCGATAAGACCGCTTCGACAACAGCCAAAGCCGCCTCAACATCTACATATACTCTGCCTGCCGAGTCAACCAACCCACCGAAGCTCTTCGTCCTCCCCAAGAACACCTCCTCCTCAGCACGCATCATCACCCTCGAGAACCCTCGATATGGCAATCCAACCCGATATCTCGTCTGCCCAGAAACCGGCTCCTTCTACGAGTTCACCAAAGCCGCACCCCCAAACAAATCCACCCCCCGAAGCTGGCTGCTCTCAAGCGAGAAATCCGAAAAGGAGCCCTCTCTAGAATCTCAAACCATTCAATCCCCCGACCTCTACCTCGCAACCCCCTACGACCCCTTATTCCTCCTCCTCCCAGCCCTCTTCAAGTCCTCCTCCAACTCCAAATCCGACAACCAACAACGTCAATACCTCTCCCTAGACGACTACCTAGACCTAATCCCTAACACAGACCGGCACTTCTCTGAGATCCTCACCCTCCCCAACAGCCGCATCGAAAAAGTCCTCGAAGCCCGTCTAGCCAGCGTATGCGACCTTGTCGAAATGGGCGACGACAAAATGTACCGCCCCAACGAATCCAAACTCTCCACCATCATCCTCTCCAAAGCCAGCAAAATGGCCGAGAACCTCCCCCCAAGCATGGAAGAGAAGTTTATCAAAAAGGCGTTGGAGGCGCCAGTCATGGGGGTAGTCAAAGACCAACCACCACCAACCACCTCCACCTCTTCCCCAGAAGAAACCGCCTCCCCATCCGCCTCAGAGTCCCAATCTACCTTCACCACCAGCAGTGGTACAACCCCCTCAACAGCCGTCACAACCCCAGCCACCGAAGAAGCCCCCGAACCAACTTTTGCCCCAGCAATAACCGCCTCCCCAGCCACCATCTCCCTCCAACGACTGCGCACATCCCTCAACTTTATTCTTTCATCCTACCTCCCCCCTTTTCTCTCCAAAACCGTGCTATCATCCCTTCCATCTGAAACGTTCACAGAATTGGAGGAGTATCTGACAAAACTGTCCAAACTCCGGACCGAAGCGGCTGCTTCGAGAAATATTGACATTAATGGAGGGAAACGCGCCAGAGACGAGGACGATGATGAGAGGCTGGAGAAGAAGCGCAAGATGGAGCAGGAGGAAAAGGTGAAGAAGGCGAATACGAGCAGGGGGGTGAAGCAGCTGGCCAAGGTTAATACCGCGGGGATGATGAAGTTGTCTGCGTTTTTTAAGAAGGCTTAGGTTGTATGATGTGTGTAGAGGATCAGGTGTATATGTTCGGTAACTGTACTGCATAAGGCGTTTGGGCAGGATTTATTTTTTTATTTTTTTGGAGGGGGGGGGGGGGCGAAGGGGTAAAATCCGGCGTTGAAATTTATCAGCCTGATCAATTTTATTTTCTTCCTCAATATTTAGGTGTGATATGACCTCGATCAAGTCTCCTTCTTAGCCCCCCTCGTCCCGGGCGCCCCAACCCGCCCATACCCAAAACCCCCCCTCCCAATCCCGCTCGTTCCTCTCGAGGAGGTACTACTCCCCCCCCTGGCAATCCCAGTTCCGGTTGTAGTCCTCCCAGCAGAAGAGGTGCTCCTAACCAACCCGGCCCCCCTCCCTCTTCCCGTCGTGGTCCCCCTAGCCAACCCCCTCCCCCTTGTCGTCCCACTACCTGCTGACACCGTCCCAGCAGCGCGCTTTCTTTCTTCCTCCTCAGCCTTCCTCCTCGCCTCCTCCCTCCTCCTCTCTGCCTCTCTTGCTCTGCGCTCCTCTTCTTGCTGTTTGAGGAGGGCTTCGTGCTCCATGTCGGCTATGTCGCCTGATGCACCTTTCCAGTTTGGGTTGAGGATCAAGCGTTGGTTGTGTTCGGTTTGGGAGAGGATGCGGGTCCAGGTGTTGAGGAGGGTGGAGGCGTTGGTGACGGTTTGGGAGACGGTCTGTAGGAAGTTAGCCTTGTGGGTTTGACCTAGGTAAGGGGTACATACACTCATGTTGCCTTTTGCTCGCTCGAGGGTTGAGATTATGGATTCGATGGCTGTGTTGATTGCGCGGACGCCTTGGAGTTCGCGTTGGAGGTTTACTTCTTTTGTTTCCGGGTCGTCCGGGGATGAGGGGGCGGCATTGTGGGTGATGGGGGTTTTTGGTTTGGAGGGGGGGTATTGGGATTGGGATTGCTGGCGGGAAGAAGGGGGTGGACGGGAGGGGGTGGTGGATTGGACTTCGGAGAAGGAGAATTCATCGTCTGAGGAGGGGGGTAGTTTGGGGGAGGAGGGATAGCGGTGGTGGGAGGGCATGGTGATGTTTGGTTTGTGTGTGGGGTTGTATGTTCTTGTGGTGGCGATGGTGGCGGCGGTGGTGGTGGTAGTGGTGGACAAGGCTGAGGCTGTCAGTTGTATGTCTCTATTTCAGCGTGTGGCATCCGTAAGGCTGGACTATGTCTCGGTTTTGATAGTGATTGACGGCGGGCAGGTCTGATTCTGGTAAGGCTCATGGGATGACGTTGATGTTTTTGCTGCAGGTCCAGTTCGACCACCCCCCCACAAATGCGCTGTTACAGCGGTATTGGCTAGCCAAAGTGGTGGGGGCTGGCCGCTGGGGTTCCATTGGGCAGGCAGGGCTGCAAAAAACGCGAGACTGACACGTCGAAAGCGCGTCTTAAGAGAGAGGACAGGGATAGGATGGAGATTATTGTCCAATCAATCCTCATCAAGGGCTCCCAGTCCCACTTGTCCCAGCCCCTTCTTTGCATCCGCCCGTTTTCCTGCTCCAACCTCTCCATCCAGCATCACAATTTTCCAATCGTGTCAAACCCTGAGACTTGCCAAACGCTTCAGTCCTCCTCCATAACCCTCCCATATTTTATTTTACTAGGGAATCCTAGGAGTTGCTGTGTTTGTTGCCCCGGTGCGAGTCGCTTGTTTGACCTGTCAACATCAACACGATCACCTGCTACCTTGCGCGATTTGTTGATTTGAACATCGTTGTCGCTGTCACGCAACCTCACCTCGCCGTCCAACCTCTCACCTTGCGACTCTTGGGCTCTTGCGACTCTCTTTGATCCGTACCACCACCCGCCGCCGACCACGCATTTTCATCCCGCCTGGGAGCACCCTCACTTCGCGCCCACTCCATTCTGCGCCCTCACAATAACAACAACAACAACAACGACAATAGTCACCTGCTCCCCACTGCCAATTCAATTGACGTCTGTCTCTCTATTCAAAGCAATCGAACAATGGCGGAAATCATGGAGCCACCCTACCCGGCGACTCCTTCTCCCAGCTCCAGAGTCAGAACTCCTCCTGCCCCTCACCTGGGCTACTCCGACTCCTACGAGCCTTACACTCCTCGCAAGTCATCCCGTATTGCCAACCGCGCTGCCAACCGAACTCCCTCTCCCAGAGTTCCATCATTGCGTCGCCAACATCAGCAACATTCCGACCGGCCCGAGGAAACTTCAGAGGGTTCTCCCAAGTCAATCAACCAAAAGAAGAAGTCGACCATGGGCACACCAAGCCTTTCCCCTCAAAAGAAGCGCATCGCCGCCATGGATTCTCCTCGTCGCACCCTCACCGCCGCCAGTGTTTCCGATGCCGCCTCTGCACTTGGCTTCACCAAGAAGTCAGCCGGCCTTCTTGCGCCTCGCACCACTGTCGCCAGCAGCAGCACCGGGATGCTAATCACCCCCGCCAAGACCCCCCAGAAGCCTCCTACCGAGGAGTCCAAGGCCAAGGTGGAAGCGTTTGCCCGCACCCTGTTCCGCGCCGAGGATGAGGTCATGCCCTCCCCTAGAAGGGCCCGCACCCAGGCCCACACCTTGGACAGCTTCACTGAGCAAGGCTCGGATGAGTCGTTCCATATCCACGTCGACTCGCATGAGCGCATTCCCGAGGTCGACCGCAGCATTGACAACCCCTTCTATGTCGAGCCCTCAAGGGCCGCTGCCCCCTCGGCTCCTCGCCGCAGCCAGCGCCAGATGGTCAGTGTTCCCGGCGAAGGCCAGATCACAATTGAAGAGGCCATTCAGCGCGAGGATGGTTTGGTCACCGTATTGTAAGTCGTCGCTCCCTGTTTGTGTTCTCATCAGTGCACTCGGCTAACACAAGAAACAGCCGTGGCAAGAAGCAATTCCACCTCTTCAAGAAGCGCGCCTCAGAGAATATCGAGGGTGGTTTGGAAAGTGCTGTCGAGGCGCCCGTGAGAAGACTCACCCGCGCCAGTGTCAAGCCCAGACTCCTCTTCCCTGTTGCCAAGCCCGATGTGCCCGCCATCTCGATTGAAGATGAAGAGGCGGAGACCGACATCGAGGACCACGTGGTTGAGGAAGCCGCTCAAACTCTCCCAATCACCCCAGCCGAAGCAGTCGAGAAGGTTCCCGGTACGCCCGAGGCCCCGCGTTTTGCTCCAGCCTCGCCGCCCACCACAGTGCGTGCCACTCGCAAGAAGGCCACGCCAACAGCGGCGTCGAGGGGCAAGCAAGCCAGCAAGCAAGCCACCATTAAGGGCTGGCGCCAAACCAAGGCCGGCGTTTCCCCCACGACCACCAGCCAGAAACGGTCTGCAGAGCCTCTGCCTGTGGCCGGCCCATCAAAGCGTGCTAGGATTTGATTTGGCTTAGGTGTTGTTGGCGCAGGTTTTCGGCAGAATAAACTCCCATCTGAATATTCGACGACAAAGTTTGGCGACATTGGTTCGGAGTTTGGCAAATGCAATTACGGGTTATCTTGTTTTGGGTTCTTTCTTTTCGGTACAGGTTAACAGCATGCATTCTACATTCTCGTTATTATTCTTCAGCTGGGTTGTGAAGCCATATTAAGCTCACGACATAAGAGTTTTATTGCCCTTTTTTCGTTTCTTTTTTTTTCCTGTCCTTTCTTCACAACGACGACGGGGATAACCTTGATGACACTAGTACGCAGGGGTATCTAAAGGGGATGGGGGGAGTCCTTGAACACACTTAGTTGCTATCACACTTGAGGTTTTGGGCTTGTCTAATCGTAGGACATGGGGAGTCTATGAAGGGATGGATGGGATTGATTGATTGTTGGGTCATGTCAGAATTAGGAAGAATCGGGTAGCTGGGAATGCGCTACGTCAATATTTGTAGATTAGTTGAAGCACAGCAACAGAAGCACAGGCAAGCCAATCAAGAACATTTTTGTTGTTGTCACTTGAACTCATTCGACTTGACTTTAATCCCCACTCGGGCGTAATCGATTATGAGTGACCCCACCCCCGCACTTCTCCTTGGGCTTGTCAACGAACAACGCTGCCCAGTCGACCCGACATGACCAGGCTAAAAAAAAAACGTCAATGGAGGGGCAGCTTTCGTGTTGCTGTTAAGTAAACCTGACAAACCATTAGATAAAAGGCCGAGTTCCTTTTCTTCTCTTTGTTCACTTTTTTTTTTTTTTTTTTTTTTTACTGGGCTTTTCTTATCAAAAGAACTATATACTGCTTGTTATCTCTCTGCCCCTCTTGCTCGTTTCCCGTTTGTAACCCCTCAGCACCAATCTCGAGTTTCGACGATAGCAAACAAGCAAGCAAAGAAAAATGCACATCCTAGTCACCAACGACGACGGGCCTCCCTCCCCTCACTCGTCCCCCTACGTCCACTCCCTTGTCCGGACCCTCCAGGACTACGGACACACTGTCAGCGTCTGCCTCCCGCACACGCAACGCTCATGGATAGGCAAAGCGCACATGATCGGCCAGACGGTCAAGCCGCTCTACTACCGGCCCCCCCCCCTCTCCGAGCCGGCCGCGGGGTTGGTCCACGAGGACGAACGGAACGACAGCCACGGCACCACGCACACGAGACCGTCGTCCGTCCCTGGGACGGAGGAGTGGATCCTCGTCGACGGGACGCCTGCGTCGTGCGTCCAGATTGGGCTGTACCACTTTTTTCAAGACCGCGGTCCGGTGGATTTGGTGGTTTCGGGACCGAACTACGGGAGGAACTCCACGGCTGTTTTTGCGTTGAGCAGTGGGACGTTGGGGGGAGCGTTGGAGGCGGCGGTTTGTAAGCGCAGGGCGGTGGCGTTGAGTTATGCCTTTTTCACGAGGAATCATGATACTGAGATTATTTTGAAGGCGTCGAGGCAGAGTGTGAGGGTGATTGAGGCGCTTTGGAAGCAGTGGCCGGAGGATGGGAGTGTGGATTTGTATAGTGTTAATGTGCCGTTGGTGGAGGGGTTGGAGGGGGGGAGGGTGCTCTGGACGGGGATGTTGCAGAATTATTGGGGGGAGGGGAGTTGTTTTACCGAGGTGGATGGGAGTGTGGATGGGGAGGTGGAGGATGAGGAGAGGATTAGGGAGGGGGGAGAAGAGTCCTGAGAAGGAGGGGGGAGGAAGGGGGATGTTGGTGAAGGGGGGTGCATACGCATAAGCATTTCAAGTGGAGTCCGAGGTTTACGGATGTTTACAAGAGTGTGGATGAGGCGGGGCCGGGGAATGATGGGTGGGCTGTTAAGGAGGGGCATACGAGGTATTGTTTTGGGGGGGATGATGGGTTGTGATGGGTGTGGATGGAAAGCTAACTTTGATGATGATAGTATTACGCCTTTGAAAGCCAACTTCTTCCAGGCTGCTACCCACCTTCATGGCGGAGAGTTGCAACTGTAAGTGAACATACCCTGGCTTGTTGAAGCACGCAAAAGAAAGAGACAGAGCAAAGAGAAAGAGACAGGACAGATGAAGGGTCGGATATGAACAGTACGGCAGCAAATGAAGGATGATTACACGCCAAACACAACGCCATAATGATAATCAGATAGAGCATAGAGGCATTCTATCCAAAATAGAAAAGACCCAAACCAACCGCTCTGTCTTTTGCTTTGCTTTGGAGTTTTCGTAAAAGACTATATTCTTACCATTCTTTTGTTCAGGGGTCCATCTAGAAGCTCAACTTTTGGTGTCACCGCCGCCAATGAGCAGGAGCCAACCAACAACACCAAGACTGAGGCAGAGTCGACCAAAACCGAGGGTGCCCCCCCCACGACGACGACGACGACAACTCTCCCGATCCACCCCCCCGAGGACGCCAAACCGCCAGTCTACGCCCTCGTCAACTACGGCGACACCTACGTCCAACCACTCATCACCTCGGCCCTCTCCTCCCTCCTCCCGGAGGGATCACTGACATACCTCCCCACCCCGTCCACCTGGGACGCCAACACCAACCCGGACATCTCCCTCCCTTCGCTGCTTCCTTTTCCCGAGGCCAAAGTCCTGCAGATTATGCCATATGAATCTCTTGATTTTGACTACATCTCCTCCCACCCTGCCACTTCTCTTGTTAATAGTTACATGATCCGCAAGGCGCTCATCAGGAAGCATTACCTGGCCAAGACAGTGGAGAACTATCTCGTCAAGAACCCGGACTCGGTGCTAAAGGATCATGTCAGGAGATCTGAGGCGTTTGAGGTTGATTTTGCCGAGTTTTTGGACGATGCCTTGGTTGAAGCGTGGGATTTGAACGAGAGTATGGAGAGGAATGCGGAGAAGGAGGAAGAAGAGGAGAGGGAGTGGTGGATTTTGAAGCCGGGGATGAGTGATAGGGGGCAGGGGATCAGGCTGTTTAGCACGATGGAGGAGCTGCAGGGGATTTTTGATGGGTGGGAGCCCGAGTCTGATGACGAGGGGGAGGAAGGGGGTGGTGAGGGGGGGGAAGAGGAGGGGGATGGGATCATGACGAGCCATCTGAGGCACTTCATCGCCCAGCCGTACATCCACCCCCCTTTGCTCCTCCCTAGCATGGGAAACAGGAAGTTTCATCTCCGCGTGTATGCTCTGACCGTCGGGGCGATGAGGGTTTATGTTTACAGGGATGTGCTGGCGCTTTTTGCGAGCAAGAGGTATTCTTTTCCTCCTGAGATGGGGGTGGAGGGTCTGGAGGGGCATTTGACGAATACGTGTTTGCAGGGCGAGCCGGAGTATAATGATTCTGTGCGTCGGTTTTGGGATTTGAGTGTTGATGATTTGCCGGATGGGCAGAAGGAGAGGATTTGGGAGCAGGTTAGGAGTGTGACGGGGGAGGTGTTTGAGGCGGCGGCGAGGGAGATGATGGTTCACTTTCAGCCGCTGGAGCAGGGGTTTGAGGTTTGGGGGGTTGATTTTTTGGTGGATGGCAAGGAAAATGTATGGTTGTTGGAGGTGAATAGTTTTCCGGATTTTAAGCAGACGGGGAGGTTGACGGGGGTGGTGGAGGGGTTTTGGATGGGGGTGGTTGATAGGGCTGTTAGGCCGTTTGTGACGGGGGAGGAGGGGGAGGAGGTGAAGGGGATGGAGTTGGTTAGGGAGGTGGATTTGGGGAGGAGGTTTTAGAGTTGGGGGGCAAGGTGAGGGTGAAAACGAGGTCATAAGGGGTTTTAACGGTCAGGTAAAAGTTTGCTTTTTTTGGGTGGGAAGCTACGGCTCTTCGGTCTTGGGGAAAATATAAGTAGTGAAGGTTATCCGAGTTGGAAGGCATGTTGAAAGTAGAAGGTATCAACAGAGAGGCCTGAGAAGGCACTGTTCTCATGCACTCACATGCCCGCGAGATTGTGGTTATCGTGTTGTTGCGACGAAGATGCAGAGAGATGTGACGTTCCAAGAGAAAGACGATCAGAGAAGAGGAGAAAGTCAGGTGAGATGATCATTTCGACGCGATTTATATACAGAATGAGAAAAAGTATATTCATGATATTTCAGCCACCAGCACTCTCTGCGTCCCAGGTTCTATCTGCGGTATAACAGATTTCAAGACAATCTGTTGTTGCAGAGTGGTAGATGGAAATGATTTCAACTCACAATCCAGTGGTACCTGCAGCCCAGTCAAAATAGCAAAAGGCTAAAACCGACGCCTCAAAAGATGGAAATATATGTACATCTTTGAAGATATCAAGTAGGCCCGAAAAGATAATAAGTAGGCCTTAAAAAAATAATAAGTAGGCCTTGAAAAAAAATAACAACTAGGTCTTAAATGATGAAGGCCTTAAACTACAATCTTTAGACCCCAAAAGATAATACGGTTGCCTCTCGGGCATGATATTTTTCTTTGATGCTTCCACGCCTTTCCTTCAGCACCGGCTGATCATCACTGGATAGCCCAAAGCATTACTTGCAGAGTGTCACGACGATGTCCACAACAGTTCCAATCCTCCGGGCACCAACCAAGGTCTTAGTGGCCGGTATACCTCAGACTTCCTCGTCTGCTGCCAGGAGGCCGAGTTGCCGATACTCAGCCATCACGCCATCTCTTCCAAACGCCATTAGATATTTGGTTAACCCAAACGCCTCATGAATATGGATGTTCTCCTAACACGAGGGTCGCGATTGCACAGACATTGAGTCCAATTAGATGCACCCCTTTTGGCCTATTTTGTATAATCCAAACGCCACAAAGAAACTTCACATGTACTTCTTCATTTCTTCAAAATTATGTTTTCTTCCAAAAAGAGCAAACTTTTCCCTGACCGTTAAAAACCTTAGATATATGCCTACCGAAAAAGCACATCCCTCAAAATAACCGACAGGACATGAAAAGGATAGGTATCTAGGTATCCAGCTCAAAGCTCATCATCATGACCCGGCGGCAAACTCACAAGTAGAGACAATTCATGTACCAGGTTTGTGGGACGCATGCCAGGCAAACCAGGTATTGTGTTGCAAGAATGGGTTGCTTGAGATACTGGCTGGGATATCTCTTCCCAGTCTGCCCGTCAACCGATGCACTCAGAGGCTGTGCCATTAACCGCGCCGGTCTCCAAGGAGTTTCGACAGGCAGACTGAGAATTTCCATACAGTCAAGACCTGTCACGCTATGGACAGGAAAATAGAGACTGCGATGAAATATCAAGGGTGTAGGAGATAGTCCATACGCCTTACGAGTATTTTTCATGGCCTGTCGACTATGTTCGAGGGCCTTAGCTTCACGTTACTATCTCCACTACCCCGTCCACAACATGCGTGTGTATTCAATATTCCTCAAGCCTACACCGCGACAGTGATCTCCAGAAAAGACGGCTCGGTCAACACCTCAAACCACTGCTACCTACCCGCCCCTACCAACTATCTTCAAGCCAGACCACGCAAACCCAGGTTGTGCGAAACCCATCTTCTCATCCTCCTCATCATATGCCAGTCACACCTTCCCATCTTCTCTTGGCCCAGTGGAGAGATCCCCGGATGTTAACACCACCCCGAAGCGCCCATCACAACCCAGCAGCCAGGGACCCCCCTTCTTCCCCGACAGCAAACGATGGACATTCCATTCAGGTACCTATTGAACGAGGCAATTTCCATCACCAAAACGGCAATGCCAACTACATCCCCCCCTCATCCCAGCCACATTGCCCCATTCCATCAACCCTTCGCCAAGGTAGAGTTGAGCTCGTCACCGGGCATCGAGGCGGGTACGCAAGAACACCTACCCTACCCAAGGCCAAGGTAGACTACCACCAAAAGGAAGAGGCAGTGCAAGAGATGATCTCCGAGCTCTTGCATAAAAAAAAAATACCAAGCCAGTAAGGCAGTTGGATATTGCAAAGTTTGAGCTTTCTCTTGGCTACGGTGACAGTGACCGGCGGGCGGCGTGGTGGTTTGTGTTATCACCCCACCCTGGTGGTCAGGAAAAATGTGAAGTCTGCTATCAGCTGCCTTTTGAGTAGAGTAGGTAACGCATTGTCTTTGAGGTGGCAGCACTCTCTAATACAATATAGATATCAAGGTTTGACCGTTCAAGGGTTTGGGTGAGTTGTGCTTGAGGTAACTGCGTTCTGATATCGACATGGTGTGTGTTTGACAGGGTGCCCTTCAACAAGTGTCTCGACCTCCGCTTCCTATAACCTACCATCAAGCGGTCGGAACCGAGAGAGAGAGAGAGAGAGAGGCAAGAGAGGCAGTGCAAGTTAGACATAGTTCATCATGAACCAAAGGAGTTGTCGCACACAGGTCAGGTTGTCAAGTCCACCCGGCAAAGAACGAACGCGTGGCGTCTTACTTTCTCCTCCTTCTCCTCCTCCCCAACCAGCCCAAACTTGCGCCGACCTCGACACGTGGAAGATGGCAAAAGTGAACAAGAGAAACAGCATTGGCATCGTGGCTTAGACTTTTTCTCTCCCCCCTCATCTCATTCCCAACCGGTTGTCCGGGACTTCCGGTTTTGGCAGTCCAGTCCAGAGCACTTACAAGGAGCCGGAGGATTAAGTTGGGTGATCCGAGACGGTGGAGGTTGATAGCCGGGATCGGGTCCGAGATACTGATTGTTGGACATTGACAGTTGTAACATGCAATGCTGGTTTTGGTCTAGACTTCCCTTCCCAAGAACTTGAGCGCAGTTGTCCTGGTCAGGAACCACGTTACACAAAACCCACTCTGTGGGACAGTTCTGCATGAGGACTAGATTGCCTGCCGCCGCTGGTTGATGTTATGTGATCTTGAGTTGATATTCTCATCTTCTTGTTGGTGCTCTACTCTCCCCAATCCCCACGTATCTCTCCCTAGCTAGCTCCCGAGTACGAACACCACCATCTTCGCTGTCAGCCAACATCACGACGAACAACACCCCATCCATCTTTTCCACATCTCATCATCATCAGACATGCCGCCATCAATCTCTCCAGATTTCCACCCATCATGCCATGCTTTCACAGTTCCATTCCAGCGGCTGTTGGCATTCGTGTGCCAAGGAATTCCCTTTCAAGTTGTTTGGTGGTGAGCGGAGCTCGAAACTCTTGTCTGCATTTGCACAGCCCCCTTCGGTTGCGAGCACGGCGTTTGTCTTTTGCCTCTTCTGGCCAAAAGCTCAGAGAGAGAAAATTCACCGTTCCCGCTGAGGGAATTTTGAAGTTGCAAAGTCCGAGAGGGCTGGTGAAATGGAGACCCCCGTTTTCTCCATCGCGCCGGGCGGTGAGTGAGTGTATGTGATAGCTTTAGGAGACGATGGTGAGAAAGTTAAAGTCCGATATTTGATATGTATACATGCGTGAGGGTCTCCTTGCACCTTCAGTGGTGATCGCCTGACTGACTGCCGATGTCTATCCCATCGGATGGCTGTGCCAATCAGGAAGCTCGTGTGGATTTGTATGCCTCGCCTTGGGAGAGACTGACGTCCACTAGTAAAGTGATAAACCTTGCATCGCAAACGCTGCGCTCTCCGTTTGACCGGGAGATTCCCCGAGAATACACATGTAATAAAAATGGTCGGTACGTTCCGGACATTGAGCTTATCGCTGTTGTTGGAACATCTCGATCGTCTAAGCCTCAGGCGGCGACTTGGCCTGTTGAGGCAGCTCGTCTTCGATGTTGTTGTCGGAATCAAAGAATAAATGCGTGCCTGCAACCTTCTAGAAGGAGCATGGGTCAAGCTTGTTCTAGACCACACGTGCCTGGATGGCCAAAAACCATTGTTCAACAGAGTTGCATCATATGCTTTGGAGACCGTCCCGGCAGATATGCCTCAGTCATTCAAGCTTTTCCCGGTTTCCTAGCCCCGCCTGCCTGAGGAAGTGCCTTGATGATGATGCCTTGAATGGTTCAAAACTTCTTTGTCAGTGCCAACAGGCGGGATGCTCCTTTATAGTCAATTGGGGATGCCCGGTGCCTTCACCAGCAAGGCGGACCTGGGATGAGGCTTGGATTTCGAGCACGCGCATTATTGTAAGATATCTTGAAGATGCTCCGCAGTGCCGTCCCATAGCTGCCTTGCCTATGGAGTATCTGGACGGTTTGGAATTTGAGACGGCTCAGCCATCAAAGCCGCTTGGATTACCGTTTCGCCCACCTCGGAACGGTCGAGAGCCGGTAAACTTGATGGTCTGGATGGGACCGAGCCTGGCGCTAGAGTTCCAATCGAATATCCAACCCGTCTCGGTCTGGGAGGGAGGTGTTGGATGTTGACGGTATGAGGCTGTCAATGGTGATCGAGAAGCCGTGCCGTCATCTTGCTTTGAAGCCTTGCGTTGTGCCCCGCGTTTCATTCTCAGGCTTTGGAAAAGTGATGCTATTGGGTGATGGTTGATAGCCAGATATCGACATCTAAAGTTTGGAAATGCCGACGACACACATATTGATAGGCCTGGCAATATCGGGCCACCGACATTTGCTGGCAGCGCAGACAAATTGGGAGGGGTGGGCTGTCGGGTTGGGCCCACGAGGCAAAGCGGCCGTCATTGTGCATGATGGAGGGCGCACATATGATGGTTGGCTTTGTTGTTTGCTGTCAAAGCCAAAGGTGTAGTCTGTCATGGGATAGCTCCTGTCTATGATCAGCTGTCAGTTGATGGGGAGTAGGATGTTTTGTCGAGGCGTCAGGTGCTGGCCAATCGGTAGTGAGAAAGGGGAAGTCTTGTTTCATGCTCTCCTCGAGAGCAAGTCGAGCCGATTTCTGCCATGTTCAAGTTCAGACGAACCCCTCACTCAGCCAAGAAGATCGGATGCCCCGTCTGTGCAAGATGTAACAATTCGGAACATGGTGAGACGGGCATCGATGGTTTTGCAGAAAAAGCCGGCGGTTGTGCTGGTCGAGGGTTGCTTGGACCGAGCGCATGCATGTGTGCATGTTTCTGTGACGATCACCCCCGGACTGTGGGGTTGGTACCAGACTTGGGAGCTTGTTTCTGCTGGCTGTGTCTCTGGAAGGTAGAACCCACAGTATGGCTGAGGGCGTGACAGGAGTGCTTGGTTGTTAGGAAATAGTAGTAGTTATTATTCAAATTATGTTTCAACTCTTGTTGCTATGATCGAGCTATGATCAAGCTGTGATGTTGCACCACCGATGCAAAGGGGAAATGTTCAAGGACGATGCAGCGGGCACGCTAGCATCAGGTCCACCAGCCAAATTACACGTCAGGGAACGTAACTGACAACACACCGTTTTGTTGGAGATGTTGAGATTCGCGAGACGGGACTTCTCTCATGATGCAACCTGATGAGCCTGGTCGTGGCTAGTGTAGAAGGTGACAACTCGTCCAAATTCCAAGTCGATTTCGATGCTGGTACCCCATGCATGGGTGGTGGCAGGTGCAACGGAGCTTCTTTTTGTATAATTGATGGAAAGCACTGTGCGAAACGGCGGTCTCGGCAGATTTGCGCACGGGGCAACCGTCCAAAGGGTGGCATCTCAGAGCGGCTGATGCATAACAGCGGCACAGTTTTACTTTTTAACTTAGTGACTGGGGTTTTGGATATCACCCTCCCTGGGCTCAGGAGCACAGGAGTTGGGAAGTGCTCGCCCTGCTGTCGTGGTAGGTACATACTGTGGTACTCCCCGAGGGTCAAGCACTGCCCGGTAGTGGTGGTGACACAGACAGAGGCAGGTAACCTCCCACCAACATGATCCCTCCGAACAAGGTGATCTCCCAGGGAGAGTAGCAGCATGCCCTTCTGCCGCAACGCATTGGAATGAGTCGCCGTGGTGAAATGGCCCATTGAGCTTGTCGTGCTTGGCATTCTGCTTTCACCCCACACTGTAGGGAATGGGGAAAATTGTACGCAGGTGCTAAAGTGACATGGCAAATCCACGCTGTCTCTGATTCGTCTGGCGCTGCACAGCCTCTCTTGGCACCTTTTGGGTCCCAACAACAGGGGAAAACACAGCTCCCATCTCATCCCAGGCCATCCCGTCTCCAGGTCAGGTCAGGTCCAATTTCGTAGCCGCTGTGTCGTCAGTGGTTCTGCGCGGCTTCACTTTCCCTGCTGCTTCCTGCTTTGTTTCGTCCCATTTTCCATTCATCACGCTCCTTTGCTCTTTTGTTGGAGTGCGACCTTGGTAACTGCACGCGCCAGACATCTTGGACCTCGAAACAAGTGTTATAGCGTTGCTTGCACCGCCTCACCCTCAAAAAACTCCATAACAACCGTCCAACTACCGTTCTGGACCCCAGGGGACCTCCCCGATTGCCTCTCCGACTCTGCCTCATCAACCCAATTCCAATTCTTAATTCTTTTACCTTTTCCCCAAGGGAGGCCTGCAGATAGCACCCCGCAGATCGAGACCCGGCGACCTCAACTCACCTCACACTCCATGAGTCTCTGTTCCTGAGACCCGTTTGTGTTTGCCGACCCAAGTGTGGCAGTACACACAAGGCAGAGAGCTCAGAGCTGACGACCTCAACCGTACATCTGCGCAACACCACCCCTTCGCGTCTCCCATCGCCACTAGGAGAGGCTTTCTAGACCTCGTGTCACCGTAGGCGCAGCTCACATCCGTCGCCTTCGCTGACGACTGTGACCCGCACCATCAGCTGGACATGGCGGAACCACAGGATGGTCCCAAGGAGGGAGACTTCGCCTCTGGACGCCGAAGAGCGTATGTATTCCCCTTCCTGTCTGCTCACAACGTCGTGGGAGCCGCAACTGCTCTCTCACAACCACCCACCTAACAATGTCATACAGACCAACAATTAATATCGACACGACGGCCGTGAGCCCGAGTCCTGTCACGAACGAGCCAGAGGTGGACGCCAACTCACCAATATCACCCGGCACCACACCAGAACCATCAACAAATTCTCACAAGAGGAGTCTCTCTGGAGAGAGCAGGCCAACAAGTCCTCACAATGTGTCAAACCCCTTTGCTTCCTTCCGCGGTCCAAATCCGGGACTGCTTACCGTCCCTGGCGCCCCAAGACCTCGCCAGGACTCTGTCAACTCTGACGATGACCGCTCCATCACCTCGTCCATTGGTGACACCACGGTAGCAGGGGCTTCTACGTTGGGGGAGAAGGCCAGCCGAGGTGCTGCCGACAACGACAGCATCAAGAACGATCCGGATGCTTTGAAGCCCGACCAGGGCAAGGAGGCCGATTTCCAGGTCAACGACAACCCCTTCGCCTTTGCGCCTGGCCAACTGAACAAGATGTTCGACCCCAAGAGCTTGTCTGCCTTCTACAAGCTGGGTGGCCTCGCCGGTATCGAGAAGGGATTGCGATCCAACCGGTCGACTGGTCTTGGCGCCGACGAGGCTACTCTTCCTGGGCGCGTCACGTTTGAGGAGGCTACCGCTCACGTCGGCTCGGCCGACACCAAGCTTGCCCAGACTGATAGCCATGCGACGGCTTCCGGCAGGCAGGACTCGGGGGCCTTCTCCTCGAGAAAGCGCGTCTTCAGCGACAACCGCCTTCCTGCCAAGAAGGGCAAGAATCTTCTCCAGCTCATGTGGATCACGTATAACGACAAGGTCCTGATCCTGCTGTCCGTTGCCGCCGTCATTTCTCTGGCCATTGGCTTGTATCAAACATTCGGTCAGGAGCACGACGCCACAAACCCCGGTGTAGAATGGATCGAGGGTGTAGCCATTATTGCCGCCATCACCATCGTGGTTATTGTTGGATCTTTGAACGACTTCCAGAAGGAACGCCAATTCGCCAAGCTGAACAAGAAGAAGCAGGATCGTGTGGTTCGCGTTGTTCGATCCGGAAAGACTGTGGAAATCTCGGTTTTTGACGTTCTGGTTGGCGATGTCATGCACTTGGAGCCCGGCGATTTGATCCCCGTTGATGGTGTTCTCATTGAGGGTTTCAACGTCAAGTGCGACGAGTCTCAGGCTACTGGTGAATCCGACATTATCAAGAAGCGTGCCTCCGACGAGGTCTTTGCGGCAATCGAGAATGGCGAGAACCTGAAGAAGATGGACCCCTTTATCCAGTCGGGCGCCCGCGTCATGGAGGGTGTCGGTACATTCATGGTTACCTCGACCGGTGTCTACTCCAGCTATGGCAAGACGCTCATGTCGCTCAACGAAGACCCTGAGATCACCCCCTTGCAGTCGAAGCTCAATGTCATTGCCGAGTCCATCGCCAAGCTGGGCGGTGCCATCGCCCTCCTCCTCTTCCTGATTCTGTTCATCATCTTCCTGGTCAAGCTTCCCCGTCAATTCGCTCCGCTCACCCCCGCGCAAAAAGGCCAGCAGTTTATCGATATCTTCATCATGGTCGTCACAATCGTGGTCGTCGCTATTCCTGAAGGCCTTCCGTTGGCTGTCACTTTGGCCCTCGCTTTTGCCACGACTCGCATGCTCAAGGACAACAACCTGGTCCGCCACCTCAAGGCTTGCGAAGTCATGGGCAATGCCACCACCATCTGCTCTGACAAGACGGGTACTTTGACTCAGAACAAGATGCAAGTTGTTGCTGGCACCATCGGCACAAGCCACCGCTTTGGTACTTCCACCATCCCGGGCGAGAGCCCTCGGAGCGAGAAGGATGTGGAGGCCCAGGAAGTGATGAGGATGCTCAGCCCCGAGGCTAAGGATCTGCTGCTCAAGTCTATCGCGCTCAACTCGACTGCCTTCGAGGGGGATGTCGATGGCGAGCACACCTTCATCGGCTCCAAGACGGAGACCGCCATGCTTATTCTGGCTCGCGAGCACCTTGCCATGGGCCCCGTTGCTGAACTGCGCTCCGGCAGCAAGACCCTTCACCTCATTCCCTTCGACTCTGGACGCAAGTGCATGGGTGTCGTGGTTCAGCTGGAAAATGGCAAGGCTCGTCTTTATGTCAAGGGTGCGTCCGAAATCATGTTGGAGAAGTGCACCCAGATCCTCCGTGATCCTTCTCAGGGCTTGGTTTCGGCTACTCTCCACGAGGAAAACCGCGAGACCATCAAGCATTTGATTGAGACTTACGCCCGCAACTCGCTCCGTACCATCGGCCTGATCTACCGTGACTTTGACAAGTGGCCCCCCAAGCCAGCCCGCCGCGTCGATGCCGAGAAGGATGAGATTGTCTTTGAGGATATCTGCCGCAACATGGTCTTTGTCGGTATGGTTGGCATCAAGGATCCTCTTCGCCCTGGTGTGCCCGAGGCTGTGAGAGACTGCCAGCGGGCCGGTGTCGTTGTCCGCATGGTTACTGGTGATAACAGGTTGACTGCCGAGGCTATTGCCCGCGATTGCGGCATTCTCCAGCCCAACAGCGTGGTTCTCGAAGGCCCCGAGTTCCGCAACATGACCAAGGCTCAGCAAGATGAGATCATTCCCCGCCTCCACGTTCTCGCACGGTCCAGCCCCGAAGACAAGCGCATCTTGGTTAAGCGGTTGAAGGACAAGGGCGAAACCGTTGCCGTGACCGGTGACGGCACCAACGACGCCCCGGCGCTCAAGACGGCTGATATTGGCTTTTCGATGGGCATCGCCGGCACCGAGGTGGCCAAGGAGGCTTCCGCCATTATCCTCATGGACGACAACTTCAACTCGATCGTCAAGGCTTTGAAATGGGGTCGTGCCGTCAACGATGCGGTCAAGCGTTTCCTCCAGTTCCAGCTCACCGTCAACGTCACGGCTGTCGTTTTGACCTTTGTCTCCGCCATCTACTCTGCCGTTACCCAGTCGCATCCCGAGGAAAAGGCTACCGCTGTGCTCACCGCCGTCCAGCTTCTCTGGGTCAACCTCATCATGGACACTCTTGCTGCCTTGGCTCTGGCTACCGACCCCCCTCAGGACAGTGTGCTGAACCGCAAGCCCGAGCGCAAGGGTTCCTCGATCATCTCACCTACTATGTGGAAGATGATCCTCGGACAGGCCGTGTTCCAGCTTCTCATCTGCTTCCTGCTCTATTTCGGAAAGTCTTCCGTGTACCCTGGACCCGAGATCATTCCCGACAGCCAGATCAACACCTTGGTCTTCAACACTTTTGTGTGGATGCAGATCTTCAACCAGTGGAAGTAAGTCGTGCCCTTCCACAAATTGCCCGTTGGCGGATCGTTTACTAACAGCAACTAGCAACCGGCGTCTTGACAACCAGTTCAACATCTTCGAGGGTCTCACCAAGAACTGGCTGTTCATTGGCATCAGCGCCGTCATGTGCGGCGGTCAAGTCCTCATTATCATGGTTGGCGGTAAAGCTTTCCGCATTGCCGATGAGGGCCAGTCACCGACCATGTGGGCGACTGCCATCGTTCTTGGTCTCCTTTCCATCCCCGTTGGCGTCATCATCCGCCTCATCCCCGACGAGATCATCGTCGCCTTGGTCCCCGGCGTTCTCAAGCGCAAGCACACCTCCAAGGTTCCCGGCATCAACGTCTCCGACGACGAAGAGCGCTTCACCGCCTACCCCGCGCCCCTCGCCGACATTCACGAGGAGCTCGCCTGGCTCAAGCGCGTCAAGGGCGGCCGTCTCAACAACCTCAAATTCGCCATGAAGCACCCCCGCGAAACCTTCCTCAACCGCAGCCCCGTCCCGAGCAGGGAGCACTCCCGATCCAACTCGATCCACCGCCTCCCCCAGACCCCTGTCCGCGAGGACAGCTATGGGTCTACCGCTCCTACTCCTGAGTCCCGCCGCCGCAGCAGAAGCAACCGCTCCCGCTCCAACAGCGTGTTGGGCGCGGCGACGGTCATGACTGGTATTGTTGCTGGTTCTATTGCGGCGGGGTGGTCACCGATTGAGAAGAGGGGCGAGCCGGATTTTGGCCAGTTCCCGCCCAAGCCGTCGCCTCTTGGTCAGGAGATTGGCGAGGATGACCAGGCGGGGAGGGTGTCGACGGATGAGAGGAGGGAGGTTGAGGGGTCGTCTTCATCCAGTGCCCAGGATGTTCCGATCATTAATGTGCCCAAGCCGAAGTCGCCTTCTACCCCTACTCCTTGAGTAGGTGGAGAGGAAAACAGATAAAATGTATTATTAATGCCTGTGGAAGTGTGTATAACAATATCACAGTGTCAGCCCTGCTGCTGTAGGGCGTTTTCATTTCTATTTTCTATCGTTAATATTTCCTCTTTTGAGTCAACATGTCTGTTTTTCTTTTTAAGGCGTTTTTGGTTTGGTGGTGGTGGTGGTATTGCTGTCATGTATCTCTCTTTTTTCTTAATCATGGGGGCGTTTGAGCGAAGAAAGTGATAGATGAAATTTGGGCGTTTTTTTTATCTTTTCCGCTGTCGTTCGTTACAAATCTTAGATTACAGTATCATCATCATAGCGCGCGCGTACGAGTGTTATATATATATATATATATATGTATATCTGCGCCAAAAAAGTTGGGAGTGTGGTTGATGGATGGGGGGATAAGAAGAATACAAAAGATGTTATGTGTGTGGACTTGTGCTATTTACTGTGCGCCTTAGTGTTTGAGTATTTTGACTGAAATCGGTCGCTATGTTCCCGCTAGTTTGTTCACCACGAACCATCACGCAAAGTTAAAAGGATTTACAGAAAATGGGTAGTCCAACATTATCTAAAATACCTCTTCTTCCCGGAATGAAAGCAGGAGAAGAGAGAGAGGTAAACCGAAAAAAAAAAACCCCCAAAAAAAACAAAAAACCTAAAAACAAATCTGTACAATACTTAAAAAAACACAAAAAAAAAAAAAACAGCAAAAAGCTAAGACTAAAAGATGTAGTAGATGAAAAAAAAAAAACCCGGGTATCATGTCTGTCCCCTCTCTGCTTTTTGTCTGGAAAAGAAGAAAAAAGACACCTTCGCCCAAAATGTTGTCAAGCTTCCTTCCTCCCAGTCAATTCGTAGCATGTTTGCCTTACCAACCCAACCCAACCATCCAGACAGACAGTCCCAACCGTCCATTCACCAACTTCCACCCTATGCATTTCTTCTACCGGACCATAATAAACCTGCCATACCCTATCTCAACTCCCACCCACCCCAATTTACTTCTTTCCCCCGCCGCCATTCTTCCCCCTCTTCCCCTTCCCACTCTCCCCATTCTTCTCCTTCATCTCATCCTTCACCCCATCCTCCTTATCCCCGTCCTTCACCTCCTTAAAAACCCACCTGCTCCCCCACCCCTCCACAGCCTTAACCTCAACCACCTGCCCCTCCGGCACCATCTCATGCCCCAACTCCCACCCCGCCCTCCTGCACAGCTCCGCCACAACAACATCACAATCCCCCAACAAGTCGATGTCAAAATTATTGTGCCCAATCGCCTCCCGACTGATGTAAATCTGCGGTATGTGGCTCGGCAGGTACGGCACCACCTCGCTCACCGGCGCAACCTTCAAGCTCGTCCCGATGACAATCACCAAGTCCACCCTGTCGACATCGTGCTGCGTCAGCCTCTGACTAAACTCATCCGGGAGCGGCTCCCCGAAAAAAATAATATCCGGCTTCATCACCCCCGCTGATGAAGAGACAAGATCAAATTCCGAGTCGGAATTGCTGTCCCGGTCGAAATCCCGGCGACGTTTCGAGTTGGAAGAGTTGGCCGTCTTTCTCTTTCGTGACTGAGATCGAGACTGCCCAGAAGGACACTTCCTGCACCGAGGAATCTTCCCCGCCTTGATCTCCGCAAAAATACTGTCGCCCACAACCTTCTCCCCACACTTGACACAACTCGCCGTGGCAAAACTCCCATGACACTGAACCAGCTTCTCGGGCAAAATCCCCGCCTTGGACTCCAAGTTGTCAATGTTCTGCGTGTAATTCGTCAACAGCTTCCCCCGCTCCTGAAGCAACCTGATAAACTGATGCGTCGGCGTGTACCGGTCCTCGCTCGGCAAGATATCCTTCGCCACCGAGTAAAAAATCGTCGGGTCTTGCCTAAAGACCGACAGGTCAAACACCTCCTGCGGATCGTTCAGTCCCAAATGGGCGAGTTTGCTGTAGAGGCCCGTGCCGGCCGAGCGGAAGTCGGGGATGCCGAGCGAGGTGGAGATGCCCGCGCCCGTGAGGACGATGATGTTCTTCTTTTCTTTGAGGAGGGCGACGGCGTCGTCGACCGTGTTGTACCGCGTCAGTTTGGCGCGCTTTTTGAGCTCCCTCGTGAACGCATAGCTCAGGAGAGAAAAGTAGGCGTCGTCGTCTTGGCCTTCCAAAAAGTCCGGTGGGCGGACGCCAAAAGCTGTGAGAAGCTTCTTGGCTGTGATGCGGCCGGCGTCGACGGTGCGCTGGACAAAGATCTCAGGACCCAAAGCGCGGAGCATTTGGCGGTATTGGATTGCCTCTTCTGGGGTGCAGGCATCGGCGTCTGGAGGGGAGTTAGCATCTTGATCGTCATCATCGGTAGAGTTTTCCTCATCATCTTCATCCTCCCCGGCCCTGGGAGAGGAGGGCCTCGGGAGAGCATAGAATTTCCTGGTGTGAAGCAGCCGGGGTAGTAGGCAGGGGTTGACAAACCATCGGTGAAGAACCTATCCTCGTGAACATCGCCAAGAATGTCGTTCAGCAGAGACTCTGTCTCCCACGAGTCGCCCAAATCCTGGACGCGCTCCTCGAGCTCAGTGAGGCCACTGCCGTTGCCAGAGTTGTGAGCAGTCTTCTTGACAGCAGCGCTGCCGTTGCTGCCATTCTGGTGAGCAGAGGGGGGGGACTGCCGGCGGGGAGGAGGGGGGACAACAGGATCGCTGTCCAAGCCGACAAAAGCCCTCTTTTCGTCGTAGTCGACAACATTCCTGACACGAGTGCTCGACTTTCTGGCGATTTCAGATGATGCGCCGTTGGAAGTGGTGGTGGTGGTGGGCGACTTGGGCGACTTGCTGCGACCCTTGACCTTCTTTTTCTGACCGCCGCCATCAGGGAGGGCGGTGCGACTTGTGGCCTCCATTCTGGGCGCGATAAAAGTTGCTGACGGATGGGTTGTTCTGATGGCAAAGAACAGAAAAAAAGGTCGGAAAGTGAGCGGAAGCTAAGTGAGAAAAGGCAAAAGCGGAAAATGCGAGTTAAAAGACAAATAATGACAACAACATATGCAGCCAGTCAACAGTGGCGACGATAAGTCGCAAAAAGTTGTAAGGTGTTCAAAGAAAAAGACGGGGGTCGGCAAAAAAGACAGGTGATGTGTTGTTGTTGAAGTGCGTCCCAAACGCGGCTGATGTTGTTGTTACAGAGTGAGATTTGCCAGAGTTGACGAGAGTGAGAGAGAGAAAGAGAGAGAGAGAGAAAGAGAAAGAGAGAGAGAGAGAGAGAGAGAGAGCAAGAGGAAGTGAGAGACAAGAAAGTCGAGGAGGAAGCTAGGGAGTTCCAAGGTGGGTCTTGGCAAAAAAGACCCCAAGATGGATGGTTGTTCAAAGTGAAGTGAAGTGAGTTGCGTGGCAATCGATTTGACAAGTATGCGAGGGTCCCAATTTGCAAAGTCGCGCACACGCACAAGGTTATCGGTCGGGCAGCCGGTTCCGGGTTGTGTCAGAAGAAAAAGCTCGAGTTTCGGGAAGAGAGTGGGTTGTTGACGGCAATGCCGGATTTCGAGGGTGGCCTGACCAGGCGTGCGCGAGAGAGAGCGAACAAAAGAGAGTCGATCTACCTTATTCTTATGCGCAAGCAAACTCGAACAAAACGTTGCAGCAGCGCCGCTGCCCCGGATGTACGTGGGTTGCGGAGGCGACAAGAAACGGCAGACACCGGAAGTGAGTGTTTCGGACTCTTAAAAGGTCCACCAGAACCGGTAGCTATAGCTGGGTTGCAGCTCTTCGAAATCACTCAAAAATTTAAAAGGCAGTGTGAGACAAGAAAGGGGAAAAAGGATCACCGGCAAGGAGAGCTTCACAAAGTAACGCACGAGCCAAGCGACACAGGGGGCCCATACTTTGTTGATGTCACTCACACCACGAAAATCTCCAACAAGACGCCAGCTGATGACGTTTAGCCAGGCCAACATGTCTGTTAGTTACTAGAAGATCAACACCTTTCGAAGTTGATAAATGCTTTCAGGGAACCCCGACAGACAAGGTTCAATGATTCGCTATGGGTATATATACAATGACTACACCCCTGGAAAAACAACTACAATAGGCTTTCATACTTATCCAAACCCCCCTTTGGCTGCTGTTGAGGCGGTTTCTGCTGCTGGCTCATGCCTCCCATCATGCTGTTCATGCTCATTCCCATGCCTGTGCCGGTCCTGTTGGCAGCCCCAAGTGATGCCAGACTATTCATATTGCTCGTTCCGCCCAGTCCTGAAGTCGTGAAGGATGTTCCTGGTGGCCGGGGCAGACTGAAGCCCGAATTTCCCGAGCTAGCGCTAGGCGCGCCAGGTGGCGGAGGCAGGGCGAAAGAAGAGGATGTTGTCGGCTGCGGACGCTGTTGCTGCTGCTGATTCAAGCTTAGAGAACTAAAGGCCGATGTGGATGGCTGAGAGGCCCAGGCATTCGGACTGGGCTGGGTTGTAGATGATGCCCATACATTGGAAGTGGGTTGGGCACTGGCGGACGGGGTCGCCCAGATAGTACTGGGCGTAGTGGCGCTGCTGGCACTGGACCAGTTGAATGACGCCGGCTGCGGCTGCGGCTGCGTCGATGTTGTGTTCGATTGTGGTTGCAAGGGCTGTGAGAACTGGGTGATTGTTGGGGCCATGGGCTGGATGGCCGCTAGGTCTGGGGTTACCGTTCTGAAGCCTCCGGTCTGGGCTTTGAGGTGTGAAGTGGCTACCGGTGAGGATACCGGTGGTGTAGACCAAGAAAACGTGGGCGTGGGTGTGGAATTTCTCACACTGGAGGAGGAAGACGTCGCTGATGGCTTCGTGTCCCAGCTGTCCAGTGGGTTGGTGTTGGTCGTACTTGCCCTGCCTTTGACCAGCGCCTCAAAATCCGTCTCCGATGTCCCGTTCGCCTCGAGAGAAGACCCCGCGATCGCCCCAAACGACAGAAAATCGTCCTTGAGGCCGGGCGATGTGACAGCGCCGCCGGTGAGCTCTTGTAGTTTCTTTGTCTGTTCGTCCTCCACTCTGCTTGATAGTGATTTGATAAGCTCCATGAAGGCCTGGAATTCCCGCAGGTTCAACTGAGGGTTCAACGACATGCTCCAAAGCAGTGGAAGCATCTCCAGTGCCACAAAATCCCCATCAGCCACCCTGCCAACGACCTTCAGAACGTTCAGGGCAGCCATCATGACGGCTGGTTCCCTGGTTTTAATGGCCTTGATTAGAGGAATGATTTTTTCTTGCATGGTGAACTTGTCGAGGGCCGTGGAGGATGTGGCCTTCTTCTGTTCTGTAGCGAGCCCGTCCAAGCCATCGTCACCGCTGCCAGCACCTCCACAAAGTGTGACAAAGGCTTCCAAACCACGGACCTTGATGGCCAGACTGTTGGTTTTACTGAAAATTGTAGCAATGACTGGAAAAAGCTCTCCCTTGATGGTGCTGAAGTCCAACACAGGCAGGACCACTGGTAAACTGGTCAGGGCGGCGTTGATCAGGGACGGGGTGGGTGATTCGAGGGCCGTGTAAAATATGGGTAGGATATCTAAAAAAGACATAAGTTAGCACATATAGGGGGTCAGAAGATAGTTACAAGGCATCTGAAGACAGTGAGAAGGTGTAAAAGATAGTGATAAGGCGACTAAGTGAAAACAAAAGGCCTATCACTATCCGAATCAGGGGTAAAAAGATGGTAACAAAAGGTAGAAAGATAGTCATAAGGAGTTTGAGAGAAAGAAAAAGGCCTTTAACTATCCAATCAAGGGGTATAGGATGGTAACGAAGCGTCCAAAGCAATTGGTCGTATATCTCAAATATCTCAAAAGAGGTATAACAATCACCAAGGCCTTTAAAATAGGGACAAGGCATCGAATGATGATAGTTATGCGTCTCAGCCATGTTGGAAGGCCTTCACAGATAATGGCAAGGCACATAAAGATAGTGATGAGGCGTTTGGGGTGCCAAATAGGGCCTTATAATGATAAAATAAGAGGTACTTACCATCCTTGAACTCCTTCCCATTGCAGTTGCTAGCTATAACAGACAGCTGCTCGATGATAATCATCAAACCGGCATCACGATTGGCATCCTTTTCCTGAGGTTGTTTGGCGTTGGTAACAAAGATTTCCTTCAATTTGGGTCTGACTTTTTCGTTGAAAGCCCTCCTCCCCGCTGGAAGAAGACCGATAATCTTGAAGGCGTTGTGGAGAATCAACGATATCAGCTCCTTATCCTTCAGCTCCTCCAGGAGGGCCGGTAGAAGCTTCTTTTCCATGACAGACTTTGGAAAGTTCGGAAGGACTTTGATCAGCCCTCTCAGGAACTGCTGCTTCTCATTGGGCGTCTTGGCGGGGAAGCCCTCGAGGAAGCGGATAGTAGAGATGAGGACGTTGTTGAAGTATTCGCTCTCTTGGAACTCCTTCGCTGTCATACGTTGGGCCGGCCGGCGTGTAAGCAGTCTGGGTAGCACATGTTGACCGAGTTCCTTGGGTAATGGCCGGGAGGACAGGTAGTTGTTGGTAGCGGTTGGGACGCTTTGTGACGATTGGAACACCCGCTTATAAGCTGAGATACTGGTATTGCACTCGATTGGCGACCGGTGTGGGGAGTTGTACAAGGCGATACAGAGCAGGCCCAGAGAAAACATATCGGCAAAGGTCGTCAGGTTGTTATCCAGGACGAAATCTGGCGATGCGTAATCCAGATTCAGCTGTACAGTCCTTGGTATTCTAGGATCTGGATTCAAGACCTCGCCCAGGATGATCGGTTGAATAGTCGTGGGGATCGTTGATGGCTCTGGGGGGCTGCAGAACGCCAGGCCGCTCAACTTCCAATCCGATTTTGCATTGACTAAAATGGCATCCGGCGTCAGATTTCCATGTACTAGCCCGGCGTTGTCGTGCAAGAACTCCAGTGCCTTACTGACTTGCAGCAGACCCTTTTGGATTTCTAGTTCGTCAATCTCGAGCTCTCGCCGTCGCCGTGTGCCGTTCGCGTCCTCGGTAACATATCGGCTCGACCTGCCTCCAAACCCTCCGCCCCGTTCCTGGTCATCCTTTTCTTGCAAAAGACCCGAGAGCGAGGCCGTCACAGGCTCGGCGACAAATTGCAGTCCTCCTCCCCTCGTTTCTTCGACCGGTTCGACCAATTCTAGCACTCCCGGATGTCGTAGCCTCGCCAGAGATGATGCCTCCTTCTTCAGCCTTTCCACCACCTCCTCCACCACTCTCTTTTGCGACGAAGCCGACTGTCTCCCTCCCAAACCGTTGTTTCCTGCATCGAGGGTCTTTTTATCGAATACAAAGACGGAATATTCTTTGCCCGTGGCCTTTCGTTTCGCCGAATAGATCTTCCATGGCCCAGCGGTGGCTGTCAAGGTGGAGGAAATCGAATAGTTGGTGTTGATATTGCTGGAGGCGCCTATCGATTTCAAGGCGTTGGCGAACATGGTTGCACGGCTCTAGCTGTCATCGCGGGGCTATTCGGTGGACGTGGGAGGTGTAATATGCTCAATTTAAGGCGTACTATTGTCAAACAGACACCTATTTTTTGCAATTCAAGGGCTGAGGAGATGCGCGCAAGGCGTAACTGTCGATCATGGATGCGTTGGGTGGGCGCAACAAAGGTGTCAGCTTCGGTATGTCTGGGCGCTGGCCAAGCACTGACGCAGCTTGAATAAGGCTGGCTGATTAGATAAGATTTTGATATCTAATTATGCCAAGCCTTACAACCGCAACGGACGTGGCTCAAAGGTTGTTTGCCATTGGACTTGAGAAGATCATAAGATGGCATCTTCAACTCGAACCATAACTGAATGATGCTGTCAAAATGTCAGTATCTCTGCAGCATTGGTCCAGTCTCTCGGGCTGGTCTAACTTCCCACGTCGATGCCAGACATGCAGCTGCAAATTGTTAAGAGATACCTGCCCCCACAGCATACCCGCACAGATCTCGACGAACTCGTTATCTGCCGGGTCCACCCGCGATGCCGTTGCAAGCCGCTCCTTGATCAACAGCCAGGGTCCAGAGCTGGCTCAACAGGGGCGCCCTGATTGGTCAACTGCTATCCAGCGACCATGCAACCTCCGATCCAACTCCGAGAAGAGAGAGCATCCAGGGCTCCAGCTGCAATTACTCGCCAGCGTGGTGTGCCCGTTGTATGAGTCTTTGCGCCTTGCTCTCTGTTTAAAACCTGGGGTTTGCCATTCGCCATTGCGCGCCTTCGCGTCCAGGAGTCCGTCTGTGCCGTTGCCGTGGCTTACAAAAACCAATTGCTGCTTTTCGTTGTTTCCTCAGTCATTATCAGATTTCAACTTTTTAGTACACCGGCACACACACACAACCTCCAAAATGATGCGCCGTCTTCTCCCAAGATGCGCTCCCAGGGCAGCCTTCAACGCCCAGCGCTCCGCAGGCCTGGGTGCTGCTATCCAAGCCCAGTCTGCTGTCCAGCGTCGTCAATATAGCATCACCCCCCAGTCCTCCACCTCCCAGCTCCTCGACATCGACCCCTCCAAGCTCGTCGTTGAGAAGACCTCCAAGCCCAAGGACCTCCTCCCCTCCAAAGACCTCGTCTTTGGCCGCAACTTCACCGGTCCGTCTCCCTCCCCTTTCCTCCTCATCTTATCCCCAGTCCCCCCCAGCTAACCTGCCCCCTAGACCACATGCTAACCATAGAATGGACCCAAGAATCCGGCTGGTCCGCCCCCAAAATCCTCCCCTACCAAAACCTCTCCCTCGACCCCGCCACCTGCGTCTTCCACTACGCCTTCGAATGCTTCGAAGGCATGAAAGCCTACAAAGACACCAAAGGCCAAATCCGCCTCTTCCGCCCAGACAAAAACATGGCCCGCTTCAACAAATCCGCCGCCCGCATCGCCCTCCCAACCTTCTCCCCCGAAGCCCTCACCTCCCTCATCGCCCAGTTTGCCAAGCTCGAATCAAGGTTCATCCCTTCGGAACGCGGCTACTCCCTCTACCTCAGACCAACCATGATCGGCACCCAAAAAACCCTCGGCGTCGGCCCCCCTGGCTCCGCCTTGCTCTACGTCATCGCCTCCCCCGTTGGCCCTTATTACCCAACCGGCTTCAAGGCCGTCAGTCTCGAAGCAACCGATTACGCCGTCCGCGCCTGGCCAGGAGGTGTAGGCGACAAGAAGCTCGGCGCCAACTACGCGCCTTGCATCGTGCCACAGAAGGAGGCCATGTCCCGGGGCTTTCAGCAGAATCTCTGGTTGTTTGGGGAGGAGGAGTACGTCACCGAGGTCGGCACGATGAACTTTTTCGTCGCGATCAAGAACAAGCAGACCGGTCAGAAGGAGCTCATCACCGCTCCGCTGGACGGTACTATTCTCGAGGGCGTGACAAGAGATAGTGTTCTTGCGCTGGCGAGGGAGAGACTGGCGCCGGAAGGGTGGAAGATTGAGGAGAGAAAGTACACCATGGGCGAGCTTGCTGAGGCGTCTGCTGAAGGGAGATTGATTGAGGCTTTTGGCGCGGGAACTGCGGCGATTGTGTCTCCTGTCAGGGCGATCAGCTGGAAGGGACAGCTGGTCAACTGTGGGTTGAAGGATAATGAGGAGAGCGGGGAGATTGCCATGAAGATGAAGGAGTGGATGGAGGCGAGGCAGTATGGTGATGAGGAGAGTGATTGGAGCTATATCTGCTAGTTTTTTGTTTCTAATGGGTTTATGGGACAGACAGACAGACAGACAAAGAGAGAGAGAGAGAGATGTGTGTGTCTTTTGGGTTGGGTATATAGGATATAGGTGGGGAGCAAGGCGAATGGTAAAAGCAAAAAGTTTATACCCACTGAATTTCTATGTCAGCGTTCATCCTGTGAATATAGATCTTGCGAACAAAACACATCATTACACCTTGGGCTCTCTCTCTGTCCAAGTTACGTCATATCTCCAAAACACCGAAAAAAGAATAGAATTTCCCACCCCCGTCTAGTTCTTGTTTGGTTGGTTGGTTGGTTGGTTGGTTGGTCTGTGAATTGATCCTCCTCTATCGATCGCCCTGTTCTCTCCCGTCTGCCCGTCTGTATTTACATATATCCCACGCGCATCTCCCAGCTTTTTTTTTTTCGGTTCAAGTTGCTGTCCCTTGTTGCTATGCCCTCTTGTTACTGCCAAGTCGTAGTCGTCGTTTGCTTGGAGTTTCGAGTTGACCGATCAGAAAAACATCCTAGTTCTTCTTGTTGTCGGGATCCTCAAGGATGCCCTCGGCTTCTAATCTCCTCCTCGCCTCTTCGAGAGCCCAGGTTTGTATGCTGTGTGAGCGTTAGCGAATCTTTCGTGTCTTTGTTTATCCCCCACTAGTTCTCTCCCACCACTACCCCCTCTCTCGTGCTCATTCCGTCCCCTCACCACCCCTTCCGCTCTGATCTTCCCTTGCCTATTCCCCCCCTCCCTCCCCCGTCCAGCAGAGTGTGCCAAAAATAGCAGGATTCAAAGAGATAGATGATGACCTACGAGGTATCGGGCTTCCAAGCATAAGCAACCCCGAAAACAACAAAACTCCCCAAAAACCCATAAAAGTACAGATTCTCCCACCCCTCGTTGACATACTTCTCCCCAGGCTTCACACCGAAAAGCCACCCCGTCGGCGGGTCGTACTGGGGGCTGTGGCCCCCCTTCTTTGCCGCCGTTGCGGAGAACGCCCTCTTGCTTGTAGTCGTTGCCAATCCCGCCGCCCTGCGGGTCAGGGGGAGGAGGGTGGTGCGAAGAGCTGACATTGTAAATCGCTCGAGGTTGTCGGGTTAATTGGTGGTGGTGGTGGTGGAAAAGAGTCAGAGTTGACCACCGCAAGCAAGGTAGGTAGGTAGGTAGGTGAGGTTCGTCGTCGGCCGTTCGTCACACGTAGTAGTGGAGTCCGAGAGAAGGCCAAAAACGCCCGCAAAGCGGCGACAGGGCAAAATGCCAAGAGAGAGTGACTGCTCCTTGGCGGGGTGTGGTGGTCAAAGCTCGGCTTTTGGGGAAGGTCACGTGATGCCCTTTTGGCACACTCGGACAACACAGGGGGGATGGGATTGATGTCAAGAGAGTGGGTTTACGTTTGATCGGAGGTCAAGTTGTCTGGTTATATGACCCCTGATTTCAGACCAGAGGGGAAACGATAATGTGTATCGAGTTGGGCAATTGGAGACATCAACATCACACCACCACCAAACATCACCATCAAGCGACGAGTATACCATCATGAGGTCAATTCATGATAAAATAAGACTACATCCCATCCTTATCCGCTACCACGCTGCCCACCCGCAAAGCCACCAAAAGCACCACCCTCGTACCTTGCCAAGAAATGCTAGCAAGCCAGAGGACAGCGATTTCAAAGACTATGTGAATAACCAGCTTAGTCTACATCCAACCCACAAACCCCAATGAAGGGAAAAGATGGAAAAAAAAGAAGTGACATGTCGCACGCAAATGTCCCAGATATCCCCTGCCTCATCCCCCTCTTCAACATACACGCTCAAATGTAATACATGGAATTCTCCAAGCTCGGGTGCACCTTCCTGCTTCCAACCGTGTCTTGTGCCCCAGAGGCAATGGTGCTGGAGCCATCGAAAAGCTCGTGCTTATGGATCCGAGCCCGATCACAGACCAAGTCTGCGTAGAACGCCGGGGGGCAGATACTAACTGCCTTCGTGGCCCGACCATACAGGTAACACATATCATGCGTTACTTGCTCGAGGTTGTTCGCCGCCTGAGCACCATATGAAGGCCGGAAAATCTCATCGATCAACACCGTGTAATGGGCCGGACGAGCGGTGCCCTGCAGCGAGGCGTGGGCTTGGAGGAAGAAGTCCCAGTATCGCACATTGGTCACTCCGCGGTCAACAACGGTGCCCTCCTTGGGGCTCTTCGACCTGGAGTGCGTTTGCTGGGGATCAGTCGGGTAGAATCGAGTCTGGTGGCGCTTGACTGACACGATAAGGGTGATGCGTGGTTGCTGCTTGCCATACATCTGGCTACAAGCCGTCCGGATGTGCGGCAGCTCTGACGTCAGAACCATGTTGAACTGCCCTTCACTTACACCATCGCGGTAAATGAGGATATTTTCAGGTAGTTTGGCACCGTTGTGCTTCTGCCACAGACGCAGCCGAGACTTGAAGTTCTCAACCAGCTTGACGTCAAGCTGCTCCACACGAGCCGGGTTCTGCCAAGCGATAGCAGGCCACTGTCCGAGATCCGAGTCGATGCTGGCTACAAGACCGACCAGACTGGGCGCGTTCTCTCCAGCACCTGTTGGAAGATTGGTAGGATGTGTCACATCGTAACCCACCACCATGGTCTTGCCACCCTTCAGCAGAGGATGAGCGTTCTGCAGTTTGTGGTTGACGCCGCCAAACTTGAGGTTGACCTTGAGCGCGACGTTGGTAAAGTATCCCTTATTGTTCGTTATCTTGTTCCTCACCACGCACACCGTCTGAATGCCGAACTCGACATCGCCTAGCTTCTTCACCGTGTTGTATACGTTGGCGTCCTGGTCGCCAAGCACAACGATCACCAGATCGGGCTTGGGCTTCATCCTCTGAAAAGCGGCTCTCAAGTCTTGCTCACCCATAGAAGCGACCTCATAGCCACTTGCCGGTGTGGCATTCTTATTGATAGCCATGCCCATGCTCTGCGCCATGAATACCGCAAACTCGCCCATGGTGGCCTTGACATACTGATCAGCCTGGCCTTGTACTTCCAAGAGCGTCCAGTTCTTGATCATCCTACCAGGCTTTGAAACCCTGACACCCTTGAGCAACCAGCCGCCATCTTGGGGCTTGATCAGCTCCACCAAATTGCTCTTGGGGTACGCCATGGTCGGGGGTGGAAGCATACGACCCTTGACTGTGATGAGCTGCTTATCGACACTCACTCCGAACTTATCCAGGAGTTTGTTGTTGTCCAGTGCAAGAACAGCTCTGGCATTGGTGGTAACGGACACAGCGTTCAAGGATGGCTTTCGGCATGCAAACTGTATCATGCTCTGAGCCTCGCTGGCACTGAGCTTAGCCTTGATAGGCTGTCCCGGTAAAAGGGAGCACCACTCAGCCAGCAGGTAAATGGGCCTAGCTGTACTGCCCGCGTTGATCAATGGGAAAGTCTCGACCTTGCGCACCCCGTGGGAGTCGCTGTATTTGGCAATGTGATAGTCAGACACCAGTACCATGGTGTCATACTTGAGCCCCTTGGGTGCCGGTCTCGGCTCTTTGGGCGATCGAAGAAAAAACTTGACGTTGGTAGGCTTGCCGAAGTACTCGTTGGGTTCCAAAAACTCGGGCCTCCGTTCCTCGCCGCTGCCATCTCTAACCCCGCTGAATCCTGCTATAGAGCGCTCAACCTTCACCCACTCACCAGGTTTCTCGGTGGGAACCCGGCACTGGATTCTCGATTTGGCCAAGAGCCCATGCAAGCGCTTGAGTGTATTCGTGTTGAGGTTACCAACCCTCTGAAACAGGTCAGGCAAGGGCATGGGCGGCCGGAAGACACCGTGGGTAACGTTGACGTTCAAAAGCAGACGACCGGTGGCCAACCGCACACTCTGAACGTAACCGCGAAGGATATCGATCATACTGCCTGGCGATACGGGGCCGACTTCGGAACGATTGGCGTCGAAAGCAAAAAAGCGACTCTTGCCAACGGCAGCGGTGTTGGGGTTGCTTCGTGCGGTGTGGCCGAGCACAACGCCCAGCGCATCAGCTTCGGCCGCGAACTTGGGAAAAACAGACTCGTTACCCTTGTCTTCAAAGTTCTGAATGTACTGCTTGAGGCGTCCAATATCTAGCGAGACAGGGTCGTTGAACTTAACATCCCAGCGCTCCTCACCACCATTGGACCTGGGGATGCCCACAGCAATAACTGAGTTGGGGGGCAGAGGAAGCTTCGCCTTGGAGACGACGCTCATCTTCAGCTCGGTTGCAACAACGACGGTAGGCGGGAGTGTGTCGAGCGCAGCCTTGATGATCTTGGCGAGTTTGGTACCCTTGGCTTCTTTGGTCTTGGACTCCTTGGGCTTTCCCTTGCCCTTGCCCTTAGCAGAGCTCGGTTCGGCCTCTTTCTTCTCGCTAGATTCCTCCGGGGCCACCAGCACATTGTAACTGAATAGCGAGGCTGTGTTGACGTTCAGTTCAAAGTAGTTGGCCCACAGTACAACCGGAGCACCACCAGTGCCAAAGCCAGGCCGGTGTGGGAAAAAGCTGGACTCATCACTGACGGAAAGCTTGCTCAACTGTCCCAATGCAGAGTTTTGTTGCTGGACGACGCGGTCTTCCAGAGCTGTGATGTCGGGATTTGGCGGGGGGGTGACGTTGTTCGGTCCTCTTGATTTGATGTTAGCGCCTGTCATTCATCATGACAATGTACGGTGCCGTGATACTTACGTGTAAACATCTGGACCACCAGCAAAACCACCACCACCACCTCCTCCTCCTCCTCCTCCTCCTCCTCCTCCTCCTCCTCCTCCTCCTCGACCTCCACCATAGCCACCTCCACCTCTGCGCCCACGATCATTGAAGCCGCCACGACCACCTCGGAAGCCGCCGCGGGGGTCACCACGACCGCCTTGATCACCGTAGCCACCGCGGCCTCCACCACCGCCTCCTCCACCGCCACGGCCGCCTCTATCCCCAAAACCACCTCCGCCTCGGCCGCCTCGGCCGCCTCTATCTTCAAACCCACCGCGGCCATGTCCCCCGCGGCCACGTCCCCCGCGGCCACGTCCCCCGCGGCCTATGCCACGACCCTGAACGTCGGACATTGTAAATGTTGGGCATCAATACACCGGTAGGTGTTGGAAGGTGAGTCCTCAGCAATACTGCTGCGGACTACTTCTCAATCCCTTCCAAACACCACTTGATGGGTTGGCAGAGAAACAGAAGCCCACACGAGAGTTCCGGGATAGAAGGAGGAAGGAGTGAGGTGGCTGTGGATTCGGTGGACACTGGGCTGAAGGGTACCCTGCATTAGTTTAAATGGCGGGGTGGGCTGCTGGGCTGGTTGCTTTGTTGTCTTGAGGGGTGAGAACAGCAGTCGCAATAAACGATAAACAGTGTGTGGTCTGTGCGTCAACGTAGGAACGTACCTTGTGTACCAGCTTATTATTGAATTGAGCTTAACGGTTGAAAATGCCCCCAATCTTGGCACACTCGAGTGGTGGATTCGGGAGTTACCACAAGGTCGGTAACACAGCTGCTTCACCACGACATCGCTGCCGGAGGCGATTGTCTTCATAGATGTTTGTGGTTTTCTGGTGATGGGCTCAAAATTTGGACAAAACGGAAGGAAGCATTAAGTCACCAATCAGGAGAAGGAAATGGCGTGGCCGAGGCAACTGGCTGGTGTGTGGCACACAGTCGTCCCGTCTTACACACCGCTATTGCAGGTATTGAAGTTGACCTTTCTTTTGCAGCCCTGCGTTATTGGATGGATGGGTGTCTCGGATACGTCTCCCGGGAACACCAGAATATTCCGGGCTTCTCTTTATAGGTAACATCATCTGATGTCATTCACAAGCTGTTATCAGAGAAGAGTCATCCCGCCGAGATGATCTTTGACGGGCAGCCACATAACCGGCGTCCTGCCCCAGCTCCGAGAGTTGCTGTGGACCACTCACAGTTTAGGTCAGCCTCGTCTGTTTGTGAGCAAACGCTATCAGTCAATACTGCACATAAAACACTATCCACAGCCCAAACCCGAGTCCCGCGTCTGTGGCGTTCGTATCTTTACCATGATGTAGCCACCCTCTTTGCTTTTCCGCCGAGGAATCATAACTACAAACTTGTCAGATGCTCTCGCCCACATGACTCTAGGCCCTGACGTTTGCACCATCATCTCTTGCCGGCCCAGCTCCAACTGGCCTTATTGCACATGCTCCAACATTATTTCGTGCTCACAGCATGCATCTGCTTTGTCACTTTCACAGGCAAAGTTGCTTTCAAGCAAATATGTACACACTGAAGTGTGACAAGAGCACTGCGTTACAGTGTCATTTCATCTTCACCGTGCTTCCTCACAAATCGCAAACACCCATCTCAGAGCAACTTCACGACCCAAATTGTGTGGATAAAGTTCCATTAAGCCTCCACCTTTTTGACACAATCTTGTCCCCTCCGCTTCAGATCAGCTTCGAATCATGACTGGAGGTTTATCTCCTTCCGCTTTGCAAATACTAATTCTCAGCAGGGTCCAGTAGAGCTCTTCTTCATGATGTCGTCGGCTCAAAGACAGGTTGAAATTGAGGTCGATATACTCAATCAAGAAGCTGCTTTGTACACTGTCAGTCTTTGGTCATGCCCCAGCTGTAAAGAACGATCGAGATCCAACTGACCTGATCCAAGCCCATTTTGTAAGTATCCCATTCAAGATACTTAGCAATATCCCTCTTCCGGCTCACCAAACTCATTTGTCGTATAGCCTGTAATGGGACAAACATTTGCCGAGATCGAAGCAGTGATAACCTTTCGTCTTGTTACTTGAGCAGAACCCGCTGCGCATTGCCCGGAGAGCTTTCCCTGATCTCTGGCCCCAGATTGTACGAGACAAGAGAGTAAACGACGGGGCTTGGGCGAGCAGGAACCTGAATCTCGCGATCAGGAGTCGGACATCTGGGTTGTTGTGAAGCTTGAGTCGCATCCGGGGTGTCACTGTGAGCGGGTGTAGATGACACAGGCAAGGACGCCTTGGAACGAGCTGAGAGGACACATTCCGTCATGCGTTGTTGCTTGACCAGAGGCTTGGCTGTATGAAAGTTCCCTTGGTCGTTGTCCGAGTCCTCGGTGTTGCGACGCTTGTATCTGGTGGGTGAAAGCAGTGATGAGTTGTTACTCCTTTGGTGCCCTTGGGAGCAGGACGGGCTTCCGTTTCCTCGCGGGTACGGCCGGACGGGAGAAGTTCGGAGGACGACGGTAAGGATGCGGTGGTACGACGCTTGAAATCCTGGTTAAGGGATTCTGAGGACACTTTTACGTGTCTCTTTATGCCCTGGCGAGGAGTTCGAGGTGTGGCCTCAAGGCCGAAGCTGGACGGAAGTATGTGAGAAGACGGCATCAACGCTGGGGCGGCGATGTTGGGCAACTTCATGATGACGCAAACCTTACCACGCGAGATTTTTGTAATGAGGTGGTCGTTTTCAACTGTGTCTGGTTGGGGTTTTCTGGAGCAAAAGGCCGAGGAAAGCGAAGGCAGGTGCTGATTTAGAGACGGAAGGCTAGAACAAGCCATCCTTCGACAGAGGACTGAAGCCGCTATTCTTGGTACCCACTCGTTGGTATTATAGATCTTTGGATGAATGCCAAGTAAATCAAGCTGAGATAACCTTATAGGCTCCTGCATAAGCACTTAATGAGAGCCTGAAGTTCTAAAAGCGCAATGTGAACATGAGATTTGATCAATGACCCCGTCCTTGGGTATCCTGTAGGAAACATCCTCCAAGTTCAGCCCTTTGCCCTTTTCCTTCGTATGGTCTTTCCATGCAAGGACTCTCGCCCGGTGACGGACAAAACGCCGTACCTCTGTCATTCCAATGTGAGCCTGAGCTTCTGGGAGTCCAGTCCTGCTTCCACATCAAAGGCCGCCTCGACAACTTGCGAATCCTCTTATCGAGCTTAGGGGGCGCGATGCTATAGTTCCATTGGGTTTATGGCGCGCTTGATGTGCCATGACAGTGACAGCAAGGGACCGAAGTCGTGCCTCGCAGATTGGACCACAACCACAGTCACCCTCTCCTGCCGCAAACTTCCAACGCTGTAAGGTTCTTCTCCTCGATAGGGTTTTGGAAAGTCCAAGTCACCTATTTCCAACATGTCAAGACTTTCGTCTGTCATAAGAGAAATTGAGAAGGAACGACTGGTCATGTATCGTACCCTGAGATATCAAATTGAAATCGCCATGGAATCTCGCGGCCTGGCTTCATTTCTCATATATGTCGTCCATTTTGTTGCGGGAACTGATCTTCCCCGACTTTCAGTCTCTCTTCCAAATCAGTAGCCGCCGAGGGAAATCATGAGTCATCACTGTGATCGCTAATGCTCGTAGTCTTCCCTCATAGATCTCGCCACAAACACAGCCGATCACATGCTCAAACTCAGGAAAGCTCTCCGCCAAATTTGAGGCTTTCTCCTCATCATCGGTCTTCTGGTGACCGGGGTTCTGCGCATTTGAGGTCTGCCCCTGGCTGGTATTTATGTCAGAAGGATGACAGGAGATTCAAGTTCTGGGAATCCGATACATACATCTTGCCATTTCTTTTGAATTTTCGAAATGTTTGTTTTCTTTTTGCGAGGCTGGGATGGATTCGCGGACCGCGCGGCAACGCTTCGGATCGTTGGGGGGGGGGACGCAATTCTGGTAGCGTGAGCCAACTCCGTGTTGTACCAGCGCGCGTCAGTATCAGACAAAAGAGAGGGGAACAAACTAGAGGTCTGGGGTTCAAGATCGGCACCAGAGATGGGATCGTCAACCATGCCAAGGATGTGCACTATTGATTCTGCTCGTCAGACTTTCAATTGTGGTCCAATTACCAACCACGCGGGGGACTGATTCATAATGTCTTGATGAGTTTTGAATGTGTCAAAAGGGATCGTTGTTCCAGGGCTGGTAATATTCATAAATACTTTATACCACCACCTTAAACCATTAGCAAAGTCGCTCGTTGCGTCAAGAAATCCCTATTTTCTACCGTGGAAGGACAAGTCCCAGCAGGGTCTTGCATTCTGTAGAGATGGCTGTCTCCTGATGCTGGTATGGGTATGGAATGAATAAATATATCATAAAACTTACTAATTGCATACAAATCAATACAAGCTGAATGTTGACCTCCATATGATTCCAGGGCGGTCTTGAGCGAGTGTAATGCCAGTCCCCTGTGAAGCATCCTACAGCTACCTAGGTGACTGTTGGCTGAAGAAATAGACGCAAGAAAAAGGGGTAGATGTCTGAAGAGATGAAGAGCTGAAGGGGTGATGTTGAAATGGGACCTTACTCATCCAGACCGTATAGGCAGACAAAAAAGTCCTTATCGTGAATCCCTAAACTTAATTCCTTCCACAACCTTTTTTCTACTCTAGCCGGGTGTATTCGAGTTTCTGTGATCGCAATATGCGTCATCATCAGCCCTCCTTCTTTTGAATGCTATCCAATTGGCATCAAGCTTCTCACAGGGTGGGCAGTAAGTCAAGTCAAGTCAAACCAAGTAAGACTCCAAACTTGGCTTGGCTTGACTTACTGCCCACCCTGGCTCCACATGACCTTCGATGGGTGTCGGCAGCGGCGGCTCAGTTGGTTTTCATCATTCTGCCACTTCGTCATGTTCAGGGGAGGTCGGACAACGAGGGTGAAATATCTTGGCGGTGATCATCTTCCGGACCCACTTCGGGCCCGACGACCGGTCATCCGTCGGTTCTCTTTGGTGTTCAACATTAGAGTGTCGTTTGTTGCGGTGGATCCTAGGGGTCGCCATGGTGAGAGCTTTGTGGCTGTGACATTCTAGGTATGGGTTGAGAGATATGATATGGTTCCCCGAAGATCTTGAGTCATATCAAGACAAGCTGGGATTGTCGTCTTGTAGTACTGTGCTGTGAAAGCAGAGGAAAGAAAGAAGGGGAAAGAAGGGGAAAGAAGGGGAAAGAAGGGGAAAGAAGGGGAAAGAAGGGGAAAGAAGGGGAAAGAAGGGGAAAGAAGGGGAAAGAAGGGGAAAGAAGGGGAAAGAAGGGGAAAGAAGGGGAAAGAAGGCAAGAATCTCAAAATCTTAGGTCTAAGTGTTTTTCTCGAGTGGCTTGGCGAGTATTGTAGGATATAAACGTGTAGTGGGGAAGGGGGTTAAAGATTCCCACTTGTCTAAGTTTGACAGGTTTAACTTGTTAAGGGTATAGACCCGAGTTTCTGAGTGTCTAGATTCAAAAGTAAGGGAACTCGAGAGAGAATTGAAAGATAGGCATATCGTACACTCTCCCATTTCCTATCCTACCTACACTGTTCCACTCAAACCGTACATTCACTCAACCTTTCCACCTAGTGCCCTATCGTACTGGCTCTTCCGGTGATTACGATCGACTTGTAGTTGGTTGCCATAATCTGAGGATATATCCCAAGAACCGTTAATGAAATCTGTGCTGTGATTTTACTCAAAAGCCAGAACCGAGTCTCTTCTGCCACTCACCAGGCTCTGACCACAGACTGGACCTTCGTGACCAACAGCAACTCAACGATCTTCATGATTTGGTGGTTTTCTATGACAGAGTCAGATGTAATTCCTTCTACGCGAAGAATCAAGACATTAATTCTGCACCTACCTATCCTTTTCGCGGAAGTCGTCCATGAGACAGCGTGGTCGAACAACGCCCGTATCCCAATCCTTCTTCCAAACCAGCGGACGTCCGGTGTGTTGCCAGTTACGCTGGTAAAAGGTCGGGGGATTGACGGTGCTGCCGTTCGGAAGCGAAGCTGACGCGATGGCCATCGTGACCGTGGCCATGCGTTTATTAATTGCTTCGCATCCATCCCTGCCACACTGGCAGCGTGGCTGATGATCTCCTGAGACGGACATGGATATTTGATCATGGAGATCATCCATCAAGTTGCGGGGTCGGACAACACCGGTTTCCCAGTCCTTCTTCTAGCGGACCGGGCGACCGGTGTGTTTCCAGTCGTGGGCGTAGAAGCCGGGAGGGACCAGCGTCGCGCCGTTGGGTAGGAAGGCCGAGGCAACGGCCATCGCGATCTTGGCCATTCTCCGGTTTCGTTCTTCACACTCGCTTCTGCCGCATTGGCAGCGGAGCTTGTGGTCCTCGGTGGTGTTTGCGGTCATTTTTGTGGCTACCTTATGTGGGTGAAGCAACCGAAGTTGCGTCAGGAAGTGTGGTTGCAAGTACCAGTGTGATTGTCGATGGGAATAGTTCTTTTGTACTAACAAGTGGAGGGATTAATAAAAAAAGGAAGAGAGCTCAGATGAAATATTGACCGAAAGCATAAACCGAGCAATCCAGACGCAACGATGCACGTGCTGACAGACCAACAGCAATTCCTACGCGGATGTTAGCAGTCCGGTACAGGTCTTTGGAGACCTGGCCCCCGGCGTAACAGTAGAATGATAAACAAATGCTCAGTCACAGTTATGAATGATGACTCGACAAACCACATGAAACGTCTAGTCAAGCTCTCAAATCTGAAGAATCCCGATGTCTCTATCTTTCAGTCACAGCTAGTTTCACGCTGTTGATGTGTGAATAAACAAATTGAAGTCATTGTTTACTTTGGACTCTCGAGGTCCTCGTCATTGAAGTTATCTAAAGTGAAAGTCTTCTACCTGTCTTCTCCAAGTGATTTAGCAAACAGGACGTTCAATGCCTATGCTGCCAATCATGTCTCCAAAAACCAAGGTGAGGCGGGCAGGCCCCCCTCGGAACTTGTGAAAGTGAGTATGGCGTCCGACGATAAGCGCTGCCTAAAGACACATTTTCAGTCTCTTCTTCTATGTCCCAGGTTTTCGTAGTCCTGGACTCCTTCGGCATCTCCTTGATTTTGTCGATAGTGACGACTTTGCTCGTAAGAGAAACCGAAGGTACCTTAGGCGGGCTGAAGCTGGGTTGCATCCATCTCTTATAGCTGCGCGGTAATGGTGGCCGTGGTGAACAGGGCTCGAGATGATGCATGCGATTGTCTGTTCTGGACATGTCGAGCAGACCGCACTTTTAGGATTGTGCGTGACTTACGTAGAGGGTAAAATAGAAGAAACAGGGGGCTGTTTTGCGGGTTGATGTATTTATGAAATGCAAGGCCGGTGTAAGGTAGGTAGGCAATGTCGAACACTCATTCTACAATACAAATTTCGCAAAATGGAAAATACAACATGCTGGGTGCTGTTATCAAATGCTCTCTTTCTCTCAACTCCCAGACTCCTCCTCGAGCTCCTTTTTGAAAACAGCCTGAAGCTCATGCCTCTATGCAGTCGATTCAGCGTGGTAGTTCAATTCTACATATTATGGTTAGGAAATATGCTCAATGAAAGTTTAATTGCTTATCAAATTGAGGCGATACGTACGTAGAGAATGATTTGGTGACACTTTTGGTGGCTTCATATCCGTAACTTCGCGTTGCTGCCGCTCCGAATAACCCAAATGGAAAATGATCTGATCATTCGTCACTAGCCTCTGATACTTGGCCCTAAACCGATAGTTTCTGATGATGTTGACTTACCTGAGGTCCGAATTCACTCCTGCTTATCCCAGAGGTCGTCCATCAGACATCGTCTGCGAATCACCCCAGTGTCCCAGTCCTTGATCCAACGGACGGGTCATCCGATGTGTAGCCAGTCGCGCGTGGAAAAACTGAGGGGAGTGACGGTAGCGCCATTAGGCTTATGAAGTGATGAAATCGTCATCATTAGTATCGCAAGGCGTCGCAGATTTCTTTCACACTCATCACGGTCACACTGGGAGCGGCGCAGGTGCGTGGAGTTGTCGGTAGTTGAGGCCATTTTGTGATGAAATCTGTATTTGTGTGTAGTCGAATTGGAGTTTTCTTTGCGTGGTTGGAGGTATTGGTGACAGTCGCGAGGAAACGGACAGAAGAAAGGGATAAGAGCTGCTCAAGAGCGCTGCTGGACGGAGGGAATTGTGGGGACAGGAGCAAGCCCGCAGGACAAAATTCACTTGACGCCGGACCCAAAATAGGATCCATTCCCTTGATACCTATTTATATGCCTGTTGGGATAACAAGCAGTTCAGACTAGATACATTGGAAGCAAGTTGAAACCAAAGCCAAGAACGCCGCCAAAACTAATATCAGATGGCAGTGGTTCGTGGGTATCTTCAAACGAGAGGTGATGTACTTGCTGTTCTGATGTTAAGTCGCTCTTCCTTTGATATTACTGTCAGTTTACTTCACAATCCGCTGCATCAATAGCTTGCTTACCTTGTGGTTATTATACTTTGGTGGTAGTTTTGAAGGAATAGAGATATAAACTCTCGCTGGCAGTAAGTTTGCTTTGTACTAACAAGACTTCGTCCGGGAGTCTCACGACTGAGATACAGGTACCTTCTCAAGTAAGAAGGATCTAGTATTTTTGGGAAAGGAGCTCATAGACATATACCTATACCTCCCCATCCTATTTAAACCTGGAGTATGTTTCTCTGTGTCAACCAATTGATAGGGGGTGCTCAAGATCTAATTCCATAGACCAGAGTTAAGACGCCACACGAATGCAGCAGACAGCCCCCCACCAAGGCTCAGACTTATTCTAGAAGTTAGCTTTAAGCCGCAAATACACTATGCATAATTGAAGGTCGGAGAACTTGTGCAACACATGCCTATCTGGATACTCAAGGCTACTATCAAGCAGCTTACCTCCGTTGCAGTCATCCTTTTGTATATGTCCTTCTTCATTGTCAAAGTGACATCCTCGACGACTCTTGGTTTCTCAATGACCTTGTCTAGCAGGATCGCTCTATCAACTACGTCGATTCTCATGTCCAAGCAATCGGCCAGCTAAAAACAAAAGCATCCAAGCTTACCGGTACCTTCACACCCTGTGAGAATCGTCTAACGACCTCCTGGGCCTGTCTCCCGGTTCTTGATCCACGCTATGGGGCGCGAGTGTCGGTTGAACCTCGTCCTGTACCAGGGAGGAGAGAGGGTACAATGATTTTCGTCTTGCCTTGGCCCCTTGGCGAATCCAAACGTCGTCATTGTTGCCGTGACGCTCGCTGCCGGGGGTCTTTTGTTCTTGATTACCAAGGCGGTTCTAAAAGCTCCCCTTGGGTTTCCCATCTGGAGTCGAATACGACAATCTTCCTTCGACACGGTTCAGTGTGAGAAGAGGATGAGATATGCGGTTTGGATCATGACCATAGAGTGGCGTGGGGAGGTGCCGTGGGGTAAGGGAACGGCAATCGAACTTGGGACTGAGGCCAGAAACAGTTGTCAGGTTACATAGAGGTAAGCCAGGTAGGTATGGAGCACAATCGCCTCTATAACGAGCTGCTTCACTGTGTTACTATACCCCATTTTTATGCGCGTAGATAGTATATAAGGTCAATAAGAACTGTAAGGGCTAGACCTTTAGAGGTGCAGCGAAAAAAAGGCGACGAAATGCAAATTTTCAAATTGCTTGCTGGGATGAAAAGAAAAGCCGTCGGGCTGCCCGTCCTGTAAAACCTGGTTGCGTGGCCTTTAGATTTCGCGCCCTGCACCCATTTCTTTTGAAATCTAGTCTTTCGACCAGGCCGGAATCCCTGAGGCCACTTCGGCTAGCATTTGGCCCAACGGAGTTCCCATTACATACCTTCCCAAAGCATTCAAGAGACTACTGAGACTGTTTATTCAGGATCGCAATGTCCATCGGGATAACCGGATTATATACATGCACACCCTGAAATTCAACATCCCCAAGTCACCCGACTCAAACTCGTCTCGTCTCGCTGCTCCGTTGGCCTCCAGCGTGGGTAGGCGCAGAAGATTTGTTGCTCCTTCCTTCCCGCACCTATTGAGCCCCGAAGTAGGTTCAGACGAAATAGTGATTCTTCTGGCGACGAGCTGTGAACGATATGTGCCATTGGACATCCTGTCCACAATGCTGGGATCTTTATGAAAAGGAAGAGAATGATAGTTGATGGCAACAATCCCATTGATAACGGCCGGATCTTAATGCTGACGAGGGCGATGACGAAGAGAGTTTGGATGGTCACCTTGAAGTTCTTAAACTTCCTTCCAAAGAAACAAAAATTATCTAAATCCTTCTCTTGGTTTAAGGAGTAATCTGACTCGAAATATTTTACTTCCCTTCTCTTAACCTTTTGCTCAATAGACAAAACCCTGATCCCAATGATTTCAAAACACTCCTTCCATCACCCTCGCTGTCTCGTACAGTAACCCTAACCTAACCACTAACGCCTTGGCACTCAGGGGAAATAAGGGGCAATGTCAACATTGATTTAGCACAGCTAACAGAAAACTTACAAGTGTTAAAAACAAACCCAAAATGCGACATTCAGCGGGAATTGTGGCATCGCAGGTAGCACACCAAGCAGTAAAATGTGTCCAAATATCTGTATCAATCCCTGTTGCCCCTGCGACATGGGGTTGTAATGAGCTTGCCAGCGCCAATGACCTGATGACTGCCGACAACTTGCGGCAGGAGCTGCGTCCACAAGCTGCTGACTTCACTGTCCTCATCGAGACTTGCAACCAACTGCTATCCAGAATAAGATGTAAATGGGTGGATGGACTACCTCAAAGTAGTAGTGCACTACCTCGGCTTTCTGACCTTTGCCCAAGACTCCAGAGCAAGAACTAGGTTGTTGGGCAACGGCCTAGGAAAGTCGTTGCCGGCGAAAGTGAGGGCAGGAAAGCAAGAAATTGATCAACAAAATTGGTATTACAGAGTTGTTCGTAGTAAGAGTTCTGAGTGTAAAAGGTAAACAGGAAAACAGCCTTAAAGCAAACACCAGGTGTGGGGTCTGGTGAAAGGTGGGCCTTGCAGGTGCCTCACATAGGTAGGTACGTATGTCGTTCTTGTCACTGTCAACCAGCACTCTTGGTTAGGATTCCAGTCGGCGGTGCGCATCAAGGATCTTGCCCTATTTCAAGTCAGTACGAAAGTGAACTCGCGCAACCAAAAAAGCTTCACGTACTAGGAGCTGCCAAGATATAACAGCAACTCGGACGTCGGAAAGGTTTCTCAGACTTTCCATGTAGACACTTTGCTTCATGCCCAGGGTAGGTATGGAAAGGCCAGGTAGGTATCCCTGCGGCCCGCGCCTTGAATCTTGAACTGAACAAGAATCTCATTATCCATCAGTTCCCAGGTCCGTTTCAGAGGAAGTCTTTTGGCCATCAGCTCCTCTGTCGAAAATGTGTCTCGATAAAACACGTAGTTGGTAAATTAGTTGCCGCGACTCTGGAAAAGTTCCGCCAAAGGGTCCTGTTGAGCCTGGGAGCATATCCTGACAGAGTGCATCGTACTGCCATGACACGCCTGTCCCGAGGTTGACGTCGCGAAGGTAGTGCTTGCTCCAGTTGTTCAGCTTGTGTATCGGGCTCTTGTTACCGGTTCTCTCTTTGAAGGAAAGCGGCACTGGCAACTAAGGTAAAGTAGGTAGGAATAAATGAATGGGAAAGAAAAGTCTCCCCCGCATGTAATTGGCCCCAGACTCAACAAGAAATCCAACTTCCTCCTGGTTCTTGGTAAGACGATGTCTTGCCAACCGGAGGTTGACCCATTCAACCAGGGGAACAACATCTCCCGATGGTTCTGTTTCAAGTAGTTATTTGGCATCCTGAAGCAGATCTTGGTGCTGGGAAAAGCTGAACACTCGGTGCTTGGTGGAGGATATCCGCAGAGGTGGCATCGGTGGAAGCGGTTGGCTTGTATGGTAGAAAAAATAAGGTAAGACGGTATGGATGTTGGTGGTTACTGGAGACCGTCAGAGTGCGGCTACCATTTGACATAGGAAAAAGGGGGTTCTATATAGGCACTGATGTGTGTTGATGGTGAAATAAGGTAAGTTGTGAAATCCCCGAGAAGTAAAAGTGGTGCCGTTGGGCTTGCCCAGTGACGAGATAGTCGTCATGAGAATTGCAAGTTGTCGGAGGTTTCTTTCGTAGTCATCACGACCGCGCTTGAAACGATACAGGTGTATGGTGTATGATTCAAGAGACTGGAGGGAGGCTGGTCCTGGTAAAGGCTAAGTCTGCCAGATTCAGAGTCGCCGGAGCAGACACTCGTGCGGCATTATTCTGCAGTGGAGACGATCCTGTATAGCAAGACCTCTTCCGTTGGCGAGTAAGTAGGTGGAAACAAAAATGAAGAAGATCAATATATACAGGTAGCCATACTTCGTTTGGTGCTAACTGTGGCGTCAAATACGCTGGTTGGTAGGTTGAACGCAGACAAAGGCGGCCTGAATTTTGCGGACGAAGCTGCAATTCTGAGGATGTCGAATGCGGTGTGCTTGTTTAGTTGGCAAGATGTCTGATAGCTCAAGCCAAGGACCAACTACGATGTGCACAGCGTTGCTCCGAAGGCGCATTCCATTAGCCAGTAGGTATTCGTCCAGGCATCCCGCCCTAACCCATTATTAGCCCCCCAACCACCACAACCAACGCGCTCATCACAATTCTGCTAGACTCACATACTGGTACTCAAATGTAGAGCTGACGGGCTAGATATATGGCCTTGGATTTGGAGCGGTATTGTGGCTGCTAGGTGACGCCTCATCCTGAGCCTGCTGCACTGGATAAAGTCCAGCCGAGGTGAAGGATGATATGATAGCCTCCTGTCTCTCAGACCAACTCCATACCAGAGCTCTGACACATTCCAGGGTCAAGTTAGCAAAGTTTGTAGGTTAGTAACGCACCATTGGGGTTTACACACCCTAATTGAACTCCTGTCCCTAACTCCTCCTTGGCCCATTCTCCTTTGCTGATTCACGGATGCTCGGGGTCCAGTCGTGTAAGGTGAATTGTTGTTGGGTGGAAGGTGAGGTGAGGTGGTTAGGCAAGATGAGGTGGGATCTGGTGGATGAGGTAGATGTCTGTGTTGTTGAGATGTGATTTTTCTAAAACTTCGAGCCAGCATGATCAATTGGTCGATAAATCGAGGGGATGAGAGGGGTATCTGATTTGGTCAACCCTGTTCAGGATGCAGTGGATGGATGGATTGAGCGGGGGCAGCTGGGGAATTATATGCTCTTTACCGGGGGCCCAGGCGGTGTCTGCTTTACGTCACCACTTCCTAACAAGCGTTGATTGCTTGCTGGCAACAGGGTGAAAGCGTACGGTGTACCATGAGAGTTTGGCATTGGAACTTGTTTGGTGGCAGCGTTTGTGGTGAGCTGCAATTGGCAGAATGATGGCGCTTTGATAGAAACCTCTTTGTCAGGTGGAAACTGAGCTGCTGGCTGGGAGAAACAGTAGTGGGTTTGGCGACACGGGACCACATAGCTCCTGACCAGGAGGGAAGCAGCTGCAAAGCGAGCTAGCTGATCTTTCAGTCCGCTGGCAAGACGTTGGGAATCATAGACAAGCATGAAAGGATTGCTCAACCCGACGATATCCAACAATGTTCCGATAGCGACATACCCAACAAACGAAGAACGCCCCAACGCCCCTCAGTTCAGCTTCGCCAAACTAACCAAACGCACAACATCCAAAGCCAGCACGGTGACATAACAGAAATTACCTCCCCAAGTCCCTTTTACACAGAATTTACAACAAATATCCTCGACCAACACTCACCACTCCTCCCAAACCGCATCCGGCAACACAGTTCTCATGATGCCCCAGTGCCCCATTGCACTGCTTTCATGCCACTTGACCAATCTCTCGGTATCATTCGCCCTCAACACTCCCTCAGCCTCTCCCTCAGCCTTGACAAAGTCCTCCTCTTTGACTTCATGCTGAGGATACAAGAACGCTTGTCTCGACGGGCTGTTTAGCAGGTCTCTGTTGTTAGGATGCCTGAACTTGACTTCTCCAGAAGGATCCTTGGTGCAGAACATGACCATGTTGGTGAAGTCCCTCTGGTTCTTGGTGAAATCCTCCATGTCGCGCGGGTGCTCACGGAAGGCACGGCAAGCGGGGAAGACAGAGCGGATAGTGTTGGTGACGATGCGGGGTGGGGGGAGGGCGAAGTCTCCGGCGTAGTTCTGCCATGGTGTTAGCAAGTTAGCAAGAGTAAAATAAGAATGTGTTACGTACGATGGCAATGACTCCGTTTGGCTTGAGCAGCGCGTTCAGGTTCTGGAGGAACTCGAGAGTAAAGAGGGGAATGGGTTCAGCGCCACCGGTGAAGACGTCATGGACGATGTAATCGAAGCGCTGCCCTTTTTCGTCAGCTGCCAGACGGGAGGTGTAAGTGACCGCATCCTCAATGACAGCGGTATGGTTCTTGGGGAGCTGGAAATATTCGAGGGCAAATTCGTGCACCACAGGATCGATTTCGACGACAGTGGTGTCGATGCCATGTGCCACAAGAGCAGCGGGGGTGGTGCCGATGCCGAGACCGCTGATGAATGTTAGCTTTCCACCGTCCATGGAGCCACAGACAGCAACATCACTTACATGACGAGAGCTTTCGCCTCATGATCCTTGATCTTCTCAGTGGTCTTGACCAATCTCACTGCCTCGAGCATGGCAAAAACACCATAAATAGGCTCAGCAACCTGGTTGCCCTTGAACTGTCCCTGGTTCAAGAACTTGACCCACTCACCACCCAACAAAGAGTGATCACATCTCATGACCCTGTATCCCTCCTTCGGGCTGTCCACAACCGAGACGTATCCCGTCAAACTCTCCTTCCTGTCCAAAACCACATAACCAACGCTCTCCAAACCCTTGTTTAACTTCGCAAGCGCATTTCCAGTAGGAAGATGTGTGTTCAGCAGCGCAGTATGCAAAAGGGCTGGCAAAGCAAAAACCAGCAACTTTGATGGCGCCAAAGCCGCATAACTTCCGGCCAATGCCAGCTCCATGCCCACTCTTGTGTTTAACACTGACTGTCCAATATGCTCCTCAGCCAACCCGCCCAGAATCTTTTCTGAAAGCTTGTAAAACCCATAACCGCCCAGTCCTGGCAAGGCGTCCCGAATCCAGCTTGGCAAGAAGCCAGGCAAATCTGCACCCTCGAGGTAGGTAGCCACACAAGCCGCACTGATTGTCACCAGTGGTAATAGCGTCAGTCCCTCCGTGATCAAAGGTCCCCATTGTGCCGTCAGTGTTGAGCTGACCTTCCCCAAGAAGAACTGGACGACGGGGACATAAACAGCCAGCAGGGGCAATAGCTTCTCGGGCTTGAACGGCAAGACCCGGTTGAGAGTGAGGTTAGTTGACCATCCAGCGAAACACCCGGCCATGATAAGCTTGGAGTGCCATTTTGATGATGGAATGGAGCCGTAAGTTGGGGAGAGATTGAGCTGAGAGACGGTGGAGTACAGCGCAATGAGGGAGAGCAAGGCGGCTGATTTGAGATAGATGATGGATTGCTCTGTCAAGTAATGCAAGGTTGTCTCAGACTGTGCTTTTTGAGCGAGAGACTTGAGTTCCTTCTCGAAAGATTCGGGGGTGAAGGAACTGTTGGGGTCGATATGGGGGATGGCTTTTGCGGGGGAGGACCCCGAAGCTGAGGAGGACCCTGGGGTGGGTTTACGTTGTTTAGGCGCCATGGCTTGTGGTCATCAAGGTCTCATCGAAGCACGACAGTAAACAAATACAAGACGAGAAAAAAGAACGAGTGAGGTTATTCCATGATGTTCAATCGATGAGTGAAGCGCAATCTGGTCTCATTTATGTCCAAGACTTGGAATGATTGGCTGGTGGTTGGTTTTGAGATGCGACATCAAGGAGCTCTTGGTCCCGCCGCGCCAGGTTGGGAACAGCGGGGTCGGACCGCTGTAGCTACCCCTGTCATTTGAGCGTTTGCCTGCCGCAGGGAAGAGTGTGGGGGGGACGATGACGCTTTGAGAAGCTTTTGTGGAGCAAACAGCATCACACAATTTTTTAACGGGGACAGCCCGGGTAGCTTCTTTCTGCCCGCGTCCATCCACATCCACCTGTGATCTGTGCCACTCGTGATCACAAGCTTCTTTTTACTTGTTCTTTTCCCTCTGCAAATTCCATCTTGTTGAGAATACCACTGCCAGATCTGCCCATCATGTCTATCCCTCAGCTTCTCACCGAGTTCGTCGACTACGTTGACTTCAACCAGCGCAGCTTCTTCAGTATGTTCATGCGCTTGTGCCCAATAGCTATGCCGGACGATCATCTCTGACCGCTGCGATAGTCTCTGCTGCTGCCATTGCCTTCAACCCTACCTTCTGGAAGTGAGCTCTCTCCTCCCTTTGGATCCAACGCCATCCGACTGCTGCTAACAGCTCAACTCCGAACAGCATCGTTGCCCGCAAGGAGTACCGTGACCACTTCATCACTCGTGCCTTTGGCAGCGCCCAAAAAGGATGCTACGCTCTCGCCGCCACCATCTTCTCTCTCGGCCTCGTCCGCGACTTCCTCTACGAGCGTGCCCTCCGTGACCAGCCATCGCACCCCGCCCTCGAGGGCGAGAATGTCACCTACGCTGCCTACGCTCTCTTGGCTCTTGGAAACATCTTGGTTATCTCTTCGACATGGCAGCTTGGCATCACTGGCACCTTCCTGGGTGACTACTTTGGCATCCTGATGGACAAGATGGTCACCGGCTTCCCCTTCAACATCACCAGCGCCCCCATGTACTACGGTTCCACCATGAGCTTCCTCGGCAGCGCTCTGCTCTACGGAAAGCCCGCCGGTATCCTTCTGACTCTCCACGTCCTCATTGTCTACATTATCGCCATCCAGTTCGAGAACCCCTTCACCTCCGGCATCTATGCCAAGCGCGAGCGTGAGAGGGCCAAGGCCGGTGGCTACGAGGAGAAGAAGGAGCTCTAAGCTTGCTGCTGCCACGGCGGAAGCAGCCCAGGTGTACTAGACGCGGGAGAAGCGCTGGGCTTCGGAACAGATCCGGCAGCCGGCAGGGCACGCCGTCTGCATTCTCGACGCTTTTGATGACGCATTTTGCAGACGGCCCTTGCGGCCCAGCGAGCAGGAATTATTTAATGCCAGGTTATTTGGCAGAAATGATATGGATAAGGGATCTCTCCCCTCAACGATGGTGGTTGTGGTGCAGGAGCACCCGACAGAGGACCGGCCATTCCGAGGGTTACCTACCTACGAGGAGGGCCGGCCCGATGTCGCTGGTCATCAACTGGCCCAACGAAACCAAACCAGACAAGTTAGATATTCAGATAGATTGAACATGATCTATTTGCCCATATCTTTTTGGTCTCTCAACCATTCTATGCCGGAAAATGTCCGACATATGCAGGGCCTCGGACACAGCAGCATCACAGACACAAGGTTTGCGCTACACGGACCCTGTTGACGACACTGCAGTTGGACATGTCTGCTAAATCGTTAGCTTTGGGGCATGACGGCATCATTTTGGAGGCTTCCCCAGGTGACAATTTGTTTCTTGATCCCCATCTGGTGGCTGTGGCTGACTGTTGCAGGCTTGACTTTCGTCTTCTAGCTCCGAATCCGGAAGTCTGATGAGCGAGAGCCGCATGTTACACACCTACCCGAGTGTACTCAGTCGTCCCTTCTCTGTTTAGGGAAAATAGCGAGGGGTTTGAGTGGCTCGGGGAAAACTCCGCGGTTGGGTGAGCGGGTGTCCGCCTTGCTCTTGATTTTCGTCCCTTCTCGTGATCTTTTTGACTGGAACATCAAGAAGGTGCGCTTTTTGTCTGCTGCCTTGACGCTGTACAATCGTCGAGTGCGACATCGCGAACGCCGACGACGAACTTGGACGATAGTAGCTGCCATCACGAACCATCATCCCACGACAGCAATCTCGCACAGAACAGAGATAGGCCACAATGGCCACCACCGCCGTTCCCGATGACCCCGGAGGCGGAAGCCCGGCTGTCTCTACCCCAGTCATCAGCACCGCAGACGACCCTACCCCTAATAACACCAGCAAAACGACCCTCCCCAACCCCGAAGGCGACGCCCTACCCCTAATCCGCTCCCTCCACCAGCGCCTTTGCACCGCGCCCCCGCCATCCCCCTTACCACCAACAACAATAACAACAACCTCCTCCTCTTTTAAGTCCAAAATGTCCAACCTCAAAAAAACGGTTGTTACCTTTGCAAAGTTTGTCGGCCCAGGGTTCATGGTTGCTGTTGCTTATAGTAAGCCCCGTCCCCCTTTCCGTTTCATCAGCATGTTAACAACCCCGGAATGCAGTCGACCCAGGCAACTACGCAACCGACATCGCAGCCGGCTCCTCCTACCAGTTCAAGCTCCTCTTCATCGTCTTGCTCAGCAACATCTTTGCCATATTCCTCCAAGCCCTCTCCATCAAACTCGGCACCGTCTCCGGCCTCAACCTAGCCGAGGCCTGCCGGGCCTTTTTGCCGTGGTGGTTAAACATACCCCTCTACCTCCTCGCCGAAGGCGCAATCATTGCCACCGACATCGCCGAGGTTATCGGGACAGCTATAGCGATCAATTTATTGATTCCGCAAATCCCCCTCGTGGCGGGGTGTGCGCTTAGCATAACAGAGGTGTTGCTTATACTGATTTGGTACGCACCGGAAAAGGGGATGAGGGGGCTGAGAATGTTTGAGTATTTCGTCGTGGGGTTGGTGGTGGCGGTGGTGGTGTGTTTTTGTTTGCAGTTGGGAATGGTCAAGGGGGTGGAGGTGGGGGAGGTGTTCAGGGGGTATGTACCGTCAAGGGAGCTGGTGGAGAGGAGGGCGATGTATCAGGCTTGCGGGATCTTGGGGGCGACGGTGATGCCGCATAGTTTGTATTTGGGGAGTGGGGTTGTGCAGGCTAGGTTGTGGGAGTTTGACAAGAGGATGGGGTTGGTGCCGGCAACGGGGGAGGGGGAAAGGGAAGAGGAGGATGGGTTGAAGGGGTATATACCCAGCCTTGAGGCGATTCGACACTCGATGAAGTACTCTGTTGCGGAGCTGGCGCTGGCACTGTTTAGTTTTGCGCTTTTTGTGAATAGCGCTATTTTGATTGTGGCTGGGGCGGCGTTGTATGGGCAGGCGGTGGATGCGGATTTGTTTGGGATACATGATTTGTTGTCTAGGAGCATCGCGCCGGTGGCGGGGACGGTTTTTGCGTTGGCGTTGTTGTTTTCGGGGGTGAGTGCCGGGATTGTTTGTACTATAGCTGGGCAGATGGTTAGCGAGGGGGCGTTGAGGTGGAGGATGAGGCCTTGGTTGAGGAGGTTGGTGACGAGGGGGATCAGTGTTGTGCCTAGTATTGTCATCGCGGCGGCGGTGGGGAGGGAGGGGTTGGATGCTGCTTTGAATGGGAGCCAGGTGGCGCTGAGTGTGGTTTTGCCTTTTATTACGGCACCGTTGATTTATTTTACAGGGAGGGATAGGTATATGATGGTCAGGCCGGGGATGGCGAGGTTTGGGGGCCATTTTGGGGGGGAGGGGGGGGAGGTTGCTGGGGAGGGGGAGGAGGAGGAGGAGGAGGGGGTTAAGGGCCGGCTGAGGAGGTTCTTGAGGAGAGGAAGTGGGCAGGGGGAAGGGGGGGTGGTGAGGATGGGGAATAGTTGGTGGATCACGGGGTTTGGGGTGTTGGTTTGGTTGATTATTACGGTGATGAATGTGGCGAATTTGGTGTTGCTTGGGAAGGATGATGGGGAATAGATCGGGGGTTAGAGGGGTTTAGACGTGGTCACTTTTGATGGAGGGGTGCATTTGAGAGGTATATCATTGGGTGGGTTGTTTGAATGTTGTTTATTCACGCTTCATCGTGTTGGCATACAAGGATACCGGAAGCTCAGGAGATCCTTCCCTTTTTCATCATCAAATACTTCCTTGACTCATAAACAAGCATAAAACTTTTCCATTTTTCACCACAGCTCAGTTGTCATCCTGCTTCTTCTTCTCTGGAGCCAAGTTTTTCACCGCTGCGAGCTCAGCATACACCTTTGCGTCTTGGTTCACCTCTTTCCTCCACTCCACCAACGTCTTTGGCACCTCCTTTGCCAGATTATACTCTGCCACCTTTGGCTCCCCAAGCACAGTGTACACCGGCACCGTCCCAACCCACACCTTCTCCCTCACCTCCTCATTCTCCAAATCACCCTTGTCATCTTTCGGCGGCCCAGTCCTCACCTTGGCGCTGCCGGTATCAATCTTGACTTTCATCACCGCCGTGGCAGCCATCTCGCCGGCCGTCGGCGGTGTCCGGGCCTCGTTCCACCGGTTTGGAACCACCTTATTCGTGATGAGCTCCATTGCGTAAAGCTTCTCTGCCGGGTCTGTCACGACGGTGGCGTGTCCGAACAAGACGGCGGAGCGGAAGTTGTACCCGTGGGAGAAGGGGGTGAGGGAGAGGAGGAGGCCGTCGACTGTGGAGGCGGAGACGGTGATGGGGAGGCCCGAGGGTGTGCGGGTGAGGTTGGTGAGGCGGGCCGAGATGTAGCCGTGGATGTAGAGGTCTAGGACGTCGCCTAGGTCGGCTGAGGGGCGGTCGAAGGAGCCCATTTGGCCGATCATGGGGATTGTGGCTGGGTAGGGGGTGTTGGGGGTGTTGAAGGAGATGTGGAGGAGGGGGGTGGAGTTGATTATGGAGTGGATTGTTCGGAGGGAGTATTCAGCTGGGGGGATGGTTAGTTTGTTGGTGTTGGTTGGAGGGGAAAAAAAAAAGGGGACTGACCTAGGTGGTTGTAGCGCTTCACGGTGTTGTGAGCTTCTTTTGGGTATTCGAGGTCTTGACGAGGCATGTTGGCGGTGGTGTGAGGGACCTTAAGGGAGGCGAGGGGTTGTGAAATGATTAGGATAGGTATAAACAGGCTCGTGAGTAGGAGAGAATGACGAGAGTCTTATACGTGATCCTAATGCTTATGAGCCAGAAGTGTGGTTACAATGAGTCACGGAATACAGTCATTTATCCCCGTCGGTGTTGGTGATGTGTAGATGTGATACGAGATTTGTTGGTCTGATGCTAACTCGGTTACCTCGAGACTAACACGGACGGTTAGCATCACCGAGACAGGTAAATACTAAGCAAATGACACAGTGGCTCAAGATGTATTTGTTGTGGGTATCTATTTTATCTTCAAGCATGAGATAACATCATTCATGGAGATGTAGGAACTGGAAATGGCGATAAAATGATTGGTCCCGGATGGGAACCCCTCCTCGGGAGCCATCGGCTGCTCCGTGGACCGCTGCTTTCCGAGAACACGGCGTTGAGATGCCGATGGGGCTGGCCTACATATCGGTACGCCTTTCTGATGACTACGGGGCGGTGGTGGGATATGCGGCCAGAATTGCGCCTTTGTCATGACTTTGCCGTCGGCATACAGGTCATCGGATTGGCCTACTGGTCCGGGCCGTTGGATCGTCGACATAATGAGACTCGGGATGAAATAGGCCTTGTAGTTTACTCGGGTCACCTCCTGTTACGAAGTAGGTATTCCAGATAGCTACGACTTGGAGCCTCAACCCCTCATTGTTACCCCTCACTCATGACAGGACTACGAGGAACACTGTGTGAGGGTTGCTGTTTCGTTTCGTTAAAAGACGTAGTCAAGGCTGATAATTGTACGCGGCTGTTGTGAACTTGATGTGTTCATGTTTTAGATCTCGTCGGCGAATGAATCTCGTGCCAGGCAAGAGCGGTTAAATCATGACACACTCCATCTTGAGGCTATTGGAACACCTGGGCTTTGAACGGCAGGCGGCCGGTGACTAAATGATAAGTTGTGGGTTAAAAGCTTGGTGACTGAGAATAATCCTTGGAAGCTGTATACTGAGATCAATGAATAACACTGTTCGAATTGCAAGGCGAAAAGTTCAAGTTCTAAAGCCTTAGGATGTTGTTGACTTGGATGTCAAGAGATAGTCACTGAAGCTTATCAGTTATCCACAGCTTCCTTATCAGTGCAAGCAGCAGAAGGTCCGTGCACTGCTTCGATGAGCTCTCTGTTAACGACCAGGAGGGGTGGTCCCGCTGCTTAGACGCGTCCAACATCGTGCACCAGAAGGCTCACCTCAGTCTTATACATGAGCCTTTGAGTAGGCCCTCGGATGGATTCTGGAGATACACAGCATATCACTCCAAACAAAGACCAACCCCACGGCGCGTTGCAAATGTGTTCCATTCCCACCAACTCGGTCGCGGGCGATGACGAAGCAATTATCCTATCAACGCTCATAGACAGACACACACGTCGTCACATCATCCAGCGCCTGATGACTGTTTCGCCGCCCTTTTACAGTTAGCTATCCTCGTCACGAGTCACAGCGTCTGCCCATCCAACTGGCATCCTCCTCCCAGCTGCTTGGGCACACGGACAGCCCGTTCGGGACGACAGACTGGGCATCCCAAGCTCTGGAGAAAAGAAGCGACGACGACAGGGTCTCCCCTCTTTTTACTCTTTTTTTATCGCTGCTGCCAGATGCTGAAGTTTCTGCAATGAGTCTGTGCGAGATGCGACATCTCAGGTTTCAAGTGAAACACCAAGGACGGGGTCACGATGCAACCGCCGAGCATTGGCCTTGTCAGCCTCGCCTCTCGTCCAATGCCTGCCCATGCCTCGCGCCAGCATGAACAACAGATGGCGAGACTGGGCTTAGCTCCCGTTTACCAGAGGAAACGATTTTGCAAGCGAAGTCCAGACGGAACTTTTCGCCGCGGGCCTTGACTGGATGGCGATTAGGGGGGCTCTGTAACAAGCGCGACAAGCTCTGCCTTGGCAGCCTCTCTGCTACCTCCTCTCATCAACCCCTTCTCCACTGTCCCATGTCCGCCATCCCACCCCGCGAGGAACCCAGCTGATCCGGGGGCGTTGACCGTCAAGCGTTGCACCAGCAGCCCCGGCCGGGACTCTCTTCGAGAACCGCCTCTCTTTTCTCTTTTCCTTTGCCTTTTGCTCTCCTTCTGTTTGTTTGGCACGACACAGCATGGGCCCTGACATGTCTGCCTGTCATTGACACTATTCACAACATCAACGCCGTGACGTGCGGGAAACGATCACTATGAGACGCTCATTCAACTAACATTCTATTCTATTCTTACCTTAATACTTTTGCCCCCCATTGATTGGGCCTTTTGAGTTTCTCTCTGTACTCGTTCTGTCTCGTTTATACTTCTAATCATCGTCCATCATGGCGAACAACGGTACCACCACGCAGGCCCTCATTGGGGCCTTTACCTTGTCAGTTCTCTCGCCACTCTATGTGTCCTATCCGGAGTCGAGGTGTTGTCTGTTGTGGGCGGTGGTGAAGAAGACGGAGGATGAGGATGGACATCGTGAAGGAGGTTAGCTAACATACTGGTATAGTGGAAGCGTGGTCTATGCTGCCTCGGCGGCTCTCGTTCTTTACATCAACGGCCATGGTGCTGCGGTATTCCGCGACAGCCAGAGGCTGGTCCTCGTATTATTTCTTATTTCTTCGGCCCTATGGGCTGCCATCGATTTTGCTACGACGCTCATCGATACCACAGGCTCATCGATGCCATGTCAAATCGGTGTTATTTTCGCTTCTATTTTCGACCAATTGGCGAGGTTCTCGATCGAACAGTTCTTGCTGTGGGCTTTGAATTCTAACAAGGGGGGCAAGCTTTCGGTGGTGCAGTTGCTACCCCAGATTCTCATTTTGGCCCGGTTTCTCGCCGGTGCCGTGTTTGTCGGCTTCACTCGACCTCAGACCGACGACTATTGCCTCGCGACGACCTCGGCTCTCCCTGTCGGCGTTGCTGTGCTGGCTCTGGATGCTATCATCATTGTTCTTCTGATCCAGAAGGCCTACTCGAGTGGCGGTGCTGCGAAGACAAACTCCAGGTCTCTCACCTCAGTTTTGCTAGGTCTGATTTGCTGGACAGCTGCCAGCATTGTGATGCTGCTCGGCATCACCACCATCCCATCTGCCGCTAGGACAGCTCTCCCTGCCGGCGGACTGTTGGTGCTGATCGGTAAGTTGTACACTGCCCTGCTGGTTCCTTCAACTGACAACCTCTAGTTTTCATTACGGCTGGCGCCATGACTTTGATCTCGTCTAGGAAATCCGACTCTGGGCTTCCCGAGGCCCCTTCACCGAGACGCATCAACATCAGTCGTGATATTTCGACCGCTGACTCGGAATATCCCCCAAGCCGGTTTGAGGATTTGAAGGAGGCCAACATTCGCTCATCGAGGAGCTTCGTCAACCCTAGAGAGGTACCAAATACCAAGGATGAGACCAGTGCTGGGTTCCCCTTCGCCATGAGCGTCGCTACCCAAGGAGTACCAGCGATGCCGCCACCCGTGAGCTCCGAATATGTCCGCCAGTTGGAGAGATCGGCTTCTCAGAAGAAGGGCATGTGGGGCGATTTTGGAAAGAGGACATCTTCCACAGGGGGAAGGCCAGTGATTGGCAAGCCAGTCCTCCAGTCTAACGAGGATGGTAACCCATTAAACAAGATCACGGTTATTGATCTTCAGTCGGCGATCATGGCGGATAAGGAGAGGAGACAGACCAGGATTGAGGAGGAGGGAAGCCTATCGGTGTCGCACCGGTCCGTCATGCAGTCGATGCATTTGACTCCCGAGGAGGGCGTCAAGCGGGCTGCCAGCATGAAGAGAAAGGAGGTGGCTTCAGTTTCATCCCGTCAGAGTGCCTTCCCTGGAGGTCTGCAAGCCGACAGCTCTGCCTCCACAACCTCGGCCCAGCTTTCTCCTGCCAGTGATGAGACTCGTCGTAGATCACCACGCCAGCCAGAGCCAGAGGAGCAACGGCCCTGGACCCCTGAGAAGCTGACTCCTGCCCCTCAACCTGCGAGGGCATCCCAAAATGACGTTCGTCCAGTAACAGTGTTGCTGCAAGCCAACGTCCCTCAGCCGATCCAAAGACCTGGCATCCGCCCGTCGCGACAGCTGCCTCCCTCGCCCGACACCCCTCCTCAGGAAGCAGCCAAGACGCCGCTCCAGAGAAGACCCACGATTGGTCTCCCAACCAACCCAAGAGCTCGCGGCATCCAGGTTGGCAAGGAGATGGGTGCTTCGTCGCAGCACAAGACCATCATGTTCATCAACAACATCGAGTATCACGACCCGGTTGCTGTTGGAAATATCATGAGCAGGGCGAACACTCTGCCCTTGAAGCCAGCCCCAACTTCCAAGGCTCCGGCCAGGGTTGCTTCAGTCGTCAACCGTCCGCGACCTATCCCACGCAAGCCGGATAACATTGCTTCTCCCAGCCATCGCAGAAGCAAGTCTGCCAGCTCTCTTTTGGGAAGGAAGTCCATTTTGGATGCGACTTCTGGCAGCCCTACTCAGCTCCCCCCGCTCCCACCTGCTCCCAGAAGCGTGGGATTGCCTGCGAGGCCACAACCCAACAACACCAAGAGCATGACCTTTGACGAGAAGATGACTCTCCTCTTCCCCGCTCCACCCAGGTCAAAGTCCGTTAGACGCAGATCCTCCTCAGTGCCCGAGCTCCCCAGAATTCCCATGTCCTACCTGGATACTACTTCCTCTACAAGTGAAGCCGACAATCAGACGGTGTCCAACCGCACCACCAAGACATCTGTACGGACTGATAGCATCCTCGAAGTGGACGAGATTCCGCGGAAAGAGTCAAATGTCCAAGCCACGGACGAAACAAGCAAGGCATGGATTAGTGCCTTTGAGGCTGGCAAGCAAGAAGACAAGCGCAAGTCTTCGCCAGTCATTCCTGCAATCCGAGCCTCAGCTTGGACCGAGACTACTGTGGACGATTTGGGAACAGCCACAAACTGGAGCTCCATGAATTCTCCCGAGTACGCCATGCCCATGGCCATCATGCCGGCTCAGGGTCTCCCTGCCGCTGTTCGGATGCCTGCTAAGCAGGTTGCTGAAGAGCCCAAGGAGGAGACCAGGGTTGTCGAGTCTCGCAACAGCGATGACGTGCCTTTCATGCTCGACACGTCTACCTTTTCCAAGTTCGGTATGCGGAAATCCTGGCTCGTGGACGATGAAGTAACCATTCCGGCCCCCGAGGAGCCTGAGCCTGAACCAGTCCCCGAGCCTGTCTCTGCGCCCAAGCCTGCACCTCAGAGCCAGTGGCACAGGCGTGTTGGTGACGAGTGCCCTGCGTTTTCCAAGGACTGCTTGAGCAAGAAGGGATGCAGAAAGACACCCCCTACTCCTCTTTCGCTTCGCACCCCCAACAAGAAGGCCGTCATCGTTCACGCTGAGCCTTCCCCTCTGGAGTCGCCAGAACACGCTCTGCAACAGATTCAGGCCCAGCTCAAGAAGCTGGAGGAGCCTGAAGTCAATGCTGACACGCCTTCTCAGCGTTTGGCCCTGCTCGAAATGATGGAAAAGGAAATGGGCATGCAGGTTGATCACTGGAAGGAGATGAAGCACGACATCGGTCGTGACTCTCTCTCGAGCGTCCAGACCAGCTCACCCGCCGTCAAGCGTGACTCTGTCGCCAGCGTTGCCAACATTGTCCCCGAGACCGCCAACACCAGAGTGAGCATCGGATCTGACCGCAGGGCTTCCCGCGTTGCTCGCCTGTCCAAGCACAGCAGCATGTCCAAGATTGAGGAGCAACCTTCGGTCCGCAACTCTGGCAGCGCTCAGATGAGCAAGTGGCAGAAGCGCTTGACTGAGGCGCAGATGGAGTACATGGACGCCCGTCTCCTCCGCGAGAGCAGCGTCAACTTCTTGCAGCTCACCAGAGCTCAGCTTGCGAGCCCAACTCCCCCGGAGTCTGACGCATCCTCCATCAATCTTCCGGAAGAGGAAGAGGTTCCCCCTGTCCCAGAGCTCCCGGCGAAGTGCCTCGAGCAGACTCCCGAGCCCTCTCCGGAGCAGCCCAAGGCCGAGTGGCTCTGGACCCCGCCAAGCAGGTTTTCCGCCCCTGCTGGTCTTTTGTGGACTGCTCCCATCAAGGTTGCCGAGACCGAGGTTGTCCTCCCCAGCCTTTCTGTCCGCCCCATGGCCAGAAAGGAGCCGGAGCCCCTCCAGATTCACAGCACCCACCTCTGGCGCAAGCCTTACACCAACACCAGCCGGTCCACCACCGGACTCTGGAAGCCCGTCTGGGCCTCAGCTGCTCCCCCAGCTGAGCCAGTCAAGCGTGTCTCACAGGTTGCGGCGCCTCAGCCCCAGAAGGCTCCTCGTCCGGTGACACAGCGCCCGCCTCGTCGCAACAAGCGCGTCACTCTTCTCCCTGATATCATCGAGAACCCCGAGCCCTTGCCTAACAAGAGGGGCACTCTCGGCATCTTCCAGTTCCCCTGGGGAGAAAAGTCCGACACGGCCTCCGTCCAGGCTCGCCCTCCTGTCTTGATGGCCATGCCTGGTACCATGGCCTCTGGTGCACCTGTCCGTTCCCAGCAGACTGAGCTCAACGAATACTCTTCTTCGTTCTTTGATGATTACGATGACGACAATGACATCGTTGACAGCATGAACTCTGATGAAGATGGTAGCGACGATGGCTTCGATGAGACCACCCTCTGGGAGATTGCCAGCCTACTCAAGGTTGACAACGTCCCCTCTAGAAGCAGCTTGGTTCCCTCTGAGGACTCTGTTTTGGGTGACTATGTTGAAGAGCTCGAGTCCGATGATGAGGACCAGTCTTCCCGCGAGCAATCCATTGTCATTGGCCTTGCTGAGCCCAGCGAGCTGGTTGTTAGCCGCAAGCGTGATTCTGCCACCCTCGAGAGCGATGCCCTTACGATCCTCAACGATGCCGTCTATCAGCCCGAAGCCCAAGTCCAGAAGAAGCCCGTGTCCAAGCCTGTTGCCAGGATTGGCCTGCCTTCCAACCCCCGCCCAGCTCCGCCCGCCCCCGTCGCCGAGTCGCAAGTGCCGGCTGCCCCGGCCTCGGCACCCAAGCAACCCCAGTTTCCTCGCCACCCCATCAAATCCACCCAGGCCGAGACCGCTGTCAAGCAGGTCTCTGCAGGTCTGTGGAGCCCACCCGTCACATTGGATAAAGATTCTTCGCGGGGTGGGTTGTTCGCCGTTGACTCGAACCGCACCGTATACCGCACTACCACCGAGGAGCCTGCTGCTCAGTACATGAGCCGCAGCCCCCGTCCGGCTGAGCGCAAGCCTCTCGACAGTTTGGTATCGACTTCCCTCTGGACTGCTCAGACCGAGGCTCGCAAGACCGAGCGCAACTGGATTCAGAACAAGACAGTCTCTGCTGGCTTGTGGACCCCACCTGTCACTGATAGATCTTCCTCGCGGGGAGGTCTGTTTGTGGTTGACCCCAGCCGCACTGTCTTCCGGACCACCACTGAGGAACCTGCTGCTCAGTACATGAGCAGAAGCCCTCGCCCGGCTGACCACAAGCCCCTCGACAAGCTTGCCTCGACCTCTCTTTGGACTGTTGAGGCTGTCGTCAAGACTGAGCGCAACTGGATTCAATCCAAGCCAGTGTCGGTTGTTACTGGTGTGTGGAGCCCGCCTGTCGTTTGCAGATCTTCTTCGCCTCAAGGTCTCTTTACCGTCGACCCCAGCCGTACCGTATACCGCACCACCACTGAGGAGCCCGCTGCTCGTTTCATGAGCCGTAGTCCCCGTCCTGTTGAGCGCAAGCCACTTGAGCAGCTCAAGTCGACTTCTCTTTGGACCCTCGAGGCAGTCACCAAGACTGAACGCAACTGGATTCAGGGGCAGGCCAAGCCCAAGAAGACCACCCGTCCTGAGTTCAGCCTTGCCGATTGGCGCGCCGCTTTGAACGAGGCTGTTGCCGCTAGCTACCCCAAGGTTACTCGCATCGCTGCCACCGCCGCCGAATGGGACGCCGCTCTTGAAGAGGCCCTCGCCCTTTCTTATCCTGCCAAGTTTGACTCCTCGGTCCGCCACCCCGTCTTCGCGGCCAAGAGTTTGATCACTCGCTCCGAGTGGTTCCACCCCGCTGCCACTGGTTATACCTACGACGTAGCCAACGTTCACCCCGTCTTCTTTGGCTCTCTGGCCATCACCTGCCCTCTTGAGTCTGTCCACCCAGCTATCTCTTCCTACGCCGCCAAGAAGCTCCGTCGTCAGGCTTCCAAGGCCAAGCGTGAGCGTTCGGCCTCCTCATCTACCCGCAGCAGAAGGGACACGATCCAAGCCCAGATTGAAGCTTTGGAGCAAGAGAGGTTATTCGCCCAGCAGTTTGCCCAGGCTGAATACCGCCGCCGCAACACCTCCATCTCCGCCCTCTTCCCACCACCTCCCCCCATCCCAACAGAGGAGCCCACCATGGCGACGACAACGTTTGAGACGGTGCAGGACATTCAGCGCCGGTTGAGCCATCGCATCCGCGAGTCCCTCGTTATTTCTCGCCAGACCACGCCTGAGCAAACCCCCGTGTCCACCCCTGCTAGGACTCACTCCCGCTCCAAGCCTTCTGTTTCCAGATCTCACAAGTCGAGCAGGTCGAAGGTCCCTGCTGTTGTCCCTACCAAGCCGGCTGCCACTCTCTGGGCGCCCCCTGCTGCTGTGACTGTAATCCCGTCGCAGCAGATGTGGGGGTTGGCTAAGGGTGTTAACACCCCTACTGTTGACGGTGCTGTTGAAGACGCTGAGAGCGCTGCTAGGAGGCAAAAGGGAAGGAAGACGATTCAGAAGAAGGCGAGGAAGGTGGAGATTTTGGGGCAGATTAGGGCTGTGAAGAGGGGGGAGGATCCTTTTGAGAGGTTTGAGGGGCAGGGGTTGTGGGCGGCTGTGCCAGTAGTTGAGAAGAAGAGTGAGGTTGACTGGTTGCACAAGGTTTGTGTTGCGAAGCCGGTTGTGGAGATGAAGGTTGGGAGGGAGAGGAGGAGGACGAGTGTTAGTTTGGTGCCGATTCCGGAGAGGAGGGAGGTTGTGAGCGAGGAGGAGAGTTGGAGGGCGGGGCATGGGAGGGGGGAGAGTAAGGGGAGCAAGGTTGTGTTGAGATATTAGCTGGGTGGATGATGAAGGGGTAATTTTCTTTTTTTTTTGTTCGGACAGGAGGGGGGATAACAACACCCGCCGCTGAGACTTTTTTGTACTTGATTTTGGAGATATTTTTGTATTTTTTTCGGATACGTATATTTTTGTTGTTTATGTAGCCTTTTTGCGCGAGGGACAATACCTATCCTGTGGAATGATGGATGGGGGGTGCTCGCTGTGTTTAGCTATGGAAAAGGATCGATGGATTGGAATGAAAACTCATGATCTTCGGAGAGAGCTTTTTGTGTGCACTGATGGTGATGTGATTTGTGATGATTTTGTGAGTGCTCTGTCTAGGTGAAGAGTGAATAGGCCGAGGGGAATGGGCGTTGGAGAGATGGGGCTGAGAGATGGGAATGAGAGCCGGTCCTCAGAGACGGGATGGAGAGATGGGATACGGAGATGGGATGGACGAAGATAACACATGGGATGACCCCTGAAACCAGCCCACATTTCCCCCAGACAAACCATCCGAACGTTGAGGTGTTGTTCCTGCATCAAGCATTGGCGTCAATGGCATTTCGGCCTGTTTTTGGTGGGGATTGCCACTGTCATCCGTTCAAGTCGATGCGCTTTATCACGCATTCAAGCAATGATACATGGAATAGTTTGGCTCACCATCCTCTCACCAAGAAATGCTTCCAAGATAGTAATACAAACCTAAAGAGCCCTTCCCATCCACTCTTCACTACCTAACCATGACATAAGGCACCTGAAGAATTAAAAGTTCTGCGAAACCGAAAACCTCCTACTACTCCTCGCCAACAACCTCTCCCTTTCCTTCCCCTTCTCCCCGTCAAAACTCTGCCTTGGTATCCCCAACCCCAGCCCCAGCCCCAGCCCAGGCCTCTCCCACTTGGACGCTGCTGCCCTCTGTTCATCTGGGTGGTTGTATTCCAACCTCGTCATTAACACCGTATTCTTCTCCCTTTCCCTCTGGCGCATCTCCGGCTGGGAAGTTGACTGCGTCAAGCACCGCTCTTTCGACAGACTTGCTTGAACGCTATGGTGCGGTTGCTGCCTCATCTCTGGCTGCGAGGCTGATTGTGTCAAGCTTCGTAGCTGGGCGTAACCATGCTGAGGGGGTGGTTGGAGCGCTTGGTTGGGGTAGGTGTTCCGATTGGGAGCTCTGTACGGTCGCGGAGGGGGGATTAGAGACCTGGTGTTGTTTGGTCTCTGGGAAGTTGGGCTAGGTAGTGGTGGTGGTGGTGATAATACCATTTCCGACGGCACTCGTGGTACTGGTGGGCTGGGAGGAGGTGGTGGTCCAAAGTTCGCCCAGACCAGCGCGTTCGTCAATTCCCCTCCCACTCCAAAACCAGAAGATATACCCTCCGGCATCGCCATTCCCATCCCCATCCCCATCTCCTCCTGCAGTGGTGTAGTCTCTCGTTCTCTGCGTACCAACTTCAGTGGCGGCGGCGGCAACTCCTTATCCTCAGTCCTCCCCCCCTGCTTCACCACCTCTCTTCTCCCTTGTTCCTCTTGTTGTTGTGTCTTCATCGTCACACTACCACCCCTCTCACTCCCACTCTCACTATCCATCCACCACTTCCCCCCCTTCTTATCCCCCCCTTCCTCCGCCAGCGCGTACTTCCTCCTCCAAAAAAACAACACCATCCCCATCAACGTCCCCAAAACAATCAACCCAAGCACCGTAACCGCAGGAACGACAATATGAAGCTGGAGCATCGACTCTGGCAAAACACCACCACCACCAGCCTCCGCCGCCGCCGTACCATTCAAACACGCAGCTGTGACGAGCGTCTCATTACAGAGGAGCTCCATTGTTAAAAAAAAAATAAACCCCAAAAAAAACCATTTGGTTTTTCATCACAATGAGAGATCGAGAAAACCTGCTGAGAAAGGTGTTATTGAGCCGGGTGGGTAGTTAGAGTACAAAAAGTCCATGACCACCACACCACACCCACCCACCACCTAGACCACGCCCCATCACAATACCCTTTTGTATGCATAATCACCACAAACGGCCACAAAAGTTGCCTGCGTGTGACCATGGCTTATACTTACCGACTATGGGCAAGACTGAGGCCAGCTGTGGTGGTGCCTGGTGAGGCAGTGGGCAAGCCACAGTGCAAATCAGCTGGCAATGCTTGATGTTTGATATGGCTCTCCGACGACGGCCATCTTTCCAATCATTAAGGTGGGCTGCCAATTGTGCCCTCAGACCACAGCAAGGCGGCCGAGTGCAAAGTTGGGGGTCGTGGGGGCCGAATCTTCACTTTCAGGGGCACACCAAAGAAAGCGATGATATGCGGCGCGGCCCGCCGACTACCAGGCCTTCATTCACACTCATGCATTTGAGCCTCAATGCTCGGAAAAAGAGCTATGTGAAGTGCATTTTTAGGGCAGTAGACAAAACTTAAAAGTCACCTCAGAAACCAGAACCCACGGCAGTGGCGGTTGCAACTTCGACCCCAGATGCCTAACTCCCCGTGACTAACCCAGTTACCATTCGTTTTAGTCTGTTGTGCCGCTGTGGCCATCTTTGTGGTCTTGCAGTTGTAGCGGCAAAATAAAACGCCATAGGCTGTCGGAATCAGGCGCCCGATCATGGTCGGAGTGATCGGCCTTGTCACTCTTGAGCCGACTGGACATGGCATCAAAGCGCGGTGAAGGGCATCGTTCGTCTTTCTTGATTCGAGCCGACATGGAGTCTAATCTGGGAGAAGGGCAACCGGACTCGACCGTGTACGCCGACTCGCCAAATAATTCCGCTTTCGTGGGGATTCGCATCCTGAACCGAACAGGCGTCTGCGCCGGGGACGGTGGTGTATCATGAAGCGTGGGCACATGACTGGTGCTGATTTTGAGAGGCAGGCATTGCTCAAGGCCATTGGATCGAGCAACCTGCTCAATACTCTTGAAGTACTTGACCGTCTTTACCTGCAGCTCCAGTGTGGCGTCCTCGTCGCACACAATCAGAGGATATGGATGCAACTGCAAGGCAGACAAGGTCCACATGTGATTCACCCCTTGCTCGATGCAGTGTTGGAGAGCAATGGCCTTGCGGGCACCGATGATGAGGGCAACCACTTCGCGGGAGTCGAGAATAGTCTGAACTCCAACAGTCAAGGCCATCTTGGGTACCTTTCCCACGTCATTACCAAAGAAGCGGCTGTTGGCGAGGATGGTGTCGTAGGTAAGTGTCTTGACGCGAGTGCGAGAGGCCAAGCTCGAGCCGGGCTCGTTGAAGGCGATGTGGCCATCTTCACCAATGCCCGCCAGGAAGAGGTTGATTCCTCCCAGAGCCTTGATCTTGGCTTCGTAGTCGGAACAATGGGCCTCTAGGTCGGAGGCGTTGCCATCAAGCATGTTGATGTTGTCCGGATTGATATCGATTTGCGAGAAGAAGTGTTTGTGCATAAACGAGCGGTAGCTCTCGGGATGGTCTCGTGGGAGTCCAATATACTCGTCCTGGAGGTGGTGGTAATCAGCCACGCGGTCCGGTATAGAGAGAAAGGTCGGCTTACCATGTTGAAGGTCACAACATTTTGAAACGAGACCTTGCCGGCACGATGCTTCTCGACAAGAATTCGGTATACGATCTCAGGACTGGATCCGGTAGGAAGACCTAGTACAAAGGGATTTGTTGGGCCAGGGCGGAAGATGTTGATTCTCTCGACAATGTAGTTGGCGGCGTATCGGCTGGCAGCCTCTCCGTTGTCTCTGATGATGAGTCTCATTTTGGCCTCTATTGGAGCTTCAGAGCACAGCAAGGCGTTGCGGGTAGGTTGGAGGGCAGAGAGTTCTTAGGATTGCGGAGGCTGATGACTGATGGCCCAGAACAACACTTGTGATATTCCACGCCGAGTATGTCCGGGATTCGGAGGGCTCAGTCACTCAAGCAATGTGATACCTGTGATGAACTGTCAACGGTAGTGGTAATTGGTAATGATGGCAGTGGATGAAACGTTTATCATAGGACCGGGGACTTGAGGAGCAGTGGTGGCACAAGTTGCAGGTTGCGATGGACCTGTGCCCCGATCGCCTGTCATCCACTACTCCCTCCATGGCAAGTATGACACCCCAACGCCTTCCCTCTTCAACCTGTCCCCGGGTTGTGCTTGCTGTTTGTGGACGGGAGGGAGGTTAGAGTTCATGTGGCCCGTGCTATCACGAGATTCCCACGGTGCCCAGCCATACCGCCCACACTGTGTGTTCCTCTGTCCAGGTTACAACGGCCACGAACGGCCTGCTGGTGATGTGATGGCCCCCGTTGGACAGGGCTTTGGCGAATGATTGAAGTCAAATCTACGAAACCCAATCGTCTCGACAGACTTCAGGTGCGGCTCCCTCCAGGGTTACTCTCCGCTGACAGCCTCCCCCAGCCAAGGAAGGCATGGAACGTTACTTTCCCACCCACCTCCCTAAACCGACAACGAGACGAGGAAATGTTCTGCAATATTCAGCTCCAAGCAGCCGTGCCAGTCAATCTCCAAGATCCCTCCGTCATTGGTCCCCCACGACTTTGCCATTCCTCACCCACTACCGGCCATGCTTTTCGTCTTGAATAGATTGGTCGTTGGAGGCTCAAAGGTCTTTCCCGCCAGTTTTGCTGGCGACAATCTACCGACGCAACCGCTGGAGTTGGATGCCTGTTAGGTCGAGACAACAGGTGGCTAACAGGAACCTCATCTTTCGCCCAAGTACATTATTCGTTTCTATTAAACAATCTCCAGACTTTGCGTAGTGGTGATTTCTTGGAGAGCGATACACCAAGAACAACTCCCACAAGCCCGTTGCTGCGCGGTATCGAGTAATGTCGTGCACGAGTCAAAAGTAGCGAGCTAACAGCCATGCCAGTCCAGGAAGGTAGCTCTGATCGCCAGCCTTATTCCACCTCATATGGGACCTCGTATTGGAATCTGGATGTCTGCTCCTTCATCAGCGTCCCATAAGTAATAGAGACAGGTCCCCAACAAGGACCTCCTTCTTGTAATCGTTCATTTTCGCCATGGCATTTCTGCGTGACTTACTCCTGGCCGTCATCAAATCGCTTTTCCGAGGCCGATCATTTCTCCAAGCTTTGTTAGCTTTCTGGACAACCTCGACTGAGTCCTCACCAACCCTACGTGAACCACCCAGCAAGGATGGCTCAACCTCTATCAGCGATTTCCTCGCAAAAGCCGAGAGTTTGCTTTTGGATCCTACTCAACCAGACAAGCGTAGAGCTCTGTCTCAAAAGCTGAAGCTTGAGTTTCGTGAGGGCCTCCTCTCAAATCCGGCTTGCATGCTTCCATCGTACCATACCGAGCTTCCCACGGGAGATGAGTCGGGTCAATATCTGGCTGTTGACGTTGGGGGCTCAACCTTGCGAGTTGCTCTGGTGGACCTCAAGGGCAGAGGTTCTTCAGGAGGTCCAGAGAGCGTCATCGTCAGCATTGACACCTTCAATATCGACAATGATATCAGAGCATTGAAGGGCAGAGCCTTTTTTGACTGGATGGCTGAGAAAATCTACCAAACTGTGGCAAAAGACAGCAGGCAGGGTCACTGTGCTGATGACCCGTTATTGCTTGGGCTGTCGTGGAGCTTTCCAATTGAGTATGCCATTCCTCCTCGTATAATGTCTATCCATCCTCTCAAACACACCCAATGCTAACATCCACGCAGACAACCCGCCCCCCAAACCTACCTCCTCCGCCCCATGGGAAAATCCTTCCACGCCGCCGACGGCCTCTTGAACCAAAACCTCTCCTCCATACTCAAAACCTCTTGCCTCCACCACAACCTACACGTCTCCCTTTCAGCCATAGTAAACGACTCCTCCGCCACGCTCCTCTCTGCAGCTTACTCTCACCCCTCAACCACAACCTTCGGTCTAATCCTTGGCACAGGCGTCAACATCGCCGCCTACCTCCCCGTCACCACCATCAGCCCCTCCAAACTCCCCCCCCGTCCCCATACCCTGGCCACTCACGTAGTAGTAAACACAGAACTCGGCATGTTCGGCGGCCCCTCCCTCCCCTCAACAAAATGGGACAAGACCCTCAAAGCCTCCCACCCAAGACCAGACTTTCAGCCCCTGGAGCATCTCGTCAGCGGGTTCTACCTCGGCGAGGTGGCCAGGTTGATTTTGGTCGATGCAATCCACGAAACGGGGGCATTCGGCGGGGTTGTCCCGGATTCTTTAGCGAGGGAATACACCCTCGATGCAAAGACTCTATCTCTTCTCGAAAGGTGCTCCCCGTCCCCTGTCCCTCTCTGATGCATCATGTTCACTAACACCCCCAGTGACCCCCTCCACTTCCAAACCCTCCACCCTTTCCCCTACCCCCCCTCCCAAACCGACCTCTCCCTCCTCACCTCAATCGCCTCCCTCATAACCCAACGCTCAGCCTCCATCCTCGCCGCCTCCCTCCACGCACTTCACGAAATAAACCTCGAAGCTTCTTCCCCTCAAAAACAACCCCAGAAGACAACAACAATAGCCTACACCGGCTCTGTGATAGAGCACTACCCCCACTACCTCTCCCACTTGCAATCCTACCTCGACCAACTAACCCTCAACACACCCACCACCTTTAAGCTCGTCCCCGCAAAACAAAGCTCAGTTTTGGGTGCAGCAGTGGCGTTGGCTTGTCTGGACAAGCAAAGCACGAGATCCTGAAAAGCCAAAAAGGCCACAATACAAAAAGCTGATGATTAACGCCCCCCGTCCCCTGAGTGTGATGGTGTCGTACAATAATACATCATTCCCCCCCTGAAACGCCCAGCCAAAATCCCGCACCACAAACACCAAAAAACTTGCACAGACATCCATCCCAGGCCGTGCCATCATTCACCATTCTCCCATATACTTCACATCGCCCCATCTCCTTCGCAGTAACTGTCCCTGGTATATATAACTCCACATCCTCCACCCTCTTCAACATGCAACCTAAATCCCATCATGGCCCCCCTCTTCTTGACCTCAGTCAGCAGCAAAATACCTCTTCCCCTTACTCCTCAGCTGCTGCGCTTTCACCTCAGGCGGCACAATAGTATGATGAACCACATGCGGTCGATAAATCGCATCCACCGGCGGCATCCTATGATTCCGTCAGCACTTTCTTTCCCCTCTACTCCCATCTCTCCAGGCACAGACTTACCAGTCATCCACACTCAATGGAAAATACTCATACAACATATCCACCTCCGTCTGATCCTGCGGACTGTTAAGCTGCTGCGCACCCCCACTCTCAGTCCTCTGGCTCTTGTGTCCCAACCCCGGCCTGCTATTCCCCGCTTTTGACGATGACGACATGGAAAAGTGCTGCTGTGGGCTTTGAGACGATTCGCCACCCGAGGAATTAGATCGATTCAAGTTTGGTGGGCTGCGCTCGTCTTCTGAGAGGGAGAGGTTGATAGGGAGGTTGTTGGATTGGGAAGTAGAATGTAGTCCGCGGGTTGGCTTCAAAAGGTTGCTAGTGTGTTGTAATTGTTTGCCGGTTGGCAATGGAGTTGCTAATGTGGTATCTATTGGCACCCAGGGCGGTACTGGCGGCCGGTTGAGACTTGGAGAGGACAAAGCTAGCTTCTTACTGGCGTGCTGTTGCTGGGGGTTTGGTGAGAGGAACGGTCGAGGAGTTGACCAATCTGTCGTGGACTGCGTGATTGTCAGCATGTGAAACAAAGAACTTGATCGGACTTGAAGGCATACCGGTAAACTTCCCATCCCCTGATATCTATGAAGAAAACCTTGCCCAAAATCTTGACTCAGGGGCTGGCTCTGTGGAGTTCCCATATGTTGCTGCTGTTGCTTCGTAGCCGTAGAGCCCGAACTCAACCCCTCGATGCTTTTCCTCTCCAGTAGCCTCTTGTCTCCTGACAGAGGCACATCTTTCCTACTGTCAAAATTCCTGGGACTTCTGCCTCGCACAATGACCGGTCCCGACTGAACTTCGGCAACCTTGACATACTCTCCACCCTTCCCCTTAACCAGCAGATTTATCTGCACCACGTAATGCTGCTGGAGTCCCTTCCTCCGCCCATTGTTCGCGGTGGCATGCTTGAACTGCAGTCTCTTCCACGACACCCCCACCGTCACTCTGTTCGTCCCATCAATCTCCTGGCCCGACCCCAAGTCCAACACAGTTATCGCTGGCGCCCCTGCGGACTTTGTCGATTCCTCAGTCACTCCTCCTAGAGCAGGATTGTTACTCTTCCACGGGATGGAAATGATCTCCGTTTGTTTCCCTTCAATACTCTCGAGCGCCGTGATAGACGCCGCTAATTCCACCACTGGCATCCGTTGCTGCCCATCGGCCACAGCATATTGCGCCACTTGTCTCGGGAGAGTAATCTGCCCCGAACACTGCCATAGATTCCTCCTGTAGCAAGTCAACTCCATCGGACGTCGGTTATCGCCGCCGTTATCTGTCCCAAAGACGTCCTCGGCGACAAAGAACATGCCGTATAACTCTGCGCTCATCATAGGTTCGATAAACTGTCCCAAGGGGTCGATCAGGGTGGCTTTGCCTGGGACGACTGCGCCGAAGCCGAGGAGTTTGTTGTCGAGTTCTTGTGGGGAGGATGACCCCTCGGCGCCACCGTGGTTGCCATTGTAGCAGCTTTCTGGGTCGACGCCTAGCCCTCCCAAATTTCCCATGAGAGCGGTGTTGGCGACATCGTTACCGAACGGTCTGGCTGGGTAGGAGAACGGGTCTTCAAATGTTGTGCTAAGGGTGTCAAAATCGTATGCGGCTGTCGGGGTAAATGGGAGGTTGTGGCTGTAAGAAGATGAGATGATTAGTTCTCAGTTGAGCTCCCGCGATTGTGATACTCACAGCAACGGGTCGTCAAATGTCATACTGTGCGGATCAAAGCCGTCGATGCCGAGCGATTGCTGGCCTTGATGTCCCAGGGCGTCAGGACCCGTGGCGCCGGAGGACATGGCCGGCATGCCATTGTAGCTGGCCATATCTCATGGCCGATCACTCACGGTTCATGCAGGGACTCGGCGGTACTGCACTCGGGACTCGGGACGGGTCGCAGGTTGTACTTGTAAAGGGGCCACAGGATTGAAGAATGTCGAGATGGAATCCGATCCGACAGACTGGATGACATGTGAGACGTGGAGAAGAAGAGGAGTAAGATTAAAGTGAGGTGGCCCCGTCAGTTGCCCGCTCGGTGTGACCCTGTGGTTGCTCCTTCCCAATCGACTCTGGCGAGATCTTGTGCCCGCGGCCGAATGCAGATCGCAGGTGACCCTGCAAAACACGCCTGCCGATATTAAGTGCATTTCTTCTTCTTCTTCTTCTTCTTCTTCTTCTTCTTCTTCTTCTTCTTCTTCTTCTTCTTCTTCTTCTTCTTCTTCTTTTCTGGACACATCAGATAGCAATACATTTCCGTTTCTCTCTCAAAGTCATGGACTCATCAAGCTTAGACTCACCTTGCCCGGAAGCCAAGCCGCCCAGCCGCTACGGAGGTTTACCCCAGACGGCATCTCTTCTTCAACGGCCCTTTCCGGGGTATCTAGTGGCGCCGCTGCAGGGGACTTTCAAAGCTTGGCTTTTGTCCAGGCACCACAGTCCACCATCAGTAATGGCGTTGAGAAGCGTGGAAGCTTCAGTCATGTGTGGATGAGAATGTGCACACTTAGTACACGGTGCCAAACTTTGAGTTTATCGCAGACCCTATAAATCACACCTTTCCTCCGCCAATCAAAGTCAGGTAACGCCGATAATTCATTCATCTACACATACTCACCATGGATGCTTAAAAGGTCATGTCTCCCAACGACGCCCTAGGGCGATACCCCCTCGGCACGACACTGAAGATTCATCCACACACACCGCCCATGCCATTCGGCCGTGAGTATGAAGTAAAGATAGGACAGTTACGGGGACAACCACCTTCATGGTACCTGTGCGGTTCAGACTCCATCGAGCTCGCCCTCAATTTTCATCCCATGGATATCGAACCTTTCGACCCAAGCGAGGACACGGCAAGGGTACTCACCACCACCGGCGACAAAAGTAGCCACACATTCAAAGATGTGAACGACCGTGAGTGAGGTGACGGAGGACCCCACGTGGTGACTTGCCACCTCGAAGACGACCCCTCGATGGAGTATATTGCCAAGATCTACAATGGCGTCGACTACAACTTCTTGAGCACTGCGGAATGTGAATTTAGATGCGTAGATCCCTGTGTAAATTGCGTTGACTGCATGGCATGTGCAGACCGCGACTATGCACTCGACGCCCGCGCCTACATGGCCCTGCAAGACACACCCGAGGGGGTTTTGCGCCCAAGTTTTACGGATCCTGGACTTTCCCGCTCGAGACAGATCACCCAGAGAAGCCCGTCCGCTGGGTCCGCATGATCCTCTTAGAGCGTGGGGAAGGAGAAACCATGCAAGAACTGCTATCGCGAGGGGAGCTAGCAGACGAACCAGTTCGTCTCGCCGTTCTCAAGCAGCTTCTGGAAGCTGTCACCAAGCTCGATTGGTATTCAAAGATTCGTAGCATGGGCAACGGCGCTATGTTTCCTCCGGAGAATATTTTTGTCAACAGCAAGAACGGGAGTATGAAGTTAATCAGCTTTAGGGATGTCGAGTTATTGGGCTACTTCGAGGGATTTGAAGAGTCAGATGACGACGATGACCCTGGCCCATACTGGATTCCGAAGGCTTGGGCTGAGAAGCCGCAATTGGCAGCCAGGTTGTCGATTCCCCCGACTATAGGCGGCCAACCAACCATTACCGTTTTTAGGAATACTGGTACAACCGTGCAGATGGCACTGAGCGCTTCTGGCTGAACTACTGATGTCGTTGCTGAGGATGAAGATAGTGGCGTCGCAGACTCCGAGAAGGATACTACCAGCGAAGACAAGGACACGAAGACTGTCTCCGGAAAGAAGCGCAGTATCGAGGCACAAGAGGAAGATGGCAGCCCCTCTCGCAAGAAGCAATGCGTTTCGAGTCCTAAAGAATGAGGACTGCCTACCAGGTAGAAAAGAGGGCATCAACGGTCGGAGGGCAATCTCATAGCGGGATTTGTCAACTGTAGTCTGGGATTAGCTAGGCAGTTGTAAGTGTTAATTTTAATGTCTACCTCATACATCCTGATGATTCTAGCCCACTTTAGCCCACAAGTCACGATCATGCCGCGAAACCATAAGTATACATGACTGATCATTGACCCTCTTAGTCGCACGGAACCCTCTGTATTTCCTCTTGGAAAAATCTTGCTCCCACCCCCCACACCTCTCAAAAAGAAGTACCTGCTCACATACTCTCATGTACCTATCTAGCCACCATTCACCACACACTCCACACCAAGAGAGAAACACCCCGCTCCATCAGCTTACCAAGGGAGTTTAGGGACCGGACTTTGAGCACGAAATGATCCGGAAGGTTCGAAAAGTCCCAGGGATGGCTCAGCCTCATTGCAAGCGGCCGAGTCTGGTTGCAGAGAGAAAAGAGAAAACACAGAAAACGTAAAGAATCAACGAGACCTCTCCCATCCTCGGGATCTGTGTAACTACTCTCTTTCACAGCTTCACAGGTGGTGTCCTTCTCATGTGGAAGAGACTACCATCCCTGAAGCGTTGAGTTGTGTAAAAACTCTGAAAAAGAATTAAAAGCCTCTCTGCCTCTTTGCCTTTCTGCCTCTTTGCCTCTTCTTGTTTTTGTATGTCCGCAAGAATTCCAAACTCTACACTGTTTCCCCAGCCTCCCGAGCATCGGCCTGTTCTTGAATCATCCGCGCCATACACCACACTCCAGCCGTCATTGCCGCACAGCTTCGTCGGTGGTTTAGTGTCAGATTTAATCTCGTAGGCAAAAGGGGCCAATGTGTCTATACATCAGCGCACGGCGGCGGGAAAAGAAGGCATCTCTGGTCCCGATTGTAATCGTTCTGGTCAAAGTTACTGTCTGAATAACACCATTTCACAAAGTAGAACGACAAAATCACAGTCCAACAATCTTGGAATACACACAATAGGATACAAACGAAGCAAACCCCAGACCCTCTCCGCCCCAAACTGACCCTCCCAAGCTGACCTCTCGAAACTGACCTCTTAAACTGACCCCTTAAACTGACCCCTTAAACTGACCCCCTTCCAGCACCTCGACGCTCAAATCCCCTAAGCAAGATCCTGCCACTATTCAACATTAGCAACACATCTCAACTCACCCCTCAAGAAAACTCACATTCTCAACCGAATTAGTAAACTCCTCCCACCCCTCCAGCACCTCCCACCCCATCGCCCCCAACCCCTCCATCCCTTCCTCCCCCACCCAGCTCAACACGCTCCTCCCAGACTTGTGCGCCTTGTTCTGCCTCAACCCCATCAACGCGAGCCCCTGAATCACCAACAAATCCCCATTCCCAGGCGCCACAACCGGCGCAATGATCCCCCCAACCAACACCTCCTCCCCCCCCTGCAAAGCCGGCACATAACCCGCAACCGGACTCCCAGGACTACAAATAACCACCGTCCCCACCAGCCCTCCCCTCTGGCACTTGGCCCTAACAACCCCACACGATTTTGTCTCCTGCAACGCCAAACGGTACAGCTCAAACACCTCCGGGTTCGCATTCCCGGCTACATGCGCAAGCACCGTCTCGGCGTTCTCCAACCCATGAATAAGATCGAAGCTCATGTTCGCCCGTTGGATGCTCTGCAGCAGACCCTCTGGTGCGCTCCAGCTGCTCAAGTCAGCAATCACCATGTTGGCCAACCGTCGCGGAAACTGCAAGTCCCAACCGCTGTTGGAAAACCACGTCTTGAGCCCGCCGTCGTCTGTCGGGATGCCCAGGAACACACCTGGGAAACATATTCCCAGCTGTATCTTCTTTGTGCCCCTCTTCTGAATCAACGCTCGAAGGGCCCGGCGATGGAGAGAACGCCCAATGGCAACGTTGCGCTTGGTAGGGTCCACGAAGATCGCTCCGATTATGCCGGTCCCTTGGGTGTGATACGTCGCGCAGAATCCGTACAGCGCTTGCGTGCTGCTGTTTCGAACCACAAAGTGCGACTCCTCAATGTTTGGGTTGAAAATCTCAAACGAGTGTGCCGTTGTCGTGGTCAGAAACCGATGGTTCGGGGCAGCAGCACGAGCAAGAGCGCTCAAAAGATCGTTGAGACCGTTGGAGTCGCGGTCCCTGTCATAGGGCTCGACAAGCCAGTGCTGCCTCGACTTCACGGCCTTTCTGCTTTTTCTCAGAGTCCCCGGCAGCGTCCCGCGTGCTCTCGAGCTTCCGCAGAGAGCGCGCACAAGAGCTGCCATGGCCATTTCCGTAAAGTCAAAGGTGCAGATATAGGTCCCAATCGACTTGTCCATGGCGAAATCATAGGGCGAGCTGACGGCCACCACGACCAGGGATTTCTTCTGGCCACTTGCCCTCAACATTGAGCACATCATTGAGACATGCTTGGTGAACCCGGCCTGGTACAGGTTTCGATTGGCATCGGCCGTCACAATAACGATACAGGACGCCCGATGTATCAAGTTTTCATGTACTACCCCATGTTAGTCATTGTATTCTCTCCCATCGCAGCTGCCCAACGCACTCACCCGGCCTAACACCATTTGCAGTGTAAGAGGTATGCAGCAGCTTGCCACGTCGAGCGCGGGCAAGTGACCTCCCAAGCTCCCGAAATACCCCCTCGCCACTCATTATGACGCCCCGATCCCGGTGTATCCATTTGTCGTGTTCCGTCGGCGCGCTATCGGACTTGTTCTTCGCCTCGAGGATATTTTTGGTCAAAGACGAGGCTGGCAAAGGCTTGACCAACGGGGTAAGGAGTAGCAACTCTTCCTCCTGGTGCATCGACTCATTCAAGGGCAGAAGCTTTTCGTTATCCCTAATAACTGTGATGGAGTCATCATATGCCTTGATTGAGAGGTTGAGATGACTCGGGTGAATCTTGGACAACAGAGAAATTCCTGGCGGGTTCAGCGCTTTAGCCCAGGACGTGCACGCGTTCTTCATCTTGAGAACACGGCGGAGAGAAGTGTAAATACGCTCCTTGGTGAGCAGCTCGTTTTCCACACCAAGCTTGAGGCCAGCTATGGCTTCGAGCTGCACGTCGTAGGCCCGACAAAGCAGAACCAAGTCACAGCCGGCTTCTACCGCCATGACCGTGCCAGTCTCGACTCCGATTTCACTTCGAAGAGCTTCCATCTCCAAGCATTCCGATATGGCAACACCCGTGAAACCAAGTTCGTTTCTGAGAAGGTCATCAACCACCTGATCGGAGAGGCAGGCGTGGTTTACATTCATGGACGGGTTTGTGATGCCACAGCCGCCAACGAACATGGCATCCAACTTTCCAGTAGCAATAGCATTCCGAAAAGGCACGAGGGCGCTCAGGGACAACTCCTCCAAGGTTTGGGTGATGATGGGAACATCCAAGCTGGACCCGAGAAAGTCGAGATTCCCATAAGAAGGAAAGTGTTTTCCACAAGTGGCCACCCCAGCATCCTTGTAGCCGTTCATAGCCGCGATGCCATATTGTGAGACCTCTTGTGGATCGTCCCCGACAGCGCGGACACCGAGCGGCTGGTAACGAGCGTTTGTCAGAACGTCGAGCACGGGTCCGAGAATCAGATTGACCCCCACGGCCGAGACCTCGGTGGCTGTAGCTTTGGCGACTTTGTATGCGAGATCAGCATTACCAGCGGCAGCTTGGCCCATGGCGCTGGGAAACTGGCAAATGTAGTCCTCATCGTACAGGCTGTTGACGCCGCCATTTTCCTGGTCCAAGGCAATCAAGAGCGGTTGAAGATGGCCGGCTTGGTGAGCAATCGTCTGAAGCTCCTGCACGAGCTTGGCCGTCTGGTGGGCAGCTGCATTGACGAGTTAGCATCCATTGCACCCGCGCACATCTCTCGGACCGAAAAAACACATTTGAGATTCTTTGCCGTGAGAAGGATGGAGCCGAGATGGTGTTCCTCGATGAGATGACGAATCTGCGGAGTGACTTCGGTGCCATCCCATCCCATAATCACCATCTGCCCTATGGCCCTGAGAGAGAGAGAGAGAGAGACAAGACAGTCAGCGAATGAGGAACTCAGAACGACGACAACAAACAGCATGGCAAAAAGCAAAGGAGAAACGGTTACCAGTCGAGATCTTGCCATAGTGGGTCTAAGTCACCGTCCAACTTGACCATGTTGCCGGTGCCGGATGCCAGTGGGCTCTTGGGGAACGGGATACGGGATACGGCGGGGAGAATTGTCACGTTATGGAAAGCGACATGTTGAGGGATGGTTGGCTGGCCTGGGGAGCGAGCAGCCGGACGGGACGTGTAACCTACAAACCTCAGCACCACCATACAGGCTCCTTCCGGCCGGCAGAAGAAGCACTGCTGTTGTTGCTGTCACTGTTGCTCAGGCCAATCACATGGAGGAAAACGTCTGGAAAGGGGCCATTTAACGGTCCGCTAACCGAAACAGGCAGGCAACCGTTCAAGCTTTGGTTAGCCCCAAGCAGGAACGTTACATCTGCTCCCTCCCAGGAACTTTTGAACATTTGAAAGTCCACCTATGTTTACTCGATCGTGAATGATAGTAGCCATCTTTGACGGTGCAACATGACCTGAGACATCATGAAACCACACACTCGCTGTTCACTATCATCATGACAGCGACGGCACCGATAACCGGGGCTCCAATGACATCGCCGTGGATAGCCACGGGTTTGGCTTGCTTGCTTACCTCCGCCCGAAGCCGCCAGATGTGCCTTCTTAGAATGACTGATGAAGTCTATTTGGCAAGCACGATGTTCATGATGGAGGTTTATGGCTCGTGGATAGCCGCCGCAAACCGCATTTCAACCTTTCCAAGTCCTCTTCCCGAGCAGTATCTTCTAAGGTAGCCAACCTATGTCCTAGAATCAGCCGCCAGCACGAATATCAACATGTCAGCCCTGCGCCCGTCATCCTCGAGTACTCCATCCTCGAGAGCGCAGGATCATGGAGAGCCTGAGGTCATCCAGTTCGTCAACTGCCGCCTACTCCGAGACGGCAAGCTCGTCAAGGGAGATCTCTGGATAAACACCGAGAATGGCACCATTGGCTCTTCCAAACGAACCCCAGATGCTGTCCGTGACCTCCAAGGATGCATCATAGCCCCAGGCTTCATCGACTGCCAAATAAACGGCGCTATTGGATTCAACTTCTCAACCATCCCCGACGACATCTCCGACTATCCTAAGCAACTTACCAAAGTCAACAAATGGCTTGTCCAGACAGGAGTGACATCTTACCTGCCCACCCTCACGAGCCAGCACAGCGAGGCCTATCATAAGGTGCGAAACCATTTACGATCCCCCTCGTTACCAATCTCACTCCATCTGACAAGCCTAGGTTATCCCATTCCTCACCCCCACACCCCGACCATCCCCAGACCGCGGCGCCTCAGTCCTAGGAGCCCACCTCGAAGGCCCTTTTCTAAGCCCACGCAAATGCGGCGTCCACGACCGCTCCGTCCTCCGCACCGCCCAATCCTACCAAGACCTCGACACGGTCTATAACCTCTCCCGAGCCCCTCCCCACTCTGTCAAGATGGTTACCCTAGCCCCTGAAGTCCTCCTCCAGGAAGGACCGGAAATCATCTCGAAACTCACCGGCGACGGCATCGTCGTCTCGTTGGGACACACGGCAGCCTCGTACGAGAAAGCCCGCGAGGCACTCGCTGCTGGCGCGAGAATGGTGACACACTTCTTCAATGCCATGCCCCCTTTTGGTCACCGCGAGTCGGAGCTTAGTATCGCCAACATCATTATCCCGGGGAGGAATGAAGAAGCTCCCAGTTATGGCATTATTGTTGATGGGGTTCACAACCACAAGTCAGCGGTTATGCTGGCGCACTCGGTGCATCCGGAGGGGCTGATCTTGGTGACGGATGCGATGCATGTGCTGGGGTTGGGGGACGGGACGTATCCGTGGCGGAATGGGACCGAGAAGTCGAGTGTTGTCAAGTCTAGGGGGAGGGTGATGACTCCGAAGATGGATGAGGAAAAGAGAGAGAGGATGGTGTTGGCGGGGAGTGCGGTGACGTTGTTGGAGTGTGTGAATAATTTTTTGGGGTATATTGATACGACGAGTGTTGGTTTGGAAGGGGATGAGGGGGAGAATGAGCATATCGTTTCGGCGTTGATGGCGGTGACGGAGCGCCCGGCGAGGTTGTTGGGTTTGGAGGGGAGCATTGGGACTTTGGAGGATGGGACGGATGGGGATATTGTTGTTTTGGAGAGGGTTACGGGGGAGGGGGGTGGGGGGATGGTGTTGAAGTTGAGGGAGGTGTGGAAGCAGGGGAGGATGGTTTTTGAGGGGGAGAATTGGGGTGGTGTCTGGCGGCTTTAGGGATGGGGGTTTTGGTTGATGGGCATTGTAGGATAGATTGTTGGTTTTGAAGAGTAAATTACTGGGCTTTGGAGGACACTCGATAGGCCATGAGAACATTTTAAAGAGGCCTGGAATCCCATACAGACTGTTTCTAAGGCTATGCGGGATATTGCGAACCCCTTTTCTTGTTCTCTTTCGCGACATGGTCAGTTTACTCAAAAGGAGCGCCGAAAAGGCCGGTAAGCACCGTGTTTCACCGGAGCCGACATATCCTGCCCTGCCCCTCCGGCCGGCCGGGAGCTGACGGCGGCCGATGCACGAACGGAGGGACGGACGGACTCATGTCAGGTTTTAAATGCCGGGGGTTAAGATCTGCAAAGGTGAGATCTGAAACATTATATTTTTCTCTTGTCCTGTCGCGTGGCTAGGGGGATTTTCGGCATTTGACCGATGACACTCCTCCGGGAAGGTGTGGTTTCACCGGCTTTGGGTGAAAATGGTTCTTTGACGGAAATAAGCACCTAAACTACCTGGGCTTATGCTATCATTTCCTAACCCCGGGGGCGACGAGCCGAAAGCGCGAAGGGGTGTGTGTGCCATGCCCATTGTCATTGGGCTTGTGACAAAGGGTAGCGGCCATGACATGGCAGGGCCAAAGGAAGGAAAGGAAGAGCTCTGCCGGGTGGTGGTCGGGGTGACCCTCCGCTTTTGCTCCGCTTTTAGGGGCCGGGGGCAGGCCCGGTTTGGTTGGTTGTTGGGCTGGGGTGGTGTCGATGACGGCAGTTTTTTACTGTGGGGAAGAGTGTTTTTCCATGATGTCCATGATCATTTATTCCCATGAGAGAGGGTTTTCTTTGTTTGGGTTTGTGGTACTGGGGATGGAGGTTTCGGGGGATGATGGGGGGGGGAGGGTGGGTGCTGACAGATGTGGTGGGGATGGGGATTATGACTATTGGGAACCTGAGCAAAATGGAAGGAAAAACGATACTTCATACACAGATTTTTGCAAGACAGGTTGATGACTGACGGGAGGGATGGGATGCCCCCAATGCCGGTATTCGGCATCCGCTTGTGTGTGTTGCTGGGGAAGTGGAGGGGGCAAGGCGATTTAATCATATCCATCGTGACTGCTCGAAGGGTCCTAGTTCGTCCCAAGAAGGGTTAAGATGAAGCTGGGTCCCTCCCCGCGCAGGCCAAAACAACTCTCTGTTGCATCAAATTTTTTATTTTTTTTGGTTTTTTTTATAAAAAAACTTTTATTACTGAGTGGTCTTGGCTGTTTGCTGTTGTTGTTTTGTTTGTCATCATCAGACGAAAGGGTTCCATCGTCGAGCAGCGGTGACGACTGCCGAGGTCGACTAGTAAAGGGTAGTGATCCCTGACGAGTGACTGACTGTAACGACGGTGATTCAACATCACACCTTTACACCTTTTCAATATCTCACAGTCGCGGAATTATTGCCGGGAGGAAAGGAATTCAACAATGGCGACAGCAACAACAACAACGACAACGACAACGACAACAACAACAACAACAGACGAAAAGACTGCCGGACATGAGAGGACAGACGATGAAGACAGGTCATCATCGCGGGACTCGTCGTCCTCTTCAATCAAAGGCCCAACGCTAGAACCCATCCGTCCGGCATCCCGAATCAGTCGGAAAAGTCACGCCAGCCAGAACAGATTGTCGCTTCACCGGGAGAGGTCGAATAACGGGTATGGGGTTGATGATTTGGTAGACCGCTCATCGGAGGAAGATGGTGTTGCTGGTGGTGGTGGTGGTGGTGGTGACATTGAGGCTGTTTCTTCTCAGGTTGATGCCCCGGACGCGTTGACTGATCCGTACGAGGTTACGTGGGATGGGGGGGATAACGACCCGATGTGTCCGAGGAGTATGCCGCAGTGGAGGAAGTGGTTGGTGATTTTTATCACCTCGGTGGGATCGTTTTGTGTGTGCGTTTTGCTCTCCTGGGGCAAGTTTTGGGTGGATGGCTGACGATTGGGATTTAGAACGAATGGTTCGGCGGTTTACACCGCTTCTTATGCGGACATGATGTCCGAGTTCAACAGCAGCCGGATTGTTGTCACGCTTGGGTTGTCGTTTTATGTCCTGGGGATTGCTCTCGGTCCGTTTTGGTCGCCGCTGGCCGAGTTTTATGGCCGACGACCCATCTACCTCGCGTCGTTTTTGTTCTTCATGATCTTTCTGATTCCTTCGGCGCTGGCGAAGAATATCCAGACCATGATCGTCTCGAGATTCTTCCAGGGTTTGGCTGGGAGTGCGTTCTTGTCTGTGTCTGGGGGTACGGTTAGCGACATGTTCACCCACGACAAGATGCTCATGCCCATGGCGATTTTCTCACTCTCACCATTTGTTGGACCGTCGACTGGGCCGCTGATTGGGGGTGTGATGGTGATGTTTGTTCAGTGGAGGTGGATGCATTATTATCTGCTTATTTTGAGCGGGGCCTTGTTTTTGAGCATTGCGTTGCTTGTGCCGGAGACGTACCGTATGTTTTTTTTTTAACTCCGGTCTCCCCCCTTTTGGCCTCAATCCCCCCTCCCCCCTTTTTTTTTTTTTTTTTTTTTTTTTTTTTTTTGGTTGACAAAAGATTGCATATGACTTAGATCCCGTTCTGTTGAAGAGAAAGGCAGCGAGAATCAGAAAGGAGACGGGTGACGAGAGGTATTATGCGCCGATTGAGCGGTCGACAAAGTCGATTCCAAAGACTGTTGGTCTTTCGCTGTTGCGACCGTTCCAGATCCTGATGTTTGAGCCCATGGCTTTGATCTTGAATATTTACACTGCCATGCTCTTGGGCCTGCTGTATCTCTTCTTTGGAGCGTTTCCACTGATCTTTACGACGAATCATGACTTCAACCTGTGGCAGGTTGGGTTGACGTTTACGGGGTTGTTGGTGGCCATGATTATTGCCTGCTGCGTCACGCCGCTGTGGAACAACTTTCGGCATACGTTGAAGGAGAGGAGGAGGAGGAGGACGGGGGTGCTGAAGGATGAGCCCGAGGATCAACTGCCGCAGGTTATTGTGGGCGCGCCGCTCATTACCGGGGGGTTGTTTTGGTTTGGGTTTACGAGCACGCCCGAAATTCATTGGATTGTGCCGTTGATTGGGTCGGGGGTTTTTGGACTTGGGTGAGTGTTTTCATCCCATCATCATTTTGCTTTCATGGAGAGGGAGAGGTTGGGATCTGCTTGAGGCGGCTTGGAAGGCGGTCTCTTTGCATTCTGTTCTTCTTTTTTCAACCCCACGGGCGGAGAAAAAAGAAGGCAGAGACATGGAGGAGGCGAGAGACGCGTCTTTGCAGGAAGCAAGGCCCCCAGGAAGGGGAAAGAAAGGGCCGCAGGTCTCTCGGTTCTGTACGCCCTTACGCAAGCCTGGCTTTGGGCTTGAGGTTTAGTCATGGCTTTGTCAAGATGGGTTTCCTGATGGCAGTTGGATTTGGAAGAAAGGGGGGGTTGTTATGTGTTGGTTGTGTTTTTTGGCATGCAAGGAGTTCATGCGGCTAACCGGGCTTTTTGCGTCGTAGGATGTCGTTCGCTTTTACGGGGGTATTTACCTTTCTGGTGAGTCTTGATCTTCTTTCCATTTCATGGCACCCACCCCTTGTTCTTCCCCAAACTTTTAGGCAAGTTCAACCAAGAGAGGGGGAGAGTTGTAAGTGTTATTGACGTTTGCCTGCCTGCCTGCCCTGACGACGGAGCTCAGCCCGGAGTATAGGCAGCTAGGTGGTGGTGATATTTTGAGGCTGCACCAAAAAGCAGGGCCCTGCCAGCTGCACCCCCCCTCTTTCAACCCCCCAACCCCCCCTCCCCTCTTACCCTGGTTTGGAGAAAATGTATTGGACAAAATGCGAAAAGAAGAGAGTGAAGAAATAGGTATGCTGATACGAGACGGTGGCGTTTGGTTTTGTTACATAGGTCGCAGCCTACCCGCGGTACGCAGCCAGCGCTTTGGCGTCTAATGCTTTGGTGCGGTGTACATTTGCTGGTAAGCAAATTCTTTCTTTTTTTTTTTCTTTCTCTTCTTTCATATCGTTCATTCCCCTTGGATGGGGGTTTTTTTATTTATTTGGTTGGTGCCACGACATTTGAGGACCGGCCGGGATGATATCTCTATCTATCGATGGCAGGGGAGAGAGCTGTTGTCCTCTGCTATCTGGTCAGGCGATTGTCTTGGTTTTTTTTTTTTTTTTTTTTTACTTGCTGGGGTTGGGTTACGAGGGAGGATCAGATAAACTACCATGTTTTAAGGCGTTGTTCCATGTACCTTGATGGCCTGAAAATGACTGGACGATTGCTAACGACACTGGTGGGGGGAAATAGCCGCCTTTCCGTTGTTTGGGTACCAGATGTATGAGGCGCTGGGGTTCCAGTGGGCGACCGGGTTGTTGGCCTTTATTACTTTGGGATTGATGCCTTTTCCGTATATATTTTTTAGGTATGGGAGAAGGATTAGGGAGAGGAGTCGGTTTGCTAGTGCTACGTAGGGGTTTGGGGGGTTAAAAGGGGGGATGGGATATAGACTATTGCCTGTGTTTAATGGATGATGTAGACATTGTGGTTTAATGGCAGATATTAGATGAGCGACCTTTTATTGAGAGATGGATTGGACGAGTGATGTTTTGGTCGCTGTGGGGGTTGGAAAAGTCCTGGCTGGCTGGCTGGCTGGCTTGTTGCCCAGACGAAAAAAGAAGGTGGTTGATGGGAGCTCCCGCCCGTTTCTGAGACATTTCACTGGCACTAGTTGAGAGCTAAGAGATTTATTTTCCCCGCGAAGAGAAAAGCTTGTTGTTGGAGGTTTGTAATTGATTTTGTCTTGGCCAAGTTTTTGAGTGGGGTGTTGCTTTGGGGCCGAATGGGTTGTTGATATGTGAGAGACTTGAACCGGGCCGGGCAAGGGGAGGGATAGGGACGGGAAGAGGTTGGATCGGCAGAGGCGACTAGTGAGATGCGGGATTGTCGATGGGGGACTTGATCAAGTCGGAATCAGGCAGTGGATATTCACGAAAGACAGGTTTGTTTGAGGACATGGGTCTGGCCTGGGTTGCTTGTGGACGACGTGAGAAGCTGGAGTGGTCTGACTATGACGATCGTGCGGGCTGGGCTCTGGGCCTTGATGGATGCTGTGTCCGGGGACCTTACCTACTTGGACTGCGAAGAAGGGGAGGGAGGTATGTGGCCCGCATGTTGATCTGGGGGAGTGACAAGTTGGGTAGGTAGGTGGTGAGTGACATCAACCAAGGGGCAAAAGAGTGAGAGGGAGAGAGAAAACCTCAAACATGGCTTATTGTTCTTGTCACACCTAGGGTATGTATGTTGCCAACTAATCTTCAACTCGTGATCGAGAGCACCAATGACGGTGTGAGATAGATTATGGGGAGATGGGAAGGGAGGGTGGGGAAGTGGGAGGGACGGGTGATCAGAGGCTGGTGGTGGCAAGGAGGTAAGTATATGGCCGATGGGGCGGCGGTGGTCAAGTGCAAGAAAAGAGCAAGGTATTGACCGTGGTGTTTGTTGGTGAGAATATACATGTGTGCTGGGAGAAATGGTGGGTAAGCAATAAGAGTACACGCAGGCTCTCTCTATTGGTACCTGGATCGATACGGATGGGTGCGTGAGCTGCCGGTCAAGATGACGAGTTTGAAGGCGGTGAAAGTTGGGGAAACACACGCTTGAACCGTACATGTAAACCGGAGGCAGGTGTGTATTTCGTGGTGTGGGTGGGTGCCCGTCATGGAGGGAAGCAGGTGCCGCCGCCTCCCCGTGATACCGGGTTTTTGGGACGGTATTGGTCGAGGGTCTTTACCCGCTGCACATGGTTTGCTGGATGTTGGCGTGGGTGGGTGATCAAGATCTGGTTAGGGGATTTTTGTGATCGTTTGAGCCCATCACCAGGGATGGCTGTGGGGAGAGGGCGGGCAGCCCACAACATGTCGTGGGAGTTAAAGTGCTGACAGCGTTATAGTGTTGGCGGTCACGTTGGCTGTTTGGACTACGTGGGATGGTGTGGAGGTGGGCCAATGATGAGGTTTCAGCATGTCAAGCACATGAAGTGTATACACCTTGCTGACATGGGCCTTTGTCCTGTGCAAGGTAATCTATCCGAGGCGTCATGGACCAGCGATGATGTAAAGGTTGTGTGGGCTTGGATGAACGTGCAGTAGACACGTAGGGTCCACTCGCGAGCAGCTCCCGGAACAGCAGCTGAAGAAGAAAAAAAAGTAAACCAAACACACTGTCTACATCTGCTGTGCAGTTTCGTTCCAAGCTGATGTGTGTAGATCTGATCTGATCTAGCGTAGCATTTGATGCCCAACACACTGTTCTTCACGATGTGCTCTGCATGTTTGTGCATACGGTACCCCTGAGGGGCTGGCTGGCTGGCTGGCTGGCTATTGCTGGCTGTGGTCGCCTGTCTTGCCCCTTTGCCGACGATGTGATAATGTGAGGTGACGATACCCGGAAGCCGGACAGATATGGGGAGGACCAGGGGCGTGGGCAGATCGATCTAAAGGTGCGTCTAACCACATCTATCGTTTCGGTCCGCGAATGGTAGGTGGGTAGCAGTGATGGATGAAGCCGGGGAGAAAGTGGACAGTATGTGATAGAATAACGGACACTTTCATCCGATTCGGACGCTTTGCCTGTTTACGTGCAGGTTGTAATATGCTGCAAAGGTGACCATGTCAATCTACGTAGGGCAATGGAGGCGGGCACCAGTACCGGCTTTTTCTTTGCTTCTTCTGCTCGTTGGTGCCAAGTCACAAACTTCAGGTCCTATCCTCAGCCAGCCATCCCATGTGGGATTTGTTGGATAACGCTCAATAGATCCACGGAGAATTGTCCCAACATGGCCGGCCATGAGGCAGATATGGGCTGATCAACGGCCATCACACGCGCCTGGCTGGGCAGCAAAGGCCTGGCCAGAGACGGAATAGGGACGGCACGTTCAGCCTTGAAGATATAAGGCGTTAGATCGAAATATCCTATCGTCGTGATGGAGGAGGGCGGATGTGAAAGACGTGCGTCCCCGGACGGGCCGATCGATAGTGATCAAGATTTGATGTTCATCGTTCACGTTTTCAGCACCAGCCCATGCCGCCTCTTGATGACAACAACAACAACAACAACTAGTTAGGGGTTGTGTGAAGGGATCTGCAGATGGCCGAGATGTAGGCCGGCTTGCGTGCTCTCAGCACTTTTCTTTTCTGGCGGTCTTTTCTGCATGGGGAGAGTGGATGGATTTTGACAGATTGCCATCTCGTTGTTGATTGCTGGCCAACCCGGTGTGGCGTGGCATCGTGGCAGGCGGGATGAGGGGGCCATGAGGTGGGCGGCGGCGGGCTGGCGTTGAAAGGTGTTGAAGTTTCCTGTGATCAAGCTGGTGTGCTGTTCCTCTCCGTAACAAGAAGGAGGTTGAGGCTGCTGTGTGCGCAGTTAGGTTGCTTGTCAATATCCGCGTGCAGTGCCCTGCCTGCCTGGCTTGGCGGTGTGAAGAGTTGAAGATTGGTGTCTGAGAGTGGGATTGGGTGGATGAAGAGGAGATAGACAACAGGAGAGAGCTGAGACATTGATCTTCGGTGAAGAGAGTGAGACAGACATGTGTCGAAGAAGAAATGAAGAAGTCCCTCAGGAAAAGAGAAAAGAAGAAAAAACAATGAAGCCATCTCCGGTGACGCGATGCGCGCCAGCCGCTGTCAAGATTGGGCTAGAGACAATATCTTGTTGACCGGTCTCCCAACTGTGCTTTGCAATGGCTTTCTAATGATCTGGATTGGGGATAGCTCAAGGCAGCTGCCGGTCTGGGTAGGAGGTTGCCCCTGCGTGGTGCTTGATGTCGATGATGGTACCAATTCAGTTCAGATGTCGTTGCTCGTTAATTATTACTCCTAGATGCTTGGTGTAACTGTTACTTTCTCTCTGGAGATGATCCACGGTTCCCGGGCTGCGGTCCGCGCGGGCCAGTGGAGAGGTTTTTGGTGTATGTAGGTAGGTAAGAGGGGCGGAGAATTGAGAATTGGCAGGGACCACATGCTAAAGCTGTGCGGTCGATTAGCTAAACCTCGTCGGGTATCGTCTTAGGTCCCTGATACCTGGTCGAGGCCGGGGCTGCAGTGTCCAATGGGAGTCTGGCGTAGTGTCTGCCAGGTACCGAGTACCCGCAGCCAAGGCCTGATGGGACGAAGGTCGGCAAAGTTGAGAGAGCAAAGGATCTCCCTTCCATTCGAGCTTGTGAGCCATCCGTGACTCCTACTTTACACATAGCAACAAGCAACAGTTCCTATTTCGAGTATTCATCATCAGATATACCATCCATTAGGTAAACAGGGCCGGTTTCCATTCAGTGATACGTGATCGATACGACATCGCAACAAGCCAGCCACTGAGAGCCAAGAGCAAACTCGAGTTTTACACGGTCAACTCCAACATCTGCCATGCCAGCAAATACCGGCCTCGACTGGGTACACCTGTCTGGGAACGGCTGCAAGGACGGGCGATTGGAAAGTGACTGATTTGCACCCCACTTGCCCGCATCGCGCCTTCGATTCCAAGCCCCGAGGCTCCTCACCGTCCACTGTCCAGCCTTTTGCGCAATTGATACTTGACCAGACTCCCTTTTTTTTCAAGTTTGGCCGCCATAACCACACACCTTACACCCATCCCGCGCCGACAGTTCCAGAAGAAACACCAAACCCGGCCCTTGCGAATTGCGAATTGCGACTCGACAACGGCGCTTTCCGTCTTGCGACAAATACCCAAAGGATCTGCCCTAGCCACGGCGGGCCACGGGCTGGACCGTTTTGTTTTCTTTTTCTTGAGGAGGCACCAGGAATCGAAAGGTTGGCAGTAGAAGGAAAAAAGGTCCTGGGCCGAGCCCCCCCCAAAAAAAAAAAAAAAAAAAAAAAAAAAAAAAACGACGAGTAGGAAACGAGAGGGGGGTTAATCTCAAGTCTCAGTCAGTGAAAGAGAAACAGCTGGAGATCGATTCGCTTCGAACGAGGACCGAGTCACTGGAGAGTCCCGCATCCGCCGCACCGAGTTGCCCTGCTTTGAATCCATACTGTACGGTACGGTACCTCGAACCTAGAACCTATCATAACCAGGTCCAGGCTGCTGCGAGGCGGCGCCAAGGGCTCATACAAGCATAAGTGACGGATAGCTGCACCTGAATGCCTTCCTATCACTGCGGTGCAACGTGCACGACCCAGCGCTCGAGAGCTTCCCCAGACGACATCAGAGTGCTTTATCCGCCCCTCCGCCTGTAGCTGCCGCTGCCGCTGCCGCGTGACCAGGACCAAGAGCCTTCCCCTTTGTCGCCATCAACACCAAGCTTTCCTCTGCCCTGCTCCACCGCCGGCGCCTCGATCCGGCCAGTCTTGCCTTCGTGGTACAAGGACGCCATCTGCCAGCCGGCCCCGAGCTCATTGGCAGGAAGCCCTCCAGAAACTGCTGCTCGTAGAATACGAGACAGCCCGCGGTTGTTGTGTATCAGGCCTCGTCAGCTGGCGCAGGTGCCCCCTTTTCTATCTGGGAAGGACGATCAGCATCCCATATTACGGGAGGCCACAGGGCCAAAAAGTAGAGAGCCTGAGGGGAGAGAGTGTGAAATCAGGAACGAGACGAGAGAGAGAGAGAGAGAGAGAGCGTCTGTTGATGCCACATCCGGTCTCGCAAGTAGCCAACTAGCCTGCTCTGCTGCCGCCTCATTGCCGCTCACCGCGCTTTAATTAGACGGCTTGCTGGGGTTCGCCACGCACATACCACACTCACGCAGTACCTGCTGCCCTTCCTCTCCCGTCAACTTGCCGGACATTTCTTTTGTCAACAGGAGCGCCGTGCAGCGCCAATCACTTTTGGGGTGGGTGATACTGCCGTGGGGACTCCTGCAGGAGGGCTTTCAGACCCCCTGACCCCCATCTCGGAGTACGTCCTTTCCCTGGCTGTGAGCTGCGGTCTGGCAGAGATTGGGGTCCTGCATTGCCGTCCCGTCCAGATAGAGACCTGGTCAAGTATAAGAAGCTCGAGGCACGATGCCGGAAGACGGTGGGCCTTTCGGATCAGAGGCAGCAGAAGCCTCGGGTGCCATGTCTGAGACCGAGAACGAGTACGACGACCACGAACCGCATCATAAAGACGAAGACGACAGGATGTCTGAACAAAACACGACTCCAGATGGCGTCGACGCCGGCGGTGAGGTCAAGAAGAAGTATGATCCAAAAGACCCATTACGTCCTCGGCGGAAAAAGGCCAGGAGAGCCTGCTATGCCTGCCAGAGAGCCCATCTCACATGTGGTAAGTCTTTTGTCGTCTTTCACAGCCTTTGCAGTTGTTTTTCTCTTGAATACCCGAGGGGGCAGAGGGTGGCGTTGTTCGTCGGCTGACGCTGTCGTTTAGGTGATGAAAGACCATGTCAACGCTGTATAAAGCGCGGATTGCAAGATAGCTGTCAAGATGGGGTCAGGAAAAAGGCCAAATATCTCCACGACGCACCACCAGAAGCCTTGAGGCCAGTTTTGGGCCCCAACTACAACCCCAACGCGCCAAGTTCACGACACGGCGGCCAAAGGCACCACAGCGTCTCGACGGACGCATCTACCGTCAGGACATTTTTCTCACATTCAAACGCTTCGCAGTATCCTGTCTACTCATCGACACAGAGCATCCCGCATGGTCTGGCGGAGAGTTTACCGTTCAACAGTCAACAGTCACCTGTCTCCCCAACATTCCAGCAGACCTCGAGCAACCCTCCTATCAGTGGAATGGTGGCACCTCCAGTTTCGAGTCCAATGACACCCTTCGGGCTACCTTTCGACCCAAGCGACCCCAACATCTTCAACTTCAACATCGATGGTCTGAACTTTGGGAGTCACTACGGAGCGATGGAGTTTGGAATGCTGGGCCACATGTCATCAAGCGCTGCCGATACCCCACCGCAAGAGTCTGGCATGGGTCAACAGCCAGGCGATGTGCATTTTGGGGCCGGGTTGTTTGGGAACCATTTCGACAACCGCATGCTGCCGGAGTTTCTGGGTCTGGATGCAGGCGCCAACGGCATCTACTCGCAAGGGAACTTGCAACATGGTCTCCCTCACGCCTACGCGATACCAGCTGGCCCAACTAGTCTTCAGAGTCCCAGCACCGAGAACAGCAGCCCACAACCTACCACCTTTGGCTTTGACGACCGACCATCACCGACCATGTCACAATACCCCAACGCTCCCGGAGCCAAGAGCTCATCAAACAGCCGTCCGTCAAAGCTGAGAAAGCTCGACAAGGTGGCCATTCTGCAAAAACGCCAGCGCGACCCGTCGTACATTTATGACACGGTCAAGAAGTCGTTTGACTATGTTGGCAGCTTCCACAAACTCTTTGAAGTTTTGTCCAGTCGGTTTTCACAACCTCATGCTGCTCGCATAGCGAAGTCGTTAGCTGCCATCCGACCAGCCCTCCTCGCGTCCACACGAAACTTGACGACGCAAGACCTCATCTTTATGGAGCAGTGCTTCCAACGAACGCTATTCGAGTACGAAGACTTCATGACGCAGTCTTCAAGTCCCACCCTTGCCTGTCGGCGCACGGGCGAGATTGCGGGCGTGAACAAGGAGTTCACTGCCCTGACAGGGTGGACCAAGGACGTCCTGCTGGGGAAGGAACCAAACCGCAACACCAACCTCGGCGGGACAGGGGTGCGGACCACCCCGCGGCTCAAGAGCCTCAACGAGAGCAGCGCAGAGAACGGCGGCGCCGCGAGCGGTCCGAGACCGGTGTTTCTTGCTGAGCTGATGGACCACGAGAGCGCGGTGGAGTTTTACGAGGATTACTCGCAACTTGCGTTTGGGGACAGCAGAGGGAGGATGACGAGGAAGTGCAGGTTACTCAAGTACCGGACTGATAAGCCGGCTGCGGGTGGCGGTGGTGGTGCGGGGGAGGAGGAGAGGAAGCCGGATGCGAGCGCCGCGCCGCCGCAGCAGGAAAAGGACTCGAGGCATAGTATTTTGAGCAACAGGGTGGCGAAAATTGATGGGGAGCATGGGATTTCGAAGCTGGAGAGGGATGGGAAGCTGGAGTGCAGTTATACTTGGACGATTAAGAGGGATATGTTTGATATGCCGATGTTGTTTGTTATTAACGTGAGTTTTTACGATTACTATGGAAGAAGGCATTGCTAACGGGATTCTAGTTTTTACCATGTTACTACCGGAATCATAACCAATTGGCGGTTTAAAGAAGAGGCGAAAGCGCAAGCGTGAAAAAAAAAAAAAGGGGGGGAAGGGGTAATATGAAGACTAGTCTATATATTTCTTGGGTAAGGAAAGGGATACGTATCGGATGGGTATATTCAAAAAGCGTGACTGGGTGGAAGAAGCGTTAGGGAAGGCGGGGGGGGGGAAGGTTGGCATTTGAATGGTGTTGCTTTTTCGTTTCTGCGTTTCGTTTCTTTTCGCTAAAGCGAAGTTTGGATTCAACAAGTTTTGGATATGTTGATGGTTGGGTATATAAAAGAGAAGAAGTGATTTGTATACATTTGTTTTTCTGTCTCGTGATCTATACCTATTACACAACTCGCGAAGAACTGTTCATTATTTTTTGGGAGAGAGAGGAAAGGGAAGGAGGTGGGGGGGGGGGGATGTTGAATGCTCAATTATTGAATCGCTTGCTTTTTTATGTCTATAAAACGCTTATTCCTTATAAACTCGCCTTCTCTTCTTGCTCAACCAGCCAACCGCCCTCAAACTGGCCCCCATCCCCTAATTCTTTGACCCTCCACCCTGGTCTCGAGAGGGACTGTCGAGCGACTCGACAGTCAAAGGTGATGTCCTCGACCAGGTCGTCGAGCCCCTTGTAGTCCTTTTCGTCGCGGATGTAGCCCATGATGAGGAGGCGCATGTCTGTGCCGTAGAAGTCTGCCTGGAACTCATGCAACACGTGGACTTCCGCGGAGCGGGTGTCGTTTTTGTAGAACGGGTTGTAGCCTATGGACATGACCATTGGAAACATGCTCCAGCTGGTGTTGGAGGCTGGGCTGTAGTTCGGGTGGCTGGGGGGTAAGAGAAGAGACGCCCAACCAAAGTAAACGCCCGATGGGATGGAGGAGATCCAGGGGGTGAGGGAGTTATCGACGGGGAGGTTGGCGGTGGGAATCCCGAGTTCTTTGGAGCCGCGGCCGAAGCCGGAGATCACGGGGCCGGACATGCGGTACGGGTATGGAGGTTCGGGACCGGAGCTGGGGCCGATGAGGAGGGGGCGGAGGCCCGAGGCGGCGGTGGTGCCGGTTGGTATCTCTTCTTTGGACATCTTTCTGGTGGTGTGGTGGTGATGGTGGTTGGTCAAAGTGAGTGAGTGAGTGAGTGAGTTGTTTGTGTGGTGATGAGTCAAAGTCAACTCCCCCCTCTGGCAAAAAATGAGAGAAAGTATAAAGGTGTATATATGAGACAAATCAGTCTGCGTGAGTGAGTGAGTGATTGAGTGAGTGAGTGAGTGAGTGAATGGCTGTGGAATCACACTAAAATGTCTCGATAGACCAGATAGATAGATAACCGGAGCGGGTGCCGCGGCGTGGGTGGTGGCGGGGTAGTGGGGCAGCTTGGTACGTTTCCCGCTCTCACACCATCCGTTCAGGGGGAATGGTTGACAACGGCCAATGTGGGATGAGATGAATAATAATATAATGGTCCAACGATAACCCGATAGGAGGGGGACCACGGACGTGGATTTAAGCTTGTTTTCTAGCCTTGCTTGGCTTGGTGTGATTATCGGGGTGACACAGCGTGGTGGTGTAATTACGAATTACGCTGTACTGTACAATGTGAGATAGCATGGGAGATGTGATTGACCTCGAATTATAGTAGAAAAGAATTATTCCTATAGGATACCCAGCACGATACAATCTTCACCGGTTCCAGTTAAAACACAGCAGCCCGGACCCGAACGCCACATCCATCCAGTACAACAGTTAGCCCGCCCACACCTATACCATCTCCCCATCCACATCGCTTCCCTCTCCTTACTTCGTCTCCCCCTTCCACTCCTCCCTCCCCAACCTCACAATATCATTCTGCTCCAAAATCCAGTATTTACTCGGCGCCCTCCCCCCCTCAATCATCTCCACCGCCTTCACCGCCGCCCGCGCAATAACCTCCCCCTCCTGCGCAAACCTGTCCACCACCCCCCTCCCAAACCACCGCCCAATCGCCTTGACCACCCCCTGCGCCTGCCCCTCCCCAAGCCTAGCCTGCTCCCTCTCCCCCAATATCAACCCCGGCCTGAGTATCACCGCGTGCTCAAACCCCAACTCCTTGATCGTATCCTCCACCCCAATCTTCATCTTGCTGTACGGCACATAATTGCTGAACAAACCCCTCGTCCCACCGCTAGACACAAAAACAAAAGTTTTGGTTCCAGAATCTTTCGCTGCTCTGGCCAGGGCGACGTTGAGGTCGTGGTCGATTTTCCACTGGTTTGCTATGCCGCCTGCGGCGGTGCGGGTGGTGCCGAGGGCGGAGATGACTGTTTTGGGCGGGGGGGCGAGTGAGGAAAGGGAGGAGGTCCAGAGGTCGGTGTTGGATTCGATGATGGGGGTGAGGGTTGGGCCGGGGGTTTTGGGGGGGCGGCGGGAGATTGTGGTGACGGGGACGGAGGAGGAGAGGAGGGTGGAGAGGATGTGGGAGCCTACTAGGCCTGTTGAGCCGATTAGGAGTGTTGGTTGTTGGGACATTTTGTGGTGTTGAGGTGGTGAGGTGATATCAGGTCTCCCGGATTATTGTGGTGAGGAAGAGACGTTCAAATAGGCGTCGGACAGATACGCAACGAGGGACGAGGGAGTCACGGCAGTCCACGGTGCACCGCGGAGCTCTTGATTGATGGACGCTGGAAACGGCCAGAACAAAATGCGAGCCCCTGTCGTCGCACTGTTAACCAATGCCGTCATTGCGTCTTGGCATCTTTGACACTCAGCCGAGCTGTCATGGCAGCAAATTGAAGGAATTCGGATAATGATAGTGAACAGAAATTCGGGATAATATATTACATGGCCGGCGCAATCAAGATCTTTAAACCCGTCTCAACCACGGGCTAAACCTGAATCCAAGTAAAAGTCTGGTGGCACAAGATCAGCCACACCCAACCCTAACCCAGAACAGTTCCATCAAGGTGCTGTCGCAAACTGAGAAAAATGGCGGGGCAACCCGCAGCAGTGTGCAAGTAAACTTGGGCGCTCCAAAGAAAAAAAATCCTAGAGTGAACCCCTCTATGAACCAGCATACAACTATCACCACCACCATCACCACCACCGCCGCCGCCAATTCCCGTCGTATCATCTTCTCCCGCTTCTTCCCAGAGTCGCATATTCTTTCTTCACATCGAAATTACCCAAAATGGAGGCCCCATCACCAGGTACTTACCCTCCCCCCTCCTTTGCGTACCAGATGCTAACTCCCCCCCCCAGCGCAAACCCAAACCACCTTCGAGCGCGGCATCTCCCTCCTTCTCAACCTCTGGCCAGCCCTTACCCTCGCCGTGCAAAATAACTGGGGCGGCCCCGACTCCTCCGACAAACGCGACTGGTTCGCCGGCGCCGTCTCCGAGCTATTCCCCCCCCTTACTACCTCCACCTCCACCTCCACCTCCTCCTCCCCCGCTGCCCCCTCAGAAGAACCAGACGCCGAATACATTGAAGAATTCCTCCTCAACGTCATGCTCGACGAGTTCGAAGTCAACGTCGACGACGACTCCGCCTTCGAGGTAGCCGAGAGCATCATCAGGATCAGGAAGGACTGTCTAAAGGGCAAGTTTGACGAGGTGGAGCAGCTGGGGAGGCGGTACACCGAAAAGAAGGGGAGTAAAGTGGTTTTTGCAAAGGGGGAGGACCAAGAGGAAGAAGGGGAGTGGGATACGGATGATGATGAGGAGGAGGATGAGGATATGGAGGATGCGCCTGCGTTGGTGCAGGCTCCAAGAAGGGAAAAGCAGGAGCCCGAGGTGGATGAGGATGGGTTTCAGACTGTCACGAGGAAGAAGAGGTAATGATAATGAGGTAGAAGGGAAAAAAAAAAAAAAGGGGGGGGGGCCAAAGAGGGAGGGGTGAAATAAAGAGCGAGATACCCAGTTAAGAACCTCTGTTGAAGGTCTGCTCCAAGGGGGTTGCTATGGAAAAGAGAGCTTCCAAACGTTGAAGAAACTATAACAGAATTTCCGGACAAGCAACAAAATATCCTGGCCCCTTGATGTTGCAGAGTGAAAATACCCATTATAAACTCCGCCAACTAGCAAAGCAATAAACCCAAAAGTTATTCAACAAATCAAACGCCGTCCATCCATGTTTCCTGCTGTGACATCTCTCAAATGCTGACTCCCAATCTGGCTTCCTACTCCCAATCCTCCTCATCACTGCCATCACTGTCATCGAGCTTCTTCGCGTCCTTGGGACTGTTGGGCGCCTGGCTGGGTACACCAGACGCGGCGCCGACAACATCGTAGCTGGTGTCACTATCCGCCATCGATTTCCTGTCGTCAGACTTGCGAGGCTCTGCCGGCTTGGCAGCAGTGGTAGTAGGGTTGATCGTGGAGGCAGAGTTTGAAGAACCAGGGCGCTTGGCCTCAGCAGTAGGCACAGGTTTGGCAATGGCGGGTTTGGCGGGGGCCGACTCCTCCTCATCACTGGACTCCTCCTCGCTGGAATCCTCCTCCTCCTCTTCTTCTTCGGAAGAGTCCTCGTCCCAGCCAACTTCCTCTTCAGCCGAGGCAGCTGGTTCATGTTAGCATAAGTACAAGTTTCCAAGTGGACAGGTGGGCTCATAATCTTACCCTTGAGCAAGTCCCTACGCCTGGCCTCAGCAGTCTCAATACCATGTCTGAGGAAGTAGTACCTCTTCCAGAAATCCGCATAGGGAACCGTGTCGGGAACCAGTTTCTCCATTGTCGTTCTCAACTCGGGGTACTTGGCGAGATCAGCAGCGATGTCCTCCGTCTTCTTATCGACACCAAACTCCTTGGCCCAGGTCTCATATTCGGCGCCAGTGCCATCCTTGATGAAGTTGTCCGTGGTGGTGTGGATGACGTGAAGCTGCGCATCGAACCGCGAGGTGTGGATCACCCTCTTCCCAGCGGCATCCTTGCTCTCGAACAAAACGGTGTTGCCCTGGTTGTCTCCCTGATCGTTGGTGGGTGGTGCGATTTGGATGGCGTCGCGGAAGAAGTCGCGGAGGTTGGAACCGAACCTGAGGAGAGCTTCGTCGGCGGCGTCTTCGGCTTTCTGGAGATCCTTTAGGCGTTTGGCTGCTTCTTCTTTGAGACGTGTGAGTACGGATTCGGATTCGGCGAGGGCTTCTTCTGATGAGAGGGCTTTGGCGCGGGTGGGGGTGGTCTGGTCGCCCGTGTCCTGAGAGGAGGAACCGGCGTCGGCTGGTGGTGAGGTGTTCAAGGAGAGCGATCGGGTGCGGTTGATGATAGTCTGGCGCAGGTCGGTGAAGCCGCGGGTCGCATCTTGGCTTACGGCGGAGAGCTCTTGCTGGGCTTCATGATAGATAGTCTCACCCTGGGAACAAACACCATCAGTCGAGCTGTGCCGAGGTTGACCACCCGAGAGAGAGAAACACACACCTGCTTCACCACGCTACCAAAGAAACCTCCAATCCTAGCTCCCCAAGGACTGTTGGAAAAGGCGCGGTAAGCATCCTGGAGATCCTCGTTCAAGCTCGCCTGTGGAGCGGCGGGCTGGTTCTGTCTGTTCTGGGACTCGCTCTTGTCCTCGAAGTTGGACTCGAGGATGTGGTCGTAGGCGATGTCCATGAGGGACTGTACGTGGGGGTTATCGTTGAGATTACTGGATCTGATATGCTACCAAGTGGTCACTTTTGCTAGAGGTGGTTTGTCTTGGATATGGCTGGCCGGCAAGTGATTGCTCTGTCGTCACCTGGCGTTACACAAGGCTGATGGCATGATGTCGCCAATCCCACTGCCGTGAGCGGACGGAGCGGGCACAAACTGCGCGCGGGGCCCCGCTGCTTGCGCCTAAAACGGGGGACAAGCTGCACGGGCCCTCCACTGCACTGTCATCGCCACACATGCGTCCAGGCCATCCAGACCTTTACACTAGAGAGCGGAGATGTATACATTCCTGCAGTGAAGTGGGACTATTAGGTCGATGGATGTACAACTGACACTTGATATCGGAAACATACCCCAGATGAGATGCTTCATGGTAGCTCGCGGCATATCGATATATTGCACAAGGACTTATGCCTCGGTCATGAATATTATCTCCGAGGGTTTCTACTGTAGGAACCAGGGCATGCGGTGAGAACAGCTGCCTGGAGATAATGATTCAGAAACAATCAGTTCCACTTCCCCTTTTATCGAATAGTCACCCGTGTCGCTTGAAAGGCGCAGGCAGTCCTCTATGCCCACATACCCCTCGGTCCTATGAGACAGCGCTGTTGGCTTGACTCAGCACCTTGTAACATGCCGTCGCTACCAACAGAACCGGATATTAAACGGCCAGAGGTAAATCTATGGCATCTAGAATCCCATCACCCAAAATGCAAAAATGGCGTGTGCTTGCTGATCTCTTGTCTATTGTCCGTTGACTGCACGGGACTACCGCAGTAGGGTCCCCAAGATAGAGGGGCTGGGCTGACCACCCACAACCCGATCGGGGTCAACAAGGTGGGGCAATCATGGCCGACCTGGGCCGCTGTTGAAGAAGACCCCACGCCGAAGGACCCCTGTTGGTTCGCGCTCGCTCGGACCAGCTTCCGTCCAACATCTTCCATTGACGGCTGACAAATTGATGGAGCTCACCAGACCAAGGGCCCCCTCGTACCTGTAGTCTTGCTCCCAGTTTCGCCCATCGGTCTGACTCTTCGTCCTCTTTCTCGTTTCTCCCATCCGTAGAAAGTCCTTACGTACTCGTACATACCATACCATACATACCGAGATACTGCTGCCAGCTGTCCATCCAATTCCAGTCCAGGCATCCAGAAGAACACGGCGAGGCAAGCATTCGAGTTCCGCCGACTCCGAATTCCCGACCCGTTTTCCACTGCCCTGCTGCTGCGAGCCCTGCGTCGCACTCGAGTGGCCTGCGCCTAAACCTCTTCCCCCAGTCCCGGGAGGCGAACTCTATGGTCTCTCCTCGTTGTGGCCCCGACCTGTCCCAGACACCCCATCTCCATCTTTTACGCCGTCTGTCACCAAGGGTTCAGTGATTCATCAATCTGAACCAGCCTTTAGACTAGTGGAGAGACACTCTGCGCTGTCCCTGCGCTCGTCTTTGTCTTCAACGTCAGATACCCCGCTGTCCGCTGTTGGGTGTGGGCGGAGATAAGCAGCCCAATCATCACTGCTCCCGCCACCTACGTCTCCGAGAGCAATCGCATTTGGCATTGGGGCCTGTCTAATCTGAACTTCTCGAGGGAAAAGCCCAAGCCTTAATTTTCTTCAATTAGTTGTCCAAAACGTCACGCGAGTCAAGCAGACACAATGACGTCGACACGCAATCCCGTTCAGGACTTCATCCTCACGCCGCAACAGCAGAACCTGTTGTATGCCGCCCTCAATTCCAACCGCAAAGGAAACACTCCGGTGAATTCTGCCATGACCGTGTCTCCTCTCCAGTTCAATGGATCTCCGCTTCAGGAAAACTTCGGTAGCTTCCAAGGCAGCCCCGACTTCGATTACGACTACGATTTCGCCGGGGCCGATTCAACTCTCGACTTCTCCATCAACGACGGCAATCAGCCCAAGATGATTCCCGACCTGCCCGGTACTTCAGATGGCGGCAAGTCTGAATCACCCGACGACACAGAGTCTCCTGACAAGCGCAGCCATCCAGACGATGAAGAGGATGAAGCCCGTGGAGCCAAGAGGCGAGAGAGTGAGGATAGGGTTGCCAAGAAGCCGGGAAGAAAGCCATTGACGACAGAACCAAGCTCAGTAAGTAAATACAACCCCTGAGCGAACCACGTTGGATTCTAACCGTTTCGCAACAGAAGCGCAAGGCCCAGAACCGCGCTGCCCAACGGGCTTTCAGAGAGCGCAAGGAAAAGCATCTGAAAGAGTTGGAAACCAAGGTCGAGGAGTTGGAGAAGGCCTCTGAAACCCACAACAAGGAGAAGCAGGCTCTCCGCGCGCAGGTCGACAAGATGACGGTTGAGTTGAACGAATATAAAAAGCGTCTGTCAGCTCTCTCAAACGGTCGCCCAAGTTACCAAGGACCCACGAAGCTATTCGGCGCTCCTTTCCTTCAAAACATGAACGATGTCAACTTTCAATTCGAGTTTCCCAAATTCGGCACCCTGCCTGGGCCCAACGTTACCAATGACACCAAGAAGTCCTCCACATCGACCGCAGCATCAATACCGCCGAAGCGGAACAATTCAGATACACGAAGTCCGTTGGACAAGTCGAATAGCGGCTTCAGCCCTGATCACTCGAGCACATACAGCCCCCTCGGCCTGAACTCGCACAACCTGGACTCGCAGTTCAACTTGAACGGCCCGACAACGACAAGCTCGCCGTCAGCCTCATCAAATTCCAACATGGGTGGGCCGAACTCGTCGTGCGGGACATCACCTGAACCGTTTACGCAGTCGCCCATGGGCTTCAAACCCGTGGACACGCTGGCCACCATCGGGGAGGAGCAGTCTGGTTTCAACGTGAACGGCTCATCACAGGGTGAGAATTGCAGTGCAATATCGCGGTTTTCGGTTCGATAATGCTGACAAGCTTGCAGACTTTGGTCATTTCGGTGATGCAAATGACTTCAACTGGCTGCCCCAGACAGACTTTCAGTTTGAGCCTCAGTTGTTTGGGGACTATCGCGAGCCACAGGAGAACATCTTGTCTAATGGCTTCGATGACAGTTTCTTCAACGACGCCCTTGATGCTGACTTCATCACCCCATACAACCTGCCACTAACCACCGAAGTACCAGCGCCAAAGCCCGACATCCTCGCCCAAATCGATGCCGCCAAAGAAGCCGATCAAGTTACGCCCAATGGACAGCTACTGACCTGCACCAGTATATGGTGAGTTACATGCAACTCCTGCTTCGGTGACGGGGGTAACTGACAGGCAAAACAGGGAGAAACTGCAAACGTGTCCCAAGGTGCAAAACGGCGACTTTGATCTGGATGGCTTGTGCTCGGACCTTCAGAAGAAGGCCAAGTGCTCTGGCGGCGGCGCTGTCGTGGCTAAGGAGGATTTTGAGCAGGTCATGAACAAGTATTTACCTTGCAAGGACAGGGCCGGGCAGGCCGATCTCGAGGCGGCTGTGAAGGAGGCGACGGGCAGCACCAAGATTTGATTCGGCATTGTTAGACGTCGATGTATACCACAGCTGTACAACACCAATCACCACCCGGCAGATAAAAAGCAGGCGGGTGTTGGCCCAGAGAGGCCGGGGCGGTTCGGAACCACAGGTTTAGCGAATGCACCTAATCAAGAGGAGGAAAGACGGGAAATTGGGAGGAAGGTTTATAGGGGAAGGAAAGGGAATATCTTTGAGGGTTTTAAGGCAAGGAGTTTTTACAAGATATACCACACCAGACGGGGCCATCTGATTGTGGAAAAAAGGGGCACGTCGTTTATTTGATGTTTTATTTCTTTGGCCAGATATGGGTGGAATAGGGAATGGCGCTTAGTTAGTTTTTTACTATCTGGGGTTCTTGACTGGGAGAATCTCATCTATTTATCGTTGATTTGTTTGGGGGTTTTGATGTTGCTAATTTGTCTCGCATCGTGCGTTGGTTTTGAGGTTTAATGATGTATGATCAGGTCGATAGTTTGAAGATGATGTATTGGGAAAGTTGATATACCTGCTGTGATGGAACTGAGTGCGTGAGTGTTTGGGAGAGTTGAATAAACCCCCCACCCCTTTTTAAACAGCCCCTGACTCTTGTCCAAGAGGCTGCGTACATAAGTCCATCCTCTTTGAGCATTAGCCACAGCATGTCGGGGTCTACCTCAACCCCATTATCTGTGCTGTTCTGTTGATGCAAGACCATCATAACCAACACTGTAACAGTCTCTCTCTCTCGCTCTCTCTCTCTCTCTTTTTTTTCTTTCTCCCAGGTGTCACCTCCCCCCCTGTTTGCTCACCCCCTATGTGTCATTTTCGACAGCAACAACCCTACAATTTCCCCCGTGCTCCTCCCTCCTCCCAAGCTGCTCCCCCTTTTGTTCACCACCACCCTGCAGCTGTGATGTGGGCTGTCGCATGATCTTGTCAAACAAAGACAGCCACACGACCGGGTCTTGCATCCCCCCCACTACGTACTTTTCGTTGACGACATAGCTTGGTACCGCCCTGACGCCTATTTCTTGCTTGGCTTTTTCGCATTCTTTGTCGACCTCCTCCCCTAGAGCCCCCGAGTCCAACCATTCCAACCCTTTGTCTACCGTCCCGAACAATCCTGCCTCCACCCCTAGTTCGGCCAGGGTTTGTCTGGAGGAGATGTCGCGGCCGCGTTGGAAGCTGGCTTGGTAGAGGCGCGACATGAAGCGTCGGAGGTTTTGCTGGGAGGGGGATGCTTGAAAGCGGGATTGTGCCAATAGGATCAGCCGGTGCGAGTCCCTGCTGTTGCCGGTCATCCCCTCCCAGTTGAACTTGATGTTGTAGGTGCTGGCCAGATTGTCGAGGTGGGTGAGGATGGAGGTTGTGCGGGTGTGGGAGGAGTAGATGTATGTGAGTGCGGCGCCGAGTTTGCGGGAGGAGGGGCGGGAGTTGGGGTAGAGGATGTAGGGGTGGTAGGTTAGGGAGAAGGTCACCGGGGTCGGGGGGGAGAAGGAGGAGACGGCGGTGGTGAGGGAGAGGAAGCCGAGGTGGGAGAAGGGGCAGACTGTGTCGGTGTAGATGTCGATTTTGAAGTGGAAGGGTTGGGGGGTCGTCGTGATTGTGGTTGGGGAGGGGGGCATGGTGGTTGGGGCTCAAAATTGGAGACGGTGTTAGTAGAATAGAGTGAGTGAGTGGGTTGTCTATTTCGGGTTGTCTCTTGAGGCTGGGCCTCTGGTAGATACGTTGGGCTCGCTCTGATGGAGTGAGCTACTTCGTCGTTGCGTTGACCGGCAAGGCAACAACCAGCCACTTTCTTTCCGTCTTTCTTGTCTGTTTGTTACTAGTGACCCCGTATCCCGTGCTGTAGCTGGTCATGTCGAGACGAGAACAGCGGGCAAGTAGCCCTACTGTCTGGTTGGTGTTGAAGACGAAAGACGATGAAAACTCAAATCAATCAAATCAAGAAAGAATGAAAAGAAAACAAGAACAAACACCCCCGAGACCTCCCACGTGCCCACCACCTCCCATCCACCACCTTAATCAAATACCAGGAGACGCACACCACTTGCATCAAGGGGGTCCGGGTCCATAGCCCCCTTCCACTTCCAGCCCTACGCTACCTACCTTCACCCACTGCCCGACCTCGGCAACCACGCGTTACCTCACTCTCGCCCCATACTTTCTCTCTGTCCAAAGCCGTAAGGGTTTTCTCGTAACTGCTATACGCAGCAGAAACAAAGACAGAAAAAACCTGCCACTACCCATTCAATCCGTCTCCACTTTCTAGGTCGGCAAGGCGGGCTCCCAACACCATGATTACTGATCACGACAAATACACAATTCGAGTCGAGAGGTGTTACATAAACACCTCCCACAATGACGGCGAGTGATTAACCCTTGTTCTTAAAACTTGTCTTGAATACAAGACATAACTTGTGTTACCCGCTCTCCCCAAGCAAGACAGCTAGCTTTGATTCGTCATGGGAGTCCCACCATTGAAAGCTGGACTTACGAGCACTAATACCACCAAAGAAACCATGATTTTGGCATAAAGTCTCATTTGGTTGTTATCGCTATCCTGCCCTCTGCCAAATCCGCCCTTGATAATAGCAACGGCTCCCGCAACCTCCAAAACAGCATCTCTCCTGATAAAAAAAACAAAAACACTGTAGACTTTTTTTTTGTCTGTCGTAACATATATATCAAGAGCCCCCCAAACGCCAAACGCTTGATGCAATGTTCCATCCCCCATCCTCCTCCCTTCTCATATCAATTTTTCGTCCCCATTGTCGTTCATCTCCCCGTCTTATCGTCCTGACCCCCATCTAGTATGTGCCCCATTCTGAAAGTCATAACCCCCTCCTGAAAAAAATCTAATCATGCCTCCCAAAAACCAAGCCCCAAATCCACAAAACGCCATCCCAATGCTTGATATACCTCCTTTCCCCAGTCCACCTCTTCCCCCAACCCCCCCAACCCCCCAAGCACACATCTTCCCAGCCTACCCAGAACCCCCATCTACCTCTTCATGTGACTATAATCCTTCAACAAATGCTCCATATGCGTATTCGTGCTCTTGGTCCCCTTCCTCGCCGCCCTCTTCTTCTTCTTCTCCACCTTCGGCATCTTCTCCGCCTTCAACCTCGGATCCTCACTCGCCGGCTTCTGCCCCGCCTGTATCAGCTTCTGCGCAATGACATCCAGCGCCGGCAGCTCAACCCTGCTCCACGCCCTCACCAGATCCGGCTCCACCTCGTGAAACAAACTCGGATCGTCCAGCCAAACCATCCTCGCCGCCCCGTCCTTCTTGGCTCTAATCACCAGCACCTTATGCTCCCTCTCGAGCTCCGTAATCGCCGGCTCGCAATCCGGCCAGCCGTCCTTCAAGTCCTTGACGCTGACCCCAGACGCATCTGTTTTCTTTTGCAGGTACGCAATCAACTGCGTCTTGTTCCTCACGTTGGGGATGGTGGGCCGGTGGATATACGTCCCCGTCTTCCACGTCTGCTCGCTCAGATTCGGGTCCGGGATCCATTGAATCTGCGGATGGCGACGCATCTGTTCCACAAAAAACTCCTGCTCTGAATCTGACCGGCCCGTGGCGCTGAGGTACGAGAGGACATCGTGGTAGGTCTGCGGCTCGTCCTTGCCCCTAAGCCAGGTGACGGCGTAGGCCATTTGGGAGATGACGCTGTCGCCTGTTCCCGTGACGGCGGGTTGCGAGTACACAATGTTCGTGCCGGGGAGCTCGCGGTCGCGGCGGGAGGGGGTGCCCACCGCCGCCGAGGTGGTTGATCCGACAGAGGGCGATGGCGAGGGGGGTGCGAGGTTGCGCTTGACGGCCGAGGACATGGCCGAGGTGCCAGTGGTGCCCGTGAGCTTGGAGGCTGCCGCGGCCATGGAGGCGCGGAAGGCGTCGGCTTCGCGGTCGAGGCGCGACATGGTGATTGATCTGCTGTTGTGCAATTATCTCGGGGAGGGGGTTCGGTTTGGTGGGTTGATTTGTGAGAGTGGCGATGGGGTTTGTTGTCGAGGTTTTGCAAAGGTTAAGTTTGTCGCAGGAAGAAGAGGTTGAAAAAGAATGACGGAGGTTGCGGCGCTGCAAAGAGGCGACCGGGGTTGTAAAGCGGAAACTTTTGGTGCGGCCGCGCTGAAAGTGAATTGAGGCTGAGAGCCAGGCAGGCGGGCGCTTTGTGGTTGCCAGCTGGAGGGAGACAGCCGACCACCAGAACGAAGCAGGCCACAATTTATTTTCCTGGTTATCTATTATATTCACTCCAAGTACAACGATGCTCTTGTTGCTTCAAGCAGCTCTCCTAGATTGCAAGATGTATCCAAAAACAAAAAACAAAAAAACAAAAGGCCAAGATGTGTCAAACTTCAGAGTGGAATTCCACCGTCGCTTATCGAACCCAGCTTCGATATACGGGTTTCAACCAACAACGCCTCAACACATCAGACGAAACAAAACATTCAAAATTATAAGTCTATTAAACTATGTGCCCAATTCCAGCCAGCATTGCAATGCCTCCAGACCACCAAAGAGATAGCTTGCTTGCCTGCCTGTTGCCCCCCTCTCGCTTGCAATATAGAAAAGATAATAACACATCACACACCCCGGTATATCATTCATCGTCCACGAAACCCGCCAACGCATTCACATTTCGTTTTGTGTCCTGTGTACGTGTTGAATCGAATCCCGGTCTGGGAAAAAAGCAGAGTGTTATTGCAAAGATATGCAATGCCACGCTCCTCCCCCCCCTCACCACCACCACCATCACCCTTTCAGGATGTGGATCGCATCTCGACCTCTTGTGTGTTGGGCAGCGGCTGGAAAGCGGTGTGGACCCTCATCCCACCCGCTCCCAAATGGCACAAAGGAAGGATCCCAGACCCTGACCCTGAAACTCCTTGCCTGTACCTCCCCATTCTTTTCCCGTCTCATGTCTTGTCATGTCAAACCCAGCAAAAAAAAAAAAAAAGAACGCCCCCAGTGTTGAACCATTTTTTTCCGTGGCCGTAGTTGCTTAAGCCTGCTGGTTCTGTTGTTGCTGGAGGTACTGGTAGGCACCGAAAGCAACGAGACCGCCGAGAAGGACGACGGCGTAGAGACCGACGCCGAGACCGGCGCTGGAGTTGTTGGCGGCAGGAGAGACGGCACCGGGGAGGGGAGTCTTGGGCTTGGGGTCGCCGGGCTGTAGAAAAATCGCGTCAGCAATCCAGTTCGGGTTATCACGCCGATACAAGAGCACAGGGGTCTAAACTCACGTTGCGCTTCAGGGTGCCGACAAGAAGGGGCTCAAGAGCCTCGCGGGCCTCGTCACTGTGACCAACATCCTCGAAAGCCTCGGTGGAATCCTGACCGGCAACATCGAGAAGGACCTCCTCGCCACCACTATATATCATCCATTGTCAGCCATTCTGTGCTTGTTTGCGGAACCTGCATCTGTCCATGCGGGGAGAAGAGGGGGAGGGCGGAGTCCGATCTCGATAAGACGCGATCTACTCTTTGGGTCAAAACTTACGGGTGCTCATCAACGAACTTGGTGATGTCGTAGATCTTGTCGTGGATCACAACATAGAGGTCCTTCTTGGTGTTGTGCTCAGCAACATCCTGGTAAGTGAGCTCCTGGAGGGCCATTTTGACTGATCGTGCGTGGGTTGGGTTGATTTGTCGGTGGTGGATGTGTTCTATCAAAAAGTACCAAAAAAAAGAACAGCTTTCGGTCAGCAAAAGATACACCGATAAGCGCCACACTTTGGGGTAATCGGTCGCGCAACACAGGGAAAGTGCAATTGACCCCGGGGCAGTTGCAAACTTACAAAAGAGAGGCTCAAGTACGTAAAGCAACAGAGGCTGGCAGTAGTCCGGAGACGGTGTTTGTGTGGTAGAAAAGGGGGGGGTTGAAGAAGAAGAAGAAGAAGGGAAAGAAAAAGTCCCAAAGTCTCGGCTCCGGCTATGGAGAAATCTCCCACGTTTCTCAACAAGACCGGACACGACAGACGGCACTGTGCCACTGGGCCTTGCTTCAACAACAGGCAGCTCCCCAGAAACCCTGGACGGGGGACCATCAACAGATTTGCGCTTGACAGCCCCCCAGATACCTCAGCAGCCAATCGGAAGAGGTCAAAATTATGCAACGCCTCCTCTGATTCGCCGGACCCCGGGCTCGTTCGATTCGGAACAACGATATCCACGAAACCCCGAGTAAGGAAAATTGGGGCCGAAAACTGGGCTCTTCGCTGCAAACTTGGCCAGTCTCCCAGGTTGTTGAAAACCGCAACTGATCAATCGGTCATATAATAAATATGCACGAGCTGCTGCGGCATCTGGATGCGAGCATGCCTGGCGGTCACCGTTATCCGAAAATCTGCGAGTGAAACGGCCTTGAGTCGGGGCTTATCGGGCATCATGTCGGGGCAGAGTGGGCGGGAGCTCCCATCAACAACCCCACCCCCCTCTCACCTACCGGCCTTCTCATTCGGGAGGGGACATGCACCTTGATAACCGTCTGATCTTGACCCCTCTTTCCCTCATTCATGTGAATATCGACATGTGTTCTCTTTCAAAGAGACATACATTATTGCTCTAGACACTTGTAGGCACCACGCTCGCTCATATCAACAACACCCCTATCTCCTCACAGAACCCCCCCCAATATCCTGCCCCAACCTATAACTGGCCACCTTGTCCCACTCAATCTTCTGCCTCGTCACCGGCAACTGCCTCCTCAGCGCCTTAAACGCCCCCTCACTCAGCTGCGTAAAACTCCTGTTCAGATCCTCCTGGTACTTCTTTTCCGCCGTGGAAATCTCCCTCGCGATCCCATCCGCAGCCCGGCCGGCAGACACAGAAGCATTCACCTTCTTGTCCGTCAGCAGCCTCACGTTTCCATCCTCATAATAGTGCACATCAACCTTGATGGATCCCTCCAAGGAGTTTGACGAGGGATCATAAATGTAAAACGAGCGCCAGCGGCCGTTCCTATTCCTTCTGTTAGCATGCCGTGCCGTAAGGGAATTGGGGGGCTGAGAGGGCCATACCAAAAGTTATGAGGACTGTACTTATTAGCCACAATCACCACCGCGACCTTGGTGTCGTTCTCGATCGGGTAAGCCCCGTACGCAGCGTTGGGGTAGTGCTCCTTGACGTAGGTGCCCACAGTGTTGAGGGTTGATTTCCTAATCATCACCACACATCAGCACCCATCCCCTCCCCTCTCCAACCCAGGAGTACTCACACTAAGGAGGCTTGCTCCCCCTCCAGAACATGACTCTGCACATTCGCCGCCTTGCCCGTCGAGTGATCAAACTCAAACGAGCTCTGGCTCTCCGAATCAAAGTACCTCCCCTCCCCCAGCGCGCTAAACTCGCTGATGATCACCTGGCTGCTTCCACCCGGGAGCTTCGCGGTGATGAACTGCTCTTCGTTGTACTTTTGGAACGCAGGAGAGAGGGTCTTGATGAGGTTGGGGTCTGGACCGGTGATAGCTTTGATGTCTACTCGCACAGTTAGTCGAGTCGTTCTGGATCAATATGGGTGTAAATCAAGGGCAGAAGAAGGTGTCGCTCGTTTCGGTAGAATCGGGAGTTCGGGGACCGGTTGTAGCAAGAGAGGAGTGCAGAAGAAAAGACATGCCTTCGATAACATTTGCGAGCTACATGTATCCAACACAATCGTTAGCAACGGAATACAGCTGACGTGACGGGTTGGGCATCGAGGTACTCACCTCTCCTGGCGGAGCTCCCTCCACAAAGGAGGAGATGATGGCCGTGTTGGAGGACATGGCTGTGTCTGTGAATCGCCAATCGAAGCTTGGCCAAAGACGAAGCTCTTGCAGGCGAGAATCGTCGTCAAATGCTTTATTGCAGGCGAAATGATGGAAAGCAAGCAAGTCGTCGTCAGTCGGCGGGCCCCTGGGCAAGCAAGCTGGCACTGCTGGCTGGCAGTTTGATGAAACCCCAAAGATGCGGGGCACGCTGTGGAAAATGCGCCGGCCGCCAAGACCAGGGATGTTGCCTGCCGCCAGACAAGTGGCAGGCTCCATTTGAGATGACCCTCCATGCTTTTGATATCGAGACTTTATTTCATGGTTTTCCTTCGTCGTCATATGTCACTAACCAAAGGCCTCTAGATCTACCTACCACAGATATATATACACATCACGGCCTTTCAATGGCTACACGCCCAACGCCACGCTTGCTCCCTATGCTTCACCCTCTAGGCTCAATATCCACCTCAGAATCCCAGCACCTTCTTGATATTGTCATATATCCCTAGGTAACAATGTCAGCTTCCCTCTTTCAACTTCGTCAGAGTCAACTTACTAGCAACATCCGGAGCATTAAACTGCTCGTACGACAACGGCGTATGAATACTCCACCCAGCCACCCTCGCAACCGGCGCCTCCAACCTCACAAACGTCTCGGCATCCTCCTGAATCACCGCCGCCACCTCGGCTCCCACACCCGCATTCACCATCGCCTCGTGCACCACCACGCACCGTCCCGTCTTCCTCACGCTCTTGAGCACCGTCTCCTTATCCCAAGGGTAGATCGTCCTCAAATCAATCAACTCCACCCCCACCCCAAGATCCCTCTCCGCCTGCTCCAACGCAGCCATGCACTTGTACAACGGCTGCCCATAACTCACAACCGTCACATCATCCCCCTTCTTCAACACCTCCGCCTTCGACAGCGGCAGCTCATAACTCCCCACAGGCACCTGCTCCACCGCCGCCCGGTACAAAATCTTTGGCTCCATAAAAACAACTGGATCATTGCTCCGTATCGCCGCAAGCAACAACCCCTTTGCCTGCAACGGCGACCGCGGCATAACCACCCTCAACCCAGGAATATGCGTAAACAAACTTTCCGGACTCTGGGAATGATACAACGCCCCATGTCCCACACCTCCGCAAGGCATTCGTACCGTCAACCCCCCCGCGCTCCTCCCGCACGCCCCGTCGCGATACCGGTACTTGGCCGCCTCGTTGACAAGCTGGTCAAAAGCAGGGTAGACGTAATCGGCAAACTGAATCTCGGCCACGGGCCTCATCCCCTCGGCCGCGGCCCCGATGGCGAAACCCATGATTCCTTGTTCTGTCAAGGGGGTGTTGAACACGCGGTCTGCGCCGTACGTCTCGGCGAGCTTGCCGGTGCAGCGGAAGACACCCCCAAAGGCGACATCCTCGCCAAAGATGATGACTGATTCGTCTTCTGCGAGGGCGGTGGCGAGGGCGTCGTTGACGGCTTGGAAGAGGTTCATGCGCTTGGTGGTGCCATTGCGGGTTTCGGGGGGGAGCTCGGGGTTGGTGAGGGCTGTGGTGGTGGTGTGGCAGAGGAGGGGGGTGGTGGAGTAATCGGTGGGAAGGTTGAGTTTGGCGTTTGGGGGGTGGGTTGAGTAGGTTCTTTTTGGTGTGTTCAGAGGAGAAGAGGTCAAGAGAGCGGCCAGTTGTTGTTGTTGTCCGCGGGTGGTGAATAGCGCGCGATGATGATGATAAAGAAGATGATGAGGGCGGCGTGTAAGTGCCCGCGATAGCGATAAGGCGGATGGGCCCCTCATGGTTGGTTAGGTGAGTTTATCAACAAAAAAGACACACAAGCAGATGGAGAGAACTATGTTGGGAATAAGCTCAGTCGCATTGTGAGAGAACAGATGCAAATCAACAGAGCCATCTGTGTAAAACAGGAGGTCATCAGGAGGAGGAGGTGGAAGGGATGACGGGCGTGTCGGCTTGCGGCGGCTTTGGCTGCCACCGCCCAGCCCACCAGTCCTGTCCTTTTCGCGGGGTCCCCGCCTTTTGGGGGGAGCTGCCGCACGGACGTCACACGCTGCAGGGCACTTTAGGTACCGGCCGGTAGGCACTGGAGGGTGTTCGACAGCATGCTAGCCCGTTTTCCCGAGGGACCACGCTCAGGTGCTGGAGCATCATCATTTGGACCGATTATCAAAAAAGCTCCGGTTGGAGGCAATTGACGCGCTGAAGCTGGATTCCCATCGGGGTGGAAGACCCCCCAATTCGATCGAAGCTCACACGCGATCCAATCTCTCAGAAGTAAACCAATGACGTAGCATTGGCGCCCAGGCGGAGCCTCACTCAACCAATCCCTTTTGTGTAGACAAGCAAGGATAAGGTTACCCAGCCAACTATCAAGCCATCTTTACAACAATTAGCGTTTAGGAAGCTGGGCTGGGCCGGGCTGGGCTGCGCCTTGGATGTGGGCTGGTGAGGAGCGCACACAAGCGTCGCATCCAGTCGCAGTGGGATCCTAATGCCAGGTTTTTTGGATGCTGGGCTCCTGGGCATGAAACTGATTTCACATTTGAGCGCGCGAAAAAAAAGAAAAAGAAAAAATAATGTGTTTACTTTTTGTCTCGTTTGTATTCCAACATCGCCAATTGAATCTGTACACACACCGCCGGAATGCCATTTTCTTGACCGCCTAACCACCAGCACCACCACAGCAAAATGCCCCGCGATCCCTCCACCGACCGCGAAGCCCGCGGGGAACGTCGCAGGAGCACCCACCACGGACACCAGCGCAACCGCTCCTCCGCCAAACACGACCGAGATGGAGATCGAGATCGCGAAACTGACGCCGAAAGGGAGGAACGTCGTCGCAAGCGCAGGAGTCAAAGTAGACGACCCACCAGCACGCCACGTGGGGCAGGAGGAGGGAATGAATCCGATGCGCCATCTTCCTCCCAGGGACTATCAGCAGCGGCATTGGCGCAGTTGAATAAAGCCAATGCGAAAGACAAGGCAAAGTCGCGATCGCGACCTACTTCGCGGCAGCCGGAACAGAGGAGGAGGTCATCACGCGCCCCGGCACCAGAACCGGAAATTAGAGACGCGAGAGATTTGGCGTTGGAGTGGGAGAGGTCGAGAGGGAAAGGAAGATTTGCGCCGCCGGAAGACAGCGAGGATGCTGAGCGAGAGGCAAGGAGGGCTGCCAGGCGAGCAGCGAGGACGAGGGAAAGGAGCAGAGCTGCTGGTTATGAGAGTGTTGGGCAGGGAGGCTATGAGAGCGGTGAGCCGCCTGAACGGGAAAGGAGGAGGGGGCGGAAGGGGTACGAAAAGGTCGATGGGGGAGGAGGGGGGCTGGCTCCCAAGGTGATCACCGTAGCGGGACCCTCCGGCGAACGATACGAGCGGGACCGCACCACCAAAGGCGGAAGGCGAGTCGTCAGCGGGGCTCAGCTGGAAGAGGGTATCGAAAATGTCCAGAGCCGCAGACCGCACCGCTCTGGCCTCCGCGGCGGCGGGTTTATGGGGATGAACTTTGGTGTCAGCAGTGAAGACAGCATGCTCCGCGCGAAACCCCAGGAAACAGAATCTGAGCTTTGGAGAGGGAAGCCCCGGCCGTGGTACAAGCAGAAGAAGAAGCTCTGGTGGCTGATTGGAGTTTGCACCGTCCTTTTGATCATCATCATCATCGTTGCCGCGGTGGTGGTCCCCAACTCGGGCAAAGACGAAAACAAACGTGACGACGGCAGCGGAGGAGGAGGAGGCGGTGGGAAGAGTAACCTGGGGTCTATATCCCCCGACAGCATCCCCAAAGACGCCCCCTCCTACCTCAACCCCTTCGTCTGGGCCTCCACCGACGACTTCAACCTAACCTACACAGCCGAAACCGTCGGCGACCTCCCCCTCATGGGGCTGTTCACCTCTTGGGACGACTCCGCCCGCGCAAATGACAAGGTCCCCCCGCTAAACAAACCCTGGGGCGACTACACCAAACGCCCCGCCCGAGGCGTCAACGTAGGCGGCTGGCTGTCACTCGAACCGTTCATCACCCCCAGCCTTTTTGACTATGACTCCCGCTTCGGCATCGTAGACGAGTACACCCTCTGCTCCTACCTCGCCTCCCGCTGCGCTTCCGTGCTGGAAGCCCACTACGCCAGTTTCGTGACAGAGTCCACCTTCCGCGACATCGCCGCCGCAGGGCTCGACCACGTCCGCATCCCGTTTTCCTACTGGGCAGTCCAGACTTACGAAGGCGACCCCTACCTCTTCCGGACCAGCTGGCGGTATCTCCTCCGCGCAATCGAATACTGCCGCAAGTACGGCCTGCGCGTGAACCTCGACCCGCACGGGCTACCAGGGTCGCAGAACGGGTGGAATCACTCCGGTCGGTTGGGGGCAATCAACTGGCTAAACGGAACAGAAGGCGACCTCAACGCGAGGCGATCCCTCGAATTCCACGACCGGCTCAGTCGATTTTTCTCCCAGCCTCGCTACCGTAATGTAATCTCCCACTACGGCCTCGCCAACGAGCCAAAAATGACAGAGCTCAGCGTTCCCGCCGTGCTAGAGTGGACAGCCCAAGCCAGTTCCACGATCCGAAAAAACGGCATCCCCGAGGACGTCATTCTCGTCTTTGGGGACGGGTTCAGAGGGCTGGGGAACTGGCAGGGCGAACTTCAGTCCCTCCCCAACGCGGCACTGGATGTGCATCAATATGTCATTTTTAACGAAGAACAGATCGCGTACAACCACTCCCAGAAGATACGGTTTGCGTGCGAGGGGTGGGCACGGCAGACGAGGGAGAGCATGGATAGATCGACGGGGTTTGGACCTACGCTCGTGGCCGAGTGGAGCCAGGCGGATACTGACTGCGCGAAGCATTTGACAAACGTCGGTTGGGGGAACCGCTGGACTGGCACACTCGGGCCGGGGGGGACGAGGCCGAAGGACGTGAGGCCGAGGTGTCCTGCGCTGGACAGGACGTGTAGCTGTGAGGAGGCGAATGCGGGTCCGGAGAGGTGGAGTGATGGGTACAAAAGGTTTTTGAGAATGTTTGCGGAGGCGCAGATGGATTCGTTCGAAAAGGGGTGGGGGTGGTTTTATTGGGTTTGGGATACGGAGGACGCGTAAGTTTTTTTTTTTCTCCCTCTCGGACGAAAAGGGGGTGGTGATGCTGACTGACAGTAAAAACAGAGCGCAATGGAGCTACAAAAAGGGCATGGCGGCCGGTGTCTTGCCCCAAAAGGCCTACGAGAGGGAGTTCAACTGCGATTTGAGCAAGATTCCTAGCTTTTCCGACTTGCCAGAGACGTATTAGATCATGTATGCCGAGCATAAAAGGGGGGGAAGATTGTAGATTTGACGAGATGTATACATACACATGTATATGGGACACGGGAGTTTTGGTGTTTCGGGTTTGGCTGATTAGTACCTAAAGGGGAGAGACAGAGGCTTGGATATCATTGCCGGTCGAGCACGAGGCAGTATGTTTTGGACACATAAAAGAGCCCGATAATACGGCACAGGAAATCACATATAAATACACATCACAGCACATCATCAAACACCTCTATTCAGCTCCAAAACAAAACCCCACAATTTTATTCGCATGCTACCGCGTTCGTTGCACACTATAAATAAACCCACACACACACACACACACACACACACACACACACACAGACCCCGTTTCTTTCTCACCCCATTTTGACTTTTCCCCCTTTCCGTTGGAGAAAACTACATGACTGAGCGCCATAAACTGACAGAAATATAAAAGACAAACCAACCCATTTCGTGATACCAGTCTAATAGCGAGAGAGAAAAAAGAAAGAAGAAAAACCGACGGAGAAAGAGAGAAACTTTGTGTTGCATTCGTGATCGACCTTGTGTTTGTTGCTGGCCTGCCTAATGGGTCCCCGAGAGAGAGAAAAGAAAAAGTGCCAACCACCCCAAAGCAAGCCGAAAAGAAGAGCAGTTGAATAAAGCCCGCCCGCTATGATTAAAGTAGTTCACGCCGGTCCTGACCGTCTTTATTATAAAAACACACAGAGATATAATAAGCCTCCCAGCCCTCCCGTGACGCATGCACACCCGTATAAGAAGATTCTGCCAATCCAGTCCAGATATACGTCGGCAAGTTATTAGGTACGGCTCGTGAGCCAGTAGAGTTGAGATAGGGTGGGCCGAGCGGTCTGGTAGTCATCCACAAGGCCCTAAGTCCTGAGCTGTCGCTTCAGAACAGGCTGTTACTGATAGTCCCAGTGAGCCGGGTCAAGTCCCGCACCGGTGTCCCCATCAGTTTCCACCTTGACAGGATGCCCATAATAAGCATCGAGCTCCGAGAGCGAGGCGGAGGGGGTAAAAGCAGTCTCGGGGGAGGCGGTCTCGGACGAGCTGGTATCCGGTCGAGTGGGATTGTGGTGGGCGTCGACCTACTGACCCGTCCACATCTCACTTGGCCGCTGACCTGGCTCCGTGCTCCCGGGCCGACGACCCTGTGTCGCAGCGCTGGCATAGTATATCTGACCCATCTGAGCCGTGTTCTGATACGATGGTTCGGGGTCCGGATAGACCGACGCACCCTGGCCGTGGCTCTCGGTAGGGGACCCAACAGGACCGGGGGAAGCCCAGCCGACACTGCCAATGTGAGGGCTGCCACTCGCGCTACCGGGGCCTTGCTGAAACTGATCGAGACTGGGCTCCAAAGGCGGGGGGGGAGCATACCCGCCGCTTGGGTGCGAGGTGGGACGCATCCCGTTATTGTAACCAGAGGAGGCAGTAGAAACGGGACTTCCTCCGTGGACATCACCACGAATGTGCGGTGGGAGCGAGGTGTTGGTCAGATACTGCTGCATGTTGTTAATGTTGGCGAGATCTTCGTTGGGAGACATGGACATGGGACGCTGAGCGGGAGAGGGTGTCGTGATGGGCGACTCCTGGTTGGACGCCTGTTCGCTATCCCCGCGCTTGTTCCTAATAGCAGCGGCGGCCAAGGCGGTGTTGGAGCCTTGAGCCAGAGCCTCGTTGCGAGCCCGCTGCGAGTCTTCCACTGTTCCGGTGTGGTGGTTCTGATGCCTGGTCAAGGTTGTACGGCGCGTAAAGGTCTTTTGGCAGTCAACATAAGGGCACTTGTATGGCCGCTTCCCCGAGTGAATTCGACGATGACGCGCGAGAGAGCTGCTGTCACTGAAGGGCTTTCCGCAACGCTCGCACTGGTGGGGTTTCTCGCCGGTATGCACACGTTGGTGGACGGTCAGGGCAGATCGCTGGATGAACTGTTTCCCACATCCCGGGTAATCGCAAACGTGGGGACGGATTCCGCTGTGAATGCGCTCTGTTCAAACATCGTCAGTAAGCAAGCCTCGTCTCAACTCACATGGGTTGTTACTCACCATGGCGCGCAAGATCGCTCCGCCTGGCAAAGCCCTTCCCACACGTCTGGCAGGGGTACGCCTTTGGGGGCGGTTGCTGAGGAGCGGGAGTAGGTTCGGTCTTGAACCCGGGGTGCATGACAGGAATCATGGACTGTGGCATGGGCTGCTGCATGGTTTGTTGCATGGGAATGCCCATGGGCGCAGGGGCCATGTTCGCGGGCGGCAATGGCGCGCCCCCCATCGCGGTTGGGGAGGGATATGTGTATCCCGAATTCTCGGAACCATGCGGCGAGTTTGGTCTGTTCATGGGAACCTGCTGTGGAATGGTCTGACCTTGTTGGTGTTGCTGCTGCTGCTGAACTTGTTGTTGAACCTGCTGCTGAACCTGTTGAAGCGGTTGCTGGGCCTGTTGAAGCTGTTGAGCCTGCTGGACCTGTTGGGCTTGCTGCTGGACTTGCTGTTGGACTTGTTGGACCTGTTGAACTTGCTGCTGAAGCTGCTGCTGGACTTGCTGGTCGACAGGCATGGCTCCGGCTTGTTGGAGAGCTTGGGCGGCGGCGGCACCTTTATTGTTCAGCACACTGCCAATTCCCATCGCACCAGAGGCTGATGGAGATTGTGACATGTTTGCCCTGTGGGTTCAAGGGTCAAGAGTCTAGCTTTAACGGTCAGCAAAACTCGCGACGAACTAGAGGCGGTGAGGCGACTCGAAACAGGTGACCAGGCTGCCTATCAAAGAAGACGAGGTCGCGACAAACGCGCGATTTCCGATAGGCAAGCCACGACATGGGTAGGTTCTTATTTACTCTGCGACCACAGAGGTTACGTTGAATCAAACGATGGGCACAAAGGTTCGGGTGTAGGCGGCAGGCCATGAGATGGAACGGCGAGGACAAGGATTTTTGGAGGAAAACCCGTGCGGGGTCGGTTCGTGCAGAGTTTTTCTTACCTCAGTTGAATCCCTCAGGATGAGCCTGACAGAGGCTGACACGTCAAAAAAGACGAATCTTGATGCCTTTATTCGCAATATATGGCGGCACCGACAGCTGGTGATGGCCGCTTGATGTCGCTTGCGAGGGTGGTGAAGGCACGGTTCAGGTGCACGGTTCAAGTGTGGGCTTTTGTTGCTGAGCAGAGGAACTGCAAACGCGCCTTGGCCACAACGCGGTAGTGACTTAAACTTTGGGGTCGGTTGGGATTACGTCGCTCGACTGCTGCTCGACTGCTCGACTTGCGCCACTGTCTGGTAACTGCACCACGACGATGGGATGGGATGTGGCGCGGGCAGGAGGATTCGGATTCCGGTCTGCTCTTGTTTTTTGTTGTGTGAAGGGTAAAAAAAAAAAAAAAAAAAAACAAGGTCTACAGCCGGCCGCGACGGAAATTTCTGTTGTGGAAAGAGCTGCGGTGCGGACTGCGGTCTGGCTGGAAAGAAATTCCACGTCTATCGCTCCTTGCTCCAGTGGGTCCCGATCTGAATCACCCAGCTAAGGTACGGAGCAAGGTATTGGCACCTTGATGTCAAAATCTCGCCTGAATTTGCGATGACCAGTCACAATTCACCCCCTCGCTATGCCAAAGAGCTGCCGGATGCCTGTCCGCAGCCTTCAAAGAAATCGTCAATGGCGCGGTAGGGACAAAAAAGTAAGTCGTCGGAGGGAGGGAGTCGTCGTCAAATGGACCTGCAGTATGCCAACCGACTGTCAGCTTCTTCAAATCACAACGCAACAAGAAGTGTAACGCAAAGCCAAATGATCCAACAGATGAGGTGTTTTGTACAACGGGGGGAGCTCGAGGTGGGATCGCCATCTTGAACATGTCGAGTTCAAGAGAAGAAAAAGTGGGAGAAAAGCCGGGCGCGACCAGAGACCAATGCTCCCATCTCTCCAGCACCAGCACCAGCACCAGCAGAAGCACAAGCGCCGGCGAGAGGAGGAAACAATGGCGGTGGGTTGAGGCGTCGTGTGGTTTGGTGGCAGCACGTCCCCTCCACCTCAGCACCGGTGTTTATGAGATCCGTGTGTTGGGCGGTTGCTTGGTTACGTACCGTGAGGTGGCTTGACAGGTGTGGGATCGCAGAGAATCTTGTTTGAAGACGTATCTGATGTGACGAGATGAGATGTGGGAGATGTTCCTTTTGTGAAGGGAGAGAAAATAGAACAGAAGGAGGAAAGATAGATCAGATCAACAAGATCCCGTGACAGAGGTTCTGACGGCGGGAGAGAGAGAGAGGGTGAGGGTTCAGGATCAAAAAATAATGGCAAAAAGAAAATAACGTGGCTCGGCACGCAGGTGAGGATCCTTGCGTGGATTGGGGACTTCCAGGCTGGAGAAGTGTGCAGGGGCGAGTTGAAACGAACGGTGAACAGCACAAGGGTGGGCTCCTGGTGGGTTCGCTGTGGGCTGCTGCCAGGCCCGCGTAGCAATCGCCTTATTTTGTCCCGGTCGTACAGGGTACTTCGGCTGTCCCAGCCTGTGCCACCAGAACATCATGTACCACGCTAGCCCTCGAAGCTTCAACGCAAAATGATCACCTGCACTGGCCCCTTTCAGTCATGATTCCCGTCATTCTATTCGATGCCTTTGAGATTGACGATTAAACCTGTCTCGATGGAAAACAGATACCCCAATACAGCCCACAGTTGGAAATGAGATGGATGTCCCTCATTTAGACTGACAAAAACACCCTACCCAACAGCCAACCCAGAGGCAAAACGGCGGCGCCGTGACGATTCAGGGACGGGAAAAGCTGCTCGCTCTCCAAAGGGTACCATCTGCCCACCGCTTCCACCCCCTCACAACTCCCTCAGCTGGCCGCCTTCGAGCCAAACCCGTCGGCTCCCCGCAACCTGGCCGTGTCAGCTAGAATGCTATGGTGTTGTAATTTGTGCCATGGTGGGCGCTCAGACTCGTCAATGATGATGCTCTCCTACCCCCGCATCCCACCTCGCTCAGCCTTGAGAGCCCTGGCCTCTGACGTTGGCCCTGGTACCAGATATACTAAGGCGATCAGTGCGAAACCACAGCAAAAGCGGCAAAGAAGAAGAAGCTTCCTCAGAACCTTCGATCGCCCCACGTTGGTGGGCAACACAAGAAAAGGCTTCGTGCAACCTCGATATTCTGGTTCCTTTGTCCCCTGAAATCAGCCGGCGCCGACTTGCCATTTATTATCTTGTCACTTTTATCTACCGGTACCGTAGAGCGGGCCATTCAGTAAAGGGCTTTGATCATTACACCGCACACACACGGAGAGGGCCCACGAGCAACGATACGGCAGGATCCGAGCAGGGGCTTCCTCCGAAGTGTTGGGAGCTGCAGTCAAGCACGCTTTTTGTTGATCGAGCACCCAACCGGAAGGATCAGAGGGCATGACGAGCCGAGCAACGGTCCCCCAGGACAACGATCTGCATCCAGAAATTCGGGACGGCCACCTCATCGCGATCACCAACAGGAGGAGGGGGAAAAGCTCGATGGGGACTTCCTTAGATGACTTGCAACTCGGACCATCCACCTCACCACTGGCCGCACAGGCCACCCTGCCTGCACCCAGCGATCAATTCAATCAATTAAATAGCCAATCAGACTACACAAATTACTCGGGCGCGCACACACTAACAATCAATCAATCAATCAATTGGGACTTACCCGCACCACAAGCTATTGAAACGCATGCAAGTGCAATTGGCTTTCCCAGCAGTAAAAAATGTTTAGATTCATACCACTTTTTACATACTTATGTGGTGAAGTCGTGCCTTTATTTTTGAAACTATGGCTGTGTGGTGAACTTCATGCTCGAACTCCAAAAATCTGGGCTGCGGTGCCTGTCAAACGCCCTGTTGGGCCTAGTGCTCAAAATCAAACTTGGCCTGATTGGGTGTGTGGTCAGGTGACTTGCCTTATATCATATGTGGGGAGGGTGGTCATAGTTGCAAGTCACTTAGGAAAGTCCCTCGATAGGGGGGCTCGCTCACAAACATCGAAGCGGTGCCGGAAGCAACGGCGAGATTGGTTATGGTCTTTTGAAATTGGAGATTTCCAAGAATAACGCCGCCAGGGACACACTGTGCTCGTGGAGTTGCCGATGGTCAATGCATGGGCAGCCAGCCCATTTCGGAGCCCCTGCTTTGGGGTGGGACGCTGTGGGACCCCCCCCCCCCCTTCGCGGTTGTGAGCAGGGGAGTGGCACCTGAAGCTGACGCTATCCTGCTTGGGGAAAGATTCTGGAATCCTTCTAGAATGCTTTTGGCCTTCCAAGCCGCCAGCTCAGCGCTTGGCGGGCCGGGGGTGGAGGTCTGGGAAATGCAACCACCTCCAAACCTCCTGCACCACACCGCACCACCCCCTCGCCAAGCCAATGCATTCGCTGCTCAGAGGGCAAGGATTTGCACAGCTGAACGGCCCTCTTTGGCTTCTATTGGCTGTTGGTCAGTCCCTTTAACGAGCAGAGCCGAAGGGGCTCTCTTTGCGTGTGTGTGGCATGCAAAGATGGCAGACGGCTTGCTTCACAGTCTGGAATCTGAATCGCTCATGGCGGATGCTACTCCGGAAGAAGGTCCTATGACTCCACCTTTGACGTATATCTGCTGACTGCTCACTGACAAATGGTAGGAAAGTGGTGTGAAGCTGGTCCAAGAAGAAGACGAGAAGAAAACTGAGCATCCCAAGGGCGGTGGTGGAAATTCATGTGGCACGTTCACGACGGGCGCTTGGACACTTCATCAAAAGCTTCCACCATCGTTCTCTGAAGCTTCTCCCGCAAGCCCTGTGGATCCTGGACCCTGACGGCGACCGGGGGCGTGATGAAGTGTGCCAGGGCCATGACAGGCTGACGCCCAGTCCACATCGCTTCGCTTCGCAGACGTCGGTCCAGGGGGCTTTTGTTGCTCAACAACACGAAGCATTTGCTACAGAAAACGTTGACCAACCTTTTCTCTCATCAAGGCAGGCAGAAAGGCGTCGTGCAGCTTCTTCGAGTTTCATATCCACCGACAATGGGCGGTCGAATGCTGGCATTGGTCAATGAATTTCGGTCGCCTGCATGCAATTGCTTGATGGCTGCCGCCGCCCGGTTCCTTTGGGGCTGCTCCGCCGCTTACCCTATGTCAGGGGGTGATGTTGCGAAGCCTGGTTTCCTCCCGGTGTTGATTCCCAGGCAAAAGGAGAGGTTGGGCAACGGGGAGTTTCTTTCTGCAGCAGGATACATTGTTGCTCTGAAACGCCAGGCACAAATGTTTGCCCGAGTCGTTGGACCTCTCTTCCCAACGTCTTTCTCTCACGGGCACGAATCTCCCCCGTAAATCCCACGGAAATATCCGCCATATCCATTCAGCAGCGAAGCCACTCCGAAGCTGTATTGATGACGTCCGTTTTCATACCGAACAAGATGTCCGGTGGATGCCTAGCAGCTGTCAATATGGAGAATGGTTTGATTTCCTTCTCGGTTCCATCAGCCGAACCAAGATGGAGTTGAGATCTGGGAATAAACTGGAGCTACCTCCCTTGGCCAAGATAAGCGGCCTCATCCTCGCTCTGTCGGTATGGCCGGAGAGGAAGAGGTTGATGACGAAGTGCATTCTAAAAGATGGCGAGAAGCTAACTTTGTACTGTAAGTTGCATATTCTCCAGGTGACTCACCAACAAGATGCTCACATATGTTTGGTGTTCTTCGAGGTATGTCGATCTGAGGTCACTCGCACACAAGTCTCATTAACGGTTTCCTCGGGATGATTACATCGCCTCCTGGTCATTCCACCCCTTGTTCGGTCAATCAATCCCGTGGACCCCCCCCCCCCCCCCCACTCCCCCTTTCCTTCATCGGCCGGAGCTTCTCCCCGGGTTTTGACAGCCGGCCCCTGGCTGGCGGGTGGGGCCGGTAGTTTGATAAGGGAAACATGCAACGTTTGTTTGAGATGATGGTTCGTGATGGATAGATGAGACCTGGTGTTGGGAAAGGGTTGTTATGCTTGGGAGTGGTGAAACGCGTGAAAGCTTAGCACCCACTCGCTGACTTGGAGCATGGAGCAGGAGTTTGGAAAAGGTTGGGAGCATCCGAGATTGGTGAGGGCTTGCGTGGGTAGTAGCTTCTCTAGAGGTCTGAGGAACTGGTTCTAATAGAATACACTGACGGCGCAACTTAGGAGTTTCGATGACAACTTGGTAGCACACTTGCTGTTCGCTAGCGTCCAGCACCAAAATACTTTTGGGTTCAACCCAGATTGAGAGTTATGCATCTCTGAACTCACATCTCAGCATGCCCTCGGTTGGTCTTGAGGGTTTCATGTAGACTTGTGTGAACTTAAGAATGAAGTGCTTATATCGGTAGGTGTTGAGTATGTTTCTGATCTACCTGATGGAGGAGGTTATTTATTATCCTTGTGGAGGATTTCTTTACTTGGGTAAAAACATATATACCCTTGGCCTATGGCCTACCTTCAAAGGCCCCTTTCGCATATGTTTAAAGCCTGTCAATCATACCTAGGCCCCTTTCTATCATCTTCAAACGCATAAGTTACGCAGCAAAAGGCGTCAAATCATCAACATATCATCTCCCAAACTCCCTTCCTCAAAGCCTAATCCCCCTCAACTCCTCCACCACCCCCTCGGTAAACGCCTCCTGCAGCACCAAACCCCCATCAACACCCAACAGCCCATCCGCCACACCAAACCCCCTCTCCCCATGAGCCCACAAGCACCTCTCCACCACCCTCGCGTACCTCTCCCCTACCAAACCCCCCAACTCCGCCAGAGGGTTAATCTCAAACGGCGCCCCCTCTTTCCTGACACCCAAAAGCCAATCCCTCACGTTTTTGCTCTCCTCCAAACTAACATTGGGATACCCCTTTTCTTCCTCGCCCTCGACCACCTTGGCTTTCCTCCCCTTCCCAAACCCCATAAGAACATGGAGTTTCTCCCAGTGAGCCACCTCCAACAACACCAACCCCAGAGAATAAAGATCATATGTCTTTTTCGAATTCCTCTCCGTAGGCCGCTGCCGCTGTATCCCCGGCCACCGATACAAATCCCACACAATATCCGTATCCCTCGCCGTCGTAGCCGTCCCATCGGGACGAGAAAACTCAAATCCCGAGAGGATGGGCGAGGTAGGGTCGTACGCCACCCGCCCGTCATCAAGGCAGAAAAGCACATTTTCCGAGAATATTCCCTTGTGCAACCAGTTGACCGCATGAATGTTGAGGACGGTAGAACAAAGTTTTTCTGCCAGGACCACCCGCTGTGACAGAGACGGGCGGTAGGTCCTGTTGCCGAGGAGGGAATAAAGTGATACAATCCGGGTGTCGTAGTCAGAGCCCTCGGGGAATTTGAATATCCAGGCGTACCGCTCCGTGTCGTTGTAAGCCCTGTCGTCAAAGTACCCGACGCAGGTGGGTAGCGAGCCGGGCTTGGGGAGGTGAAGCATCTCGGCCAGGGCGACGGTGCGAAGGGCGGATTGCTTGTCTTGGAGGGAATTGGGTTTGAAGGCCCCGATTGATTTCCACTCTATCCACACTGGAATGTCGCCGTGGGGGGTGGTGAGGATGCCGCGGGGCCGGGGGAGGTATTCGGGGTGGGCGGTTTCGTCTTCGTTCCAGCCGAAGGAGGTGTCCAGGGTGGCGGGGGTGTACTCGGGAACCGTGATTGTGATGAGGTCGGAGAGGGAGGAGAGCTTGAGGGGTTGGTTGTCGTCGTGGAGCTGGGAGAGAATGGCGTCTGAAGTGCGGGAGAGCTTTTTAAGTTGGACAAGGTCTTGCAGGGTTTTGTCGTTGTTTTGGGCGGCAGCGGTGGCATGGTTGCGGGAGGAGGTGGCAACAATGCCGGAGACGGCGTCAAGCATGTCGCGGAGGTCTTGGATGTCGTTGCGGGTAAGGATCATCTCCCGGTAAGTCTTTGCGGTGATGTCGTCGATGCGCTTGTCACGGTGGTCTCTTATGAGCTCGTGGAGACGCTCGGTCAGGAAGTGGAGGTCTTCGAGGAGCTTTTTGAACTCCTCGCCGTCCATGACGAGCCATCGCACTCGGCCGGGGTGGGTGAGCATGTCTTTGGTGTGGTAACCCGCCTTGGAGAGGAAGCCCCTGATATGGTTGGTTCCCTTGAGGTGCCTGCGCTCCTTCTTCTCTTTTTCGTAGGACACCGCCAAAGCCGAGACATCCTTCACAATGTCGGCATCTGCGGCCGAGGTTGTATCCGTTTCGCCGATAGACGCTCGCTTCTCCTCGTCTCGCTCCAAGCCCCTGATTTCTTTTGCTATTTGCTTGCCATCCTCGTCATAGACGTATGGGTTGAGCTCATTGCCGTACCGGGCATTGTAGTCGCGGAACTCAGAGAGCAGCCACTGTATACGGGCGAGTATAGCTGCAAGCTCGATACCTTCGGCTCCCAGTACGGTACCCAGAGTCGAGCCTTCGGGCACATCGATGAGGCCGGCCGCCTTACCCCAGGCCAGGACGCGGTTGTATTCGATGACCAACTGCAGCCTATATTTCTCGCAGTCTCTTGGCATCTCAACCATGGCCGTGAGGAACCGGAATACTAGGCCTTTGTTAGTTTTGCTGATGCGTGTGGTTTGGAGAAAACAAGGCCTGGTCGTCATGCCAATAGGTCTATACGCTATCCAACCACGTGTTTCAATGATCCAAAGCCACTTGAGCTTCATAGTTTTAGGCCTATTTGCATGACGAACAGGCCCCTATAATATTCCAAAGAGGTGTGTTTGTTAGTCAACTAAAGAGTCATGAACGTGTACACACCTCTGATGGTGCTGTCGAAGACGTCCCAGGTGAGGGAGATGATCCCCCCTGCGGCTTCCATGGTTGCAGTTGACGATGCCTTCCAAGCAAGGTAGGCCTTTGGAAAGTAAAAAAGCCTCCAGCAAAAGTAAAAAGGCTTTGAAAGATCAAAGGAAGGCATGCGTCTTGAAGGGCTGAAGTGACAGGCCTACTCCACTGGCTCAGGCAGCAGCGCTGATTTGCTGGTGCTAACAACTGCTGTTGTGGTCGTTCACTCGGTCGTCGAAATGCGCCCAATCAGTTTCCTGCATCTTGATCCCCAAGAACTTCAAACTGTCAATCTGCCTGAACGAGGCACTGCTCAGAGTCAGTCTGTATACAGCAGCGTTACACTGCATACTCGCATTTTGGAGCACAGCTTTATCGACATTACAAGAGCACATCTAGGCTCTTCTCGTTCCTGCAGGTCTCCCCAGTCAACACTTCACCTGACTTTACCTACTTCGTGAGTCACCTACACGCCTTTTTAGCAAGCCGCCAGTTTCCGATATCATCGCCAGTATCACTACTGCACAACACACCCACGTGAGGCTCTCTTCTCGCGGCGAATGACATCTCTGCACATCTGAGCCTTGCCAAGCCTCGCCACGGCTTGCACCGGGACACCCGGAGCACACCTCGTCCGGTGAGTCCAGAAGTGACCACACACGACCACACACACAACCAACAGCCGAGGGCCTCCAGAACAAGAGCGTGGGAAGCGTGGGAGCCACCGCGGCGTGGCTGGTTTGAGGCTGGCCCCGGAGTGTCAGCAGGCCGGGCCATGCCTTGGTAATCACACCAGAATCATCTTGGGCGTTCCCCAGCCCGCCTAACGTCATTGAAATACCACTGTTTTTCTCACCGGAGCAATCTTCCACTTCTTCACCAACCTCTTGCCACAGCGCGAGCTACCAAAGAACAGAGTGTGTGACTCTTTCGCTCTCGAGATGACAGACGTCGTCAGCGCTCCTCAAGAGGAAGACGAGCCACGTCCTCCGTTACCAAAAAAGGTGTCGTCGCTCCGAACCAGGCCGGCCGCACGTCGAGTCCCAACCGCGAACCGCGTCACGATAGCCATCCCGAAACCTTCCCCCACCAGCGATGTCACCAGCGCCCACTCCGCTTCCGGGGCCGGTATCCAGTCGCCCGAACTTAATGTCACATCCACGCCATGGTCCAAAAAGCTTATTCTGACCCTCGACGGCGGCGGCATCAAGGGGTACTCGTCTCTGATAGTTCTGCAGGCGCTGATGCAGGAGATTGCGCGGGTTGAGCAAGACCTTGACCCGCGCGCCTCATCGAGCGCCCAGACTGAGCGGATACCCCGCGATCAAATCCCCGAAGACGTCTTCAGGGAAGATCAATATCTACCGTGCCACTATTTTGACTACATCGCGGGTACCAGTGTCGGAGGTTTGATCGCCATCATGCTGGGAATGCTTGGGAAGAGTGTCGATGAATGCATCAGTGAATTCCACCGCCAGAACAAGAACATACCTCTCACCACGGACCTTGCCGGCGGCGCCACGATCGACTTTCCACTGCTCTATCGCCGGAGCACCTGGCCGACCAAGCGCACCCGCGCCTTTTTCGATACGTTTGCCAAGTTCAGCGTCAGCTCTACAACCAGGAACAAGGCCGCCGTCGCTGCCACTTTCCCAACACCGGTCTCTTCGAGATCATCCACCCACTCGAATGAGTCGACCGGCTTCCGGAAGGATGTCTTTCAATGTCAGACCCTGGCGTGGTGTACCGAAGTCGAGCGTCACCAACCGCGCCGCCCATACGCTTTCTGCACGTACAAAGAAGAGGAGGAAGATGACGCCGGCAGTCTGGTCTCGATTCCCGAAGTCGCAAAGGCCATCACGGCGCCGTCGTCGTATTCCTTCAAGCCGTTCAAGCTAGGCTCAGGGTCGTTTGTGGACGGCAGCAAGCAGATTCGCGACCCTACTCTTGAAGTGCTGAAGGAAATCTCATCGCTGCTCGACGACGGCGGGCCCTCTATTGATTTGCTGCTGAGCCTGGGGACGGACGAGCACCAAGCCTGGTTTTATGAGAAGCTTCGGGCTTTTACCTCGTCTGCGTCTACTCCTCTTTCTGCGAACTCCACCGCCTCGAGGGAGAGTCTCTTGGATCAGGAAAGGGGGAAAAAGTACAAAACTTATTACCGGTTTGAGGCGCCTGATGTCAAGCTGGGGATGAGGAAGAAGTACTATTTGAGCGAGATTGAGGAGGCCACGCGGGAGTGGTTGAGTTCCAAGGAGCAAAAGGAGCAGATTGCGAGGTATGCCCGGTGGCTGGTTCAAAGAAGGAGGGAGAGGGCGAGAACGACGAGGTGGGAGGGTTTTGCGCTGGGGGTGAGATATGTCTGTCATCATGGGGACTGCAAGATGCCGGAGAGGGTGTGGGAGTCGAGGGGGGATTATTATGATCATTTGGAACGGAGGCATGGGGTTGGGAGGTTGAGGGCGGAGGAGAGGGAGGGGGAGTTGGATAAGGGGAGGAGGTTTGGTGTTGGGGATGGGCTTTGAGCTTTGCGATACCCATTTGATTTTGGGGTTTTTGTTTTTTTTTGTTTTTTCTTGCTCTTGGATTGGGAGCATCAAAAGGAGGTTTGAAGCAAGCATGGAGTTTTGGAGTTGAATACCTAGGGGGGGATATCCGGTACTGGATAGGTATCAGGGATTATTACGTTATGAGTTAGGATGGTATGATTATGGAGTATGAATATGATGGTATTGTTTATTTGATGAAGATATGGGATTTGGAGTGTGGGATTATGATGTGAAAGGGGGGCAAGTGAGTGTTGCAGCATGCTGACAGTTTGCAGACTGAAAGAGAGACAACTTGGATAGGGTGAGGGGAGTAGAGGAGGTCTGGATTTACGCGTGCGTGGTTGGTCATGACACAGGCACCGTATATTCTTTCTTTGTAGACTGATTGTTGCATGTGTAGGTCTTGCAGTTGATCGTATACAGTCTCGGGCATCCATGCCGATTTTTTACACAACGTTGTCTTTGACATTGTAGAGATTACCACACCGGATACCCGGTTTTGCTTTAACAATTACCGAAATGGGTCTTGATCTGTCATACAGGAATAAAATGGAGGGGCAGACGTGTTCTTCCTCCCCTTTGTCCCTGGATTTGATCCGAAGGCTAGACTCTAGGTGCTGATGATAGCCGTTACTTGCCCGTATTTAGTGGCTTGCTTCCCGAGTTTTGCGAATGCAAATGCCTGTTATAGCGATGAACTTAACTGAGAGCGTTGGTTCTTTCACAGCGGGTGTCGATGATTTCTTCCTCCACCACGAGCTGATAGTCTCAAACGGCGAGCCATCTTACACTATTGCCAAGCGCATTGACTTACCTATCCTACCTACCATGGACAGTAGTTCCACAAAAGATATAATCACCATACTCCATGCCGTACCGCCCACCCCCCGAAACCCCGTTCCACAACAACAACACAACAACAACAATGGGGCAAAATTCTAGACTCTCGAGTACCCTGTGTCATCGGAACCGGACGATCGGGTAGAAGTAAGGAGGCAGCCTACGCCCTTCTGGGAACGGAGAGATCGGAGACCTACACCAACCCAACCCAACTCAAGTCCCCCCTTTCTCTCTCTCTCTCTCTCTCTCTCTCTCTCTCACACACACACACACACACACACACGCACAAGACAAAACTGCGCCTCAAAGCTTGCGTGCAATGAGAGTCTTGTCTTTCAAAAAGGTGAGAGAGGTTGAATTTTGATAAAGGTCACACAGACCAATTGATGAGAATGTTCTCAATAAGTGGGGGTCAGTTTCAGTGCTTACCCCATGTGCTCACGTCACATTATCATTTCTTGGCAAGCAAGAGAAATCACGGAGGCCTCCTTTGCGCACGGGTCAGTTGTGGGCTGTGCGTTTTGGTGTAACTTGGTACAAAGTTGGTGAATAGGATGAACGGGGAAATGGGAAAGTCGATTGGAATTTGTTGAACAGCGTGTGGCCGTTTTGAAGAGCGTTTTGCCGAGGGATTTTGCCTGCCGGTGATTCGCTTCTCGGACTGTGAAGAGGAAAGGAAAGCGAGGCGCGAAGGGAAAACACGATAGGATGGATGTCTTGTCGAGATTGGGCCTCATCAAACGGTTGATGGGGTGACGTTGGATGATACCTGCATTATGTAAAAAGTGAAATGGAAATGGGAAGTTTGGGGATCCTTCCTTGGGGGGTGGTCCTTCTTGCTGTTGACGGTATTGTAAGATCTTGGAAGGAGGGTTGTAAGAGTTTCAAAGACAATTGTCGATCTCTTTTGAAGATGGCAATTGCGTCGAGACATAATCGTCGAGCCAGGATCATGACGCAACCAGAAACGTCCAAAAAGCCAGGGTGTTCGCTTATCGATAGCCCGGGCAAGGCAGACCCCTGAAGGCATTTCCCACGTTTCTCCACAGGCTAGACAGGGGCAGCTCAAGCTTTTGGAGCTAGGAGCTTGTTCTCAGCTGCCCTGGTTACGTCGTTGATGCTGTGCCCAGTTTGTGTTGTCTTGGAGGAGGCCGTTGAGGTTGCCAATTTGTTGGCAAGAGTTTTCGGTATAACTTGCCAGGCGGTGAATCACTCAGTTGAGCAAGGTAGGTCCGACTAACTGTAGTGGAAACAACATCCCATCTATACTCAGCATCAAAAGTTTCAAAATCGGGCGGCTACACTCGAGGCCCGCATCGGCACGGCAGGCGTTGAACGGCACGGACCAAGATCAAGAAGTTGGTACCAAAATAACTCTCAGGGGCACAACATACCGTACCTGTCTGTCGACGTCAACAGCAGAGCAGATTCCTCGTCTCTTCTCCAACATCGCGGGGTTATGTTACCAGCTTTCTTCCCGTCGTTCGTTCTCCAGCACAGCAAAGCAAAATCCACATCGGAGCTTCCCACTACGCAATAAACTTCTTCACAGCCACGCTTGGCAGAGGACTCGATTCGTTCGTCAAACCGCAGACCGCTCCGACTCCGAAAAGACGTTGCCATCCGAGAGTCTAGGGACAGTCCCGACACCTGCGGGAAACAGAGACAAGTGTGGTAGTGTGGTAGTGTGGTAGAAACGTGTGACGTGGTACGTTCCTCTTCCCTTTTGCTGTCTGTCCAAGAAGGGACAATCGTAATGTTGATGCGGGATATTGGAATTCCTCGATGTCGGGCGGTGGGCGGTGGTTGACAAAGGGGACCACCTGCTTGGGGCAAGCTGCAGGTTGCAAACTAACGCAGGGCAAAACGGAGTGGTGTTTTGACAAGTGGTGGAAAGTTGGGATGGCATTGGACTGACGGTTGGTTTCCAGGAACGCAACACACAGAGAGAGATTCTCATACCTCGAGATCGCTGTTCTTGGGTGCGTTTGGCGGTTCAGCAGACAGCGTTTGGCCGGGCGGAGACTTTGTCTTTGTATCCCGGACCGGCTTAGGGGCAACCCCACCTTTGTTCCAGCGGTCCCAGCCAGTCCCAGTCTGCCGTTCGCCCCATTTTCGCTGCCGAGTCCAGGGCCCCCCAACTGTTCCCGATTCCCCCCTGGTGACTGCGACGTGAAAACGCTCTCGCGCCGCCATCCATCATGTCCTGTAAGTACATACATCTTGCCAAGTCACCCCTACCTTTTATCATCCTTCACACCACTCCCGTCTGTCTTCTTGGGCAGCTATGAACCGCTCCCTTTCTCGACTGTGACACCCGACCACTCACTCTCCTACATACCTACCTTACCTTACCTTACCTTACCTTACCTTACCTATCTTCATCCTCCTGGAGAGGTAATTTGTCTTCTTGTCAGCTCTCTCTCCTACCGCTACTGTCCGCGCATCGCCATGAGAGTCAGTGACCGCGGCGACACCAGACAGCAGCATCTCACTCTCCAATCTCACCCATCATCATGGGCAAGGGCTTGATCAATTACTTATCAAGCTTGACAGTTCACGTTCAAACCCGCCAGATCTTGCGCCGAGTAACCACCGGCAAAGCACCTCACGAAACAGGCTCGCCCAGCATGGATGACGAGGAGAGCCCCCTCTTGGGCCATAGGATCGCTAATGGCGGCTCCGAAGCCAACTTTTGGAAACACCTTCTTCTTGATCGCACCAGCAGCCCTGGAACCAAGAGTCCCAACGCTCTGGTCCGGCTGCCGGCGCATTTCTTCAATGTCTTCAAGATCACATTGCTCAGCTGTAAGCACCTACCTAGCTTGACGTTGAGCCATATCATGGAGATTATCTAACAGCGGCACACCAGCTTGGATAAACGTTCTCCTTGTTTTTGTTCCCTTTGGGCTCATCGCCGGCACGTACGAGTGGAACCCAACATTGGTTTTCACCCTCAACTTCTTCGCCATCATCCCCCTCGCCGCCATCCTCTCCTTTGCGACGGAGGAGATTGCTGCTCGGCTTGGCGAGACTCTCGGTGGCTTGGTCAACGCCACGTTGGGCAATGCCGTCGAACTTATTGTATGTCCTCTCAGCACTATTCTGTTTATCCAGCCGGCTCGTGCTGACGTCTGAACAGGTCAGTATCGTGGCCTTGAGGGCCAACCAGGTGGAAATCGTCCAGGCCTCCATGCTGGGCTCAATCCTCTCGAACCTCTTGCTTGTCCTGGGCATGTGCTTCTTCCTCGGTGGCCTCACCAACATGCGCGACGCCGACGGAAACGCGATTGAGCAGAGCTTCTCTGCGGGCACGGCCCAGACGACATGCTCTCTCATGACGCTTGCATCGGCAACCATGATTCTGCCGGCCGCTCTGTACGGCGTCCTGGACAGCGGCTCGGACAAGGAGGAGGTGGCCCTGCTTCTTTCTCGTTGCTCGTCGGTCGTTTTGCTCTTTCTCTACGTCATGTACCTGATCTTCTCTCTCCGCTCACATAAGCGCCTGTTCGAGTCCGAGGCTGGACCCAACGCTGGAGAGGAGGAGGAGCACGACCCGCTCCTTGGCCCCTGGTCAGCTGGTATCGTGCTGTTGCTCACCACCCTGGTCATCAGCTTTTGCGCCGACCACATGGTCAACAGCATCGACGCCGTGGCCGAAAGCGGTGCCCTCAACAAGACGTTTATCGGCTTGATTCTCATCCCGATTGTCGGCAACGCGGCGGAGCATGTTACTGCCTGCGTGGTGGCTGTGAAGAACAAGATGGATCTGGCCATGGGTGTTGCGATTGGGTCTAGCATCCAGATTTCGCTGCTGGTGACTCCGTCGTTGGTTCTGCTGGGCTGGGCGATAGGTGTGCCCATGACACTCAGATTCGAGACATTCCAGACGGTGGCTTTTGCTGTGTCGGTGCTCGTGGTGACATACACGGTGCAGGACGGCAAGTCAAACTACCTGGAGGGAGCCATGTTGCTGGGGCTTTACATGATTATTGCCTTGGCTTTCTGGGCGAGTGGGTAAACTCGACTGGACGCGCACTGAGATCTGGACACGGAGTGTCACAACCGACCCTTGGCAGAGTTTTTGGGGAACGAAGCACAAACATACCACGAGGAACTCCCACGAAAAAGAACACCACACCATATCCACGTGGATACACAACATATGATGGACATCACGTTGGTGATGGAACCATATCGAAGGACCAATACCAACACTGTTGGGAACGATTATCAACAATTACATTTGACATACCTCAAGTCCTGACGGACATGTCTCCTTTTTTTTTTTTTTTTTTTTTTTTTTTTTTCCCTTGGTATCTTCTCTGGAGGCGGTGGCCTTTGACTGTTTGGTCGAAAAGATTATTCTGTTTTTACGTTCTTGTGTATATCATTTGAGCGCTCTGGCGACTGTTCGGCCTACCTATTCATACGTTTTAGCTACGAAGGGGAGGGGTAAGTACGGACAACCAAGAACAATTTGTACGATAGGCGGCAGAGGTGGATGAGAGGAGTGGGTGGTTATCTATTATGCCTGTCTTTTTTTTTTTGGCTTTTTTTTGGTGCCTAGGGGCGTGTTTTGAGTATTTTCGTTTGTGTTTTTGTTTTCGTTAGGCTAGTCTGGGGTCCGAAAAGGGGGTGAACGAGAGGAGTGAGAGAAATACAAGGAGTAAACTCATATGTGTGTCTTGACTGAGGTTGCTGTTCGTGACAGGGAGTTGTATGAAGAATCAAAAGTGCTGCTTGGCTGGTTTATGTTGTCTGAATGATACAAAGTAGGATTGTCTTACATTATCCATACCCATTCTAGTCACGTATACTTATTATCTATCTATACAATATCAACACACACACTCCCACCCATCACCGCTCACTCCTCCCCCTTCCACTTCCAGGCCGCATTCCGATGCAGGAAATAATCCTTGCTCTGAATACTCTTCCAAATACCATAAAAACCCCCCAGCGGCACCTGCCTCTTGAGCCAGTGCCTCTTCTTGTTCCCGGCCGCCTCGGGGTCAACGTGGACCTTGTCCCAGACGCTCGGCAGGTGGCCGGCATTGTACTTTTCCCTCAGCTCGTCATACCACCCCCTGCCGTTGTACATGTCCCAAAACTCGTCCTGGGCGTAATACGTGTGCGCATACAGCCACTTCATGCCCCCCAGTTCCCTGACTTTTGCCTCCAACTCCCTGTTCTTTTCCACAAACCTTGCCGGTTCGTCCGGCCCCCATCCCCAAACGCCCACATTGAGCATCATGTCTTCTTCTTCCCTGACGACCCCCTCCGGAACAGTGGTAAAAGGGTGAAACGTCGGCGGAGCCCTCCGCCTGAGCGGACACAGCCAAAGAGGCCAGATGTTCAGCGACTCGGCAGTGTAATCCACAAACGCCTCGGTGGTCTCGAACGGCATGGCGACATCCTGCACAACAAACCTCGCGCTCTCGCCCGACCCGTGCAACGCGCGGTACATCATCCTGGTGTGCAAAAAGTCATCCAGAAACCAGCGGGAGAATCTGGTAAAGGGGACGAATTTGAAGTACTCAAAGGCCGCGGCGCCGACCCAGAAGCCGCCGCGGTCGTACCGGAAGAGGTATTCCGCCAGGGGTATGTACTCCTCGGACTGTTGTTGGTTCTGAGCGTGGAGGTAAAACCACTGGTCCCACGCGCGGGAAAACGTCCGTGGTTCTGCCGCCCGGGGCTTGACATCGGTGAGCTCGCCCGTGACGACCACGCCGTGGTCCCTGCTGAAGAGGATGCCGTCCACGTAGTCGTTGTTGTCGTTCCTGACCTCCCGCCTGATCACCTCGACCGCCTCGGCCACACTCCCGGCACGGTGGTATCTCGTCTTGACAAACTTTTTCGCGTCCATCAGCCGAATCTCCAGACACGTCGTGACCCCCAGCGTGCCCACCGCACCGGCCGCTCCGCGGAACAAGTCCCCTTTTTCTTCGTCGTCAGGTCCGAACCGTACGATCTTCCCGTCTCCGAGAACCATCTCCACTTGTCTGACCGTGTCGTCGAAGAAGCCGTGCTTGAAGCTGGAGGATTCCCCTGCCGTGCCCGCGAATCCGCCGCCGGCGGTGATGCCTGGGAACTCCATCACTACCGGGGGGATCAGGCCGTGGGGGAGGGTAGCTTCGACCAGCTTGTCCATTGGGACGTTTGGTTCCACGAGGGCGGTTTTGGTTGCTTTGTTGACGGATAAGACGTTGTTCAGGCTGGAGATGTCGACTGTTGCTGTGCCGGAGGAAGGGCGTGGCCGGGTGGAGTTTGTTGAGCCGTGGTTGATGCGGTAGGGGGTGCGGGTTTGGTGGAGGGTGGTGAGGGTCTTGGAGAGGGAGTGGAGGGTTTTGAGGTGCTTGTCCATTTTGGGCCGAGTGGGGGGCCACCAGGGAGGTGGGAAGGGGGGATGGGGAGTGGTGGGTGAAGGTGAAGGTGAAGGGTGAGAGATGGGAAAGGTGAGAGTGAGATGCAAAAGAGTGTTGCCAAGAAATGATACCATGTGGGTCCCGGCTCATGGTGGGATTTTGGGATTCTTTCTGGGGAAGGGCCCCTGTCGAACGGTTGAGGAGAATGTAACTGAGGAAAGAGAGAGAGAGAGATATATATATATATATAGAGAGAGAGAGAGAGCGGGTGAATGTAGAGATGGTTAGCCTGGTTGACTGGTTGCTGGCACTTTCCAGCTAGCCAACAGAGTAAACCTGAACTGGCTTGGATGTGTCAGTACAGATTCAAGCCACCAGCCAGGATGAAAAGACACCAAGATATCTGCCAACTAGGAGCTATCGGATTATACATTATTATAATTCAGGTATGTAATTTTTTTCTCCTTCCATGTACGTCAAAAAATCCCCAATCCCCAACCCCCAAACCAAAACGCCCGCTTTCCCTTTTCCAAAACTCCCAGATCATCAAACCCCCTCTCACAACTTCGCAACCGCCTCCGGCCCTCCCCTCAACATCCCCTCCATCCTCCTCCTGACCACATCCCCCCTCATCCGACTAATCTCCTCCCCCTTTCTCTCCACCTCCTCCAGCGTCCCCGCCCTAACAGTCAAGAACCTACTCCCCCTCTCCCCACTTCCCTCAACAACCTCCTTGATAAACCCCCCCCACCCCGAAAAACACCTCCTCGCCTCCTTCAAGCCCGGGAAAATCAACCCAAAACAGTGCGGCATGCCCTCGTACTCCTCCAACCTAACCCTCACCCCGTCCTCTTCCCACATCTTTTTCGCGAGATACTTATCCTCATCCGCGAGCAGCTCCCAGCCTGTACAGATGTAAACCGGCGGCGCTCCCTCCCAGCTCTTTGCCAGAACCACCGACACCAGCGGGTGGGTCATCAATTCGTCAGAGACATAAATGTGGCGACGTTTGGGGGTAGAAGGCCAGATGGAGCAAGCAGGGCGTTTGGATTCTGCAGAGTGGAGAACAGATGGTTCGGGTAGGTAATCAAACGGTGCGTTTGACACACAAGACGGGGAGGAGTGGGTGACGTCTGTCCAGGGGGAGTTCAACGCCAGGCCTGCCGGGATTGGGATGTCGACTGTTCTGCCGTTGTACATCACTTCCTTCCGGCCTGATCTGTGAAGGTGGAGGATGAGCTGCAATAGCGACAAGCAGAGGTTGCCACCAGCACTAGAATAGGGGGGAAAAAGAAGAAAAAAAACGTTAGTGATATGTGGGAGAAGCGGGAAAAAAAAGAAAAAAAAAGGGGGGTTGGAAGGGGGGGTTTGGAAGGGAAGAGGTACCTACCTATCACCCGCAAAAACAATCTCCTCCGCCGGAACAGCAGCGTGAAAAGCCCCCTCTTCCGGGTATAGAAGCCCCAGGTAAGCCACCAACCCGTCCATCACCGCCGCCGGAAACGGGTCCTCTGGCGCGAGACGGTACCGCACGCTGAAGCACCTCCCCCCGGTGACTTTGGCCAGTGTTTTTGTTGTGGGGCGGTGAGTGGCTGGGTCCATGAGCCAGTAGGCGCCGCCGTGGAAGTAGAGGATTGTTGACTTGCCGGTTGCTTCCTTCATCATTTCGCTGTACAGCTCCCCCTGCGACAAACCCTCCGGGAGACGGCTGGAGGAAGTGGCGTTGGCGCGGTAGCCCGTCCATTCACCTTCCACACTCCTCACCTCGGGCATTGACGGCAGACGAGTTTTTCCATCGTGGGAGAGGGCGGTGATGGCGCTGGAAAAGAGGGATTGGATGGCGGTTTGGGTTTCTGGGGTGGGGGTTGGGATGGAGTAGGTGGCGACCCAGATCTTGCCTTTGATGCTGGGGAAGCGGTTGAGGAAGTGTTTGGTTTCGGAGATGGTCTTTGGGTTGGGGGGGTTGATGTAGGCGCGGAGGACGCTGACGATGAGGGCGGTTTTGAGGTTTAGGTAGGGGGACTGGGGGGAGAGGCGGAGGAGGTGGAGGACGGCGGTGCGGAGGAGCAAGGGGAGGTGGGGGAGCATGGCCTTGAGGAATTTGTAGGTTGATGGGTCCGAGGTTGGTGGTTGGGTTGGGGAGACGGTGGGGGGGACATCGCCGCCTGCCAGGGAGGCGGCGGTGAGGGTTTCTTCTTGGAGTGTGGTGGTGGTCATTGTGGTGGTGAGGTAAGATGAAGGGAACTGAAGGAAAAGGGGGTGGGGGGGGGGGGAGGCTGTATCAAAATGATATTGACCAAAAAGAAAAAGAGGCAGAGTGGCCAGACAGACTGAAGAAGATAGAATAATGGTTGAGAAACCGAGGGATGAAAAAAGCAGCGAGGTCGAAATATATCAATACATCCTCCGTCAACGGCGTTGTAGTGATAGTAGAGTTAGTAGCTCTGACAGGGGTTCTTTTCTTTCAGATCTGGCCCACCACCCACCAGCCCATTCATCCCACTCGCAAGCAAATCCCACTTTGTACAAGTTCCCTTCCACCCCCCTCCATCATCCAATGATTTCCCCCCCATCCCAAAACACTCCCACTACCCCAGGCAGACATGGCGAGATCCGCACGTCATGGTGAAACCCAGCAGCCATGTCAACATTGCTATGCCCGCCAAGAACCTTCTTCCTGCCTGTCTATCAACGAAAAAAGTTGGGATGAAAGAGAGACATACCACCACTACCACCGTCACCACCAACAACCACCAACACCACCACCAAAAACCTGTACCTCGGCTTCCACCCCCCTCTCCCCGCCCCGGCATTGGCAACCTTTGTTTTCGCTAGTACAGCTTTGTCAGCCTACTGCACCTCCCGCTTCCCGCAATGCCAATGTGGTGCCATTTGTCTCCCCCCGAAACCTAATCAGCACATGCCAAACTTATGTAGCCCTCAACATGGGAAAGTTCATACACTTACCGTTCGCTCCCCACACCTGTCCAAACTGTCGGGTCAAATGCTTCCCTCCTCCGTTTGTTTGTTTGTTGATGTCGAGTCGATCGAGGGGGGACACCCGCACTCTTATAACAGCCCGCGAGTCCGGAGAAGAAGCCAGAGAACCATACCAACCTGCATAAGTCAAAACAGCACTATCCATCACAATTGCCCCGACATGAATCACATCTCATGAGATGACCAGATGCTTAAAAAACCTAATAATGCCCGCTGCGAAATATTTGCGACAAAATGTTTGAGCGAAAAAAACACTCCAATGCTGTAGTATAATGTTACTGGTACAAAAGCCACAACCCCCCCATAACACTACCCCGCTGACCGGTACACATTAATCATATATCCAACTGTTGATCCTCCTCATCACATGCTGCCAGCGACATGTCGCCGGCTCTTCCTCCTCCTTCTTCTCCTCCTCCTCCTCCTTCTTCTCCTCCTCCTCCTCCTTCTTCTCCTCCTTCTTCTCCTCCTCCTCCTTCTTCTTCTCCTCCTCCTCCACTTCCTCTTATGGCATCCACCCCAGCACCCCTATCGCCCCCTCTACGAGCTCGCAGCAGGGGTATCAGTGCTGTTCCCACTGCTCCCCCCCGCCGCTGCCGCCGCCTCACCACCCTCCGTCGACGACGACGACGACGGCCCCGCCGCCGCAGCAGCAGCACCCTTCTTCGAAGCCATCATTTGCCAAGCCGGAATCGACGCCTTGGCCGTCATCCCGCTGTTAAAAGGCGACGAGGCAGAAGCGGAACCGGTCCGGTTGTGGTTACCAGTCAAATAATCCGAATACGTCGTAGTCTTGGGAGCCTCATCCCCATTCTCAACCGTAGCCGGGGCCGCGGGCGTCACAGCAGCCGGGCTAGCAGCAGGAGTGGTTCCGCCGGTGGACGGGCGAAGATAATTATTCACACTGGTCGAAGTGGCAGTCGGGTTCATCCGCTGCGTGATCAACGTCTTCAAGCTCTTGAGCTCAGCATTGACCTCCCTCAGCCTGGTGTCAGTGAGGTCCTTTTGGTTGTTCAACGCGCGGGGGATCGAGTCCTTGAGGCTCTGGACGTCATCCCTAACCCGCTGCGCCTCGTCGTCGCGGCGGCGGTTGGCCGACTTGAGGTCTCCGATCACCGTCTCGAGTTCGTTGAGGGCCGTGTCGAGCTTTTCGGTGCGTTCCGTCTCGGCGGCCTTGAGGGCTTCCGTGTCTTTGGCCAGCTGCTCCACCAAGGCAAACGTCTTTTCGAATTGCTCGTCGATGGATTTCTTGTCTCGCTCCAGCCGTTCGGGGGTTGGGGGGGCGATGAGGGGGTAGACGTAGCGCTTCCCTAGGGAGAAGAGGCCGTAGGAGACGCCGCTGACGACGGTAGCCATTATGAACCAGTCACGCCAATCACGCCGAGGTGGGACGGTTTGCTGCTGTGGTTGTGGTTGCCATCCGTATGGGGGGTATTGCTGCTGTGGGGGGTATTGCTGCCCGTAGTACTGTTGGGGTGGTTGGTGTTGTTGTTGTTGTTGTTGCTGTTGTGCTGGGACTACGGCCTGGGATGTGTATGCTTGTGGCGGCGCTACGCCAGCACCGACGCGAGCGAGGGCAGCGTTTACCTCTTCCTGGGTCAGGTTCTTTGCTTGCAGGAAGGCGACCTTCTTCTCGATCGGGGACGCGGCGACGCTGGGGTCTTGCAGGACTAGATGACAGTGGAAATCAGCATGCATCTGGATGTCTCGATCCTGGGTCGGTCTAGGTCAACCTACACGTCGCTGCCGAAGCGACAAGCTCCTCACGAATAGCCATATTCGTATATGTTGTATCTCCCTCCTCTTGAGATCAAGCCCCTTTTCTGTGGAAGAGCAGAAATTGATGAAACTGGAGGACGCGTTTGGGGCTGAAGAAGACCAAAAAGTAGTAGCTGATGACGACCGTTTGGGAAATGCAATGGCGCGCGGAAAGCCGAGGTTCATGCCGGCCCATGCCCCTTGTTTCCTCTTTCAGCGGAGCTCTTGCCACTGGTGCTTTCCCCCCGGATTTGAATGGCCGGCGTCACGTGCCACCTGCCAAGCCCTTTCAGAGCAGCGGAGGGCGGGGCCGGCCAATGAACTGCCCCGCCCGCATGTTTTGTTTACCACAGCAACCGAGCGCTGTACAGCAAAGTGTCGCTCTCGCCAATTGTCGCAACGCTCCTGTCGCCGCTGTTGCTCGGCGACTTGCCAAAACGACCTTGCTGCGAACCTCGACGACAAATCTCTCGATACCTCGACGAAAGTACCGACTGTTTGCGCATATCCCTCGGGCCAAGCAACCATCCCGCGATACGCCGGCGTACTGGGCAAACTCACCGTGCAAAACAACAGGAGGGGCGTGTGTGAACGACAGAGGGGGGACCAGCCCTCTAGTCCATTTTTTTTTTGACATCACCAACCATGTCGAGCCGTCGACCGCGCGAGACCCTCGGGGGTCTCAACCTCAACTCTGCCATCCCCCAGCCCCCCTCCGCCATGAAGCGACAATCCCACATTGGCAGCATCGGCGGCCCAGCCAGCCATGCACGCTCCATGTCCGGCTCGCGCCACTCCCTGGCCCTGCAACGTCCAAACCAGCCCATGTTCCAGCGCTCCTCCTCCGGCACCAACCTCGCCGACGTAGGTCTCTCCTCGGTCAAGCGCGCCTCGGTATCGGCCTACACCGGCGGCGGCGGCAACACCACCTCCCTAAAACCGTCCTACCACACCGCCGGCGGAGGACCCTCGAGCAGTCAAGACAACGACCGTCGCAGCAGCGTCTACCGGGCCCGTCCCTCGGGCGTCGGCGGCCCGAGCAGCAGCGGGATGGGTATCCCAACGGGCGGCCACCAAAGCTTCTTCCAACAAGCCCCCCAAGCAGCCGGCGTCCCCCGCGACCCCCGTCCCCTCCGAGACCGGTCCTACCAGAACCGACTGGGCCAAGAACTCGTCGAATACCTCGCCCAAAACAACTTTGAGATGGAAATGAGCCACAAGCTCTCGGACAACTTCATCAAGTCGCCCACCCAAAAAGACTTCAATTTCATGTTCCAGTGGCTCTACAGGCGCATCGACCCCAGCTATCGCTTCCAGAAGAACATTGACCAAGAAGTGCCCCCGCTCCTGAAGCAAATGCGCTACCCATACGAGAAGAGCATCACGAAATCCCAAATCGCGGCCGTGGGAGGACAGAACTGGAGCACGTTTCTGGGTTTGCTGCACTGGATGATGCAGCTGGCGCAGATGCTCGATCGGTATGCTCACAACCAGTATGATGAGGCTTGTCTGGAGGCTGGGGTCGACGTCACGGGGGACACCATCATTTTCAACTTCTTGACGCGAGCATACCAGAACTGGCTCAACATGGATGATGACGCGGGGGATGAGGATGTCGAGGCCGCGCTGGCGCCGCATGTGGAGAGGATGGCGGCCGAGTTTCACGACGGGAATGCAAAGTACTATGAGGAGCTCAAGATGCTGGAGGCGGAGAACGAGAGGTTGCAGAAAGAGATTGAGGAGCTGGAGAAGAGCACGCCTGACCCGGCGGTGCTGGACAATCACTTCAAGATCATGCAGGAGGACAGGGCCAAGTTTGAGGAGTACAACACGTTAGTTTCGGAAAAGTCCGACAGGTACGAGGCGAAGAATCGGATTCTGCAGCAGGAGTTGGAGAAGCTGGTCGACGAGGTGAGGGAGGCGGAGGAGGAGAGGAGGAGGCTGCAGAGGGCGGTGGATGAGCAGGGGATCAGCATGCAGGATATCGACCGGATGACCGGGAACCGGGAGCGTCTGCAGAGGGAGATAGAGTCTGCCAATCTGCGGCTGGAGGACGTGAAGCGGAAGGTGCTGGATCGGGAGCTGGAGGCGAGCAGGAGGTTGGAGGAGCTGGAGAGGGCGGTGGACAAGTTCAACACGGTGGCCTATCAGATCGGGCTGATACCGGCCACTGCGGTCAACGCCAAGGGGAAGGAGTACGAGCTGCAGGTTACGGTGAATGATGGGCCGTCGGACTTTTCGTCGTCGCTGGGGCCGTCGTCGTCGGCCGCGGCGGGACAGGGGGATAGGCTTCTGCAGGACTCGACGACGGGGTATCAGCCGGCACATATCCTGAACTTGGACCTGCGCGGGGAGGTTAAGAACAGCTTCTTGGTGCTGAGGAAGGAGGTGTCGGAACGGAGAAAACAGGCGCTGGACGTGATGATGGAGGATCATGACCTGCTGGACCGGGCCAAGGAGGCGATTGAGGACAAGAGGAACGAGGTGGAGGCGCTGCAGCACCGGGTGAGGGCGGCGGAGGAGGAGTATGAGAAGACCAAGGAGTCGACGAGCGCGCAAAAGATGGCGAGCGACGCGCAGATTGAGAAGATGGAGAAGGAGCTGGCAAAGATGAGGGCGCAGCTGAGCGAGAGCGTGCAGCTGATGGAGCAGAGGGAGATGAATACGAACATTGAGTGAGTTTTAACCCCGACACCAAACCAACCCTACAGAGATCGTTTTGCTGACTATCAACAGGTACGAACAGTTGACGCTGCGGGCGAACGCGCTCAGGGAGGAGCTGCATACCGAGACGATGCGCATGCTGAACGACGTGATCAAGTTCAAGATGCACGTGCAGAAGAACTTGGAGGAGTACGAGAGCTTCGTGGCGGACGAGCTGGAGAAGGAGTTGGGGAGTGACGAGATGAGAGATGATACCCAGGCTATTGACATGTAGTTTTTTTGTGTTTTTTTTTTTGGTCGAGTTTTATTTTACGGATGTTGTTGGTCTATGGGTTAGGAGTAGGATATGGTTAGGGATCAGGATATACCGTGGGATTTTTATTTTTTATTATTTTTCTCGCTTTTGTTATCCTGATGATGAGTATCAAAAGTCTACCTGCTGCTGCTTACGACAAGCTTTTCCCATCTTCATCATGTGAACCTTGACGGTCCAGTCAGAAGAACCACAACCCCCCGCCATGCAAGGCACAAGGTCTTGGCACTCTTTATTCCATCCATCCAACCCCACCACCACTTTCACACCAACCCATCCCATATACATTTCCCATCTCATCAACAACCAACCTCACCCATTCCCTTTTTCCTTTACACTCATCTAACCAATCCAAACCAGGACTTATTTACAGCAGCCAAACACCTTCCCATCATGACCACCAACCCCCCCCCAGCAGCAGCAGCAACAGCAGCATTCCCCTTCCCAAAAGAGCACTCCTTCCCCCCCTTCTTCACCCCCCAAATCAACCTCTCGACCCGGCACGCCCAGCTCTCCAAGTGGTCTTCCCTCATCTTGGCCTATTGTCGACACCACAAGCTCTACCGCATCTCCCTCTCCGATGCGACCACTTCCCCTGCATCGGTTATCTACCCCCTCTTCAACAACGAAACAATCAACCGGCGGCTGGAAGTCTCTTACATGAGGGAGATAATCGATTTTATGAAACGACAAGGGAGGGCGGAGTGGTATGGAGGTAAAGAAGGGGATCTGGTCTGGGTGTACTGGAGAACGCCGGAGGAGTGGGCGGGGTTGTTGGAGCGGTGGGCTGACGAGACGGGGAATAAGGGGGGGGTGGTGACTGTTTATGAGTTGGCTGAGGGGGAGGGGACGAGGGGGTCCGGTGAGTTTCTGATGATGGGTAGCAGAAAGGGGTCGTGGCTGACAGCGTGACAGAGTTCTGGGGTTTGGATCAGGAGTTGCTGGTCAAGGCGGTGGGCGTGCTGGTCAAAAAGGGGAAGGCGCAGACGTTGGGGGGGGAGGAGAATTTGGGTGTCAAGTTTTTGTAAGGCCTCAGTTGGGATTTGGAAGGCATAGGGGGGGAGGGCGTTTGGAAAGGGAATTTTGACGTGTTGGCTGCATTTTGGGAGGCGTCAATTCATTTTGATAGGCATGGTGGAGCTTGGGAGGGAAGGGGGGTGTGAATGTTAATTTTATGTGTGTGATTTGGAGTTTTGGGAGGCATATGATTGATATTGAACCTGGGAAGTGTGGCGGAAACATTGGGGACATGATGAACCCTTGGTAGGTCGAATAATACTGCTATGCATGTAATGGGATTTCCAGTGCTGCCCTGTGCAGAAAGGGATGCACGGTACCGGTATCGAACTGCCCAACAGAGAGCGACAAAAGACATCACAAAAGACAGCCTCCCCACTTTCAACTCCCCCCAAACCTCTCCCTAACCAACCCCCTCAGCCCCTCCATCACCCTCTCCTCCCTTTCCTTATACCCCCTCACCCGTTCCTCCCTCTCCTGCCGTCTCAGCATCTCCTCCTCCTCCCTCCGACTCTGCCTCTGATTCTGCCTCTCCTCTCTCAACTTCTTCATCCTCTTGAGCTCCTCGATCGCATCATCACCACCCATCAGATCCCCTTCGTTCACCTCCTCCACCCCCTGCTCCTTGTCCTGTCCGAACCCCTTCAGCTTCTCAGTCACTTCCCTCTTCCTCTCCAGCTTCCGTTCCCTCGACCCCGGGTCCGCCTTTGGAACAAGCTCGTCAAGTTGCTCCCTGTGGAGTTTCCTAAAAGTTTTCCTCTCGTACCGGTGGTCATCAAGAGAGCGCCCCCTTTCCGTCTCCAACAGCTCGTCGCGGTGGGTAAGGTCATCTCTTGTTGGGATTGCTGGGCCATGGCGACCATGCTGCTGCGCTTGATTTTGGGTTGGTAAAGGAGGGATGTACTCATCGTCATCGTCGTCGTCGCCGTCGTCATCGTCGGATTTGTTGGTGCCGGGGTTCAGTTCTGGGATTGAGGGGGCAGGAGAGAAGGAAGGGGTGTGTATCTTTGATGATGGTGGTGGTAAAGAAGGGTGGTTATACCACTCCTCGCTCAACTCCCCCCTGTTCCACTTTCCGGTAAAACTCTTCCAGCGGCCTTTTGCCTCCGTTTCCGAGAGGGAGCCCAAAGACAAATTCTTGACGGTGGAGAGGTAGGATTGAAAGAGCTGGGTGTGGGAGTGCAGTGAGGTTTTGGTTAATGGGGCGCGGTGGAAGGGCAATGTTGGTGGTGACGAGTGATGGTGACGGGAGGGGTGGTGGTGAGAGCGGTGTCCATCTCCCCGATCGCGGCTCCTCTCTCTGCAACGCTCCCTCTCACGCCTCCTTTCCCTGTCTCTGTCACCATCTCGTCGTGATGGTGAGCGAGCAGGTGATCTTGATCGTGTTCTCGAGTTGAGCATCTTGTCCTCTTTTTGTAGTTGTCTTCCCAATCTGGTTCCGAAATAACACAAGTGAAATAGCTGAAATACCGAGTACAAAAGCCCAGCTTCTTTAAAAACTCTATTCCTCTTCTATAATTTTTTGCGATGGCCAAGTTGTTGGTATATACTGCCCGGAGACTCTCACTCACCGCGCGCCAAATTGTCAGTGCGCCCTTCCACATCCTCCCCCAAAAGAAATGTTAACGCTCTCCCCCAACCCACTGTTGACGCCGTCTCTCCCCCGTTTCCAATTATGCACCGCCAAGACCTTGTGCAACAAAACCTCCGTTTCGACCCACCATTCTCATCTCCGACACCTCAGACAGCTGCCTGACGGAGATGCTGCCATCCCCCTTAACCAGAGCCGCACCTTTCCCATCCACGGTCCAACAAGCATAACTACCCAAGCCCCCTACCCGAACTGTTCGTAATCGAGGTAAGTTCAGTTAGCATCTTGTGTCCCCATCAAACTCAAATACTCTCACGGCACATCATCAAGCCACACTGATAAAATCTATTGACAATCAACAGTGTCAACCCATCTCCATTTGCCTATCGTGCCTATCTCTCAAGCCGTGTGACACCCCTTCAACACAATCCATAGCTCTATTCACAACGCTACCCACCTTGCCCAACCCCTTCAATGTAGGTCATCAACTCCTTGATACAGCTGCCAATGCCCGCCCACCTCTCGCTGTCATCAAATCCTGTGATGAAGCTGGCAAATGTCCATTGTAGGGTATCACCTCCTCAACACAGCCACAAATGCCCACCCCCCCTTTTCCTGTCACCAATCTCGAAATCAAACCCCCCCCTTTCTTGCCTGTGTTACCTTTCCCCTCTGAAAATGAGCACCGACAACCAGCCCATGGGTATCTCGAAATAGAGTGATAGCCAAGGAAAGAAAAAAAAAGGAAAAGAAAAACAAAATGCCAACCCAAACTCAACACACGATAAACCACCTATCACTGAAAGAAACCTAAGAGAATCCCCCATCCCCCTGAGGGAATCCCGCAGTGTTATGCACCAAACACCCCACACACTCGCAAGACTCGTCGCAAGGGCACATGTCCAACGCCCCCACGCACAAAGCCGAAATGGGCAAGTGGACAAAATAGTAATCCAGCGCCGTCAGCTCCTCCTCATTCGACAGAGCCGGCGATCCCTCGTTCGGTGGAGTGGGCGCGTTCGACGAGCCATCAGACTCGTTCGCGTTCGGCCTTGGTGGTGGCTGCGGTTGTGTCTGGTGTGATGGCGGCAGCTCCGGCCCGCTGGGAATCTCCACAGAACTCGCTAGGTTCAAAGGGTTCGCGCTGGGACTGGCATTGGCGCTGGAATCCGCGCTCCCGCTGTTGCCGTGGCTGCTGTTGGGGCTGTAGGCGTTCTGCACATACTGAAGCATTTGCGAGTTGAACGGATGAGCCAGGCAGCCAACACACTGGCAGCCCTCACCACAGCCGCACTCGTGAGAGTTCCCGCCCACGGTTCCGTTGTTGCCGTTGGGAGCAGTGGCAGAAATAGGCGTCTCGTGTTGCTGTTGCGTGGGCGGCCGCGAGACAACTTGCTGCCAGATGGCTGGGTTGATAGGCATCTGCCATGAGCCATACTCGGCGGGATATGTGAACACAGTCTGACCGGGAAACTGGAATGGCTGATGGTGGTGCATGTTTTCCATCTTGATATCGATCGGAGTCTGATACTGGGGCATGAATCCCTGACCAAAACCCGGCTGAGGGGGTGCCTGCATAGCGTTGGGGCTCATCTGGGGCATGGGGGGTGGCTGCGAAGATTTGCTGCTGCAACAGCTGCCGCCTCCGCCTGACGGGGCGTTCTGTGGTTGGGGTGGTGGCATTGTGTTCGGCATTTGCTGCTGAGGAGGGGTAGGAAGAGGAGCCGGCACTGGAGGAGGCGCCTGAATAGGGGGTGCCTTCTTGCCACCACAGCAGCCCCCGCCTCCCGAACCTCCCTTCGGCTTGGACATGGCCGATGGCTCGAGAACAGGATTGGGAGGTGGTGGCGGCGGCGGCCCGTTGAATGCCTGCATTCCCTGTGGGTGAGGGCCATCGGCAAAGGCGGGAATGGGCACTGGCGAGACAAAAGTCCCGTTCAGCATCGGGACGAATCCGCCATTTTCCGTCTTGATATGCTGCGGGATCTGAATATGCGGGGGATAGTGAGGCGGTGGCATGTGTGGCGGCATGCTTGGGGGCATGTTGTATCCCATTGGGCCACCAAAATCCGGTGGTGGTGCAGGCACAAAAGACTCCCGAGGTCCCATAGGTACCATCCCCATCGGATGTCCAAACGTCGCGTCCCTTGGGCTCACCATGGCCGTGATTCCAATCATTCCATTTCCATTGGGCGACGGGATCAGGTTGATGGAGTTGGGATCCATCCTCTCCAAGTTCGCAAGCGCAAGCGATTGCCTTCGGCTGGCTGACTTGGACCCCGAACCCGACTTGGTGACTCGATTCGAAGAGGTGCGTGATGCTGGTGAGATGGGTGTGTCAACTGGCGAAGGGTCGAACTCGGAGCTGGTAGCACTGTCGACAGTCCCAGCTGGACAATGGCACTTTTGCTTCTTCGGAATGGCAACTCTAACGCCGCCGCATACACATGGTTTCCCAGGTGGGCAGGGGCAGGTGCTCAGGGGGCGACCAGGCTTCCTCACCGGCACCATCACCCGCTCGTTATAGTGGTTGCATTTCGTAGAGCGATGGCCGCGAATGCATGGCCCGCTATGTCAAGGCATGAGCGTCAGCAAGGAAACCTCGGGACAAACAGAAAAGCAAGACATACCAGGCCATTTTTTGCCCGTTTATGATGGGCATCTTGTATGTTTGTTTGAGAGGGAGATGAGGGGGAAAAGCCTGTTCTGTTTCTTGCTCAGCAAGGTTTTGCGAGGTGTTCAAGGTTTCGGACAGAACCTGTGTCCCAGCCGCTGCTGGAGACAATGTTGTGAGTAGGATAAGCAAGACCAAGCTCGCAGCTCATACCGCCGCAGGCAGTGACAAGACTGGCGAGCAATGCGTCGAATGGAGAGAGGTTATCGCCAGTGCTTTGGCTGAAGTAACCGAGAGCTTCTGTGTGGTCGGATGGTACAAGACTTGTCGGATGCTGCCGAGGTCTGGTTCAGGAGAGCGGAATTTCCTGTTTATAACGCGCGCTGTATCGCCACAGGTGAAGAGACCGAAAAGATCGACACCGTGTGCTTGAGGCTCTCTCAACGTTCTAGACACCCCAAGAGCTGAAACCGACAGACCCTCGAGGCCAGCAAGCGGTGGGACGAAGATGAAGGAGACCGTCCGTGAGAATGTCGAGCCGGAAAATAAGACGAACTGTCAAGCCGTCGACGGTTGAGGTTGACAAGAGTCAGTCAGGACTCTGGACGAATCTTGTACAGGCGACTCGGCGGACCTGGAGAGAGAGAGAGAAAGGACGTCCACAGGTTTGTGGAAAGTCCGAGCGGGTTTAGTCTGTCCCGTCAGCAGCTCCAACATTCAGAGGTCCCCCTCCAACCGGCACGCGATGTCAGCGGCGCTGGCCCGCAGCTTAGGCACAGGCACGGGGCCTTTTGCTTGTTGGGTTTTGGCGGTGGAAGGTGGACGAGGTACCAGAGCTGGCTCGGCAGTTAGAGTTGAGCCGAAGGGACGGAACGGTGGTCGATGGTAGCAGAGCCGACAAAGAGAAGAAGCATAAAATAAAATAAAAAGAAGAACAAATCCAGGTCCCAGGGTCACGCCATTCTAGGGCCAGCGTCGGTGGTTCTGCTGGAGCTTGTGTCTCTGCAAAGGTGAGTGAGAGCTGGAATATGCCGGTGAGCTATCGAGGTAGTAGGTAGCACACACAGCTTTGCTCGGAGCTGCTGCTGGACCTGGGACGAGGGGAGGGCCGGGCCGGAACTGAGCGAGGCAGGGCGGAGATGGAGGCTGCTACTACTGGGCTGCCGGGGGGCTTGGATTGTGACTGTGCTGTGTAGAGGTGGTGTAGGTTGCAACAAGCTGGAGTCGGTTGAGTTTCCTGAGGAAGAGGCACGGGTGGAGAATGCCGGAAACAACTGGGCTTGGAAGGTTTTCGTCTCGACATTCATCACAACTGTCACCTGTCACAGCTCAGAATTCTCCAAGGTAGCATTTGCAGCCATCGCTACTCCAGGCCACAGCACATCCTTTCTTGGGGGTCAGGGGCCTTTCCCCGGGTCTTGATGAAAAACAACCTTCGCTCTTGCAGATATGGGTGGGTAGGTGGGTGGCCATGGCTTGAGATGGGAAGGTGCCAAAAGTGGGGTGCGCAAGTTTTTAGTCAGCAATATAACCACCACCCACGTTGGTCCAGCCTCGTAGCCAAGGAACACTTCTATGTACCGTGTAATAAAGCTGGTGACTACGCTCGAGTCTTTTGAAATAGGTACGTACACACACAAAACATGTCAGCCATCTCCGCCGCGTTCATCATCAAAGAGAATAACAAACTCGAGATAACCACGCCCGACACTCTATCCACACCACAAGATGGGATGGCAACGCCGCATGACAGGTGCACAACATACCTTAAACCCTAAGCTAGACAAACTTTTTACTATCTTCTCTCCAACATGGCGTGCATGGCTTGATGGAACGCAACCCAACAGCCAAGGAGCGGGCAGGTTGGGGGACTGCGCGGGATCTGCTCTACGCATTTAGTAATTGGCCCTTTTGGGAGACGCCCTCTGGCTGTCGAGTACTACCTTGCCATGCTTGCTGTGATTGCCTCCCTCCAAACTCGTTCACCTATTCGTAGACTTGCGTGACTTGGTGCTTGGTGTGAGCCGAACGCATGAACCCAACCCCAATAGTGCCGTTCCTCTGCCGCCCATTCCTGTCCCAACCCCGTGGATAGCGAATGCCTCGCATAATGTTACGCGAGACGTGGGTGGGTAGCACCGCCCAGCACCGCCGAGCATTGCCTATTTTCCCTTTGCCCTTTGCCCTTTGCATTCACGCTTGAGACCTGACGATGTGATGTGGGTGGCGTGGCGGCGGCGGCTGTTATGGATATAGGGGCCAAGTCAAAAGGGCACTTTGATCTCTTGGCGATCTAATCTTATCTTCCCCAGATACGCCTCATTTTCTCAGGTGGCCGTCTAATCAGAGTCAGACCCCGCAAACATGTCCACTGCACGCATCCGCTTCTTCACTGGCGCAGCCTTCGCCGCCGACATGGAAAAGCCTCCTATGATCTTGGTTTCCACCTTATCTGCTGGTGACTCTGTCGTTGTCGGTTGCGGCATGCTCACATCTCCGCTGACCCCATTCTCGTCGTCGTCGTCGTCGTCATATGGGACACCGTCGAGGTCCAGGTCAGAGAACTCATCCAGCACCGAGGTGTAGTACATGTAGGGTGACTGGAGCTCGACATCACCATCACGAGATTCCAAAACATCCTCCAAGTAGTGGTCATTTTCGTCGTCCTGGTCAGTCGATAGCTTTGTCGAGATCGGCAAAAAGCCATTGTCCTTCTCTTTTGCGCCAGCTTCTGTCTCCACTGGCTTCCATTTGCCCGCCTTTTGCTCTGTTCCGCCAACGTCCACCGGCTTCTTCAGAGCTGGTGGGTTGTTGAAACTGTTGACGAAATACTCATGGGTTTCAACCGGGAACACGCACCAACTCTCCCAGAGGCTTAGCACCAGTTCTACGGCGCGCTTCCACCTGTCGGCCCGGATCCGTCCCCAGCCTAGCTTATCCACCACCATTCCCAGCTTCTCAAACGTCTTGTGGGCTCGAAGCGCGTTCTCGAATAATTGACGATACCGCCATGCATGGCGGATGCCGCTGGTAGATGAAGAGGACAAAATGTCACTGACCACATAAAGGCCGAGAAGTGACGCTGCGCTAGTGTCAAGTCCACCGGATCCAAGTTTGTCGTCTGGAGCAGGAGAGGCATCGCGCGAGCCCTCGTCCTTCTCTTTCCCATCACGTTTGTAGTCTGGATTGGCCGAGGTATATGCGAATGGTTGCTCGATGTTGGACACAATCATTTCGACAACTTCATCGGCTCCTCGGCTGGCGTGCGTGATGGCAAATGTTGCTATGCGCGCAATGTCTCCTTTCCTGATCTTGGTTGTTGTTGTTGGTAGTCGAGACAACAAGTGGGACAGCTTTGACTTTTCAATGGGGTTTAAGAATGTATCCTCCTGCTCGTTGTGCTCGCCCTGTCGACCCTGCTCGTCATCGAAATCCTCATCTTCAGAAGAATCATACTCGGGCTCTGAAACAAACTCATCGACACCTGTGACATATTCGTAGGCAAGCCGTTGTGCTGGTGCTTTCCAGGCATGGCTTCCTTCAAACAATGGCCAATACTTGACCTTGTCTGTGGACTGCAAACCCGTCACGATTTCCCACAACCTCCAGCGGTACCAGATACCACCCTCACTGCGCGCATCCCATAGCCATGCCCACTTTTCCTCTTGTTGCACATCCGGGCGAGACATAAGGAGGGCCTCCAGCTGTGGCCCATGCTCCAGGACCGACTCGATGACTTTGTGTATCATGCGAAGTTGTTTGATATCCCGTGGCGGGCTGACAGGAACGTGGAGGATACCACTTCGGTTGATGGAACCACCCATGGGAGGGCCATAGTGGGTAGGAGGCGCATAGCCGCGGTGGGAGCTCACCGAATGTGAGCCATGCGGCCTCGAAATTTCCTCGACCTTCTTCGCCCCAAATGGGTGTGATACCACTGAGGTCGAAGGGTGCAGAGCTGTAAGCCCTGACGCAATGGCGGCCGAGGAGAGATGTCTGTGCAAAGAAAGGAAAAAACCGAAGCCTAGATAGCGATTCTGCAGCGCGCTGACTGCGGCATCAATTTCAGCAGCAGGGGTTTCCTTTGACAGCGTAACTATCGCTGATACCGACTTTCTCTCCGTGCCACGGTCAGCACCGGTCGGTCCCGCTGGTGGCACGATCTTGACATCCTCCACAGTCAAGTTTGCCGGTATCAGAGACTTGATGAATGCCGGTGATCTGCCTGGTGGCAAGTTGGACAAACGTAGGGTAGGTCTCGAAGCCGCCTTCTCCTCGGCACGGCCAGAAACAGCCGTTGTCTCCCCTTCATCATCACTGGCCTCGAAAGCTTTGGACACGGTCAAGGATCCCGCCTCTCGATCTTCGAAGCCCGACCTATCCCAGTTCCGTCCCCTCTCTCGATCTCGGTCCTGCTGAAACCCATCAAACGTTCGCTTCTTGCCGTATGATGGCGGAGGAGGTCCCAAACTCCCAGGACCGCTCTTCAACGAGGGCCCCGAAGGAAGGCCGAAATGTCGCTTGCCTGCACCACCTCCAAAAGGTGACGGGCTGTTGAAAGCTGGTCGAGTGGGCGGGCCATTCCCAAATCTCGATGTCTGGTGAGAGCCTCGAGGAAGCTTATCCTCTTCGTCGTCGCCTCCAAATTCCTTTTGGAATTCGGCAAGGGCAGCTGCCGTCTCGGCCTCTTCGCGCAGGCGCTTCGCCTCGATCTCTGCTTTTTGTCTCTCGAATGCTGACTTTTCCTTTGGCTGCTGGAGTTTGGCCTGAACATCGGGAAATTCGGCAATGTTGTTGTTCGACATGTTTCGCGTTTTGCTCAAGCATTGCTGTTTGACGAAAGACGGTTGTTTGCGAAGACAAAGACGGCGGCACCTTGACGGCAACGGTCATAGCGTTCCTGGCTTGGCGTTGCTTGGCCCGTGCACAAACTCCAAGCACCTTGAAGGCTGGTTTATAACACATCTTGCCCTCGCTGGAGCAGACCGGTTATTGGGCATCAAGATAAGACCAAAACATCATGAGGGCGGAATCATGGAAGTGGACCAGTATAAAGGGCGTAGTCTAACCGCATGTGGCAACTTACGGAGAACTATGTCAAGATATCAAATCCCGAGATAAACCGCAGCGGGGTCAAGAGAGTTCAACAGAAGATACATCTATGCCCAAAGAGCATGGCTTTTCCCTTTCTATCTGAATACTTAAATCCTCAGTGAATCGATTTAGATCGGCATCCCTTTCCCTACCTCTGTGGACAGCCCAGCCCTTGCTCTCGAAAAGAGTCTCGTGCACGTGTTGCCAGCTGTCTCGGCTGCGTAATTAAAGTTTGGCTCGCTTCAACTTGTCACGGTTATTATTCTCCCGCCATGACTTCTTCCCTTCCTCAACATTCTTCCTCTTCCACCACCACCACCACCACCACCACCAACAACAACAACAACAACAACAACAACAACACGAACCCCCCGTCCTCCATTCTCATTGTTGGCTCGGGTCTCTTTGGCCTCTCCACAGCCTATGCTCTCACTCGTCGCCATGAGTTCATCAACACCTCCATAACTGTCATTGACAGGTCGGACCCCTCCTCTCAGTCTACATTCCCATCCCCCGATGCCGCGTCCATTGACACGAGCCGCATTGTCAGGGCAGACTACGCCGACCACGCGTATGCCGCTCTGTGCGATGAAGCTCAGCTGATATGGCGCCAACAAGACAAGCCCATAGATCTCGGCGCCCAGGGCCGTTACCACGAAACAGGTCTCCTCGTCGTCGGCGATGCCACCTCTGCCGCGCCAGTCGCGGACCCTCCCGTAGAGGGTGGCGCGAGTGAATCTTCCCACAAGAAGCTAACCGGCATGGATTATGCCCGCAAGAGCTGGGAGAACGTTTCATCTCTGGCCTCTCGTGACCCAATGCTCGCCGAGCGCATCCGAGAGCTCCCGAACGCCGACGCGATCTGCGAGGTTCTCGGGACCGGTGGCAGCTCTGGAGCTTGGGGATACATCAACTACAACAGCGGCTGGACAGACGCCGGCGCGTCGATGGCATGGCTCTACGAGCAAGTCAGACAAACCGGACGCGTCAACTTCATTGCTGGCACAGTGGAGTCTCTGGAGCACGATGACACCGGTGTGACAGGAGTGAGGCTACAAGACCAACGCGTCTTGACCGCGGACCTGGTCATGGTGGCAGCAGGAGCATGGACAGGAAGCTTTGTCGACCTTGACGGCCAGGCTGTCGCCACGGGCCAAGTCTTGGGGTACCTCAACATCACCGAAGAGGAGCAAGAGATCCTCGGCAAGATGCCCGTCATCCTCAACCTCTCCAGCGGTCTCTTCATCATTCCACCAACCAACGGGGTCCTCAAGGTAGCTCGCCATGCCTACGGTTATACCAACCCACGAACTGTACATTTCCCTCCCCTTCCCGTCTCGCCAACTGCCACAAGCAACTGCCTCGTCTCGATCCCCCGGACATCGTTGCATGACCCCGACCTCGTCATCCCAGCAGAGGGGGAAGCCGACCTTCGCGCTGCTCTCCGAGAGATGACGCCGCTGCCTGGGTTGGTAGACCGTCCCTTCACCAAGACGAGACTATGCTGGTATTCTGATACCCGAACGGCCGACTTCCTCATAGACTACCATCCTCACTGGAAGAATCTCTTTGTCGCGACAGGAGACAGTGGCCACGCCTTCAAGTTCCTCCCCGTCATTGGCGATAAGATTGTGGACTGCATCCAGCGAAACTGTCCACCCGAGTTCAAGGAAAAGTGGGCTTGGAAGGAAGGGGAGGGAGCCAAAGCATTGTTTACAGAGGACGGCAGCAGAGGGGGAAAGCCTGGGCTGATTCTGGAAGAGGAGCTCCTCAAGGCTCGGTCTGTGTGAGGGGTATTGATGCGATGGAGGGGTAAAATTAGAGACACCACAGGGGCGTGAGGCCTTGAAAGGGGCACAGCTAGCACAACATGGAACAAGATAAGGAAGGAGGTAAGTCGATCAAACCGTGCATGTCGCAACAGGTAGGGCAAGGCAAAGCAGGGCACACAGCAACACAGTGCGGCGTAGTAAAACTCATGTCTGTCAAATAAGACGATGGTATTGATAGACTTGTTGCAAAAAAAAACAACGAAACCACAACTAAAAAAACGCCGAAGCGAGCTTTCCATCTTTCACCTAGATGAAATTATTGCTCTCCAGTTGTCCATTCTCACCCAATTTGCGAAGGTTGCCCAAAGGATCTCACCATCCTTGATGTTCTCCCCTCGCTCAGGGCTTGAAATACCGGAAAGCTTTGTTTCCTTGCGGATAAGAAAGCTCAAGGCAGTCCTGTAATGTGTGCGGCTGTCGTTTTTCTTGTTTCTTGCAAAAGAGCCCACCACCAATCGTCTTTCTTTTCTTGTTTGTGTGTTGTGTGGTGCAAACCGCAGTGGCCGTCGCTTTGCTCGCGCCAACAACACACCTTGAGTAGTTTGAGGGGGTCATGTGTTCTTCATCTTGCAGGTTGTGCCTCTTTTTTCGTCGTCGTGTCCGAGAACCAGACAACAACAAACAGACAAAATCAGCAAACCAGCTTTTGTTCCGCGTGATGAAAGAAAACAAAAAAAAAGAACCATGATGTCAGGTTTGCCGGATCATGTCCCAGATCCCACCCGTAAAATCCCCCAAATCTCACTCTCTTCTCTTTTTTTTTTCTCATTCCCACCACTGGAAAAAAAAAATCTTGAGATAATCGACAAACACCCAGAGATTGAGGTGAGCCGCGCGGCGTGGGAATTCCTTTCTCGCTCCTCTTTTTTTGTGATTGTTTCGCGCATTCATGTCGTTCCCACTGCCTCCTTGGTAGCCCGCTCAAATCCCAGTTGCCGTCATCCCGAGCCATTAAAACAAGGACGGTGGCAGGAGAAAAAAAGAGCCAGATCCCCCTTGTGCGCTGCGCAAAAATAAACCAGGCCCCCAGTTCCTCTTCGCCGATCCGTCGAGTTGTTGCGCGCGCCATCTCCAGAAAAAATCTATGTACTATAAACCCGAATTCAGGTAGAGGTCAAATCCGCGCGTGGATCCTTTATCGTCTGTCCCCCGATTGTTGATTCCCCCGGAACGCCATTGCAATGCTGACAAGAAAAGAGAAAACAAAAACAGCAAAAATACAAGTTTGGGTGACCGAAAAAGGCGAAACCGATGGGCGGTTTTGTGCTAGTCGCCGACGGTCGGTGATAAAGTGCTTTTTGGGAGGGGGTATGATATTCGTAATACTCATTCGCGGCCAGAGGGTTTTCGGTAAGGGTGAAGTTGGGGGGTAATGTACAAGTCCTTCACATGGGTGCCCAAAGTGGGATGGAAGGTCCACGTGCCAGGCGCAGCGATGAGACGAAATCTACATCTTGCGGAAATCTGGCGGGCAAAGTTAGTACAATGACGTCATCATGGAAACTGGCAATCACATGGCAAAACATACCCTGCAGCACGGGATAGATCATCTCGAAAGCTTGATAGATCTCCTCGCGAACTTTCGCGCCTGTGAGAACAATCTTGCCGCTGACGAAGATGAGGAGCACAATCTTGGGCTTGATCATGCGGTAGATGAGACCGGGGAACAACTCGGGCTCGTAGGAGCTGAAGTTGTGATGCTTGGAAGCAAGACCCTCCAGACGGATGGGGAACTTGATGTCGCAAGAACCCACAATGTTCTGGATCTTGAAGTCGGTGAACTTGGCGTTGAAGCCGAGCTTCTGAATGATACGGGCATACTTGCGGGAGGCAAGCTTGGAGTCATCTTCCGACTTGGCGCCAGTGACGACCATCTTGCCCGACGCAAAGATCAAAGCGGTGGTCTTGGGCTCACGGATACGCATGATAACAGCGGCGAAACGCTTGGGGTTGTACTACAGCATGTTAGACCTGGCTTGGCAAAATTGTTGACGACAAGGTCATGGAGCAAAGTCGCTCAAAAGAGCTGTCTGCCCAGACCAGATCGCAACACGTACCTCAGCATTGCGAGCGTGCAGCGCAATTGTCTTCAGGTCCAGACGGCAGTCAAGATTGACAGTCGCGACAATGTTCCTTTGGAGGTCAGTCTACAGTTTATTTGCAAAGCAATGCAAAGGTGTTCCTACTGAAGAGTGGGTGTGATACCACTGGGTCCAGCTGAAGCGGCGCCCGGCGTCGCAGCGGGGGTCGCGGGAGTCACCCCAGCACCGTTGGTGGTTTGGACGCCCGACTGCTGTGCGCCATTGGCGACAGTGCCATTGCCCGCGACCGACTGGTTCAGATCGGCATGTCCGGTGGGGAAAGAGAGAGAACCGGGGGCAGTGAAGGCCTTGGCCTGGGCAGCGCTCGTGGGGTGGGTTTGAATCGCATCCATGATTGCGGTTGTGAGATCTCAAAGCGACTTTTTAGATGACTTTGTCTGCGCGCGAACTAATCTGCGGGGGAGAGCTGTTAGATGACTTCCTGAAGCGTGCAGATTGTGATAATGCGCAAATAAAGAGTGCTTTGTCGTCGCAGAGTGAAAAGGCAATTTACGATCTCGCGGTGTTGTTTGGCGTAAAAGACGGAGGGGCGTCAGAAGCGGCCAATTTATAGTTGCGCCGTCGAGGGAAAGTGGGTCCGAGCGTCGTGATGGTGAATTGGCAGTTTGCTCTGTTGTCGGCGGCGGGGTTGTCGAGGCAGCAGCGAGAGCAACTCGCAAGAGTGTGGGAGTGAATGGAAGCAGAGAGGTGAGTTTCTTACCAGAAGATGGGAGATAAACAACCTAATGTCTCCCCCTCAACTACTGTTCGCCGACACAAGCACCGGTAACCCGTCAAGACCTCTCGACCGTCGACCAAATATTTACTCGATGAGATGACGAAGTCGTGGCTGTTCTGGCGACGACGAGAACGAGCACGAGTTGATGCGATGATGTATCGAGGTGGTCCACACTTTCAAGCACACGGCAGAGAGAGAGGGGTCTTGTCTTGTCTTGGGTTTTGCACTGTGACCTGTGCAAATGATCTTGATCTTTTCTTTTTGATTAAGGTGGTCTTGGTCGACGACGACGGAATCGATCGGGTTCCTGTATCGACCGGGAGTCTAAATGAGAGTATTTGGCTGTGCGTTGTGGCTACACAAGGCAGAGGCAGCGAGGAGTGAAAAGAAAAACGGGAAGTTATCACGACAGCGAAGTTCGTCGGGGTTGGCGACGGTTGCTTACGCTATGGTGCGGGAAGTGTGGCTGGAGGAGAATATGTGGGGCGGCAGAACCGAGCAACTTCTTCCAAAGGGCGAGCAAGGTGGGCGATGGTGCCTTCTTAAATATTTTTTGTCTGCCAGCCGTGTCTGCTTGCCTCAGGCCAACAAGAAAACTCAACCAGCGAATCAGCGGGCGGGGACGGCACACACGGGCCTCCTTGACGCCCCCTAAGTAGCGGTACTTTGCCCATCCCCACAACTCTAAAACACGCCCCCCCTTGTCACTGCGCCGTCACGAAGGGCCCTTTTGCTCTTGCATTTATCAACCAACAATATTCATGATGGCAGCATTCTTTTCCTCTTTCCTCTAACAACAGCGATGTAACAATATTCAACAAGCACCGCGACAACTCTCACCACCATGTCCAGCGTCGCCCAGCGCCATCATGTCCACACTGCTCTCAGCCATGGCGAGCCTGACTGAACCAACTTGGCACGCAGCAAAGACTTTTCAACAAGACCCTTAGAATGACGATGAGGACATGATCGCCACTGCCAAATCCAAGCCATGAAACCTCTGTCGTCTCTGTCCATCACAGCCCAACCACCAGAGGCTGACACCCTTTCGCCCACGCCGGAACACATGGCTATCGTACACGGACAATGGCCTTTCAATACGAGCAAGCTTTTCATCGCAGGAGCCACAAACCCATCACGCGAGCCAAATCAAAGAGCCACAGCGGCCTTTTGGCTCAACTTTACTCCTCTCTTGTTGAGTCCAGGCTGTTACACCTTGGTTGACGATGACGCGTATCGACCTCTTTGCGGCGACAGACTCTGTTGTGGTTTTCAAGGCCACCCCGAGAGCGCTCTCAAGCTTACACCCACCAACCCAGGCATGCGCATCACGGCTCGATCAACGCCAACAACATCATGGCATACCGAAACCCCAACAATTGCACGGACTCGAGGTTCGACATTTGATGTTGCACATCTTGACAGCTTTGCCCAAACCGAGTCCCAGTCCAAACAAACGGCTGTAGCTCACATCCCGGCACAGGGCTCGGGCGCAATCGCTGTCCGGCATCTTTGCCTGAAGTACTGGTACATGTCCCACCCTCACCCGAGCCACTGGTGGGCCGCCCTGTTCAAGCGATGACTCACACAACAACATCTTGCGCAAACAGAGGAACTTTTGACCCCGATGCGAACGAACACCATGCCGATAACACCGATTTGTTGCTGGTGATCATTTTTTGTCCTTTTGTTGTGCATCTTTTTGAAGCTTTTTTCATTTTCGTGCAGCGGCATCACTCATTCATCTCATTTCATTTTTAGGATCGACACATGCACCGAGGTGGCCAAGGGGGGCCTAAAATTCAGCTGCGGGTCAATTGCGCCACCCACTCACGTTCAACCAAAGAGAGCCCGACCACAACCCAACTCCTTCTGGCCTCTTCCTCCTGGTTCTCTCATACATGGCAGCGTCGTGTCGACACTGACTTGAGGACGAAAGCCATGGATGCACACGATCCGAAAAGGCGGGATCCATCAGGCTACAGGCTGCCCGCATGAGGTCCTTGAGAAAAGCTGAGATGGTTGGCACGACTCATTGGTTCTTGATTGTTGCTTTTTTACACTATCATGCGTCTGTCCGGCATCCAGCATCAACGATTCGTCGCGATAAGGGGATGGCGTTCCTGTCGGGCTGTTTGTTAAAGCTACCCCGCCGTGGCTGAGAGAGTCCGAGGCACGGGGGGTGATAGGGCGCTGATTGGCTGCATCGTGATTTCGCAATTTTGGCGTTTTCACGTTTGCGGCGCGCGTATGGGCAGCGCGTCACGATTGCAACACCATAATTTCCCCCATCACCAAGCTCGGAGGACACAGAATATCGACGATGTGGGTGTGCTCATTATGATGATGGCTTTGTGTGCAGATGTCATTCTAACTTTAAGCCGGACCCGGTGTCACGGCACGGGGTTAGGTGAGTCGTACAATGGTCGGTCTGGTTTGACTGTTATCACTGGCGTTAGGCTTATTGAGTCTGTTCAAGAGGAGTCATTCTTCGATCCGGAGGCTTTGGCTTTGGCAAACTAATAATCCACAGAAACTCGACTCTGGTAGGTGGCATTTGACTTGTGCAATACTCCGGCCATGAACCATGAGCCATAGCCATGGTTGGAATGGGCGTTGGCTAAAATCTACCAAGTCCGGCATTTATGCCAGATATGTTGATTTATCGGCATGTAGTTTGCTTTAGCAACTAGATACCTTGAATAAACATATGTATCGTTTGACATTTAAATGTATTGGAATTGTTTGTTTCGGCGGAGAAGGTGCTTCGAGACCATCTCTTCGTTTTGACTGCAGACAGAGTCTGTGATAGATTTCCTCTTGTCCAGTCTGACCTTCTGGCGGCGACCATAATTTGCAAATGCTATTGAAAGACTTCCAACACAGCTCACACATCTCTCCTTAGCTCTCTCTATGCCTGTGCCAAAGCAGTGCCTCTCCAAGACAGGAAGTAGAAGGCCATGCCGCATCTTGTGTCAGCACCTGGCGGAAATATCTTGATCTTCGATGTCATCAAACATCTCAGCTCAGTGACGGCCCCACTTTACGGCCAGGGTTTAAATAGGAAGCAAGCTGCTTGGTGGGTCATGTGAGTCGCGGTTGTCTCGCGTCTCTCCTTGTCCTGGTGGATTTTCGAGACGCGTCTCGGCCACCCACACACCCACACAAGCCACAAAGCACCACCATAACCTACCACTATCCGTACCAGCTTGGGCAAACAGACTTCGACGGTCCACCACTTGATGCATACCATCACTGACACACGCATTGCGACAGCTTGCTTTCAACATGGCGGAACAGCATGAGAAGGCCCCATTGCTCGCCGACTGCGCTATCGCTTTCGTGCAAAGCAAGCAGCTCTCGAGCCAACTAATCTCCATTGTTCGTCCCATTTGTTGTCCAGCTTCGTCTGAAGAACCCAAGCAACTAACTCAGCTCGTAGCTATCCGATGTCGCAAGAGAACACGGCGCCGAAGTGCTAGAGCCAGATCGCCAGGGAAAGATCCGGTGGAAGAAAGCCACCCACATTATTTCGAACACGATTGACTTTGAAGAATACACCGAGTCGCTGGCCGCCATGGTGCCCGTGGTCAAGTCGGACTGGATCAGAGTCAGCATTCATCGCAGAAAGCTGGCGCAGTTACGGCCCTACTCGCCAGATCCCCGCATGATCTTCTCAAGCGTGACCGTCACTTGCGCCGACATCCCAACCCTAGACAAGGAGGCAATCTGTGGTGGCGTTTTGGCCCTCGGGGGCATGGAGTCCAAGGATCTAAACAAGTTAACCACCCACATTTGCGCTCTCACACTGGAACACCCAAAGTGTCAGGAGGCGCTCGAGAAGAAGTTGAAGGCCAAGATTGTCCTTCCTCATTGGTGGGTTTTAGTGTGCAATTGTTGGCACGGGCACCTTCTAATCATACATCTCTAGGTTCGACGACTGCTTCCGTCTGGGCAAACGAATCGACGAAGGTCCATATCTCCTCCCCGACCCGGAAGTCTTGCGCACTGCCTCCGAAGAACCGGTGAAAATCCCAAGTAGCCAGCAACTTGAGGGTGCTAGCTCTGCTGTCCCCAGTGGCCCATACGAACCGCAGGGGGGGGAGAAGCTCGTGGTGTTTTCGCAGAAGAAGGTTCTGTTGGGCGACGACCTCCCCATCAACGACTCGACCCGTAAGACCATTGGCGAGAAGATTGCAAGAGGTGGAGGCGAGGTTGTGGGGTCGGTTGAAGAGTGCAATACCTTTGTCGGTCACTACCGTGATGGCGAGCAATACGTCAGGGCGTCACAAATGGGCAAAGACGTCGGCAACTTGGCGTGGCTCTACTATTTGATTGTGTACAACGAGTGGACTTCGCCGCTTCGGCGCTTGCTTCATTACCCAGTTCCAAGAGAACCTCTGCCAGGATTTAAGGACCTAAAGATCACACTCTCCAACTACGGTGGTGAGGCCCGTATCTACCTGGAGAACCTCGTCACGGCTGCCGGTGCTACATATACCCGAACGATGAAGGCAGAGAATACACATCTCATCACGGCTCGCCTGCATAGCGAGAAGTGTGAAGCTGCCAAGGACTGGAACATCGAGATCGTCAACCACCTCTGGATCGAGGAGAGCTATGTTGCCTGCCAGGCTCTGGCTCTCAACGACGACAAGTACAAAGCATGGCCTCGGCGAACGAATCTTGGCGAAGTTATTGGCAAAACCTTCCTCGATGAGACTGTGCTCCGCAATCTGTACTACCCAGGAGAGGAACACATGGATGCGGCAGCAAAGAAGAAGAAGAGAGTGGCCGCAGCGGCGCAAACGAACGCGCTCACCATGAACCTGGACAAGGACTTTGGCACCATGCAAGACTCGTTCATGGCGGATTCGAGCCCAGCGCCTGCTGCACCGGCAACGGCGAAGAAGGGGCGAAAGCCAAAGGCGGCGGCTGCTGCCGCCCCAACCGCGGCCAACCTTGTCACGCCAGCCAAGGGTCGTCATCTTCGCACAGGGAAGGAGAATGATACCCCCTCCGTCCTATCAAGCGGCAGCCGGAGTGCCAAAGCAGCTGCGCTCTCCAAGCTTCAGGACATTGCTCCGGATCTGGCGTTGTATGAGAAGGAAAAGAGGAGGCCACTGAAGGATGGGGTTTGGGGTGGTAAGAGGGCGATGGATCAGATTGACAAGGAGAGAAGCACGAGAAGCTCTAGTCCGGCCGGCCATGCTGATGCGGATGATGATGAAGAGGAAGAGGAGACCGGTGAGAAGAGCAGGCCGTCCAAGAGGCCGAGGTTATCGCTGCCGAATGTCACGATGAGGATTTGTGCGACGGGGTACAAGAGATGGGTAGGGAATAAGAACTTGGAGGATTCGGACCGGGTAAGCTTGCTTCCCACATCTCTTTATCGAGCATTGCTAACACCTCCGCAGAAGAAACTGCGCAACCTCGGCGTCACCCTGGTGCAAGACACCCAACCGTGCGACTACCTCGCCGCCCCCAAAGTCGTCCGCACGATGAAATTCCTCAAGTGCCTAGCCAAGGGCGCGGAAATAATCAACACTTCGTTCCTCGACGCCTGCCTTGAGACGAACAAGCGTCCGCCAGTGGAGGACCACTTTTTGGTTGACGAGGAAAACGAAAAGAAGTTCAACATCAACCTCGGGACGTCTGTCGGGCGCGCGCGCGCGAATAAAGGGAAGCTCCTGTGGAATGTGCCGATTTATTGCACGGCGGACATCAAGAACGGGGTGGAGAACTTTAAAGCCATTGCGGAGGCGAACGGGGCGATATTCAAGATTTATAGGGCGAGGAGCGGGACGACGATCAAGCCGACGACGGCGGAGGAGGATGGGGGGGCGGACCCGGACCCGGTGTATTTGCTGAGCGGGACCACGCCGGGGGAGAAGGCGCTGTGGCCCAAGTTCGAGGAGATGGCCGTTAATGGGCACTGCGAGCCGAGGGTGGTGAATGGGGATTGGTTGTTGGATGTGGCGATGAGGCAGGAGTTGACGTTTGATAAGAAGTATCTTTGGAAGGGGCAGGAGGAGGCCGGGGGGGGAGGGGCGTGATGGATTGATTTATCATTGAGCGAGTTATGGTGAGGCGTTTTTGGTGTTGTTAGCCGTTAGGTTAGGTTCAAGGTTATTGTTTTTGGGTGGGTTGATTGGAATTTTGTAAAAGAGAAGAAGAAGAGGGTAGTAAGTGTATGTACATTTAGGGATTCGAAAAGGAATCAAAGCGTAACATACAGATGTTGATATTATTATGTGCATGTCTCAGTGTGCTTGATTAAACCCAGTATATATATATATACTTGGGTAGTGTGTGTTTGATGATACACAAGAAGAGCTGTGATGTGGGCTCTCTACAACGCCAAAACGGTGTTTTTGTTCAAAATACCAACCCATAACGCCTGAACCATCGCACCATGCCGCTAATTAAGAAAAGAAAACCACTAGAACAAAAGAAACTAAACCTGTCCATCCCGCAAACTTGGCGGTCTGCTGGAATATACTGGTGGGTGCTCCGGCGCCCTCCACCCATCAGATACAAGATAGGAATCAGGATCAACAGACGACACGGTCTCCATTGACGCTCGGGCTCTGACTGACGGCGCTGACCTGTAGCTTGGGGGACGGCCGGCTTCTGTTGCTCCAGAGCTGGATCGGGAACGGTACGACGGCGGTGGTGATGGACCCCTGGATAATGAGGAGACAGGAGACTGGGAACGGGATGGCTCGGCAGCTGGCGGGATGATCATCGTGCCCTGCTCGATGTCGACCGCACCCTCCTCCTTGGGGTAGACCTCGACCTGTTGCTGGTTGGTGGCGCGGCGGATGTTGCAAGTGGTGGCGATGATGGAGGCGATGTGAGACAAGGCGGGGATGGCGCCGAGGGTGAAGATTGAGTCGAGGAGGGCGCAGGTTAGGTACCGTTCTTTGTTAAATTGGCCTTTGCCAAGGTAGGTGAGGATGCCTTGGTTTTCGTAGTCTATGTAGGTGTTGGTGGGTTGTGATATGTTGGCGTGGCGGGGGGGGAGGACTTACCAAACTTGCGGGGGACATCGTAGCAGTAGTTGGTGTAAGAAGGATGCAAGACTCGGAGGATGTGAAGGAGAGACCATGCCATGAGTAGATCACCGAAGAAGGTGTGGATGCCGAAGAGGCGCCACTTTTTGGGGTCGAGGTTGCGGAACATGAGGGAGAAGATAAAGGTTATGAGGATGTAGATTAGGTTTAGGAGAGACTTGGAGAGAGGTGTTAGTTCATGGTGCACACCAAGGATGTATAATGGCATGAACCTACCAATGCCCGCGCCCAGCGCATGCCGGCTTTTGATCGCTCATCGTCACCTGGGGAGGAGTACCATGCCCACATGCCATTGTAATAGCCAGTCTGGTCGAACAAGAAGACTACGGCGTGGAGATGGGCAAAGTAGGCCAGTTGACAGGTACGGATGGCGGTCAGCCAGAGAAATGGCCAGTTGCGACGACGGCGGCCTGACTTGTTGCAGCATGAGGTGGTGCTACGTTTCTCATTCTCGTTGTTGCTTTGGAGAGTGTCAGTAGCCATTTCGTTGGTTGTGGCGGCGGCCTGAAGAATGGTTTCTTCTTCTTCTTCTTCTTCTTCTTCTTCTTCTTCTTCTTCTTCTTTCTTCTTGCAATAGAGACGAAAGTAGAGGATGGCGACCATTGTCAACACGCCTGGAGGCCGCCGCGTGGACAGTTACAGAGAGGTAAAGTTGTTTGTTGGGATCTAGGCAGCAATAAGATGGAATGCGGCTCTCTGTGAGAATCTCACAGTTGCTGGCAGTTGTTTTTCCAGTGAATAAGTGAATGAAGGGAAAGGGGGGTGGCCAATCACCGAGGGGCTTGGCAGCAATTGGGAGGCTGTGTGGCTGTGTTGGGATGACGCGTCTCCTCAAGTGGGGAGACTCTCTCTCTTTTCCTCTTATTCACTTGTTCGAAGAAGATAAGATGGTGCCCAGAGATGCATCTCTCATCAGAAAGCCTCGCGACGGAAATAATCACTACGAAGCTACTACCATGACCTGAAACACACCTTCTCTCCCGAACCGGAGCTCGTCCAGTCACGACAACATCATGGAGATGCTCGTGTTCCACCGCACATCAATCTCATTGGGTAGCAATTGGTGAAGATTCCCTGCTTGCATGGAAAGAGCTCGCAACAAGCTGGTGCCGTAGTGCCGCAGATGTGGTTCTTTTCGATGGCCGCTGAATGGCTGCAACCCTGCTGCCAACCCATCGCCAACCTCTCCTCACAGCGTCCCCCGAATAGGGCAGATGTGCCCAGGGTACACAGCCCCTCTCTCGTTTCTCAGCTCTGGACTGGACATCCACATGGGATGACGGTCTTTTTTGTTTTCTATTTCTCTTTTTGTCTGAATGCTCCGGCATTGCAGTTGTTCTTTTGCAGAAAGAACCTCGCTTGTTAGGTTTATTCTGCCTTGTCCACCACCATAGTTTGGTTGGTGAAGCAATCAATGATGGGTTGGGGGTCATCTTCAAGATGGCTTGCCATCGCCCGAACACTGCAGCTTGCTGCGGCTTTAGTATCGACCGCTCTACATGGCTTCAACACCATATGGATTCATGTCAAGAAGCTTGGTATGACACAGCACATGGTCATCCTTGAGCTGTTGGTATGTTTCCTTCTGTCTCCAATTGTCCCACCGACCTAGCTCGAGTTAAGGCTGACACCTTGTCAGATCGTCCTCATCACCGTGTACACCACCATCGCCATTTTGGTTCAACACTACAACTGGCGTTCCATAACGGAGCCATGGCTGGTTGCTTTTGTGGTTCTCGACTTGATCTTTTGCGCCATGACGATGGTCATCATATCCTTGCTTGCCTGGAATGGCCTTCCTGTCAGTTGTGTCGGCCTCACGCGGCCAAAGGAGTATCTGGCCGGCGATGCCCTGAACGGGTTCTCGACTAATGGCTTCACTGACGGGAACCAAAACATGCCCGGGGAACTAGACAAGTTCTGCCCTCTGGAGCGCGCATATTTTGGGTTCGCCCACGCTTTGGTCTTCTTTTACATTGCGACCATTGTCCTCAACATCGTCCGCATCTTGGAGCTCAAGTATATCAAGATTGGCAGTTCGGGGGAGGAAGAGGAGGTGAATCTTAAGGCGGTCAAGGACCTCGAGGAGCCATCACCCATCTCCAGCGCCGCAAGAGTCAATCTGGCGCCACCAGCACCACCAAGCGAAGGCATCGTTTCACGCACTGCTTCTCTTCGAAGCACCACGACGGCCTCAACATCGCGCCCCGCTTACTCGGCGGTTCCTGCTCGGGCTCACACAGCCGCCATCCCACGGCGACCCGTGGGAGCAGGCGGTGCGGTGCCATCGCCACACCGACGGCCGCAGTCGGATGCTTTCAACCGAGTCTCTTTGGACGAAGATAGCGATAATGCCGAAGCAGCGTTGGTGTCAGACGGCATGAGGCATCAGCACCGACAACCACCTTCGAGAGACTACGTCCCTCACCCACCACATCAACAGCAGTACCCGCACCCACATAATCACCACCGGATGCCCAGTTTGCTCGAGGAGGACCAGATGACGACCACGTCTGATATGGAACACGCGTTGGTGTCGGATGGGATGAGGCCATCAGCACCCATGCTTCCACCGTATGAACCGGGCAATAGACGGACCAGTATAGGTGGTTAGGGTGGTATTCTGAAAGAACGGTCAAAAATGGATGAATTGATGATACCAATTTGCTTTTTGGGTTTCGGTGTTTTGGCGTTGGGGAAGGGATGGGATTGACTGGTCGGGATGTGATGAGCACAGCATGTAGTGCGCGGGATCACACGAGGAGGAGTGCGACCTGTGGAGAAAACATGGGACACATGTCTAATTTCAGCTTGATTTAATGCTTCACTTACACAGAGGGGGTCACACTGTGTGTAATGGGGGATCTGTGGCCTCTGAAGATAGTCGAGGGACGCTTTCGAGACAGTCGAGAGGTCTAAAAAGATAGTCAAGGGGCATGCCCATCATTTTTAAGACATTGACACTCTTGTACCTGCTCCGACCTCTCCCGCGCTCTCCGTCCCTATGCCAACTGTCGCTTTGGCCTCCTCAGGTATTTCCGCAATACTTTCCCAAGGTTCTCACGTGCCGGGTTATGAAGAAAGAACCGGTCCAGCTTTTTATATCCCGCAGGGTAGCCACATGTCTCGACCAGCCATCCGACAGCCTCTTCCTGATCCTGGATAAACCACTGCGGGATGTAATCGGTGTATTGGACCTGGGCCCAAATATATATACCCTTCCAGAGGGGCTCCCAAATGAAAATCTTGAACAGAAACGTAGGAACCACCCAACAAGACCAAATCCGAGAAGCAGAGTCTAAAACATGACGCCTCACTAGTCAGCCTGTTCCCCCACCTCCTGCCCAGAGTCTCTCAGCTGTTTAGGTACATGTGCAGTACATTGTCACCATCATGAAGACCCTATTGGTTTGTGTTTGAGGCCTGTCTGTTGGTTTGTCTTAAAGACCATTTTTGATAGAGCAATCAAATGCCGGGATGCATGCCGAGGCGGACGGTGCTGCGGGCCGTTTGACTCGCAAAGCTTGCTTTACCCCCGAGCTTTCTATTAGCGCATGTGACCCCGACGTCACCTGCTTTCCTTCAACATCTCGAAGGCAGGCATCATGTAGAGCAACACCAGAAGCACACCGCCGATTAGCGGAGAGAGCGAGACATGGGACACAAGCAAGGGTGTTGGTATCGGATATAATGTTGGAAAGACAAGGTATAAAAAAAACCTGTGCTTATTGAGGGCAGTACGGTCAGCGAGAGGTATACTCTGGAGGGGGGGAGCGCCTCGACCTTGAACAGAATCAAATAACACGCCTACCAAATATGAGAGACCCATTGGTTTTATCTTTTCGACACTTTCTTTCCAAGTAACGTGTTCCTATCTGAACTGAAGGAGAATACGTGCTCCCTTCCACCGCTCCTGCCTCATGCATTCTCTGCCACTTGCAGCCCACTGGCACGACAGCCCCCCAGCTTAACCAAGCAACTCCCGTGGCTTCTCCTAACCTTAGCAACCGTTATTCTCACCGAGTCTTACATCACAGCCTATTCTCAATTCTGTTGACTCGACTTTCCCAAGTTGACCTTTCGATTTAGCACACGTTTATTACGTAGGTGAGTCCGCACTCATATACACCGAATCAATCTTTTTATATATTTGATTATTCTAACAACACACCCTCGTCTGACTGACAACCATCTAACCTACCCTAGCGTAAGTCAAGGGCCTTTCAGCCTCCGCGACCCATCACACCGGAAGCTCACAAGCCACGCCGACCGTTCGGCCGGCCGGCGTGCAGCAACGTCGCAGCGCTCTCCCACTTCCCCCCTTTTTCATTCAATTTTTTTCTTCTCTTTTTCATCCTTCACTTCTTCTTCTCCGTCCCCAAAGCCAATCCCCGATCGAGAACGCAGAGAAAGAATGAAGGAAGAAAGCGCCGATTCGGGCGCCAGCTCGGACCAAAACCCTCCTCCGAAAGTCCCCCTCTCCTCGTCAAGCCCACCGACTCATACCCAAAACGAGAACCCCCTCGCCGTCAGCAGCAGTGAAGCTCCAAATGACAAAACGCTCTGGCAAAAGCTCCTCCCCGTCGTCGCCTGCGGAGCAGGGTTGTTTTCTGACGGGTATATCAACAACGTAACCTCTCCCCCTTTCCCTACCTTTCCCCACCAGACAGTTACTAACCCGCAAGGGAAAAGGTGATCGGCTCCGTCATAACCGTCCTCGCAATCCAGTACGGCCCCCTCTGGTCCACCTCCACAGCCAAATCCTACCTCAGCGCCATCGCCTTCGCCGGAACGGTGGTGGGGCAGTTGCTGTTTGGGTATCTGAGTGATAAGTGGTCGAGGACAAACTCACTGTTGCTGTCGACGCTGATCCTGATCTTGTTCACGGCGTTGAGCACGGGGAGTTACTACAAAGGGGACGCGGTGGGCATGTTCAACGTGCTGACGGCGTGGAGGTTTTTTGTCGGGATCGGGATCGGGGGGGAGTACCCTGCGGGAAGCGTCGCGGCGGCCGAGTCGTCAGGGGAGCTGAGGAAGGGAACGAGGAATATGTGGTTCATTTTTTTTACGAACAGCATGATTGACTGGGTGAGTTTTACCTCTGCTACAACAAAAGAGAGGGTGGGGGTGTGCTGACAAAGGGATAGGGCTTCGTGATGGGGGCTTTTGTCCCCTGGCTTGTGGCGGCCGCGTGCCACAACACCAACCTGGAAGTTATTTGGAGGACGAGTCTCGGGATCGGGGTGGTGTTTCCGCTCAGCCTGTTTGTCCTGAGGTTTTTCCTCAAGGAGCCAGAGGAGTTCCAGAAGCACTCGATGAAGCACGCGCGCACGCCGTACAGGCTTGTGTTTAGGTTTTATGGTTGGAGGCTGTTTGTCGTCAGTTCTATCTGGTTTCTGTACGACTTTTCGGCGTACTCGTTTTCGATCTACTCGAGCACGATCCTGGCGAACATTTTTGACGGGGACTCTGCGCCGCTGACGACGGTTTTTGGGTGGAACACGGTGATCAACCTGTTTTACATCCCGGGCACGATGCTGGGCGCTCCGGTGTCTGACTTGTTGGGTCCTAAGAGGGCGCTTGCGGTTGGGGTTTTGCTCCAGGGGGTTGTTGGGTTTGTGATGGCGGGTTGTTACCCCTATCTGGCGAGGCCGGGGGTGGTGGGAGGGTTTGCGGTGGTGTTTGGGATCTTTCAGAGCCTGGGGGAGCTGGGGCCGGGGAACAATATTGGGGTGTTGGCTGCGAAGACTTGTGCTACGGGGGTGAGGGGGCAGTATTATGGGGTTGCGGCTGCGGTTGGAAAGCTGGGGGCTTTTGTGGGGACCTATGTATTTCCGTATATTGTCAAGGCTGGGGGGGGGAGCGAGGTGCTGTCGGCCCAGTATCCGTTTTATGTGTCGAGCGCGGGGTGTGTGTTGAGTGCGGTGCTGTGCTGGGTTTGGGTGCCGAGGGTGGAGCAAGACATGATCAGGGATGAGGATGAGAGGTTCAGGGGGTTTTTGGAGGAGAATGGGTATGATACTGGGCAGCTGGGGTTGAGGAAGGATAGGGCGGCGGTTTTGGTTGAGGAGGGGAAGTGATTGTTCGAGTTGAGAGCTCGGGGGTATGGGGGGAATGATTCAGGAATCGGGGTATGTGTATATATATCAGTAACGGATTTGATCTATCAAGTCGGCTTGGTCGAGAGCGTGAGTTGCTGTGTCATGTGTTTGAGTGGCTGTATGGTATCTATGGTAGGTAGGTATCCTTCATGGACATGCCAGAGAGGATGTTTCTGCTTCAAAAATCGGCATGTTGTGCATATCACTTCTGGAGCTTGCTCCCTCGCAAGCCCCTCTAATGTCGTACACACCATTTGTGTATCAACCGGTGGGGAAAGCCTTAGGAGAGACACTGGACCAGGTGCCTACCTACCTATCGATAAACATCAGAGGACTTGTCGACAAGAGGAAACACATGGGACCTTTATGTCTGCAATTGTATTCGACAAGCCTGTCTGTCCACCCTCGACATCCTCTATAACCATCTTTCGAGGCCTATCCCCTTTGCAAAGAGACCCAAGTTGACAGCCATGATATATTGTGTCCCTCTATTTCACCGAGCTTGTCAAACTGTGGGAAGGGTGATTCCTCACAGGATCACAACACAAGAAGACACACCAAAAGTTAGAATCATCCACCCCCTTGATTGATTCAGCTAGCTATACTAATCTAACTAACCCCCCTTCCCCCCTCCCTCAAAAGTAAACCCGCTACTCATCACCAAATGCTCACAAACAAAACCAATATCGCTCCCCCCCACCCCCCCTGTTTTTTTCCCAAGTAACAAAAATCCCATTAGTTCCTACACACTACTGATAATACAAAAACAAAAAAATAAAAAATAAAAAAAAGACCAAATTAAACCCCCCTTTCCCTTCATTCCTATTTTCCCTGACAAAATCAACTCACATCTCCCCCAACACCTCCGCCCTCCTATACCGCCCCGCAACATCCCTCGGCAGCAACCCATAGAGCCTCGCCTCCCCCCCCCTAACCCGAATCAACTCCTCCGCCATGTCCGCAATCGCAGCCTCCTGCCTCAAATCCCCCCTCGCCATCCCCCTCAGCGAAACCAACCCATCAAACAGCCTCTCCTCCGTCTCATCCAGTTTGCTCTTCTTCTTCCCCTTCTCCAGCCTAACCAAGGGGTAAAGCAAATACACCACCGCCGCCCTGTCCCAGTCCGAAATATTCCTCTTCACCTTGAACAGCAGCTGCGCATACGTCGCCAGCTTCTTGTACTCCCTCCCAATAACCAGATCCGGCCCAACCTTTGTAACAAAAGCCCTGTTCGCCTCGGCATAGTTTTTCGCCCAGACCAGCGCGAGAAACTCCTGGTGGGTTTCTCCCCTGGCCCTATAATCCAGCGCCTTCGCCTCCCAGATCCATGATTCTGGGACTCCAAACTTTTTGAGCGCACTGAACGCACTGCCCGGGTTCCTCGGCGCACCAATAAAACTGGCGTGCCTCCCAAGGTGATCCCTAACCGCCCTCTCCCTCGCCTCCCTCTCGCTCAGCTGCAGCAGCACAAACGCCGCAGGCACCCAATCCCCCATCCCCGTCAACGCCCCCGCAAACCCAACACTCGCCCTGTCCAGCCTCCCGACATCATCCTCCCCGAACCCAACCTTGCCGCTCGCATGAATAGCCCTCGTCATCAACCACCCCAACCGCCCATCACTCCAGTCAAACTCCTGGTTCGCAAACGCCTTCAACAAACTCCACATCTGACTCCCCGGCTCCGGCTCCCTGTCCTGCTCGACATCCATCTGAAAACTCTTGATCGCCCCCTTCACGTTCGGCGCCCCGTCCTCGGCGGCAGAATAAAACAGCCTCAGCCCAAAAGCCTGCTCCCAAGTCAACCCGAACCGCTGAGAAATGGTAAAGGAACTAACCCTACTTTCAATCGGCGCGTCCTTGACCCCGTCACAAACACAGGCATTGCCGGCCAGAAGTTCATAAACCGCGCGGACGGGCTCGGAAATCTCAGAGAGAACATTCGACTCCCTCCAGTCCCTCAATTGAGCCTTGATATCCGCCTGCTGACTCCCGACCCCAGCAACCAGCACAGCAAGTCTCATATCTCTCCCCTTGACAAGCTGCGCACACGCCTCCGGGACCAAATTCCCAGCCAAACAAATGATGGCCTTCTCCTCCGGCGACTCAGCCCTCGCAAGCGCAGTCTTGGTCGATTCCAGCACCAGTTGCCGCCAGAAACCAGTCAGTCCAACGCCGTTCTCGTCAAAAAGCAGCGACGCCAGCTCCCAAACGGCATCACCCTGCGCCACCTTCTTAAACTCCGGGCCCGAATCTCCCTGATAGCCAGAAACGCTATCGATATACTGCTGAAGCTGAGCCAGAATCTTGGGGTTGACCTGCGCCTCCCCACCAGGAGTGATCGTGCCGTCAACAGCCTGCAGGCTGGCCTCGCCGTCGTGAGCCGTCACGAGAACCCCGTCAGGGCCCCAAGTAGGACGAGGGACCGACTGAGTCTCGTCGTCTTCAACCTTGGAACGCGTCTGGTATGGCCACTGTAACACAAGAAAAAAAAATGTCAGAAAATGTTTCAATTCATTATACGTAGAATTACTAAACCGGGTGTTGATGCAATTTTTGGGTAGTGAGACAAAGAGTGTGTGTGTGTGTGTGTGTGTGTGTTTTGTGTGCAAAAAAGAAAAACTAGGAGACAAGCGGGAGACCGACCTTCACGAACCCCTTCGCGGGCGATGCCTGCGAGGACTGAGTCGGCCCGCCTTTCGTTTGCTGAAACAGCGACTTCATCAAGTCCAGACTGGTCGCAAACCCGTCGTCGTTATTATTCACCGCCACGTCCTTGGGCGCGGGGCTCCCGCGATCCTTCATATCCCAAACCGCCCCCGTCTCGTTGAGTTCCCGAAGCGTGGCCCGATCCACCGTCCTGGGCGCCCGCACGCTCGCCTGCAAAATCTGAGTCCAATCATCACCACCGGCCACCTCAATCTTGGTCGGGGCTGTCGACTTCTTGAGCGCCCGCATCCGTGCTCTCACAATGCCAGCAGGGAGTCGCTCAGCGTTGTCGTCGTAACGGGAGAGCTGGAACTCATCCTGGGCGCCGTCGACCGACCCTTGTTCGTACGAGTCGTCATAGGCTTCGAGCTGGAAGTCATCGGGTCCGTCAGCCATGCTTTCATCTTCAGGCCACTCCCGTGATGGTATGGGGGTGTCAGCGTCCAGGGGCTCATGAGGTGGCGTACCCTGGTGAGAGACATCAGAGTCCTCTTCTTCATCGAACATGGCGGCTTCATCGTCGTCGAAGGCGCCAGGCAGAGTGCGGCGGCTGCGCTTGAACTCAAAGGTGTCATCGGGGTCAACAGGCGACGTGGACGAGGCCTCGACAACCGGGCTCGGGATCTGTTCAACGTGCTGAGCACGCTTGGCAGCTTGCATAGGCTGGATGGCTTCCTCCTCAAACTCTTCATCGTCGGAGTCATCATCATCCAGACCATAGGTAGTGAAGTGCTCTACAGAAAACTGCCAGACGCCAGTCTCCGGGTCGTAGTCTTCAAAAGTCGTGTCGGGGATAGCCTTGAGCTTCTGAATGTGCTTTTCAAGACGGCGGCCACTGACGTCCCTGCCACCACGGGGCCATGAATGCTCGAGCGAGATCAGCGCAGGAACGTTCAGGCCCTTGCCTACGGGCGGCTTCTTGGCCGCAACCGGGTACACGGTGGCTGAGCGGGGAACCAGGATGACAATGTTGTCAATGATCTCATCCACGTTGATGTTGCTGAGATCGACAGGAACCTTGAACTGGACATTACCCACGTGGACGCGACCAACAGTAAAGTCGACAACCTTTTGGCGCTGCGTCCTGTTCATGGCGCGGATGTCCTCGAGCGACGGGCTCATCCAATACTCACCAGCCTCATCAGAACCAGCAGATGGGGAGGCGGGAGCTTTGGCAGCAAGCGTAACCCGAGCGGCGGCAGGAGATTCTTCCTCATGGACGATGGCAAGCTCATTGCCCTTGACTTTTGTCATCTCGGGAGCGGCAGAGGCAGGAGAAGCCTTGCTGCCGTTGGCGCCGTTGTTGGTGGAACGAATGGAAGGCCTGAGATAGCCAAGATCATTCTCGCTGCCATCCGTAATCGCAGCGACCTCGTCGTTGCTGGGACTATCAGCTGTGCTGGTATCGAAGCTCACTCTCTTGGCCAACTTGCGAGCACCGCTCGCATCTTCCTGAGCTTGCTTCTTATCACTGCTACTGAACAGATCGCTCCGCATGTCCTTATTGATGATCAGCTTCTTGTTGCTGCTAGCGCTGCCAAGAAGACGCATGCTCGAGTTGGCCGAGAAAGCACCTGGCTGCAGGATACTATCTTCAACGTTGAAGCTGCGGCGCAGGTTGCTGGCAGAAATGCTCTTGCTCAAACCACGGTTGACACTGCTGGCCAAAAGACTTTGTCCAAAGCCGCCGGGGGTGCTCGAGATGCTGGAAGGCGTAGCAGGCGACCCATAGGCGCTGTACGAAAAACCGTAGCCTCTCTTCTGCGGGGTGACGAAGCGGGAAGCGTTCGCGGGGCTGAGCTTGTACATGGGCAAAATCGACCGGCTCTTAACCTTGGGCTTGCCACCTAGAGGAGTGGCCAGGGGCCCAGGATTGACGATCTTGTCATCACTGAGACCCGAGAACAAGGTAGCGGCACCATAAGCGGAAAGGTCATTGATGCTAGTCGACAAACCCTGCTGCTGCTGTTGTTGTTGGGAAGCACCAAGCAGAGAGTTGCCCAAGCCGAGCTGGGGCTGCGTCTGAGAAGCGCCGAATAGCGAACCGCCCTGCTGTTGTGCCGGCTGGCTAAAGAGACCGCCACCAGTGGTGGTGTTGCCAAAAAGAGGCTTTTGCTGGTTATTCTGGCCCAGGCCGGCGCCGAATCCTGTGGCAGCAGGCTGTTGCTGAGCATTCCCGAAGAGACCACCGCCGGTCGCGGCAGGTGTCGTGGTTGTACCGAAGAGCCCACCAGTTGCCGGCTTCGCCCCGAAGAGACTCCCGCCCGCTGCGGGCTGGGCGGCAGCTCCGCCAAATCCTGTGTTTGTTGTCGTTCCAGTCGCACCGAACAAAGAGCCGCCCGTCGCCGGTTGAGCGGTTGTGGTGGCAGTTCCAAACAGACCAGTGGCAGGCTTGGCTGGTGCGGTTCCAAAGATACCTCCTGTGGCAGCGGGTTGGGCCGCGGTTTGGCCAAAGCCGCCAAAGCCCGACGTGGCAGGTTGTTGTTGTTGCTGAGTGCCGAAAAGCCCGCCGCCGGTTGCGGCAGGTTGTTGTGTAGCGGCTCCAAAGAGTCCAGTGCCGGTGCCAGCAGTGCCGGTGCCTCCAAAGCCGGTATTAGTAGTCGCGGTGCCACCGGTTCCAAAGCTGAAGCCGGAGGCGGGTTTCGCGGCAGTTGCGGTGTTGGTGCCGAAGAGACTAGTACCGGTCGTGGCAGCTCCACCGCCGAAGCCACCAGTAGTTGTTCCCGTGGTGCCAAAACCACCTCCACCACCTCCAAAGAGACTGCCACCCGTAGCGGCAGGTTGCGCGGGGGTGCCTCCAAACATGCCAGTGGTTGCTGTTGCAGGCTTAGCACCGAAGAGACTGCTGCCGCCGAAGCCACCGGTATTGGCAGCTGGAGTAGTTGTTGCTGCTCCGAATCCTCCGCTTGTTCCACCGCCACCAAACAAGCTTGATCCCGTGGTGGCACCGCCGCCGAAGCCAGTATTAGTTGTTGTTGTCCCGGTAGCGCCAAAGCCTCCAAAGTTGGTGCTTCCAAACGTCGACCCGGTAGCCCCTCCAGATTTCCGACCCTGGTTGTAGTCGACCAATCTAAGCTCCTCAGGAGACCAGCGCTTGTAGGCGTCCATGAAGCATACGTTCTGGAATGAGTTGCTCTGAGACACATTGTTGGGCTCCTTTTCTACCAGGGGGTTGAAAGCAACAACAGCCGTCCCTGGAGCTTCGCCAGTCGCGGTGCCGATCCCGGGGTTGGTCGTCGCACCGAAGCCGGTCCCCGTGGTGCTTGTGCCTCCACCGCCGAAAAGGCTGCCGCCAGTCGCCCCGGCGCCGAAGCCCGTGCTTGTCCCGCCAAAGCCGGTTGTGGCAGGCTTGGCTGCGCCGAACAGTGATGATCCACCGCCGCCGCCAAAGGGTGTTGACGTGGCAGCGGTGTTGGCAGTGTTGCCAAAGCCGAACCCGGTGCCGCCGGCGGTGGCAGTTGTGCTCCCAAAAAGGCCTCCACCGCTTGTGCTGGCTGGCGTGCCGAATGCTGGCTTCGCGGCGCCGAAACCACCACCTCCAAAAGCACCTCCTGTGGTGTTAGTACCAAAGCCTCCAGTAGTACCGCCGCCGCCGCCGCCGCCGCCGAAGAGACTGCCGCCAGTGGTGCCGGGGGCAGCATTGTTGGTTGCTCCAAAGCCTGTGCCTGTGCCAAACCCTAGGTCATCAGTCAGTAATCAGTCGCGGTCTCGAAAAAGTTCATCGTCGGCAGCAGTGGTGATCGCTCGATGAGACCGTCGATCGATGTCGCAATGGAAAGTCGTCCTCGAACAAACCGAAAAGTCGTTGACACGTACCTGAAGATGTGTTGTTTGTAGCACCAAAGCCGCCGAATGTCGAGCCGGTGGTGTTATTATTCTGGCCGAAACCGCCGCCGCCGCCGCCAAAACCGCCGAACGCCATCGTCTCGGTGATGATCGATGTCGCGCAGTGGCAGGCAGACGAAAATGCTGGTGATGTAGTTGCTTGTTTGTCGTCAGTCGTGCTCGGTGACGAGGCAAGCGGGTGTTGTTGATGATTGGCCGCCTCGTTGTTGTCGGCTCAGATGGTTATCTTGGACAACGAAGTCGGGGGAAAAAAATCGCGAGGCAGGGACTGATGTCTTCTCGATCTGCGCGCGTAACGTGATGGATGTTATTTTTCCCCCGAAAAGAAAAATAAAATTCAATGAGATAAAGGAAAGTTCAAATAAAGGCAGGTTTCAGATGTTGGCCTGCGCTGTTTGGGGATAGAGAGAGGGAAGGTAAGGTAAAGAAAATGGGCGACCTTGCTTTCCTTGACCCTTGTTCGTTGTGGTCGTGACAGGCGCGATGGAGAATCGAGTTGGGCAAGCTCGCGAAAGTTCCGCTATTATTTCCTCTCTGTCTCTTCTCTCTCCAGCCCTGGCCCGTTTCTCTTTCCTAGCCCAATGCTTGGGTGGGGCGAAAAAAGAGCTCAAGTGACCAATCAGATAAAGAAGAGTCCTGGGTGAGCCGTGCGTCACCTGCGAAAAGAGTGGCCAGGGTCACAGCTTTTTTGACAGAACACACGGACCAATTATCAAGCACCCAAGCAGCATCAAGCTCCTGTTTGGTCTTTCAAGGTCAACTTTTTGCTCTGAAGAAACAGGAACACCAGCCCAGTCTCTCCCCCTACATATTTATGGCTCCTCTCCTCCGACCGCTCGCTTTTAAGTTCATCAACCATCATCCTCAAATCCCTCACGTGCCCAGCCCAACCTGCCAGCCAACGCCCAATTCCCCCCTCTGATTGGCCCACAGGCTACAGCTTAGTAATTCTACAAGTCTGCCTTGCAAGCTTGACGTACTTGACGCACTTGACAACTGCAAATCATAGACCGTTCCCAGCAAAATTATTGGACGCCTTGCTATTTCTCAGTTTTAGACCTTTACCCCTGATGAATCACACAGCTGCCTGCTTCCAGGAAAGACTATAAATCCCCCAGACACACCAGGCCTTTGTTCCGTTTGTCTACTGTCTTTTCGTAAAGCATGCCACAATTCCACACCTCTCAGTTGACAACTCGGTGTGAAATAGGTAGGTTCGTTGTGAAATCGGGCAGTGACCAAAATCATATGAGACTTGTCCATGTACAATAAAACAGCCCACCTCAAGACGTGTTACAACCTCTTTCAAGTCTGGGGTCTCTGCTATAAATATATATGGTTGTCACCCTTCACTTTTCAACATATCCATATTCCACCTCTCTCACATATCACATTGCTCTCCCTCTTACTGCCCTTTCAAAGCCAACCAGCCTTGACACAACAGAGCCGTCCAACCAAACTTTCTAACCTGGACTTTTGACCTACCTGCCTATACCTTTACATCACGATAAACTTCACACAAGACACAAAACACCACCATTTGTATCACACAAACACTCAAAATCTGAAGCTCAATGTTCCGAATGATAGAAGAAGAAGAAAAAGAAAAGGACAAAAAAAAAATAGGTTGCCTAAGTAAATCAATCCATCCATCACCACCACCACCACCACCACCACTTCACCACGTCAACATCCACATCAAACATCCACAACTCTCAAACTTCTTTCTTCCAACCCCTACCCTACCCCTTTCCCACTCCTCTTTTCTGTTCCCTCAAACCCACCAAAACCAACCTAACAAATACCGTCCCCATCGAAACTATACTCAACCGCCCCCCACCCCAATTACTCCACCCTCCCCTTGCTTCTCTCTCATCATCCTCACTCTTCAGACTCTTCATTCTTTCCCTTCTACCCCCTCTTCACCCCTCTTAAAACTGAATCAAATCCCCCTGCTGCTGTTGCTGTCCTACACTCCTCTGTGCAAAAGGGTTGTTCGCCCCTCCCCCCACCCCACCAAACGCCCCAGGCCCCGTCTGCTGCTGCTGTCCCCCACCACCATAACTAACCGTCGGCATCCCCGTAAACTGCTGCCTCAAGAACGGATTACTCCCCGTTTGATCAGCCGTCATCCTTCCCAACCCAGCCCCCGCACTGTTAACAAACACCCCCGGAGCCGTATGCTGCGCCGGAATCCTCAGGTTACCCGTGTTACCGAACGTATCCAAACCCTCGCCCGTACTCAATAGCGCGTTCAGTCTCGCCTCGTGCTCCGTCATCTCCCTCTGGGGCTGCTGCTGCTGAGGTGGCTGCAGTTGGAACGAGGGCTGAGACTGGAACTGAGGCTGGGACTGCGATGCTGGCTGCGATGTGAAGGAGCTAAAGGTTGAGAGCGTCTTTTGCTCTGGGAGGCTACCCAGCGAGGAGGTGGCCTTGAATGCGGAGGATGGTCGCTGGGCAAAGGGGTTGTTTGAACCTGTGGGCGTGGGCTTCATGGCCTGAAGACCGGTGCTGTGGTTGCTGGCCCAGGGGTTATTGCTACCTGGCTGGAGAGTGTTCTCTTGAACCTGTGGTGTCAGGAACTGCTGGGATGTTTGCTGCTGCTGGAACGGCTGCTGCTGTTGCTGCTGAAGGTAAGGGTTGTAACCCGTCGGCTGGGGCTGGAAAGCCTGCTGTTGCTGCTGCTGTTGACCGTACGGGTCAAAAGCATTTGGCTGCTGGCCAAACCCGTTCTGGAAGCCATTCTGATAGCCAGTTGGCTGCGGCTGCTGAACCCCGTACCCGGTAAACGCGTTCTGTACATAGCCCGTTGGCTGCATCTGCATCTGGCTCTGATCAATCGGGTTGGCAAAAAAGTCAACCGCGCTCCCCTGCTGATAGCCCTGGTTGAACCCGGTGAACTGAGGCTGAGCCGTTGGCGTCGGTGCGTCATCAAACAGAGCGGCAGCATTGGTCGACTCCAGTTCCCGTCGCCGTCTTTCCTCTTCCTCCTTGCTGAGCTTGATCGCCTTGGCCAGATCGTCATCATCCTCATCCACGTTCCGGCTCTCGCGCTTTCTCCTATCCTCCTCCTCTTGGGCCTTGCTGGCCTCGATCGCCAGCCTGTACTCGGTGTCCTCCTCATCGGTCGGCTGTCGTCGCTCGCGGCGGGGTTGCCGCTCTTCCCTGCTCTGCTGGGGGGCGTATTCCTCGAGACCATTGACACGAGACTTCCAGATCCTCCTATCGGCTCGCTCGGCTCTCAGTCTCTCCTCGTCAGCGATCAGCGCAGACAGCTCCTTTGCGGCAATGCGAACTATCCAAAATCAAAGTCAGTCAGCCAACCCATCCCCGGCAAAAACGACAGAAGCATTTCCAAAGCCACCCACCATTCGCTCCCACATCCTTGCCCTCCTCATCAATGTAGATAAACTCGCGCAGCGTCTTGATGATAAAGATATTCTGCTTGGCCCACGTCACAACCAGCTCGGAGCCCTCGTGCAGGCAATAGTCCATAACCTTGAGCGCCTTGAGCACGTGTCGCCAGTTCTTGCCCTTATCATTGAGCCGCTTGTCGAGCATGTCCATAATCTCGTAAAACTCGGTCGACCTGTCGGGGGTTGTGTCAGCAAAATTGGTGGTTGGAGACACCTTGTGCTAGCACAGCCAGCGGCCGGCACCGGTGAGGTTGCGTATGCACTCACGAATTGTACGTCAACTGAGCGATCTCGCTCATCTGTGTTCCTGTCGGTCCCCATGGGTCATTGCTGGTCGCTGCATTGCCGGAAGATTAGTTAACGGGCCGGGTTCGATTTGCGCGCATGATACGGCGCAGTTTGGGACGACGTTGACGAGGGAAGAGGGAACCCACCTTCGCGCACCTTGACCTGGACGCTGGAATAACCCTTGGTGACATTCTTGACGCTGCGAATGACTTTCGACATGTTGGGCGTCGGTGTGTGAAGAAGAAGACCCGGCGGTAGCGGATGTCGAGAGAGTGGGAGGCCGGTAATGTCGCAGAGGGAAGAAAGCTAGGAAACTGAGAAGTGGTGGTGGTAAGTAGCAGCAAGCAGTGGGTGGTGCGTGTCGCCGGCCGGGGGAGGGATGCTGGGTGGTGCCGACGGGAGCTTGGCAGCCGATTGTGTGAGCAGTAACCTCTAAAAGGACGCGCCACCAACCTTCCAAGTTCAGGGGATAGTAGGTCTTGGTAAGGCGAAGAGCGTCAGTTGGTACGCTGCGATGATAGGAGACAGTAGGGACCTGCGATCGTGTCGGTAGCAACAAGTAATCGTGCAACCCACGTTAAGCTTTTTCGCCTTCTCCTTCAGCCCCTGATTCGCACTGTTTAGGTAGGTTAGGTACCGTATGTTGGGAGTGGCGCGCGCTCGGTGGTTGGAGCTGCGTGTGGTGTGTGAGACTTGATTGATGTATGTGAAGAGGGGGAGAGCTTGTTCAAACTGCTCCAAAAAAAAAAAAAAAAAGAAGAAAAGAAAAAAGAAAAAAAAGACACTGACTATCTGGAAACTCAATTGCAAATTGGCACTGTATCCTCTGCCAACTTCAAACAATCATCAGCGGCACAAGGAAAAGATGAGAAAGGATGAAATTGTATCTCGCGCTTTCCAATTTCAAGATTGGAGAGATGACAACAGAGTGGATATACAGGAGATCTGTCGGCCATTTACCGAGATTCCAGCATAACAAGTTCAACGCCAACCTTTGCGCCTCGGAAAATCTAGACAAGCCCTCAGCGGATCTTCATTAGACTTTAACTTGGATCTTTCTGCCTCCAACAAAACTCTATATGAAGCTGACAGGCAGTTGACAACAACAAAAAAGGCTTCAAGTGCAAGTGGCGGCTGCTGCAGTGTTGAAGCATGCCAAGACATTCCAGAAAGCCTCCAGCCTGCGCTAGACTACTCTGGGCAGCACATCATAGAGGAACCACCTGAAGGTGGACGGCCATGACGTAAATGTTGCTATCTCGAATGCCACACGATCTGTGATCCTGGCATGGCCACGTCGTGGAGGGCAGGTACCCGAGAGACATCTATGTAGTGGGCAGCCATTATTCTTGTTCAAACGCTCTTGTCTAACCTGCTGTTCACAACCTTTCAACTTCCTCAAATATCTTTTAAGAAAAGAACCTCTACCACACAACCCTCGAACAAAAGTGGTTAAAAGTACAATTGTGTAAATAGTTCAAAGCAATACTCACGCACACAGGCCTTCCTTCCACCCCCCCCTCCACCCCCCCCTCCTGAAAAGAAAACGAACCCAAACACCAAATGTATAATAATAATATTCCCTCGCTTCAAACAAAAAAACGCCGTGGTATCAATAACTCCCATCCCTCCCCTGCCCTTACCCTTCCCAGATAATACCAATGCTTAAACACCCCCCCCCATCACTCCTCCCCTTCCCCCGCCCCCCCATCAACAACCACATCACTCATCACCAAATCGATCCCCTCTTTCCCCTTCCCCCCAGGACTCTGCACCTGCACCGTATCCATCACCCCCTCCCCACCCTCCTTCTGCCGCTCCGCAATCCACCCCGGTGGCAACCCCGGCCCACTATCCGCATTCCCATAATCACTCTTCTTCGTCCCCTTGGGCCACCTTCCCGGCCCCCTGCCCGTACCACCCGGCTTCCTCTTAATGTTCGCACTCGAGCTAGCCCTCGGCCTAGCAGCAGCAGGACGTCTCGCACTTCCCCCTGACCGTTTTGGCCTTGGCCTCGCAGCGCTGCTTGCCGTCCTGACAACCGGGGGCCGGGAGACCACAGCTCTAGAACGGTCTGTTCGTCTGGGGTTAAGCGGTGGGACGACTTCGAATCGAGAGGGAGGAATGCCAATGTATTGGGACATCCAATCGCTAGGATCTTGTTTGGGTTCGGGGTCTTGCTCTTGTTGCGGGCCTTCTTCCACATCGGCTTCGGCCTGTTGGGGGTTCTCGTCGTAGTAGCCAGGGAAGTTCTTGTTATCTTCGCTTTGCGGTTCATCCTCCAACTCCCCGTTTGCATCTTCCGCAGGCTTGACCTCGGCAGAACCATTCGACTCCCTCGTCGACGATTCCGTAGACTCAAGAACATGACCTTCAACCGGCGGCGGCTTGACATCTTGTCCCGCCCCACCTTCCGACTGCGTAGTAAACGACCCATTCCCATTGACTAAACCGTCCCCAGCAACAATCGGTTTCTGCCCCTGGTGGTCCTCCTCCTCCTCCCTCGGCGCAATAGCCGTCAACGCCGGCCCCAGCTCAAAATTCGTCGCATTGCTCCTCCCCATCACATACGGCGTCCAAGTCAGCGCCTTCTCGTTCAACTGCACATACCCCTTCCCCTCCCACTTCTCCACATACTCCCTACAAAAGCCCAAATCAACTCTAAACGCATAAAGCCCCGTCACCGGATCCTTAACCAAACACCTCAACCCCTCCAACGCCGAAACAACATCATCCGCCGTCAGCCCTGTATCATCCGATATCTTCTTGATGCTCAACCCCTTCTCCTCCCGCTGCTGCACAAAATACTTGCACATGGTCAACCTCCAATAATTCCTATACGACACCAACCCCATGTCCGAAAGCGGCTTCTCCGGCGACCCCGTCTTTTGCTCAACCCTCGTCAAAAGATACGAAAAGTCAATCAGCAAATTTCCATACCCCTTCCGCTGGTGAATCGGCAGCGTCAGAATGCAAGAAACATTGTTCTGACTGCTCGCCCGCTTCTCCTTTGAAAAGTACCCCACAAAATGATACCCCAAATCATCATACTCGCAGAGGACATAAAACAAAAACGGCTCCACGTCGTAGTAAAGCGTCTTGGATCCCAAAAACAGCTTGGCGAGCAGGCAGAGGTTTTGGCAGTAAACCGGATTCTTGCGTCCATCAACCTCAAAGACTGAAATTGACCCGTGCCGGTAAATCTCATCCCCAGGAGGATGCTTCGCCGGACACTTGAGCTTGTGCCTCGAGGTGACATAGTCCGAGTTCATGTACTTGAGGCAAAACTGACAAATGTAAAGAATCCGGTTCCTGCTGTACTCCTCGGGATACGGCGCCGCGTACCACGTGTCGATCTCCCAGCCTCCAAACTGGATGCACTCGATCTGGCTGGCCGGGCCCGACGCCTTCTTAGACTTTTTGCTCGGCACTTCAGTCTCGGCTTGCACCTGCAGCAGCCTCTGTCTCCATTCTTCTTCGGCCTTTTGCTTTGCCTCGTCGAAACGACGTCGGTCTTCGGGTGCCGGCATCGTTTTGGACGTGTCGGCTTCGGGTTCGGTCAAGATGCCACCATATGGTTTGCCCTTTAGCTCGTCCGTCTCCCTATCGTAGAAAGAGTAAAATGGCTGAGAGTAGCTCGTGCTAGTAAACGGAGTGGCTATTGGGACTTGGACCGCCCCAGCACCGCGAGGCCCGTCATTTCTAGATGGTCGCCTTGCCGATCTTCCCGATCTCCCCGACCTATTAGATCTATTAGGTCGTTTCTTAAGGCCCTTGGGCTTTTCAGATGAGATCCGAGCGAGTTCCACCGCATTCACGCGCATCTTGACGATGATGCTGTTCCGTGTCTTCTTCGTGACAGAAGCAAGACCGGAGCTCTGTAAAATCTTGAGCCGTAAAGATCGGGACACTGGTCTAGATGATCCTTCCCTGCCGGCTGAGGCTTCCTCGTTGCTCGCCTCCTCTGTTGTTGTCCGACGCCTCTTTCGCAGGGCCATAACGTGCTCGTCAGGCTCGATCGATGATGTTTTCCGCTTTCTAAGCACGCGCGATCCGTCCATAGGATCCTCGTCGAGGACGAGTTGGTTGAAGACAGAGTGTGATTCCGGCTTGACAGCGCCCTTTTGTGACGGAAGCAGGTCCCTCGCTAGTTTTGGCGCATGTGCACGCCGGGCAGATGGAGGAGCACTGGTGTCAGTGATGCCATCCATCTCGACATCTTCTTCGTTATGGGCGTCGGATTCTGATTCAGTGTCTGCGCACTTGGGGCACTTCCAGCTCTCAGGACCTGCAGCTGTTGTCAGCACGGTTCTACACAATGTATTCGTAGACCACCTACTCGTTTCGCCATCCAATGCCTTGCTGTCACGGGCACATTGTTGGTGAGCTGTACAACTGGTTGTCAGTAGATGGCAATCAACGACTCATAGCCAGGAGTTCACTAACCGTTGTCCTGACACCTGGTGCAAGCCAAATACACCTCAAACTCTTCTGCCGGATCGTTTTCTTCACTCTGCTTACAGAAGACGCAGTGTCCGTCATCAGTCTCATCCTCATCCTCCTCCGCTTCATCATTATTCGCGGGCTCCCACTCCTCCTCGGCACCAGCATCAGAGTCATTGTCACTGACACTGGCAGAATCCGCAGAGTGGGCACTATCCGACTCATCATCTGTCTCGCCAGGCTTGATCTTGACCGCCCCGACACCCTCATCATCTTCCTCGTCCTCGTCCTCTTCAGCATCCTCATCCCTTGTTGTCCTCCCCTTGCTCCCTCGTCGCGACTGGCGAACTTTGGCAGGAACAACCTCATTATCCTCTTCCTCCTCGGCATCCTCCTCGAAAATCCCATCCTCTTCCTGCTCCGAGTCGCTGTGTTGGGCACTGCTGTGATCGTCGTGTTCCTCCCCGCCGTCGTCAGGCTCCCCATCGGCATCCATATCCATCTCCGCATCCTCGTAATGCTCACCCGCCAGGCTCCCAACGTCAATCTGACTCTGAGAAGCGGCCGCACTGATATCCTCCCCCATGGCCACATCCCCATCTGCGGCGAGTTCAGCCTCACGCTCTGACTGCATGACGCTCAGTTGTAGCTGCTCCTGCATTAGCTGAGCCTCGGCCATTATGATCCCGTCTCTTATTTTTCCCCCTCGGTTGATCTCAAGCTCCTGCTTCCCCTAAACAAGGGATCTCGGTGAAGCCCACACCCGCCAAGTTGTATTCACCACCCGCGGCGCATGCCAGCCAGCCAGGTCACCTCGGTCTTTTGCGTGATGATTCCGATCTTCGGCGGCTATAACACCCGGCGCATCGTTCGGGGGGAACAATCACTACCGACTAGATATCTCGCAGGGAATATATCTCGGTTTTATATGCGCCGCGCCGCGAGGCATGCAAAAACAAAAAACAAAAAAGTTGAGTTCGATTCGTGGGTCAAGGCTTTGGGGTGTTGAACGCGCGGAGGAAGGTGGAATTCGGCAGGGATATGATTATTTTTGGCTTCTATGGAGACGCTCTGGGGTAGAGACGCGTGAAAATGGCAGTTGCTGGCTGTCAATGGTTGTGGATGTGGTTCTGGAGCGAGTCGAAGTTTTGCCTGGGTTGATCGCGAAAGTGTTCAGGTTGCTGGCTACTGGAGTTGGACACCCCCGGTTTGCAGCAATGCAAGGTTGCGTTTGGACTGATTAGTCAGTGAATTTGAGGGTGGGTCTAATGCTTGGCAGCCTTGAAGAGGTGGTCCGAGCTTTCGAGGGAATTGGTTGGGTGCCTGAGGCAAGAAAGTGAAATCATCCACTCAGAGCTTCGCCAATTGGAATTGGGGAGAGCCCCAGTCCAAGTACCGCTATCGCCGTGACGAGAGACCTGGACCTTGGGCTTTGCGCTTCGAGGTTGCGCAGTTACAGACACCACACCATCACCACATAGATTGGACAGAGGCTTCGGGTATGCTCCCTTGTTTTGTATTTCCTGTGACATTATCACTAACTCAATTGACAGGCCGCACAACCGTCACGATGCCCGTTCCCTTCGAGACTCTCATTCCCTATGTCATCATCACTGCCGTAAGAGCTCCTCGAATTCATGCGTCCACCAAACATGAGGAAGGATCATAGATGCTGATGGGCGGGGGGACAGATGTTTGGCGTGACTGGTGCTGGGCTGAGCGGAATCAGACACTACGCCGGTGGCGGAAAGAAGCACAGATGGTCCCTTGATACCTGGGACAGGGTATGTTCGCCTTGTTTAGCTGGATTTTGGTTCTCGAGCTAACATGTTTCTCTTAACAACAGCAAAGTATGAAGCAATATTTCTCTACAAAGAGGTCCCGCTCTTGAACCTATACTAACGATATACGAACGCAGTGATGGACCGCGACAGACGACTTACAGGAGTCTTGCGAGGGCAAACAGACAATGCCATAGCCCCGCCAGGCTTCGAAGTCAATCAGCCTTGGAGAGTACGTGCTTCCTCAACAATCATCTTTCTCGCAAAAAGCTTACAGTTTCTAGGGCGAGAAACGCTTCTCCTAATCAACACGGATGGAGGCGGCGTAAAGAAGGCACTGGTGTCGAAAGAAGAGGGCGCACATATGATAGACCGCGAACGACCTCATTCTCATGATCCTCTTCGACACCATGGTGGTGTACAAAATGTTAAATCTGTATCTGGGGCCGGTTCTTGTTCAGCCCCTCCAGGAGCGTGCATGCTTGACATATCTCCTGGCTTGACATGTACCCGCAGCGCTTGCACTGTCCTAGAACCTGTCGTCCTCCCTTTGATGGAGCACTGGCAGTTCTGATGGGTAGTTCCCTTTGTGTCTCCTTCTCTCCTTGCTTTGGCTTAGGTATTTTCTTTGTGACGTCGACCTCTAGCTCTGCGTACTCTTCGTTCTCCCTGATCTGCTTATCCAAGGCGGCCATTTCACCTCCTGGAGTGCGGCCGTTCGTTGACCCGCAACCACCTATGCCCTCTTCCACAGCAGCGGCCACAGGTGCTTGCGCTTTCTGTCCTTTGCACCCGCAAGATGATGGTGACTCTCCGGGCACCAATCTTGCCATGTCCTCTCCACTTCGTACAATATCCAGGATAGCGCTTGGTCGTACTTTTTCCAGCTGCTTGATGAGACCCCGGGCGCTTCCACGGAAGGCCTCGGGACTGTAGATACACTCGGTACTGAAGTACTCGAGCTTCTTGTGGAAGGCATACAGCACAATCTCCTTCTCGTATGCGTACTTGAGTGGCTTGCTTCTCTTCACCTCAGACCTGTTGTCTCCTGTCACAATACTGGTGCTTCGCGAGAGACGCGACAGGTCCGCGCGCAGCAGGTTCATCATGACCGTCTCGGCCACATCGTCTGCATTGTGCCCGGTGACAACATGCTTGATCCCTAACATCTTTGCGCCCCTGTCGAGAGCCTGCCGTCGAAAGACACCGCAGTAGGTGCAGTTCCCCTTTTTGCCGATGGTCTGGACGACCTCGTCCATGGTCCAGTCGTATAGCTCTTTGTATCCGACTATTGTCAGGGGCATGCCGTATTGGACGGCATTGTTCTTGACTGTTTGGAGGGAGTCATCTCGGTAGCCGGTGATGCCCTCGTCTATGCTCAGTAAGACAAGATCTAGTCCGTATCCATGTCGTTCGTTGAGTGTCTTGAGAACGGAGGCCAAAACTGTCGAATCCTTGCCACCGGAGGCTCCAATGGCAACTTTCTCTCCGGGGTAGAATAATTTGGATGATGTGATGGTGTGGTGGATTTCGTCCTCGAAGACTCTGATGAAGCACTCTCGGCAGAGCTTTGCATGGTTCTTGGGTCGCTTGATGTATGCCCTTTCGATCTTGCAGATGGCACATAGTGATGGCGCCATGCTGGGCTTTGTCTGGTTTCTGTTGAACTGGAAGGGTTCCTAAAGTGTTGTGCTCTAGTATTGAGTGACTAGTCCTTCAAGAACTGAATATGTGAATGGTCGAACTTGGGGTATCAAACTCATACTACCAGTTCTCACTCCAACCTTGAGTCAAAGGCCCGAACTTGATGCCAAGGTCAGTCTACGGGTGGGGTGAGCCTAGATCTTCCACCGGCTGCCCCACACTTGGTTGGCGCACTGGCTCTCAGCAATCTGCCCCACTGAACCCTACTGGTGGCCCGAGCTTTTTTTCATCAATCCACAATCCTCTTTTTCTATTGCAAGCTCCGCCAAAATTTCTTTTCTCCAGACTTCTTCTCATCGACAAGCTCCCGGTACTGAGCCAACGCCCAACGACAAAATGGTAAGCATATTTGCTGGTTGAGATATAGGCATGGCGGTGCCATCTTCGGATGCTCACCTGCTACTGCTATCAATTCTGCGCTCGATTTATCGAGTCGCATGGATATTTCCGCCTGTTGGTCGCAAGACCGCAGGTGATGATATGGCTTGAGCTGGATCGTGGTGTTTGGCTGGGAACGCCTCTCGCCCGTCCGCTCTTTAGAGTTCTAGAAGACCACCAGTCAATGTCGAACATTAGCTGATGTCTTCTTCTCAATGATAGCCTCCCAAGTCTGGAAAGAGAACCGCCCCCGCCCCCTTCCCCCAGGGAAAGGCTGGCAAGAAGGCCCCCAAGGTTAGTCCCGTCTTAATCGATCACAACCTGTTGAACGCGCTGACACGCAGTTAGAACCCTCTCCTTGAGAAGCGTTCTCGCAACTTCGGTATCGGCCAGGACATCCAGCCCAAGCGCAACCTCTCGCGCATGGTCAAGTGGCCCGAGTACATCCGTCTCCAGCGCCAGAAGAAGATCCTCAACCTCCGCCTGAAGGTCCCCCCTGCGATCGCCCAGTTCCAGCAGGTTCTCGACAAGAACACCGCTGCCCAGGCTTTCAAGCTCCTCAACAAGTACCGCCCTGAGACCAAGGTCGAGAAGAAGGAGCGTCTCCTCAAGGAGGCCACCGCCATCAAGGAGGGCAAGAAGAAGGAGGACGTCTCCAAGAAGCCCTACGCCGTCAAGTACGGTCTCAACCACGTCGTCGGCCTCATTGAGAACAAGAAGGCTTCTCTTGTCCTCATCCCCAACGATGTCGACCCTATTGAGCTCGTCATCTTCCTCCCCGCCCTCTGCCGCAAGATGGGTGTCCCCTATGCCATCATCAAGGGCAAGGCCAGACTCGGCACTGTCGTCCACAAGAAGGTATGTTTTTTTTGTTTTTTTTTTCACCAAACTCTTTTCTGACTGCTATTTAGACCGCTGCCGTCCTCGCCCTTACCGAGGTCCGCTCCGAGGACAAGAACGAGTTCTCCAAGCTCGTCTCCGCCATCAAGGAGGGTTACCTCGAGAAGAACGAGGATGCCCGCAAGAAGTGGGGTGGTGGCATCATGGGTTACAAGGCCCAGCAACGTATCGCCAAGCGCGAGAAGGCTCTTGCCAACGCCATCAAGGTTTAAGGAAGCATAAAAGGTCGATTGGGCGTTGTTGCACTTACGAATGGCGTACGGGACTACCAAAAACCAGATCAGGGTGAAATAAACAGCCTTGCTTCCGCCAAGATGCGGATAATGAATTGTTTCTTCGGATGGGACACGAATGGATTGCTTGATACCCCCCTTAATGCGAAAGTCTTCTAAACACTGTTCACTGTGCTGGGTCCTTGGTGGTGAAGGGGGGTGAATGAGCTCCTGGTGCCGCAGATGTGGGGGATCACAGAGTTGGGTACTAGTAACGTCCCGGCTGCGACTGCTCTCGGCGGCAGGATTGGCTCAGTGTTTGGTGTTTCGAAGACTTGGCCGTGATAGCTGTGTATGTTATGCAACACCAGTGAAGGATCGACAGACCCGGGAAGAAGTATTCCATGGAACTGACCCCCGCGGGATGAACTCCGTGTCTCACCGCGTCCGTCATTCTGTTTTTTGCCGTGACATGTCCGGCTGCACGGCAGGTTCAGCCAGCCTTTCTTATTGTGCTTCGGCCAACAGTTAATAGGGATAGAGTTTCAGCGCGTTGTGTCCAATCAGTTGCTGTAGATATCTCTAGACCTCGACTAAAACTGTCAAAGTTTACCCCGTCCTGTTCCCGGAAGCTTGGAAATGCTTGGAGTGATGACGGAGCTGGTGGCTGGGGAATGGATAGCTTAAGACTCTTTGACTGCAGCTTCATGTTTCAACTTTGCGGGGGAGGGGGAATTGGCGATAAAGAAGGAGATGCTGTTGTTGTGCTTTGCCCATGATGGAGGACATGGCAGAGTTTCATGTTCGATTTCAGATTTGGAGGGGAGGAGGTTAAGCTTGACAGTGCCAAGAGGGGGTCTGTTCGAACTGCTCGGGACTTGTTTGCAACCCCCGCGGGATGGCGGAGTGAGGCTTGTCTGGCCATGGGATGGTTGCACTCAACCATTTTTTGGTCTGTGCGGCGTATCCTCTATCCCCGGATCGGTCGGTTACCTACAAGGCTGGTTTATTGGTGAACGTGGGATGGAGCTACGCTGGCGGAGAGAAGGAGGGGGAGCTGAAAGGGAGCGATGACACACTGGGAAGGATGGTTTTACTGGGGGGAACAAGGTCAGCAGGAGGGAGCTGGCGCCAGATGCGGTTGAAAGCTGGGGGTATTACTTTGCTTGGAAAATCCTCCCCTCCCCCTTTCCTTTTGCAAGGTTAGGATGAACCGAGCCAGGGGGAAAAAGGCAGGCGAGCTGTGACCTCGAGTTGCGGGTGCGGCTGCTAAAGCTGGCGACACGATCACACGGACTTTTGGGGAGGGGGAGAGGGGGAAGGGGGATCTGAGTTCGGTCCATCCCGACGAAGAGAGGGAGGCTAATCCGAGTTAGGGGGCAGGGGGACTGATTCGACGGAGAGGGGGGAAGTGGTAAGGTTATACTTGACGGTTGGCTACATATAAAAATACCGGGTGGGAAGGCCTTTGCTTTCCCTCCCCTCCCCCCCTCATTCCATCGTCTGACTTGAACCTGACTTCCCTGACTTGGACCTTTCACTCTCAGCCCACCCCCCCAACATACACTTTGTGTACCTGACCACAATCCCCGGACGACCCGACTTACACGACAAAAATCGCGCGCTGCCAACTGGACTCTTGTTTTATATTCTGGGAACCATCCTTCCTGATTTTTAGGTTTCGACTTGTTTTCTCCGGTCTCTTTCTCTGAGCAGTAGCACAGCAGGAGCTACCTACCTTACTTCGTACACCACCGACTTACTTACATCACTTACATATATCTTCAACGAATAAAACGATGGAGGGTAAGTGAAACCTCGTCGATATTCCCTTTTCATATCCTTGAAAAGCAACCAACTAACATGCCCCTCCACCCAGACGACCACTTCCTCTACGCCCTCAGCTCCAACAACGCCTGGGCCGGGTACAAATCCCACCAAAACCCCCACTTCTTCCCCAAGCTCGCAGACGGGCAAACACCCCAGATCCGTAAGCCATTTCCCCCTCTCTCAAACAGTCCCCAAGCTAACAGACTCCCACCAGTCTGGCTAGGCTGCTCCGACTCCCGCTGCCCGGAAACCACAATCCTAGGCCTCCAACCCGGCGACGTCTTCGTCCACCGCAACATAGCCAACATCATCGCCCCAACCGACATCAACACCTCGGCCGTGATCGAATACGCGGTTGCCCACCTCAAGGTCAAGCATGTCGTTTTATGCGGGCACACTTCCTGCGGCGGTGCCGCTGCTGCCCTGAGCGACTCCAGGGTTGGGGGGGTGCTGGATACGTGGCTTGCGCCGTTGAGGGCGGTGAGGTATGCTAATAAGGAGGTGCTGGATGCGATGAAGGATGAGAGGGCTAGGGGGACCAAGATTGCGGAGTTGAATGTTGAGGCGGGGGTCAATGTCTTGATGGCGAATGTGACGGTGAGGGAGGCGATCGAGGAGCGGGGGTTGCAGGTGCATGGGTGTTTGTTTGAGATTGGGTGTGGGAGGATTAGGGATTTGGGGTTGGGGACGAAGGGGAGGGGGGGAATGGGGTTGGATGGGCAGGAGGATGTGGTCAGGGGTAGGCATGCGCAGATTGTTTTTAGGGGGGGGAGGGGGGAGATGAGTGTTAAATGAGGAGGTGTTTGGTGGTGTTTAGTTTGCTTTTAGGTCTCTGGGGGCGTCGTTCATGGCGATGTTTGGTTTTTTTTGTTTATTTGGTTCATTGGTATTGGGAGTTGAAAAGGAGCTGGCACTAGGATGGGATGGACTGCATTGCTAGGACGGTAGCTTCATTTGATATTGTTATATGCATTGCTTTTTGTCAGTTTAGCTGCTTTTATGGTTTTTGGTATCCGTTGATGGGATAGGTATCATGCGTCTTGCGTCGAGCTCTTGAATTTGCTGTTGATTTGACTGCTTGGGACCAACTTCAAGTCGATCTGGCTGCTAATAACTGATGCCCCTTGCAGAATAACGCCCTGACATGCCCGAGCCCGAGCCCGAGCCTGAGCTTGTAGCACCCGCTTCTGCCGTCTGATTATTGCTAGTTTCCCAACTGAAGATGACGAGCAGCTTCTTTCAAGGAGGTGACGTCGGAAACAACTTGTGGGGAAAGCGGGAACGGGAAGAAGTGGAGATTGTGTGTGGTTGACATCAGGACGAAGGCACGGGAGGATGGTGGTATTGCATTTATGCAGTTGGGGTTTTTCTTTTTGCTTTGATATCATCGTCATCATCATCATCATCACTTGCCCAATCGGCTCTGATACTGCGCCAAAACACTCAAATTCAACCACAATTCATCGAGAAATTCCACTCCTCTACGAGAACTTCATTGAACGAAGCCAGAGCCAAGCTTTCTGTCAAAGGGCGCCAAGACCTCCACTTGTACCTGGTCGAGCCGGCTCTATCCCTCCACCGACCAAGTTCACTTGCAGCCTTTTCTCCCGAGCAAGACTTTTGTTCCGGACACACCGACGCCGGGTGCTTCGGGGTTTCAGAATAGTTGGGTTTGAGTTTCCAAGAATAGCAGTTGATCGACAGACACCGAGAGAGAGAGAGAGAGAGAAATGACTCTCACCGTGTTAACCGACGACCAGATCTCGGGGCTGGTCTCCAACTTGACCAAGGAAGAGCTCCAGAGGTTTATGGGGGTTTTGAGAGGGGCGTTGCACGAGTATTCAACCGCCACGACTGTCCCCTCTAAAGAAAATGCTGCCGTCACCGCCGCCCCGGAGATCCACCAGCCGGAGAGGACGTCGATAAACAGCAAGGCCACCGGGGCCACGACGTTGTTCATGCCGAGTTCTAGCTCTGTCGGGACGGGGATGAAAGGTATTCCAGCCCCTGGTTCTAATTGTCAGGGGGTTTATGCTAATGCGATGCAGTCGTCACGCTGACCTCCCCTTCTGCCGAAGGGGATGAAGACGCACGCCCAAAGGAAAACATCAAACCCACCGGCGCGATAACGTTGTTCTCACCTCACGGCACGCCCCTTGGATTCCTCCACGCCTCTACTCTGACGGCCTTTCGCACCGCGTTGGCTTCCCTGCTGCTCATCTCGAAGCGAGACCCCTCGTCCCATTTGAAAACCATTACCGTTTTTGGGACTGGTGCTCAGGCGTACTGGCATATCCGGCTCTCTTTGCTTTTGCTGGGGCAGCATATCCACCAGGTCAACATTTTGTCCCGGTCGTTCTCGCCACCGGTGTCCTCCCTCCTCAAGTCGTTTTTGACATGTCCAAACAGGGAGAAGGAAGGCTGGGAAAACACCCAGTTTTCGGTTTTGACGCCGGCGCATAATGAGTATGAGAGGTTGCTGAAGGAGCAATTGCTGGAGTCAGATGTGATTATCTGTTGTACTCCGAGCACGAAACCGCTGTGGGATGGGGGGATTCTGACCAGTCATGAGGGGAGGCAGAAGGGGAGGTTGATTGTGGCTATTGGGAGTTATAAGCCGGATATGCAGGAGATTCCGCAGGAGGTGATACAGCAGGCGTTGAAGAGGCATCATCACGGGGTGGGGGGGAAGCATCACTGGCATTGGCATAAGCATGCCGAGGAGGGGGGGGTTGTGGTTGTTGATACGTTGGATGGGGCGTTGAAGGAGGCGGGGGAGTTGATTCGGGCGGGGTGTAGGCCCGAGATGTTGGTTGAGTATGTTTGTTTTTTTGTTTGTGATCGTTGGAGCACTGCTAATGTGGAAATAGGTTGGGCGAGCTGGTGATGCTTAATGATTATCACGAGCACCGTCACCATCGGCATCACAGGGATGAGAAGGAGAATAACAAACAAGAGGTTGGGGAGAAGGGCGAGGAGCAGGATAAGGATCACTGGAAACTGTCTAAGTGGCTTGCGGAAGGGAATGTCATTTACAAGAGTGTGGGCTTGGGGCTGATGGATTTGAGTGTGGGGATGGAGATTGTGAGGTTTGCTGGGGAGAAGGGCGTGGGGAGTCGGATCGAGGGGTTCTAGGGGGGCTTTTTGAGGCCTGGTTCGCTGCGGTTTTAGACATCTCATCGCTTTCAGGAAGGAATAGATTGGTTGGGGGAAACAGAACATGGGTTTGCTGTGGGGGGTGGAGTGAATTTGTATGTTACTTGAGAGGTACATGCATGACACATTGTCTGGTTAGCAAGGGCTCTCTTTTCTGTCCACAGCGTGGCGGTATACCCATCACCTACTCGTCTTGTCTGTTGCTCCAAAATCCCCAAACTCTCTCTTATCCCTCACGCTTACCTTGACTATCACCCTCTCCTTGGGCTCCAGGATATGCACCGGCAGCACCCCGTCCTCCTTCTCCGGGATCTTCCCGCCTACAACCTCGATATCAAACTTGGTCACCACCATGGCAATCAACAACCTGACAACAGCAAGGGCAAAATTCCTCCCCGGACAGAGCGTCTGCCCCCCACCAAAAGCCCTAAAGTTCTTGAAGCTGACCCCCTTCAAGAACCTCTCCGGTTTGAATTCCCTCGCGTCCTCCCCCCAGTTTTCCTTGGAGGCATGTATCGTCCCCCCCGAAATCTGCACCACCGCGCCCCCCTGAAACCAGTACTCTTTTCCTTTGACTTCAACCTCGACCCCCTCCTTTGGGACCACCACCCTCGTGGAGTAAGTGTCGCTCCCAAGCCTCAAACACTCGTTCACCACCGCCTCCAAGAGCAGCTTGGCATCCTTCAACCTTGCCTCGATCGTCTCGCTGTTGGGATCAACAGCCAACTCTGCCCTTAACCCCCCCAGGAGTTTTGGGTCGTTGAACGTCTGCAGTACACCCCAGAAGCTCGTCGTGGCGGTGTTGACGATCCCGGCGAATAGGAAGCTCACTTCGGACCTGGCTATCTCTTGTAGCTCCCACCCGTGTTTCGCGGCCATGGCTACCCGGTTGGCGATGATGGGTGCCACGTCTGCCTCTTTGTGCTTTCCGTTTCGGAGCCAGGCCGCAAAAGACTGCACCAGTTTCTCCCTTCCGCGGTAGGCCTTCCTCGCCGTCACCTGGGGACAGATGCCGACCAGTAGCCCGCCGAGGCCGTGGTCGAATTCCCAGAATGACCCCTCTAATCCCTCCAGCGGGTTTGACGCGCCGTAGAGGCTGCGGGCTGTGGCCAGGGCGACGAGGTTCCTTGTCCAAGCGAGGAGATCGATTTCCCGTTGGGAGGGAGGGGGGGGGACGTAAGCATTCAGTAGCGATTTGAGTTCGTGCTCCATTCTGGAGAGGAGAGCGCTCATTTCTTCTCCGGGGGCGAGGGTTGATTTTACCAGGTCGGCCATGTCGGCTAGGAAGCCTATGTGCTGTCCTGGGAGGGGGTCCATAGCCTGGCTGATGACGTCGACGGTGTGGGGGTTTAGACCGAGGACTCGCTTGGTTATGTTCGGGATGAGGGGGGTGAAGGAGAGGGTGGAGGGGGGGAGGCGTTGGAGGGGGAGGGCGAGGGTGGGCGAGGTGATGATGTAGATGCGGGAGAGGGGGATGGGGAGGGTGAAGATTGGGTGGTGGGAGTTTTGGAGGCTGGAAGGGAGCGGCAAGGGTTAGTATGTATCAGACGGTTGTAAGGACAGAGATGTTGAAAGTACAAAAAGGGGAGAACGGTAGGTGGACCTGGGGGTTGGAAGATGGCTGCTGAGAGGCGATCCGTCCTCAGAACAGACCACCGGGTGTCTGGACTATTATTCAGTGCTTTAGGCAATCTTGCGAGGCATATGCCAAAATAGCACAGTCTCGTCGTTTTCCTCAGAACCTAGAAAACACCACACTCACCCCAAATTCTTCACATATCTGCCCCCCTGAAACAGCATCCCAAGCACATGGCCCAGAAATGGGATCCTTGAAGGGATGATGGGCGGTTCATTTTTTGACAGTGGAATCGTCTGAGCAAAGTATAGAATCGCATAGGTCGTAAAAAGAATGACAAGAGCAGTAACGGACAGAGTCTCGACGAGATTCCCTAAAAAGGGGACCTGTAGAGACGAGGCCGTCACGGTGGAGGTGTGGTTCCATGCCATTTTGACGTTGAGTTGGTGAATGGTTATGTGACTTCTTTTGCTGCGCCGTATCAACAATGGCAATGCTGGCACGACGTGAAAATGTGCGTTGATGTCAACCGAAAACCCCCATCACGAGCTCGAGAGCCCATTTTGAAAAGGAAAGATGACCTTTAATAAATTTCCAAAACGTCTTACCGCAGAAGCCACCCCAGCCTTCACCTCCAAATTAAACCGTCTTGAATTCCCAGCGAATCACATCTCATACTTCTCCCCTTGCCCATCACCTGCAGCAGATGCCGTTGACCTATCAGATGTCACAGGCCATCTTATTGAAAATGCAACCATAGGTTCGTGTGAATGATACCTCAAGGAAGAGATGCAATTCATAGCCATATCGGATTTCAACCACTACACAGTCACGCAGACTACCCTCCGAGTTTAATGCACAAACGCTTACATCAATTCAACTCGCTCGTCTACCTAACCTGTGACTGTCGCCCAATCTACTCCAACCTCTGAACCATCAGAAGACAACCCGCTTTGAAGAGCATTCGTCCTCCGTCTCAGTATCCTCACTCGCCTGTAATCATCGTCAGAGAACCCACTCCCAAGAGTGCTCTCCCTCCGTCTCCGTATCCTCACCCCCCTATACAGATTTCCAACACCGCTCTCCTCCACCGCCGGACCGCTCTTCTCCTCCTCCGGACCACCCGCCTTTCCCTCCTTCCCTTCATCGCCCAGTGTCGCCTATCTCCTAGGCGACCCAGTACTGCCCCCCTTCGTAGGCGTAAAAGCACCACCACCACCACCACCACTCCCGAACCCTCCCGATCCCACCATCCCAACACTCCCCGCCGTCCCCAACACCGCCGCCTTACGGACAGGCGTCGTCGGCCCAGCCACCCCATCCGCCGCCCCAACAGCCCCCCCAACAGGAGGCGTATCCGTCCTCTTCACCATCCCTCCCCCTCCCATGATACCATCCCCCGACCCTTCAAACTTGGCATTGAACCCGATAGCCTTACACCTCAAGTAAATCTGCTCAATCTCCCTCTCCCACAACCCGGCATCCACGTACTCCTGATACTTTTTATACAACCTCAACGCAGCCTGCGCATCCTCCACAGAATCATGCTGCCCCTGCTGAATCTTCTGCTTCAGCACCACCCTCGACAGCACACTCAAGCTCAGCACCCTCCTCCAGGCCGACAAGTGATAGATGACGGCCGTGTCAATCACCTGCGCCCTCGGCACATGGATATTCATCACCCTGAAATCCTGCCTCAACCCATGCCCCAGGAACGTCACCCCCAGGTTCAGCAACGTCCAAATCTTCCTGTACGCCGTCTTGAGCGTCACAAGCGTGTGCTTGCTCGTCCTGCTGTCCAGATCCCCGGCCGTGATGCCAGAGTACTGTGTCAGATAATCGTGCACCGGCTCCCTGATGGTGATCCAGTCGTCAATAAACGCCTCCCCCTCCCTCTCCCCCCGCGCCCTGATCACGCTCACCCGACCCAGCGCCAGCCACATCGGCCGAAGCATCTCCTTCTCCCCGTTGGAGTTGATCTGGATCTCCTGGTCCTTCAGCGAGACATACTCCGTGTCCAACCCCACAATCGTCCCCGGCCCCGGCCTCTCCGTCGCCTCGTCCAGCAGCCGGTACGTCTTTTTCTCGTCCGAATGCTGCTGCTGCTGCGGCGGCGGCCCGAGGTCCTTGTACAGAATCGACGTGTCCAGCCTCGTCCTCCACTCCATGTTGCTCTTGTTGTTCGCCTGCTTGATCTGGTACATCAACACGCTCGGCAGCTTCCACGCCGCGTTGAACGTCAGCGCCTCGGCGCTCGACACCCTCCTGACGGAAAAGTCATTGAACAAGTGCCACTTGCTCTCCGCCGGCGCTGTCGGCTCCGAGTGCGCCACGTTGACCATGGCTACCAGGTGCGGCTTCTGCGGTGGCGGGTGCTCAATGTTCACCACCATGCCCATCAGCGAGTACACCGTGATCTCGTGCGCGCCCCGTTGCAAGTGAACTCTCAGGTCCTCGCCTTCGTAGCAGAAAAACTGCCCGCCGCTCACTATGACGCCGATTTCCTCCGGCAGCCACCCCGGCGTGGCCCAGAGCTTGCGGTTCTCCTGCACAATCATAGTGTTGATGGTCAGAACCGCCGGAACGCTCTCGACAGTCTTGCGCAGCTGCAAACTCTGGTACCGCTTGCAGTTGCCGCACCAGCCCTTGGTGCCCAGCTCCTTTTCCACTCCCATCTTGAGCACCTGGGAGAACGTCGTCCGAGGCGCCCTGGCATTCCTAATCGCCGTTCTTGGAGGGGGATAAATGAGATCAATGACTTGAGCATCTCCCGACCTTGCCGTTTCCGTCCGGCAGTTTGTGCAGTTGATTCTGACAACCGCAGAGGTGGTTAGTAGTTTTGACGTCAATTCCTTCGGGCTTGGAGGGTCGGGCAGCTTCAACAGCGTCCGCTCCAACGCGGTGGAGATGGGCTGAATGCTCTGGTACTCAACGGTCGTCTTGTCCATGAGAAACCTGCACAAGTTCTGTACCCTCGTATGGGGGGCAGGACCTGGCTGAGCTCCGCCCGTGGTCGAAGATACCCGGTGGCTGTGAAGATCTTCTTCGAGAAGGTCCAGAGGCTGTGATTCGCTTCTACCAGTAATAGTTTTGAAAAGATTCGTGGCATGACACGTCAGGCCGTCTGCCTTTTGGAGCATGTCAAAGACAAACCCAAGCTCGCACAGGAGGCAGAGGTCTGTGACGCACGAGGTGGCGACGTGCTGAAGGGCCATGTTGCGGATAAGAGGGGTGTAGTTCATGACCTGCAGCAAAGAATTGGCGTACGAGTTCGGGATTTGATTCTCGAGACCGGCATATTTTGTCTTGTTGAAGAAGCCAAAGTCGAAATCGTCAACGCCAAACCGGCTGTACTTGATCTCCAGTGTGCCGTAGATGGGTGGCGGTTCCGGCTTCAGGCTCTCTGCGGCATCTTGGGCCAATGTTTCCTGATCAACATGACTGTCTGTCACCGGGCCATCTCTTGCTCTTTCGCTCAAGAACTTTGGTGCTTGCAACTTGTTGGATGCTTTGGAAGCCCGCGTGTCTTCGATCTGATTGCGTCGAAGACCTGTTTTGTTGGGACCAAAGTATCCAAACTCTGTCTTGTTCAGGGTGGCGAGCAAGGCCGGGTCGACCTGTGGTGGTGGAGCGCCAGCATCTGAGATGATGTCGGCCGGCCAGGCAGAGAACAGCATTGTCCCGTAGTAATATGGCATTCCCACGGTGCTCAAAGGAGCATCAACACTCCAGTCAACATGCGGCGCCGGCTCCTCGGGTTCAGGAAACGTGATCGGCGCCCCGATGTTAGTAAACTGTATCCCGTCCGACGGCGACCCCCAAAGCGCAATATTCCTGTCATTGTCCGCAATGACCAGCGCTCTCCCTGACGACGCGATCTCGAACAGGTTGATCGACGCCTGCAGATGCGCATACCTGATATTCGTGGTGTTTGGATTCATAATATCCACCACATGCATCTGCCCCTGTTGCGACGAAACAATAGTCGTTGTCAGCATCCTCGGATGCAGCCGCACATATGCGGCCAAGGGAGGGAATGGCATCGGTTGTATCGACGTCATGTTCCTCAAGTCATACACATTGACATAAGGATCCGGCACCCTGCTTGACGAACCCGGCCCTTGCTGCTTGTATGATCCCCCACAAGTGACGATATAATCCCCCGACGCATCCATATCGTTGATGTAGCTTTGATGCGCCTGCCACTCCTTCTCCACCTTGAACGTCGTCGGGTTCACAATGTCGATCCGCCCCGTCTCGGTCGCAGCACAGATATACCTTCCCCTCTTCATGATTTTGTAGTGGTGTGGCGCCGGCACTTGTTTTGTGACCTCTCCCTTGACCACGTCGATAACAAACATGGTGTCCTGCCACCCGGCCACCAGAATCTCGCTCGCCCCTTTGCTCGTAAAGCTCATGCAGCGCAAGTCCTTCATCCCCTCATGCCGTATATTCCACAGGACCGGGCCTCTCCTCATAGCCATATGCACCACCCTCCTCCCAAGCACAATCACCCCCTTTTCGTGAAACAGAAACTGCTGTACTGGGCCCTCGGTCGGGTCGATCTGAATCTTGAAGGCCGTGTATCGTCGGAGCTCTCGGTTCGCAAAAGAAGTCACCCGTCCCTATCCCAGCCGTCAGCCTCTTCCCCCCTCTATTTCCCTTCCGGCATAAACCTACCTTCCAATCCCCAGCCCACAACAACTCAGCCTGGGGATCAAACGCCAGCGCGGTAGCAGGCTGCAAACCAACCACCCCAACACCCCCTACAATCCCCCCTCCACCTATCCCCGGCGGCGGAGGAGGCCCCCCTCCATAAACCTGACCGACAACCCCCTGATGTAAACCTCCATGATGCGAATGCGGATGCGCCGACGGATGGGTGGTGGGATGCCTGAAATCATTCGGCATCGGCACCGGGTAGGTGATGCGGTTGACCTGTGGCGTCCAGTCGGAAAAGTAATTAGCCATCTGGTCCCTTTCTCTCTCAATCCCCAGACATATTCTCTTCCCCCGTCGCGTCCAAAAGTGCAGGTCGCGAGAGTCGAGTCGTGATTCCCTCCCCCCCCAGCCAGCAACAACTTCATGGCGGGGCAACATCCACACTCAACTCCACTCTTCCCTTTCCTTCTTTCAACCCATATCCCAGCTCAATATCAAAAGACAACAACAACAACAAGAACAAACACACACACTCTCTCTCTCTCACGCAATAACAAGAGAGGAAAAAAAAGAAAAAAAACTCACCTCGTTCCAATCTGGATCCATAACTTAGGTTTTTTGCTTTGCTGCTTGCTTGCTTGCTGGCTTGCTTGCTTTCCCTCAAGCTCACATTTTCTGCTTCAAAACTGTCACTCAACAAAAGAATAAAAGAACTGCCTGCCAAATCAATGCTTAAGCCCGCCAAAATCATAAAAGAAAGAAAGAAGCAAATCCGAGCGTGGGAATGTGCAGGCAAAAAAAGAAACAAAAACCACCCAAACTTATTCATGGAGGGAGCAGCAGCTTCGCTCGGTTGGAGATTCCCCACAGTTGCACCTCCTGCCCCGATCATCAAAGAAGCCCGTGCACGTCCCGTTCCTGCATTTCCTTATCCAATCAACTCCGATGTTTTACCGGCAAAGAATTTGGCTCGAATAAGGGAACGTGGCCCGTGCACTATCTATCAATCTCCAATCTCACCATCACCAATATTAAACATCACCATACCCCATCACCAACAACATCTCTCGTAATTTACATACACCAGCTCAATATTGGATTGTGAATAATAACCAACTATATACAGCCTTGTCTCTCTCACACTCACACCCAAGGCCCATGGTATACCTAAGTATAAAAACAGGAAAAAAAAAAAAGAAAAAAAAAAGAACCAAAAAAAAAACTGATACCCTCCAATACAAGAAAACCAACATGAAAATTCCAAGCAACGCCAGAGACAAAAAAAGAAAACTCTTGATGCACCCTGACAATGATTTTATAGGAAACCAACGCAATCAACACCCACAACCGCATCCCCCATTATCCATCTCCCATCACCCATCACCCATCACCCTCCCTCTTATTTGGTCAGCCACCCAAGGTAATCAGCCACAATCAAAGTGACCATCCTATACAACACACCAGTCAGCATCGTCTCAAAAGACCGTCATCTTCACCCAGGGACGAATCACTTACGCATGCGGCGCAATCCTCACATAATACGTCCCAAACCCTCTATAAAACCTCATCACCCCTTCCTGCTTCGCCACCTTGGCAAAGCAATCCACCATGCTCTTGTAAGGCAGCTTCCCGTCCGGCCCCCTCGACTGCTTCTGCAACCTCGTCTTGACAAAGTCAAACGGCAAGGAGAAAAACGAAGCAAAGAACCCAGCCACTGCGCTGGCCGTCAGAGTCTGAGCATTGGCCGACCACTGCGTCCGCTGCTTCAGCTGCGCCTTGGCCTCGCTGAAGAAAGCCAGCTGCCCAAAGTTGAGCGCCATGGCACGCACCACCGTCGGAGCCGCACCGGCCCAAAGAGCACCAACGCCCTCGCTCTTCGCAATCGAAGTGAGGGCATCAATCACAGACTTGTAATTCTTCCTTTCGGCCACCGGCTTCAACCCATCACTCTGCATGCGGATCAACGCCAGATCGGCCGGGTTGCCCAGCATGGCAGCCAGACCACCGGCCGACAAACCAGCAGTGGCACGCTCCGAAAAGCCAACCTGCTTTCCGTTCGCCTTGGCCCGGGCCGACAGGCTGCCCATAAAGGTGTCGAAAAACCCAATGCGGGCGGTCGTGTACACGGCCTGTCTGAGCAGACCGGCCGAGAGCCCGGTATACAAATCGAGCGCCTTTCCGCTGGCCAAGATGTCGCGAGTCACCGAGATGGGCGTCGGCTTCGGTCCACCAGCCACACCCTCGCCCGCAAGCTGGATGCGCACCTTGATCATGTCGACGGGCTGAATCACCGTCGTGGCAACCATCCCGCTGAGGCCGCCATTGATAAAAGGAAGCGCCGCCCGGACGAGGGGCGTGTGGAGGAAATCGCTGGCGGCGGGGAGGTTGTCGTTCTTCATTGATCCCATTGCTTCGGGTCCCCTAGTCCGACCAACTTCAGCTTCTTGCTTGAATGAGGACATGACGGGCGGCCGGCGTTGTATTCAAAAACGACGAAAGACCAACAACAGGCAAATATAAACCAAAACAATGGGGAGGGAGAGTGGCTGAGGAAAGGGGAGGAGAAAAAAAGGGTTGCTGACCAGCTCTTGTTTTTGCTTTCCAAGTTGAAACCTTTTACCCCAACTTATTATATCACAAAGCAAGTGGTAGAGCAAGCAGCTCGCGATTCGGTAAACGTACACGGTCGAATAGGCAGTCCTTTCAAAGCGCGAAGCACAACAACACACTCTTCACACACATCAAGTTAGCCGACCTGGTTTGTTCTTCTTTTTGGTAAGATGTGCAGAAAATCCACCCGGGCAAGAATCCGGCAATCAACTCGTCCTCCGGACGCATGGGGGGAAGGGGGGGTGACCAGCCGACGTCAGTGCCGTCATGGTGGTTTTGGTTCAAGTGAGTTGTTGACGGCGCCAAGAAGGGGAGCGGGGCCCCCCCTGCCCCCGGTTTTGGTCGGCAACAAGCGCTCGGCGTGGTGGGCTTGCGGTCGCGGGCTTTTCGTCACTTTGTTTGGATCGAGTTGGCCAAAGTCTCGGAAAACGAAGGGGGGACTGTCCGGCATCAAGCCCCGGGAAACTTTAGAGCCGTCTCGGGGCCGCGGGTTTGGTGGAGCTCGATCCCATGTGTAAGTGCGGGAGTAGGGGTCGGCAATATATCCCAGGGTCCCAACCAGTCTTGTACAAGATGCCATGTGAAGAAAGCAATAACCTACCTGGAGATGAAAGGTACAGTAAGTATCGGTATAATTCCCCTAGAAAAACAGAACGTTGTGATCTTCGGTCGCTAGAAAGTCCCGTGACGACAAGAAAGCAGAAGCTTTCGGTCTGAGGGTAGCTCGGTTCGTCCTGTGACAGCTGCGAAGCTAGGGTAGCAGAGGTACAACAAGCTCGTAGTGGTAGGTACTAAAATGGGAGCTAAGGTAGAAGCGGCGGGGTCGTCGCGTGTGTGCACTCCAGAAACGGGACGCCGGCCGTACGGACTTGGTGGTTAGGATGATGGGGTTTTTCTTTTGTTGGGATAACCGGGAATGCCGTGGCCAAGGAGACCGCACACGTCGCGGTGAAATGGAAATGGGGGATCAAGAGTTTCTAATGTGTATAGCAATTGATAGGATAAAAGGAGGCCAAGTTTCTTAGGATAGTCAAAAATTGAAGTTTGATCTGGGAGTTGTGTGTGTATGTGTGTTCCTTGTTTGTCGTGTTCGGGCAAAAAGGAGTCAAGAACAAAGGATGGGGGGAGGCTGCGGGCTGAGGGGGGGATTCAGTCGAGCTTTTTTAAAGAGAAAAAGATATGGCTGGTAGGTCGGTCGGTCGGTCGCAATTTGTATTTATGGAATGAAATGGCAGCAGCAGCGACGACGGAAAGTAAACGGTGTGTGGTGTGGTGTGGCCTGTCTGGGCTGCAACCAAGGCGTCCCTCCCGTCGGCGGCGGTCCAGATGTGCTTGTGTCAGTGAAAGGGAGGAGGAGCTTCTTGCCAGTCAGTGTAAGTGAGGGGGTCCTTGGGTTTTGTGTTTGACGGTGGCTTCCTGGTCGACCTATTTCTCAGATTTAAACTTTGGCACCAGGTACCTTTCCATTATTCATTGCCTCAGGTACACACGTTCTGTATGTAAAGAAGAAAAGACTGTGATATCTGTGACTTCTCTTCTGGCGCGGTGCTTGGGCCCGTTTCGAGGTGACCATATCCTGATGCCGTGCCTTTCTCACAGGCTGGCTGGCTGGCTTGTGAGAGAGTGTGCATTCGCGTCCACCATTATATTCAAGAGCGGGGTTTCTCGGTATTTATCTGGTACATATGGCAGCACCCGTCTCTTGATATCTCTTCTGTTCGTATCAAATATTTTGTGGTGGTTGATATCAATCTGATACGCCCCCGTCATCGGACTCCCCAACGTCATTCCATTTATCGGAGCTTACACAAACTCCCATCCGGATGAGAAAGTTTGTGGAATCAAAAAAGAGTATACATACACTGAATGCCCGATTTGGGGAACCGGGAGCTGGTAGGACAACAGCTCTCCCTCGAGATGGAGGGCAGAAGAGGGGAAGAATGGGAAGGTCGGCAGGCAGGAGGACACCACCATTTGAAGATGAATGGTTCCTGTTCCTGCCGACTGCCATGGCGTTTACCCCTCCTTTCTCATCTTCAGATGTTTGACGACAACCCATTGAGCAGTGAGCTCCCCCTCTGCTGATCAGCACTTTCGATGTTGACGTCTTCCTCCTCTGGCACATGCAACCCCACCAACACAAGACTCAACTACCCACGACCACCACGCTACAACTATCAAAACCAGCCAGTGGATATCTCCCACACAGCCACTAGAACACCCTCAATTATAAACCTTCCTCAAATCTCTTATTCAGAACCTCAACAGTGGACCCTTTTGATAATAGTCACCCGCATCTCCGGACCCTCCCACACTGCCGGGGTCGTCTCCATCACACACACCCACACACACAAAAACGCGGGGCCCCGAATCGCCGGGAGTGAGGTGGGTCCCCCGCTCGGTTGGTTTCCCTTGCGGGCAGATTGCGGAGTCCTTCCTGTCTAGCGCTTCGCCATTTCGCGCCTCGTGCTTGATCGATAAAGATGTCCATCCTGCCAAACGCAACGGGATCACTTATCCGTTCCCCCGTCGCGCGAAATCTCCTAACTCCTATCGTATTTCCTTCCAGGAGCTCCTTTGATACCAAAAGCCCATTGTTTGTTGGCCCAGTTCCTATCGGGTCGGTTTGGCTCTCAACCTTTCACACCAGAAACGGCGTTTCATCCATCGGCTTACCTAAGAGGGTGTGACGTCACCCGCAAAAGCTGACCCGCATTCTCTGTACTTCTAGCGCACAGGGCAGGAGGCGGTCTGTGGGTTTCGGTTGAAGACTGGTAGGGTCGCCAAGAATCTTCAACAAAAAAATAACACCAGGAATTGTATTGTGATGGCTAAGATGAGAGGTTCAACAACAGAACAAACCACCGCGACCGGACCTCTAGACCGAACTTCCCGGACAACCCACCCTGAGTGATGTTGAACATTGGGGAGTATATACATCAAGACTATGAATGTCTCTCGTCAGCTCCGGGCTCCGGCCCAAGAAAAAAAAAGAAAAACCCTACCAAAATAGGCATAAAAGAAGGGACTCTGAAAAGCTTGTGCTACCGGACTACATTCCCCCCCCCTGAGAGGTGAGGCTTCTTCGGCAGGTACAATTCTCAACAGTTATATGAGTAGGTATTTAGTACATCTACACCACACAGCAGTACCCAAAAAGAGGCACAAGATTCGTCACCGGGTGTCCGATTATGCCGGTGATGGGTAGGTGTCCGGCCAGCCGGGCAGGGCGGGGATAGAACGGGAGCGGAGATCTAACGGGAGGGAAGAAGATCAAGGGTTCAGGGGTCCACGACATCACCCAAGTTACATGCGAACCCCTATCTTGATTGGGCTGTGTAGCTATAGGGCTGACGTTGGTGTCTTCGAGGGGAGGGCGGGGCGTGAAAGCTGTGTGGAAAACTGTGCATATGTAAAGACGTTGAGACATATTCTCACTATCTTGCTTTGCTCATCACCTGAGTTGTGTAACAGCGAGCTTTAACCACATACGTCAACTACAGATTTGGGGGCAAGGCTTTGAAAGACAGTTTTTGAGACCAATTCAAGCAGAGTCCCACCATCCTGTCTTCTCATGACAATATACGCTCCCACCACCATCACCTACCTACCCACATATATACCCCAGAGTTCTATCAACATGCACCCACGACACCCCCCGAGGTATCCCCCCTAATACCCAGCACTGGGAAAAGTCCCCAACCTCCCCCCATCAACCAAAACCACATTCCCATTACAATACGCCCCCGCCCTCGAAGCCAAATACAAAATCTGCCCCGCCATATCCTTCTCATCCCCCATCCTCCCCAAAGGAACAACGCTCTTATCCAGGGGAATCACCCCACCCCCCGTCATCGAACCCCCAGCTGCTTCCACAATCGGCGCCGCCATCTCACTCGGGAACACTATTTCCTGTCAGCGGCCCAATCTCCCCAACACCAGGTGGCCAAGGTAAAACTCACACCCCGGACAAACAACATTGGCCCTCATCCCCCACTCAGTAACCAACCCACTCAACATCTTACCCACATGCGTAGCCGCCGCCTTGCTCGCCCCATACGCCCAACCCCCGGGTGCCTTTTTATTAAACCCAGCAATTGAACTCATAACAATAACCTGAGAGCTCACACCCCCCTTTCCCCATTCCGTATGATTCCCTTTTTCCAACAGCGACAAGAACCCCATGGCCGTGAACCACACCCCTGTCACGTTTGCCCTCATTGTTTCCTCCCAGCCAGCCACGGTGTCCATCTGCTGTTGTTGGAACTCTTCCAGGGAGTTCGGGGTGGTGGAAGAAAGGAGGACTTGCGGGCCGCCGATGCCAGCGTTGCAGATCAGGAGGTTGATGTAGCCTAGGTCGGAGGAGATGACAGAAACGGTGGACGAGATGGAGATGCGAGAGGTGATGTCGCAGTATAGAGGGATTACTACGTTCTTGCCGACGAGGGCGTTGACAGACGTCGCGGCGGATTGAAGAACGGGAAGCCGGCGGCCGAGGATGTAGATCCTTGATGCGCCCCCGAGGGCGAGGGTGCGGGTGAGGATGAGGCCGATTCCTATGAGGGTTGGTTAATACATGGTCACATGAGTAAGGGAGGGTGGAGATAGGTAGGATACCGGTGCCGCCTCCTGTGATGAGGGCTACGATGCCTTTGACGGAGAAGAGTTGGGATACCGGGTCTGGGTTGGCGGCGGCAGCGGCATTCGGTGCCGTTGTTGCTGCTGGAGCCGCCGGAGCTGGGGGTGGTGTGGTGGTTGACATTGTGAAATGACAATCTATGAGCTTTTGAATGTAAGTTAAGTCCACAAACAAAAATGTCGTGAAAACAAACGTCAAGTTGAGATATTGATGGACGATGAGGTTCGCCAAGCGGGGTTCAAGTCCTACCGTCATGCCTGCCTCCAGTCCAAACCAGGCAGGCAGATATCTATCTATCCTAGTGACTCACTCACCTTTCGGTTCCCCTTTTCCGTTCTCCTTTTCAAAACCTCAGCGATCAATTTCTGATTTCCAATCCTCTTGCCACTTTTTCCCTTAAGTGTAGTCGTCAATATGCAATGCACAAGCACCCCGAGTCCACACCCGAGATGGGACGAGCCCCGCCTTCAAACATACCTCACATACACACCATTGCCCCGCGCTCTTCACGATTGCCACTCAACAAAGTGCATTAGAAGAAAAGAATCCGTACTGCCTGCCTTATATATATCTCTGTAACCCTAACATGTAACAACCCTCCAGCTGTATCGACATCCTTAGCATTAATCATCAATACCATCATACCAACGGAACAACCCCTGCTTCGTCCTCCACGCTAGATCCCTATCCCTATCCCGTATGCCCGTCTATATCCCTTCATAAAAAACATGCGGCAGTCTCGCACACAGTTGAGCATATATGATCGAACAAAAGCACTTTTCGCATTCCCAAAAAAAAAAAAAAAGGCCAAATCTATCATAGAAGCTAGCCTTGACATAATTCATAGAGTTATACCACTTGAACCCAAAACCAGCATCCACTACGCCCTGCTCACAACAAGACAGGATTCATCCGTATTTTTCTTTTCGTTCCCAGTTTAAGCAGTATCCTCGGTAATGAGCTTGGTGATCTTGCCAATTGCAATGGTTTGACCCTATAGACATATCAGCGACAGTTAAACACCGTATAATCAGAAGGGCTCAAAAACATACCTGATCACGCAGAGTGAAACGACCCATCTGGGGGTAATCCTCAAACCTCTCCACGCACACCGACCCAGCACCGCCAGTCACCTGCAGACGGGCAATGATGCTGTCACCCTTCTTGGCATGGGATGGCGGCACCTTGCTCTTCCTGTTGGTACCCTTCTGCAGCTTGTGCAGCAGAGCCGCAAAAGTGACCTCCTCAATGGCAGCGTGGACGTGCAGCACACAGTTGAAGCCGGCAGTGAGAATGCTCTTGAGGTCAAGAATGCGGATCTGGGCCTCGAACTGGGCAACGTTGTGCACCAAGCGCTTGGGCGAGCAGAGGACGAAACCGGGCATGATCTCTTCCTCTTCAATGCCGCGGAGACGGAGACGAACCTGGTCACCGCACTGGGCGAGGTTCACTTCGTCTTCCGTCTCGCCGTAGACGGCCGCAATGTCGACCGACTGCCTGTTGGGCATCATGATGACGCTCATGCCCTTCTTGACCACACCGGCCTCGATCTTACCCTCGATCATGGTGCCCATGTCACGGTACTTGCCGGCAACGGCCATCATGAAAGGCGCGTTGATCTTGCGCTCCAGAGCCTTCATGTTATCAAGGTACTCGAGAAGCGAGGGCCCGTCATACCAGGGGCAGACGTCCTTCGGCACGCGGTCCTTGATACCCATGGTCTGCTGAGCAGCAATGGGCATGAAGAAGACATCCGTCTTAAGGTTGTAGCCAGTGCCCTTCAAGAATTGCTGGAGCTTGGTGGTGCACTCGAGGTAACGCTCGTGGGACCAGTTGACAGTAGGGTCGTCCATCTTGTTGATGGCAACAATGAGCTTGTTCACACCCTGAGTCTTGGCCAACATGGCGTGCTCTCTGGTCTGACCGCCCTTCTCGAAACCGGTCTCGTACTCACCCTTGCGGGCAGAAATGACGAGAATACCAACATCGGCCTGCGAAGCACCACCGATCATGTTGGGGACATAGGTCTTGTGGCCGGGAGCATCCAAGATACTGTATCTGCGCTTGTCTGTCTCGAAGAAACCACGGCCAACCTCGACGGTCTTGCCCTTGGAACGTTCTTCGTTGGTCAAATCAAGAGCCCAGGAGAGATACCAGGTCTCACGGCCCATCTCCTTGGCGTCTCTCTTATACTTGTCGAGTGTTCTCTGGTCAACCATGCCGGTGACGTAGAGAATGGCACCACCAAGAGTACTCTTGCCAGCATCGACGTGACCGATGAAGATGATGTTGACGTGCTCCTTTCCGTAGACTTCCTTGAGAGTCTCGTCATCGACATCGGCGCTCTGCTCCTTCTCGACAGCATCGGCGTCGCGAGCAGCAGCCTTGGCGGCCGCGGCGCGGGACGGGCTGGAACGGCCAGAAGAGGGAGCTGGCGAAGTCTTTCCGCTAGCCGCCTGAGAATCTGTCTTCTCTACCGCCTTGGCCGCAGCAACCTTCTGAGCCGCCTGGGCGGTGCCCTCATTCTTCGCCTCCTGCTTCTTCGTCTCCTCCGTCTTGGGCTCCTCCTTCGCGGGCGCAGGGTTGCCAATCGAAAGCACCTTGGCCTTGGGCGCCTCGTCTTTAGCGGGCGCAGGATTGCCGATCGAGAGTACCTTGGCCTTGGGCTTCGCGTCGCCTCCAATGCTCAATACCTTTGCACCGATGTCCTTGGCGGGCGCTGGCTTGGAAGCTTCGCCCAGGGCTGGCTGAGCTGGCCTCTTTACGATGGTGGGTGTAGGCTTGGGGGCCTGTTGCTGGTTCTGCTGTTGCTGAGGCTGGTACTGGTATTGTTGTTGCTGCTGTTGCTGCTGGTAGCCTTGCCATTGACCGTAACCTTGTCCCTGGTTGTAGCCGCCCTGGTTTTGACCGTAAACACCACCGTACCCCTGCCCGTAGCCTTGCCCTTGCTGGCCATATTGACCATAGTAGCCCTGGCCTTGGCCGCCATAGTATTGCTGCTGCTGGTTATACTGGTTGTAACCACCGTAGCCCTGGCCAGGCTGAAAGGTCTGGGCTGTTGGCTGGAAAGAGGCAGCACCGGGGCGGAAACCACCCTGCTGGTTGAGGTTCATTTGCTGAGTCTGGCGCGCCAGGTTCTCGTCGTGGGCGGAGGCATCATCCTCCCACGATTCTTGAACGTTGTTGGACATTTTGACCGTGGTTCAGCGGTGTTCTACGAAAGGGCTTCTGGGTCTCGTGGTGTCTAGGGAGATTGGCGGGGTCGCGGGCGCCAACTTTTTTTAAACTGCGACAAAATGCGAATTCGGACTGCGCTGGGCTCTGCGACAACGCCTCGTGACTAGAACCGAGTTAGCTTCTGGATTCTCTGATGAGTCTTCTCGAGAACAAAATGGGCTTGCGCCGTACCTGATGGGACACCTGTGAGTCAAGAAGGCTTCTTCAGGTGATCGAAGGAGAAGAAGTCGGGAAGATTTGCTGGTCGCTGCCCCACCATTGCCTGGTTGATTGTGGCGGCCACGGCGGGGAAGAGGGTTCGAGTTAGGTGGACAGTGAGATGGCTGATCGCTCGCACTGTTAGCCCCACTCTTATCGGCATTGTCCTTGCGGTTCCTGGGCCTTATCCACAAAGATTGGAACTGGTTACAGGGGGCTGTTCCAACAACTTCCGCACAGTGCGACTAAACAACAATTCTAAGCGGCAGACGGTTCACCGCAGCCAGAAGAGTAAAACAAGCTGCCTGACGGGGGCCTTCTGGAGTTCTGCCTGACCAGAGCATGGATCGAGTCTAGTAGCAGCCATAGAATTAATTAATGTTTACTTCTTTCAAATGAAGCAATGGACAGTGAGAGACGATGGACGCACTTTTAGCCAACCTCGGATACCAGACGGTCAACTTCGCCATCAAATCCGGGATTGCCCTCACGTCCAAGTATGCCGTCCAGCAATGCGCCCGCCTACTCACGACGGTCGATGATAAGCCGGTCTATGCAGAGCTCAAATCTCTGCAAAAGCTCCTCAGCACAAAAATCAAGGTTGGATCTCCCAGGCACCTCTCTCTCTATCTCTCTGTTACACAAGACTAGTTTGACTCATATTCGACTCACAGATTGTGTCCCCTGCCATCGACCTGATCCTTCTCAAGTATGTCAGCCAAGAGATCCTCCCTTACTCGAGGAGTCACTTTCACACGTGCCCTCACTAATACCCTGTCGCCAGGTCTGGCCGTGGAAACTCATTTCTCGATGCAGCCCAACCATTAGCATCTTCGTTACACCGAGAAATTGTCCGTCTTGGGAAGCGTCTTCAGAATGCCGCCGCCGAGGAGGAAGCCTCTGGGGACGGCCGCCGTCCTCGGATGACAGAGGCTCACCATGCCGAACTGACCATGATACTCAGCGATATCAAACGCCTACTGGACAGGATCGACCGAGATATTCCCTTCATCCAGCTGGCCATCACTGCCTCTGGTGAGAATATGTCGACGCCCATGAACCCTCGCGAGGCTACCTTTTCTCCATCGAGACTCATGCAAGCTAGCACCTTGGTTTCTTTTGGGGATTTGCACTTTAACGGGACGCAGCCGATTCAGGTTGGCCCGTCGTTCACACTGACCTTGTATATGCTCTTTGTCGGCCACTCCCAAGTTGAAACACAGAACGATAAGCACCAGGAGCGAAATGGAAACGTGGCCAAGAATGGCTCGCCTTCGGCCCTACAACTTGTCGAATCCTCAGGAAGTAGATCAGCCGATGGGGGAAATGGCACAGAAAACTCAAATGAGGTTCCCTACGGGATAGGAGAGTCCGACAGGAAGCCAATCTGGCAAGAAGTCATGCACAAGGCCAGGGTACGTCTCTTGCGGACACCCATGGGCTGTACATTTGATTCCCTGCATGGGTACTGCACCCTGCATGGCCATAACCACAAGGCAGGGTTTAATGGACCGGCCAATGGATACAGTTACCACTTGGAGATCATTGAAGATCTGGACGATGGACGTATGCACGACGACAAGGAACATGGCTTCAAGCCTAAGGAGTTTGAGGGTGTAAGGATGGCAGGCATTCGCGAGGCCATACCGATCCATCAGTTCTCCAAGATCTTCTACACAGACACCGGGGTCATACTCAACATCGGCGACGCAGAGAATGGATACAACAATCCAGTCTTGTTGCTGAAACGAGACCTCAGAATGGTCTCCCCACACGAAATGCCGCAGCAAGCGTCTGCTCAGTCAGGCATCGTCAACCATGGGTATTCGGATGACGAGTCTGACGACCAAGACGAGATTGATCGTCAGTTGTGGGAAGAGAGCCATCTGTCACCAGATCGGTCTGACGGTCAAAATCACTCAAACTCGACGAATT